>NC_066580.1:415971093-417191093 GCF_024323335.1 Lathyrus oleraceus | reverse complement strand
TTTTAGCTCATTTTCACTCATTTTCTCGATCGGGGCTCCGATTAAAGTAAAAACCTGAAAACAAAGAGAAACATAGTAATAACATAACAAAATAACAATAAAATAACTAAAATACATACGAAATCGGAGTAAAAAATACGGTGAATTTCAGTGTCATCAAATTCTCCCACACTTAAACCCTTGCTTGTCCTCAAGCAAAACACTAAAAAAGCTCATAGAAGAAAAACTGGTGTAAACGAGTGCTTCAGGTTAAAAAGGTTCTAAGTTCAAGTCGGGATGCAGTGATAGGTACTAACTGAGTGAACTAAGGGTATCATGATGACACTAATCCGCAAATACGGACATAAACTCCATTCCTATATTAATCAACCCATATTATCCCACAATATCTAGGCCTGCCTCTTCATCTCTTTTTGTGTCCTTTTCATTCAGGCGCAATCATATTAAGCCCGTTATCCGTACATGCTTCATAGCAGAGTGACTTGTTAGTGATTATGATCCAAACATGAGGTTCCTGGCACATAAATATGTGTAAACCCTTTTATTTGACCCAACTGCAGTTGTGGGGGATCGGATCGTAATCCGCCCTACCGAGTTCAGCGCCAGATACCTTTGAACCAACTAACAACGGGTAAGTTTTTCTTTTTTCTTTTTCTTTTTGTAGCAAACTTTTACAACTCTATGGTTTAAATGACTTTGTGAGGGTCACCTATACCGAATTTGCCTTTTTGCTTTCTTTTATTTATTTCACTGGATCATTCACTTATTTTCATCGGTCCCCTACGTAGAGGATGCGTAGGCCGGAGCTGACTGCTGGGATAAACTAATGAGGACTTATACTGAAATGATGATTAGGACCATGGTATATGGGGTTTCGGGAATGATTCCTATATTCATGAAGTCTATGGTGATAAAACAATACTGATGTTTCAAAAAGTTCTCCCAAGTCACCGCATCCTTACTCAAACCCGTCTTTAAAAACCCAAAAACTTTCAGAATAACACTGTTTTCTTTTGCAAAAAAATTTTTTGGTAGGGCTAAAGGAATGAGGAGATTAGACTGTACTAAAGATACACTATACATGGTGACTCGTCAGACTCATGCATTATCTAAAACACTCAAACTAAAAGCAAAATGAAATAAAGTAAACAAAAAGCAATAAAAATAAACAAACTATCTAAAAACAGCAAAGAAAATAAACAAATTAACTGAAAACAACAAAGAAAAGCGATAAAGTCTCCTCCCACACTTAAATCGAACGTTGTCCCCAATGTTTCGAAATAAGATAAGGGGAGAGTCACCTGACATCCTACTGCTGACCACTGGTGCCTTCGCCATCCTGAGGTGGACGACGGGATCGGGTACGTTGACGGTCTCTCTGATCCATCCTGGCTCTCCAGAGCATAACTCCAGTTTACTGGGTCATGCACACTAATCATCATAGGATCAGGTAGTGTAAAATAATGAATCGCCTCGCTATCGATCAGCAACCTGAACTATCTTGGGTTGAAGGAGGATCTCCTCATCAACCCTCTGGTCAAGCAAAAGTCGATATCCATGGTAGTGTATCCACAGTAGGTCCGGAGATGTAACATGTTGCGAGATAGACCTAAGGTGATGGAAATCTGTGTGATGATCCCTCCTGCACGAATGACTCCTTCAGACGATCTGGAAACACCGCTGAGGCCACATAACAGAAAGTTCCCACATGCTACTGGGCGAGACTGGGACGCACAAAATAGTAGGAAGATCTCCTCCTCACTCAGTAATGTCTCAACATCCGGTCTTCCCAGGAAGGAATGTGCCAGTATCATCTGGAAGTATCTAGAAGCAGGGTTATGTATAGCCTGGGATAACTGAGTTGAAGGATCCTGGCTCCCTCCACCTGAGATGTCACTCCAGAACTTTTCCACTTCCTTCCCCAGAAAGTATCCCATCGGTGTCTCAGGGATAACGTCAGGGGTGGTCTGGAAGCCTAATAGGTCACCGAACTCTTTCTGGCTGAAAGAGTACTCGATTCCAAAAAGTCTGAAAGCAGCATACCCATCCGGTCTAGAGTAAGGGTCATAATCAAATGAACTGAGGAACTCCAATGTCAAGTTCCTGTAGGTGTTGCTCAGGTTGTCAGCAAAGTCGTCCCAATGGAGTTGGTGGCTCAGAAATCGGATACTCAGCTCAATACCCAGGGCTTCCATGCAGTGCTGATCTGGATAACGTGTGGGCGCCATAGGGCACTGATAAAGAGCTATGTAGCGCTCTCTCTGAGCATCATCTCTATAGGTTACATGCATATCGTCGAAGTCCTGCATCCTGTAAAAGTTAGAAAGGGATCCTGAAAATACAAACATTTCAAATATTTAGTCTCGGTGAAAATATGATAAAAATTAAAAATTAAAAATAAAGTAAATGCAAAAGAGTAAAACAAGGTAAGAAAACCATGGGTTGCCTCCCACACAGCGCTTGTTTAACGTCATTAGCTTGACGATCGAAAGTTATACACCTGTAGTAGGGATTGGTGGATCAATCAGAGTGTGGCTTGAGTAGTCTACTGGAATGTCTCCTCCTTCGTAGAGCTTCAGTCTTTGTCCATTTACAATGAATGGACTACAAGTTTCGAGTTCTTGATTTCTACGGCTCCGGATCTCAGAATCTTGGATACTTTGAAAGGGCCAGTCCATCTCGAGCGCAGCTTCCCAGGGAAGAGTCGTAACCTAGAGTTGAACAAGAGAACATGGTCGCCTATATTGAAGTTTTTCTTTACTATTCTTTTGTCGTGCCAGGCTTTTGTTCTCTCTTTGTATATTTTTGCATTCTCGTAGGTAGATTGCCTAAGTTCTTCTAGTTTGTGAATGTCCAGGATACGCTTTTCTCCAGCGGTCAGGTAGTCTAAATTCAAAGTTTTAATGGCCCAATAGGCCTTATGCTCTAATTCGAAAGGTAAGTGACAGGATTTTCCATAAACTAGTTGGTAGGGAGTTGTTCCTATAGGGGTTTTGAAAGCGGTTCTATAGGCCCATAATGCTTCTTGAAGCTTTTGAGACCAGTCTCTCCTAGAGATAGAAACAGTTTTTTCTAGGATTTGTTTTATCTCCCTATTGGATACTTCTACTTGGCCATTAGTCTGTGGGTGGTATGGTGTTTCTACTTTATTCCTAACTCCATATTTTCTTAAAAGTTTATCAAATATTCTCAATATGAAGTGTGATCCTCCATCGCTTATGACTAAACGTGGTGTTCCAAATCTAGGGAATATATAGTTTTTAAATAGCTTAATCACCACCATAGTGTCGTTTGTGGGTGCAACTATAGCTTCAATCCACTTAGACACGTAGTCTACAGCTACTAAGATATACATGTTTCCTAAGGATGGTGGGAAAGGTCCCATGAAATCTATACCCCATACGTCGAAGAGTTCTACTTCTTGAATGTTTCTTCGAGGCATTTCGTCACGCCTTGAAATGTTTCCAGTGCGTTGGCATCTATCACATTTGACGATGCAAGCATAGACATCACGCCACATGGTAGGCCAGAATAGGCCAGCTTGAAGAATCTTGGCATATGTCTTAGAGGTGCTCGCATGTCCACCATAGGATGCAGAGTGACAATGCTCAATTATACTCTTTACTTCCTCTTCTGGAATACAACGACGAAAAATGCCATCTTTACCCCTCTTGAAAAGGAGCGGTTCGTCCCAATAAAAGTTTCTCACATCGTGGAAGAACTTCTTCTTGTGGTGGTAGTCAAGATCAAGGGGTACGATATCAGCGGCTAGGTAATTAACAAAGTCTGCATACCAGGGTACGTTACTTACTGCTAAGGAATTTTGGAAGTGCTCATGAGTGCCTAGGCTATCGTCTTCAATGGTTTCTAGTCTAGCTATCAGTCTATAATAGGCGAAATCATCATTTATGGGTACTAAATCTGGTTTTAGATGTTCTAACCTAGAAAGGTGATCAGCTACTACATTTTCAGTGCCTTTTTTATCTCTTATATCTAAATCAAACTCTTGTAGTAACAGAATCCATCGGAGTAACCTGGGCTTGGCATCTTTTTTACTTAATAGGTAACGAATGGCAGCATGATCGGTGTAAACTATAATTTTTGCTCCTACTAGATAAGATCTAAATTTGTCTATAGCGAAAACTACAACGAGTAATTCTTTTTCAGTTGTTGCGTAGTTAAGTTGGGCAACATCTAGGGTTCTACTGGCATAATAAATGGCATGTAATTTTTTTATCTTTCCTTTATCCTAGAACGGCTCCAACCGCATAATCACTAGCATCGCACATTATCTCAAAAGATTCTGACCAATCAGGTGGTTTCATAATAGGTGCTGATATTAGTGCTTGCTTTAAAAGATTAAATGCGTCATTACATTTTCCATCGAAAATGAATTCAGCATCTTTCATTAAAAGTCCAGTTAAAGGCTTAGTTATTTTGGAGAAGTCCTTGATAAAACGCCGGTAGAATCCAGCGTGTCCAAGAAAGCTTCGGACTTCTATGATAGTTTTAGGGGGTTTTAGGTTTTCTATAACTTCTATTTTAGCTCTATCTACCTCTATACCTTTTTCGGAAACTATATGTCCTAAAACAACTCCTTCGGTCACCATGAAATGACACTTTTCCCAATTTAGCACGAGGTTCACCTCCACGCATCTCTCCAGGATTTTCTCAAGGTTAGCAAGACAATTGTGGAAATCAAATCCGCAAATCGAGAAATCGTCCATAAACACTTCCATGATACCATCTAGGTAATCTGCAAAGATTGACATCATGCAGCGTTGGAAAGTAGTTGAGCGTTACAGAGGCCGAATGGCATTCGTCTGTAGGCAAAAGTTCCATAAGGGCATGTAAAGGTAGTTTTTTCTTGACCTTCGGGGTGGATAGGTATTTGGAAGAATCCAGAGTATCCATCTAGATAGCAGAAGTAAGAGTGTCTGGCTAGACGCTCCAACATCTGGTCTATAAATGGTAAAGGGAAATGATCCTTCCTAGTTGCTTTATTTAATTTTCTATAATCTATACACATCCGCCATCCTCCTTCTAACCGTTTTGCTACATGTTCGCCTTTATCGTTTTGCACGACTGTGATGCCTCCCTTTTTAGGTACTACATGCACAGGACTCACCCACTTACTATCCGAGATCTGATAGATTATACCTTCCTCAAGTAACTTAAGTACTTCTTTTTTAACAACATCACTCATTATAGGGTTTATTCTTCTCTGATGTTCTTTGGAGGGTTTTGAATCTTCTTCGAGTGAAATCCGATGCATGCATACGGATGGGCTTATACCTTTCAGGTCAGAGATATTATATCCTAAGGCCGAGGGATATCTTCGTAAAACATCTAAAAGTTGGTCTGTTTCCTCTTGGCTCAAGGTAGCACTGACTATAACTAGACGGTTCATCTCTTCATCGAGGAACTCATATCTCAAGTTCTTAGGCAGTTCCTTAAGTTCTAAGGTTGGTTTCTTAGGGCATGGCATAAGATCTGGGATAAGGGATAAACATTCGTAAAGGTTATCATCGATGTAGGGTTTCTTAAAGTCATCATCTTCCATTATGAGAGTTGATGGCAACTTAATTCTTTTAATGATTTCCTCTTGTTCTAACTCCCTAACACATTCATCAATGATATCTAAGGCATAACATGCGTCTCCCATCACATGTGCCATAAGAAATTTCGAAAGTATAAATTCTATTTTCTCGTCACCTACCTCAAAGGTCAACTTTCCTCTCTTGACATCTATTATGGCTCCTGCAGTTGATAAGAATGGTCTACCTAGAAGGATTGGTATATCATTGTCCTCTTTGATGTCCATGACAACAAAATCAATAGGGATAAATAACTGCCATATCCTAACAGGGACATCTTCTAAAATGCCTATCGGATACTTAACAGATCTATCGGCTAACTGAAGTGACATCTTAGTAGGTTGTAATTCTCCTAAGTTTAACCTCTCACAAACTGCTAAAGGCATTAAGCTCACACTAGCTCCTAAGTCTAGAAAAGCTTTTTCGATGACATGACTACCCAAAATACAAGGAATGGAGAAATTTCCAGGATCTTTATCTTTTTTGGCTAACTTGTTCTCGGAAATAGAATTGCATTCCAAGGGCTTCGGATCGTCAAGTCTACGTTTGTTGGTAAGGATGTCTTTGAGAAACTTTGCATAAGAAGGTATTTGGGTGATGGCTTCTGTGAAAGGGATTTCTACATGAAGTTTTTCTATAACTTTAATAAATTTCTGATATTGGTTATTGATCTGGGTTTGTTTGAGTCTTTGCGGATATGGTATAGGTGGTTTATATGGCGGGGGTGGTACGTAAATTTTATCTTTAGGTTTTTCTCCTTTTTCTTGACTTTCCTGGTTTCCAGATTCCTCTGGTTCCTTTACTTCGTCCGGGGGTGTTGTATATTCCTTAGAAGTTTCGGGTTCACTCAATCTTGGGTTTGGTGGCTCATCATAAGTGTTCCCACTTCACAGGATAATGGCATTGGCTTGCCCTCTCGGATTTTGTTGAGGTTATCCAGGGAACTGTCCTCCAGGTGTGGTTTGGGGGGCTTGGTTTAAAGCTACCTGAGAGATCTGGGTTTCAAGCATCTTGGTATGGGTAACTATTTGGTCAACCTTGGTTCCTAACTGGGTAATTAGTTCATTAACGTGAATGTTCTGGTTCATGAATTCCTTGTTTTGTTGGGTTTGAGCAGTGATAAAATTTTCCATAATTTTCTCAAGGCTCGGCTTTGGTGGTATAGGTTGCATAGGTTGATTTGATCTTGGGGCTTGGTAACCTGATTGTCTCGGAGGTGCATTATTTTGGATTGGGTTATTGTTCTTATAGGAGAAGTTCGGGTGATTCCTCCATCCAGGGTTATAGGTATTCGAGTATGGGTTCCCTTGGGTGTAGTTCACTTGCTCAGAGTGGGTTTTGTTTAATAGACTGCATTCTACAGATTGGTGTCCTTTGGTTCCACATATCTCATAATCCGACGAAACTGCGGCTACAGTATTCGGGTTTATGCACATATGCTCGACCTTGAGGGCTAATGCGTCCATTTTAGCTTGCATCATGTCTATAGAGCTTAGTTCATGCACTCCTCCTTGGGCTTCCTTCTTCTCAACCGTCGCTCGTTCGACTCCCCATGATTGATGGTTTTGAGCCATATCTTCGATGAGGGCACTAGCTTCAGGATAAGGTTTGTTCATTAGAGCACCGCCTGCGGCAGCGTCGATGGTTATCTTAGTGTTATAATGAAGTCCATTATAGAAGGTTTGAATTATTAACCAGTTTTCTAAACCATGATGTGGGCATGCTCTTAAGAGCTCTTTATATCTCTCCCAAGCTTCGAACATAGATTCTCCTTGGTTCTGGGTAAATCTAGTTATATGGTTTCAAAGAACGGCGGTTTTACTTGGGGGAAAGCATCTAGCAAGGAATACTCTTCTAAGGTTATCCCAAGTCGTAATGGAATTGGGTGGAAGGGAATCTAACCATGATAGGGCTTTATCTCTGAGGGAAAAAGGGAATAATCTTAAACGTATTGCCTCAGGAGAAGCTCCATTGGTTTTAAAAGTGTCTGCTAATTGGAGAAAGATTTTTAAATGTTGGTTTGGGTTCTCGGTAGCGAGACCTGCGAATTGTCTCTGTTGCACTAGCTGCAACATAGAGGGTTTAAGTTCGAAATTATTAGCTGGGATGGTTGGGTTTACTATACTAGAACTAGGTTCTTTGTTGGATGGTTGAGCGAAGTCCTTAAGAGGTCTTTGGTTTTGATCTTCGACCATAGCTCTCCTAATTCTATGAAAGAACAAACGTGCGCGAGCGTAACGTTCAGGTTCCGCCAGAGGGTATACTAAACTTCCGGTGCTGCGAGTTCTTCGCATTGACCGGCGGGAAATAACCTAAGTCTAAACGATATAACAACAGGGTATGAAATTTGACGAAATTTGTCCCCGGCAACAGCGCCAAAGACTTGATGTGTGCTTTTCGCAAGTATACGAACGCGTCAGAGTAATATAAAAGATTGTCGAATCCACAGAGACCAAGTGTCAATCTATCGTTATCTATTGTTATGGTGTTTATCTAAGATAATCAAAATAGGGGTTTTTAGAGTGTGCAATGAAAAGTAAAGTATTAAATAAAGTTCAATTAATAAAGACAGGCTCAAATGTAATTCACGTAATCAATTAATAATCCAAGTACTTGCTAATAGGACTACTTATGGGCAGTGTTTCCTACTTTGAAAAGAACTAATTTAACAAGAACTGTCACTTTCGCGTATTCAGAACCGAGTTGTACTCCCTAATCAAACCCTCTTATTATCACTTATAAAAAGGCGTGCATTACGTTAGAGTAGTAAACCTATTTTTAAGAAATATAGTATCTTGACTAAGTTGAAAAGTATTTTAACCTGGATTTCTTAACCAAAAGAGGTTCTCACGAACCAGACTCTAAACTTATAAGAGCGTCCGAAAATAGTTTTAAAATCACTTTTCTTCTTAAGTTAAAAACTCCTAATGAACTAAACAAAGCGCTTTCGCTGTTTTTGAAATAGTTAAAAACAATTAAGTTTAAAAGGACGTTGGACGACTTTCGATCTTACCCAACGGAAATTAAGTGCGGGAAAACTTAAGTTGAAAGTTAAAATAGCCCTTAAGTGTTTCTACGAACAATTGTACGGATTATCGGTTCAATTACGATCCTTACATTCTAACCTTATAGGTTTAGTTAGACATGGTAAAGTAAAGGTGCATTTTAATTTAAATAAAAGTAGTGCGAGTGCGGAAAGTAAATGAAAGTAGTGCGAGTGCGGAAAGTAAATAAAGTAGTGCGAGTGCGGGAAATAAATGAAAGTAGTGCGAGTGCGAGAAATAAATAAAGTAAAGCGAGTGCAGGAAATAAATAAAGTAAAGCGAGTGCGGGAAATAAATAAATTAAAGCGAGTGCGAGAAATAAATAAAGTAAAGCGAGTGCGAGAAATAAATAAAGCAAAGCGAGTGCGAGAAATAAATAAAGTAAAGAGAGTGCGAGAAATAAATAAAGTAAAGACAGTGCGAGAAATAAATAAAGTAAAGACAGTGCGAGAAATAAATAAAGTAAAGCGAGTGCGAGAAATAAATAAAGTAAAGACAGTGCGGCAAAATAAATTAGATAAAGGTAGAGTAATAAAAACCTGCTCCAATCGGAGGGTTGAATAAAATTCAAAGCGGAAATGAAAATGGCGGCAGGATTAACTTCCTTCCAAAATGCTCCAAACTCGATTACAGACTCGATTACACAATTGTGGTAACGCCCCAATGCGAAGCGATTACCACTTTAAAATACTGAATATATGCCTAAGTGAAACTAAGTTTGCTCTAAGTTTGCCTCTGCTCTAAGTTTGGATGATTAAACAAATGAATTTGAGTCTCTATTTATAGGCAAGTAAAATAATGGAAATGATAAGGATGCCCTTCAGTTTGAAATTGGGAGGGAAAACTTTCCTTCTTGTGGCGCCTGCCACAAGTCCATGACGCCCGCCATAAGGCCAAATTGTGGCGCCTTAGTGGAAGTAGTGGGGAACGTGGCAGTTGAGGGAAGTTGAGCTAGGACACGTCATGGCTGGGTCCTTGGCGCCAGCCACAGTGGGAGCCATAAGTGTAAAATGCTGAATTTTAGGGTTTTTAGCTCATTTTCACTCCTTTTCTTGATCGGGACTCCGATTAAAGTAAAAACCTGAAAACAAAGAGAAACATAGTAATAACATAACAAAATAACAATAAAACAACTAAAATGCATGCGGAATCAGAGTCGAAAATACGGTGAATTCAGTGTCATCAAAAGACCACAAGGTTTTCAAGCCCCAAAACCAAATCAACCTATGCAACTTGTACCCCAGAAGCCTAACCTTGAGAAGATCATGGAGAACTTTATATCAGGCCAGACTCAGCAAAATAAAGAATTCCTAAACCAGAACATTCACGTAAACAAACTGATAACGCAATTAGTGACTAAGGTTGATCAGATAATTACTCACAATAAGATGCTTGAAACCCAGATCTCACAGGTAGCACAAAACCAAGCCCCAAAAACTACACCTAAAGGATAATTCCCTAGACAACCTCAACTCAACCCTCGAGGGCAAGCTAACGTTATCACATTACGAAGTGGGACCGCTTACGAAGGGCCTTATAACCCAGCAATGAGCGAGTCCAAAGCTTCTAAAGAAAATATACCTACCAACCAAGGAGGGGAACCAGTGGAACCCGAAAAATAGATCGACCAAGAAGGAGAAGCCAAGGATAAAGCTTATAAACCACCACCCCCGTACAAACCACCAATACCATATCCGCAAAGACTTAAACAAACCAAAATCGATAACCAATACCAAAAGTTTATAAAATTAATAGAGAAGCTTCATGTAGAGATTCCTTTCACCGAAGCCATCTCCCAAATTCCATCTTACGCCAAATTTCTCAAAGACATCTTAACCAACAAGCGTAGGCTTGATGATCCCAAACCCTTGGAATGCAACTTTATTTCTGAGAATAAACTTGCTAAGAAGGAGAAAGACCCTGGGAGTTTTTCTATACCTTGCATTCTAGGGAGTCATGTGATTGACAAAGCTTTCATAGACTTAGGCGCTAGTGTGAGTTTAATGCCCTTAGCTATGTTTAAAAGGTTAAACTTAGGAGAATTACAACCAACTAAGATGTCCCTCTAATTAGCCAATAAATATGTTAAGTATCCTGTAGGCATATTAGAAGATATCCCTGTTAGGATCGGTCAACTTTATATCCCGCAGACTTTGTGGTCATGGATATCAAAGAAGACGACGATATCCCTATCCTTTTAGGTAGACCATTTTTATAAACATCCGGAGCTATAATAGATGTTAAAAGAGGAAAATTAACTTTCGAAGTAGGAGATGAAAAGATAGAGTTTATTCTTTCAAAGTTCCTGATGGAACCAATCATAGGAGACGCATGTTACGCAATTGATATCATAGATGAATGCATAAGGGAATTTGATCAAGAAGAACCTATGATCGAACCATTTTCAAACCCGAATTAAAAGGATGATGAGCTAAAGGAAACGGAACCTCACACTAATGAATGTTTGTCCCTTACTCCAGACCTTTAACCAAACTCTCAAAAACCCGCTCAAGAACTTAAGGAATTACCCAAGAACCTAAGATACGAGTTTTTGGATAAAGAAATGATCTGCCCAGTAATATTTAGTGTCACCTTAAACCAAGACGAGACAAACCAACTCTTGAATGTTTTACGAATATACCCCTCTGCCTTAGGATACAACATCTCTGATTTAAAAGGTATAAGCCCATCCGTGTGTATGCACAGAGTCTTGCTAGAGGAGGATTCAAAACCTTCCAGAGAACATCATAGAAGAATCAACCCTGTAATGAGTGAGGTGGTAAAGAAGGAAGTCCTCAAACTGCTACAAGCTGGTATAATCTATCAGATCTCCGATAGTATATGAGTAAGTCATGTACATGTGGTACCCAAAAAAGGAGGCATCACAGTCGTGCAGAACGAGAAGGGCGAGCATGTGGCTAAACGTATAAAAGGTGGATGGCGTATGTGCATAGACTATAGGAAACTCAATAAGGCAACTAGGAAAGACCATTTCCCCCTTCCATTCATAGATCAAATGCTTGAGCGTCTTGCCAGACACTTTTACTTTTGTTATCTGGATGGATATTCTGGATTTTTCCAAATACCCATACACCCTGAGGATCAAGAGAAAACAACCTTCACCTGTCCTTACGGAACATTTGCTTACAAACGAATGCCATTTGGACTCTGCAACGCGCCAGCTACTTTCCAACGTTGTATGATGTCAATCTTCACAGATTATCTCGACGGAATTATGGAAGTTTTCATGGATGATTTCTCGGTATGTGGGTTTGACTTTGAGAATTGCCTCATTAATCTTGAGAAAATCCTAGAAAGATGCGTAGAAGTTAACCTTGTATTAAACTGGGAGAAGTGTCACTTTATGGTTAAAGAAGGCATAGTGTTAGGACATATAATATCTGAAAGAGGCATTGAGGTCGACAAAGCAAAGATAGAAGTGATAGAAAACCTTAACCATCCTAAGACTGTTAGAGAAGTCCAAAGTTTTCTTGGACACGCCGTTTTTACCGACGCTTTATCAAAGATTTCTCTAAAATAACAAAACCCATGACCGGCCTTCTGATGAAAGACGTTGAATTCATTTTCAATGAAAAATGTATCTAAGCCTTTAATCATTTAAAACAAGCACTAATTTCAGCACCCACTTTACAAACTCCGGATTGGACTCAACCTTTTGAAATAATGTGTGATGCTAGCGATTTCGTTGTAGGAGCTGATTTAGGACAAAGAATAAATAATAAATTACATGTGATATATTACGCTAGTAGAACGCTAGATGCCGCTCAACTCAATTATACGACAATAACGAAGGAACTCCTAGTTCTAGTTTTTGCAATTGATAAATTTAGGTCTTATCTTGTCGGATCTAAGATTATAGTCTACACATACCATGCAGCTATCCGTTACCTTCTAAGAAAAAAGGACACAAAACCTAGGTTACTCAGATGGACCCTTTTGCTACAAGAGTTCGACTTAGATATCTGAGACAAAAAAGGAACAAAAAACGTAGTTGCTGACCATCTTTCCAGACTAGAGCATCTGAAGTCAGACCACTTACCTATAAATAATGATTTCACCTATGAAAGATTGATAGCTAAGTTAGATACTGTTCCCCTTGAACCTGATAGAGACAACTTTGGAACAGTTTCAGAGATTAGCAGAGTACCATGGTACGCTTATTTTGTGAATTATCTAGCCGTTGATATCATACCACCTGACCTCAATTATTAACAAAAGAAGAAGCTCTTTAAAGATATAAGACATTTCGATTGGGACGAACCACTCCTTTTTAAAAGAGGAACAAATGACATCTTTCGACATTGTGTCCCAGAAGAAGAAGTCAGAAATATCATAGAGCATTGTCACTCTTCACCATATGGTGGACATTTAAGCACATCCAAGACATACACTAAGATCCTTCAAGCTGGTCTTTATTGGCCAACACTATGGCGTGATGTCCATACTTATATTGTCCAATGTGACCGGTGCCAGCGTGCTGGAAACATCTCAAGACGCGACGAAATGCCTTTGAAGAACATCCAAGAAGTGGAATTATTTGATGTTTGGGGTATTGATTTCATGGGACCTTTTCCATCTTCGATGGGAAACAAGTATATTTTGGTAGCTGTCGACTATGTGTCCAAATGGATAGAAGCTATAGCCTCACCCACTAACGACACAAGAGTAGTCATCAAGTTGTTTAAAAACAATATTTTCCCCAGATTTGGAGTACCACGACTTGTCATAAGTGATGGTGGATCACATTTTATATCCAGGATATTCGATAAACTCTTAAGAAAGTATGGAGTAAAACACATAGTAGCAACACCATATCATCCCCAGACTAATGGTCAAGTGGAAGTATCAAACAGAGAGATTAAGCAAATTTTGGAAAAAACTGTTTCAATATCCAGAAAAGATTGGTCTGAAAAGCTAACAGAAGCATTGTGGGCTTACAGAACTTCTTACAAAACCCCTATTGGAACCACACCATACCAGTTAGTCTATGGAAAGTCAGGCCACTTACCTTTTGAACTTAAGCACAAAGAATATTGGGCCATCAAGACCCTGAATTTGGATTACCTAGCATCTGGCGAGAAGCGAATCCTCGATATCCACAAATTGGAGGAGCTCCGCCAGAACGCTTACGAGAATGCCATTATATACAAAGAAAGAACCAAAGCATGGCATGACAAAAGGATTGTAAAAAGGACTTTAATATAGGCGACTCTGTTCTCCTTTTCAATTCCAGATTATGACTATTTCCAGGTAAGCTGCGTTCGAGATGGATAGGCCCCTTTAAGGTTTCCAAAATCCTCAAATCTGGAGCAGTTGAAATCCGGAACAATTCCTGTAATCTGTTTGTGGTAAATGGACAAAGACTGAAGCAATATCAAGGAGGTGACATCCCCACAGAATGCCCTGGCCATACTCTGATCGACCCTCCGGTTCCTACCTCTGATATATAAAGTTCAAATCGTCAAGCTAACGACGTTAAACAAAGCGCTGCATGGGAGGAAACCCATGATTTCTTTTTCCTTTACTTTACTTTTACTATTTCGATTTATATTATATATATACATATCTATCTATCTATCTATCTATCTATATATATATATATATATATATATATATATATATATATATATATATATATATATATATATATATATATATATATATATATATATATATATATATATATATATATATTAACAGTTGCAATATTTGCGATTTCAGGTGTCCTCTGTTTTTAACCTAACTTTTCAGGATGGAGAATTTCGATACTATGCCAATGATCTTTCGTGACCTAGTACAGGAGCAACGCTGCACCATGCTTTCCCAGCGTCCAATGCTGTCTACCAGATATCCTGATTCAAGCTGCATGGGAGCATTAGGCATTGAGCCTAGTGTCAGGCATTTGTGGAGTCAGTTGCAATGGGATGAGTATACTGAAGCGATGCATGTGACTTATAGGAACCTCACTTTGGAGTTCTTGAGCTCGCTGAAAATGAGCCCTATGTTGGTCACGCTAGTGATGGTGGCTACATTAATTTCAGGATGTTTGGGACAGAGTACACCTTCAACCACAAGCGTTTCGATGACTTACTTGGATTTCAAACTACGTATGATGCCTCATCTGAGCTCCCCATGAGCTATTTCCTGAGTAGAGACGTTGAGAAGTTCTTGAGTGACATTACATATGGAGGTAGCCCTGACCCTTCCACCCAAATCTCTAACAAGATCCATAATCCTGCTTTCAGATATTTTCAAATGATTATTGCCCACACCTTCCTGGGGAAGAGTGACACTGATACACACGTAAATGCTGAAGAGATTTTCTTCATGTACTGTACCACTCAGTCATGCCCAGTAGCTTGCGGGGACTTTCTGATCGAGAGTCTCTATCTTAATGCTCGCTCCGCTGTGAGTCCTATACACGTTGGAAGCACGGTAACCCATATAGCCTCCGCCCTAGGACTTGATAGAAGGCTATTACTAGGGGTGGCAAAACGGGCTCGGCCCGCGGGGCATGTCCGTTTTGCCTGCACTTTTGTGCGGGGCGGGCCAAGGATTTAGGCCCTCACCCTCAAATGTGTCCGCCCCGCCCCGCCCCGTTTTTTTCGCGGGCTTTTGCGGGCACGTGTATTTACATAAATTTTTTCATTTTTAGGCTTAAAGAGTGCAGTGCCCGCGGGCTTTCCCCACCCCGCCCTCACTTTTTTGCGGGGCGGGTCTAAGTTTTAGGCCCGCATCCTCAACTATGACCGTCCCACCCCGCTCCGCTCCGTTATTTTGTGGACTTTTGCGGGGCGGGCCTAAACGGGGCGGGCATGCCCGTTTGCCACCCCTAGCTATTACACCTAACATCTTACTGCATTTATACTTTGATGGATATTGACTTCTGTCTGGACTGTGGCCTCATGAGGAGATCTTCTTTCCACCCAGATTAATACAGGCTCTTGATCGAGGGTGAGACTATCCACTACTTTACATTACCAGATCCTCAGGTAACTTGTATTTATAATCAGGCCAACTGGGCCTATGCCATAAAAGGCCAAGACGAGACAGTAGATGAGCAGAGAATCCCACCTGAAGCAGAGCATCATCAGCACCTACCAGGATCAAAATCCTCACCAATAATCCAAATCTTCAGAGTCCAAGCATGCATTTTGAGCTTGTTAAGCTTCGTATGGAGATAGCCCAAGTCCGCCAGGAGCTTGCTGACGTTTCTTTGTAGGTCGGAGTGTCAGATGCCACACATGCCACTGAAGTCGATATACTGAAAAATGAGATCGCTAACCTTAGACACCAGATTGCAGAGCTCCGAGGATCCTACGTTGAGGAGGCTCCATTATTCCCTGGACATTGATGATATCACTGTCCGAGAGATGCCGTTTTCTTTACTTATTTCCCATTATTAGATTTATTATTTATGCTTGTTTTTCTTTTTGACTTTATGCTTGCTTTTCCTTTCCTAACATCTCTCGACCCGTGACTTATTACTAACTAACTATATATATATATATATATATATATATATATATATATATATATATATATATATATATATATATATATATATATATATATATATATAATATATATATATATATATATAATATATATATATATATATATATATATATATATATATATATATATATATGTTACTATTATTATATTTTTTTATTTCCTTTTTACTTTACTTTACTTTTTTATTTTTGCCATTTATCAAGCTTAATCAAAATCAAAAAGGCTGCATGTTATTAATGCCTATGTACACCCCCTTTGCAAAATAAGGAAAAAGTTGTAGCCCAAGAGCAAGGAATAAGCCCAGCCCGAACAACAAGTCCGACATGATGGCGGGCGCCATAGCCTCATGGCGGCCGCCATGGGGTCTGTACCATTTACGGGACAAAATCCCTAAATTCCCCATTTTTGCCTTCTCCAACCTCTAAAAACCCATTTTCTCCTCCTTCCACCTCCATTGAAGTCCATGAAAATTCCCAACTTCATAATTCTAACTCCAACCCATTATCATTCCCAAACTTCACTCATTAATTTCCTCCACCAAAAACCCACTACAATCCCATTTTCACTTCCTTACCATAAAAACCCATTTTCTCTTCACTCACCATCAATGGTTGTAATGGAATTCAACAATATCATCCTTCACGAAGGGAAACCTGGATAGCATCAGAAACCCACGTATGATAGGCTTGCATGAGATTTTTGCTAATAAGGAACCCACCTGTGATAGGCTGACTAGGGAATTTCTGAGTTCCCTAATTTACACCATTCATCCTGGCACTGCTAGCACGGTTGGTACCGTATGTTTTAGAATGTTAAACATTGAGTATGAGTACACTACCGACGCTTTAGCAGATTTGTTAGGAATGCCTTACGGAGAGGGTGCCATTTGTGAGACACCCTTAGATGCAGAATGGGAACTCGAAGCCTTTAACTTTTGGAATAGATTATCGAATGTGGCTGCCACTTCTTTTGAAGGAATTTTAGCCTCCACTATTCATAACCCGACCATCCGTATTTTTTCGATATCTTTTGGCATGTACTATTTTTGGTCGGGAAAATTCTAATAAAGTAAATGCTCACGAGTTGCTATTTTTACAGGGTTGCCTTACTAACCGAAGGATCAATCTTGTTCCTTTTATGCTTGCACATATGTCCGCCATTTTGAAAAAAGGAGGAACCATTTCTTTTGGTGGATTAATTACTTCTATTGCTAGAGCACTAAATCTCAACACTGAGTTAGCTACATTAGAACCACTCCCTCACCGCACCATTAACTTGAAAATTTTAAAGGATATGAAATTGTGCAAGGTGCAACAAGCAGGAGGTTGTAACCTCATGATCCATGGTGTAGCTATACCGAGTGTTGTTTTACCTTGCTCTCAGTGTACAAATGTGCGACATGCAAGGAACTGGACATATGATCTTGATGCTCCACCTTTTATCGGTCCTTTTCCATCTCATGTCCCTATGGACGATGGGCAAGGGACCGATGATGGGTATGACCGGCACGACAAGTCCCCTGCTCATGATATTCCTACACACACTGCATCACCTGCACACATTGCACCTTCTTCTTCTGACCATGTTGCAGGTACCACTTCCGGTTTTTACATCACTGAGGAGATGTGGCGCGAGCACCTGGCTCAGGAACAAAGGCGTGACGCCCTCCTAAATACCACAAACCAACAATTGACTGATAATATGAGTTTTATGGTAGCCTTCCAGCAACGCACTGAGCAAGCACATCAGACTATCACGGAGTCCTTGCTTGCGATCACTAATGAGCAGTATCGCCAGCAACAGGCTAATGAGCGACACTTCGCACTTATTGAATCCAACCAGGGGTCTCTCTTAGGTCGCTCTAGGAAGCTGCAGGAAGGTCTTAGTCATCGTAGCAGGAGTCGTCGACCCAGGCATCCTGACCAGGGCGGTGACGGTGCCGATGATCAGCCATAGTTCTCTCTCTTGTTAGACGGTGTGGCTAGTGATCGAGAGGGGGGATGAATAGATCACCTTTTTAAAATTTAACGGATTTAAAAGATTTATCAGAGTTTTTAAAGTTGGCGGAAAATATCAGTCTCGAATTGACTTCCGTCTATTCTGAACCACTACTAGAAAACCGGACACACGAGTTTAATGCTGGATTTGAATAAGAATGACATAAACTATCAACACCAGAATTTTAGCTAATTGAATGCACTTATCATTAAAGTCTATTTCCAATGAATAAAACCTAGCTAACAATTTTGTCAAACAGTTGGTGTGTGTGTGATCAATGGTGAACAACAGTAGAGTTTAATTAAAAAGGTTTTCTTGCCACTGCTGTCTTGCAAAAGGAACAATCACAACACACTAACTGAAATTGCGAAAACTGTTTTAAACGTAAAGAGGAGTAAGGTAAGAATACGATACGCAGAGATTTGGTAAGGAAGTTCCCCACGTCGTCCTCGCATGTGGGTACGTCTCCCTCTCAATTTCAAACGAAATTGAGAACTTTGATTATCAATTATTGCCGAATTCGTTGATACAAGGTTATGATACAAAGACAGAATTCTAAATTCCAAGAACTTCTTCTTGTATGAACCTTCACTTGATCTGAGCACGATCAAGAATTTCCTGCACGAAATTGCAAACAATTCACCGGTTCCACGACCTGCTTGCGAAATCCCCCGATCTCCAAACGCAACGCTGCGGCTGAATCTGTTCTGCAAACGTGACTCACAAACCTTCAAGAACACTCCAGTTCTTGAAGGATAAACCAGTAGGTTTTTCCTCGAAACCCCCTTCAATCTTCAACTCAGCTAGATCCTCGATCGTTCCACTGAAAACCACAGCTAGATCCTTGATCGTACCACTGAACGTTATCTCGATAAATCTTTAATTCAGAGAACAAGAATGGTTATGTGTTGATGTTCTTGAAGAAAAGTGATTGAGAAGATGAAGAAGATGAAGTCTCTTTCAGGTTTCTATATGCTCTCCAACAATTGCTACAACACTGCTTTTTGATCTTGTGTTCAATTGTTTTTCCCTCAAAGAATTCGTGTTTTTCACTACTGTCACAACACCTCTTATATATGCTGAAAACAGAAACTGTTAGAACAAAAACCAACTTACGCATTGATACATGAGGGTATGCATCGATGCATACTGTAAGTTAAGTGAGTTTTTGGTGAAATGAATTAAGCATGTATCGATGCATAATTCGTATGTATTGATGCATATGACCTTTCCACTAACATGTATCGATGCCTAATACGTATGCATTGATACATAGGCTGTTTCAACTGATCATGCATCGATGCAAGGATCGTATGGATCGATCCATAGAGCCTTTTGCCTTTCATGTGTCGATACATGACTCGTGTGCATCGATGCATACTGAACAAAAAGGGTTTTGTGATATACCACATGCTGTATGGATCGATGCATAGGCTTATGTGTTGATGCATACTGATACAAAATGGATTTTATGTGTTATTTTAAGAGATGTATCAATGTAGGTCTTTACGTACGGTTATGCAACAATAGAATGGGATAAAACACAATAAAAACACAAATGTATCATGTGATGTAATGCACAGCCAACATTTGGATGATGATCACACAATTTGTTATCATTCAAAATTAATTCAAAGTAAAGAATTTTCTCACAAACTCCCCCTTTTTGATGATGGCAAATTCTTGGCAGGATGTGTGATACTCCCCCTGAGTTTGTGCATATCTGCATTTTCTCCCCCTTTGGCAACATAAAAAAGAGGAAGAAACAGGGATATCAAGGTAGCATGTTGTAGCAGGGCATGGCAAAAAAATTGATAAAAAGGCTATCATTCACAAAGTAAAGAATCATTCACAAAGAATGACGAATAAGGGCAATAACCATAGAGATAAACAGAAAGTGAAAAGCATTTAAGGATTCGAACGAGTTTAAGAATTACATAAGCTAAACCATATATTGTGCAACAAAAATAGAAACTTGAGCAATATGAGATGAAATGCAGTGAGATGAAATGATGGTGGGTTAATTTGGATTATGGCCACCACAGGACTCTTCATCATCTCTGGTAGGATCTTTGTAGCTTGGTGGAGGCGGAGGAGGAGGCATTGTGTCTGGATTTTGGCCCATGAAGGAGTATTGCCTAAATCGGTTCTGAACTTCAATGCTTCTAAAGCTGTCAATAATACCAGGATTTTCGCGGCAATCGTCCATAAAGCCAGACATTTCGTTGTAGAAGACTTGATGCCATTTAACCAAGTCTTGGTGCCAAGCGTGTTGATTCTGATACATCCGTGTATGCTCATCATGCCAGTCACGATGCTCCTTGTGCCACTCAGATTGTTGTACATTCCAATATCGTGCTTCCTCATGACGTTCTTTGTTGGCAATTTCCATCTGTTGAAGCATATGAGTGATGTCCGCAGTAGGTATTGAGGATGAAGTACCACCTGAGAATGGAGGGGCTGTAGGTTCAGGTACATAGTTGGTAGGAGACCACCTTCGTGGCACCCAATCACCCCAACCAGCATTGGCCTCAACTTGAGGCACATCTGTTTCAGCCGCATCCTGCATTTCTTCATCAGGCTGATCTTCATCAACATGGATGCGTTCTGAAGGCACGTCAAAGTTGTAGATTCTGGTTTTGGATTTTCTTTCAAAGAAGTAGAAACATTTGCGGTCCTTGTCCCACCGATATCCCATATGCGATAGAGTAGAAGAGTCAAACTCTTGAGCAGCAGATGGAGATAGGAGAGGAACAATAGGTATTGCAACTTTCCAAAACTTAAGAATTTTCATTATTTGAGAAGCATAACCTAGAGCCACATTCTTGGAGCTGTCTCGCACGAAAAATAGGCGTTTTACAAAGTAGTTTGCCCAATTTAAGAGAACCTTATTTTGCAGAATGTAGAGAAGATGTATGCTTGGCCTATCTAACCGAGAATGTCCACTGTTTGTTGGACGCAGAATGTGTGTGATAATCCAGTGAAGAATACGCGGAGTTTTCTTGATCATACCAGACGTGACGTGTTCATCCTCACTCAGCGGTCTGTCTATCTTTAGGATAGATGGAGTAAAGTCCTTCATGTCAAATTCAGTATCAAAATGCAGGTCATGCCAGGACTTGACATTCATTGACGGATGCGGAATTTGAAACACCGTTTCCCAATCAGAGGCTTCAAAGGTATATGTTCTGACACCGATAGAACACCGGAACATATAGCCTCTACCAGTTTGTAAGCCAGCATAAAAGGCCCTGATGAAGTCCTCATGGTAGTCATCCTTTGTAGACAGAAATGACCCGAGTCTTTGTGCATGTAGGAGTTCAACCACCTCATTTAGGTGCAGGTGAATAGCATCTGTTTTATCAAAGACATGGGGTTTCATGACTAACCTTGTCTTGAAGGATTCCTCAAATTCAGCAGCAATAGCAGGATGAAGTAAGTCTAAGGCATTTGAAGGAACATCTGGTGGTTGCTGAGAAGTACCGGCTGTTTCCTTTCCTTTTCCTTTTCCTTTTGCTCTGGCTGAAATAGTGCGTGGAGGCATGGTGATGTGAGATTTAGGGTTTTAGAGAGAGTGAAGATGAGGAAGATTAGGGTTAGCCACTGGTTTTGGGGTTTTGAGGACAGATGATATGAAGTCTTGAGATAGGAAGTGATAGGGTTGGCTGATGTGTCGATGCATGAGAGAGAAAAAATGTATTTAAAGCAAATAGCATCAGTATGTGTCGATGCAAGTGGCCATGGATCGATGCCTATCATTCACATTTGTTTATAACAGGCCTGTGTATCGATACATGCGATGAATGCATCGATGCATCCTGAACCAGTTTGGTAAAAGAAATTGAAATCCAGAATATAGGTATCGATGCATACATGTTTTGTGTCGATGCATACTGATGCTAAACCAGATTTTAATGAATTTTGATGCAGTATGGATATGCATTATGCACTATGTCATGATGGTTATGCCCAAGAAAGATTCATAAGTCAGATTTTTAATGTGCAAGCAATATAGGCAAACAATATATGCAATCAAATTTATATCAACATCTGTTCTAACATACACAATCACTTAGCAGTAAGAGAATTGTAGAAAGGATTGATATTACCTCTGTTGGCGTAATCTTGTGATGGATAAGTGTCATCTAAAACGAATCTTATTAACCAAGGTGAGGCATAATATAATTAAGAGGCAACATGCTTAAGACATCAAATGAGAAAGATCTAAGATCCCTAATTCACGACGAATGTTGAAGAAAGGTTCCATTGCCAAAGGTTTAGTGAAAATATCAGCAAGCTGATTTTTGGAGTCAACGTGCTCAAATACAACGTCTTCTTTTTCAACATGGTCGCGAAGAAAGTGATGTCTAATCTCTATGTGTTTAGTGCGTGAGTGTAAAACAGGGTTTTTAGTAAGGTTTATGGCACTAGTGTTGTCACATTTTATAGGAATACATTTGAGTTGAATGTTGAAGTCTTGTAGTTGCTGCTTCAGCCATAAAATCTGAGCGCAACAACTACCGGCTGCAACATATTCTGCCTCTGCAGTTGACAAAGCCACAGAAACCTGCTTTTTGCTATGCCAACTTACCAAGGAATTTGAAAACAGGTGACATGTACCACTTGTGCTTTTCCTATCTGATTTGCAGCCAGCAAAATCAGAATCGGAGTACCCTACTAAACTACAATCACTTCCTTTGGAATACCAAAGCCCATATTTAGGTGTTCCGTGAAGATATCTAAATATGCGCTTCACCGCTTTTAGGTGCGATTCCTTAGGATTTGATTGATAGCGTGCACACATACAAACACTAAACATGATGTCAGGTCTAGAAGCAAAAAGATACAAGAGAGATCCAATCATACCTCTGAACTTTTTGACATCTACACACTTACCATGCTCATCCTTATCTAGATTTCCGTTAGTAGGCATTGGGGTGTCAATTGATTTTGAGTCATTCATACCAAAGCGCTTGAGTAGTTCTCTGCAGTATTTTGTTTGACATACTGCTGTACCCTCATCAAGTTGCTTTATTTGCAGTCCTAGGAAGTAGTTCAGCTCCCCCATTAGACTCATCTCAAATTCACCCTGCATAACCTTAGAAAATTCTTCGACCAAGTGTATGTTAGTTGAACCAAATATTATATCGTCGACATAAACTTGAACTAAAAGAATGTGCTTCCCTTTGTGTTTAATAAAGAGAGTATTGTCCACCTTACCTCTTGAATATCCATGATCAATTAGGAATTTGCTAAGCCTTTCATACCAAACCCGAGGGGCTTGTTTAAGACCATACAAAGCTCGTTTTAATTTGTAAACATGATCTGGATTTTCAGCATTTTCAAAACCAGGAGGTTGTGAAACATATACTTCTTCATTTATGACACCATTAAGAAAAGCACTATTTACGTCCATTTGGTAAAGCTTAAAATCCTTAGAACACGCATAGGCAAGCAAAAGACGTATAGCTTCAAGGCGAGCAACTGGAGCATAAGTTTCCTCATAGTCTATGCCCTCCTCTTGGTTATACCCTTGTGCTACTAAACGTGCCTTGTTCCTAGTAATCACTCCGTTTTCATCAAGCTTATTTCTAAAAACCCACTTAGTGCCTATGATATGATGATCTCGCGGACGAGGGACAAGTTCCCAAACGTCATTTCTTTTAAATTGATTAAGCTCTTCTTGCATGGCCATTAGCCAAAATTCATCAATCAAGGCCTCTTTGGCATTTTTAGGTTCTACTTGTGAAACAAACGCGAAGTGAGAACAAAAATTACTTATCTTAGAACGGGTCATTACTCCCTTTGAAATGTCTCCCAAGATGTTGTCAATGGGATGGTCTTTTGAGGATTTCCAAGCAGTTGGAAGATCCTTCACTTCAGCTGTCTTTTCTTCCTCATTTTCTTCATGACTAGTATCTTCCTCCTTCTCATGGGCAGCTGTTTTGGACTAATCAGTTTCCTCAACAGCTTCCTTGAGTATGTCTTCTGTAGATACACCTGCGTCATCAAAAGAAATACCTTTTCCGACATTTTTCGGATAAGACTCATCAAAAGAAACATGAACAGATTCTTCAACAGTAAGTAAACGCTTATTATACACTGTATATGCTTTACTTGACAGTGAGTAACCAAGAAAGATACCTTCATCCGCTTTTGCATCAAACTTCCCAATATTTTCCTTACCGTTATTCAAAACAAAACACTTACAACCGAATACGTGAAGATGTGACAAGTTTGGTTTTCTTCCTTTCAAAAGTTCATAAGGAGTTTTATTTAAGATAGGGCGAATTAAAATTCTGTTTAAAACATAACAGGCTGTGCTGAAGCATCAGCCCAAAAGTATTTTGGTAATCCACCCTCATTAAGCATTGTTCTTGCCAACTCCTCTAAAACACGATTTTTACGCTCCACAACGCCATTTTGTTGTGGAGTTCGAGGAGCCGAAAAATTATGCTCAATACCATACTTGTCACAGAACTTCTCAAAGTGATAATTTTGAAACTCACCACCATGATCGCTACGAATTGTAACTATTTTGGAATTCATTTTGTTTTGGGACAGATTTGCAAAATTCTTAAACGCAGAAAAAGTTTCATCTTTGCTATGAAGGAATATGGTCCAAGTAAATCTAGAGTAGTCATCAACTATTACAAAGCCATAGTAATTTCCACCTAGGCTCTTTGTCCTAGAAGGTCCAAAGAGATCCATATGGAGAAGCTCAAGGGGTCGTGAAGTTGAAATTACGTTTTTAGATTTAAAAGAGACCCTCGTTTGCTTTCCCATTTGGCACGCGTCACATAGGTGGTCTTTTGAAAATTTTATTTTTGGTAGACCGACTACTAGATCCTTAGATACAACCTTATTAAGCAAATCGAAATTAACATGCGCTAAACGTCTATGCCAAAGCCAAGAATCATCATTCAAGGTGACTAGACATTTAGTACTTGTCAGAGGTACATCAAACAGGTCAAGCATATAGATATTGTTTACTCTTACACCCTTAAACACAATGTTCTGTTCAGCATGTTCAATTATGCAGCAAGTTTTTGTGAACGAAACTTTATAGCCCATGTCGCATAGTTGACTTATGCTTAACAAATTGTGTTTAAGTCCCTCTACTAGATGGACATTTGAAATGGTAGTGGTGGAGGGATTACCTACACTACCTTTGCCGAGTATAGCTCCTTTGTTATTGTCTCCATAAGTAACATATCCCTTCTTCTTTGCCTTGAAGTCTATAAAAAGCGATATGTCACCGGTCATGTGCCTCGAGCAGCCGCTGTCAAGAAACCACCTTCTATCTGCGGAGGCAAGGCACTCATCCTACAATATCAAAAGAGAGAAGTTGGTACCCAATTTTCATTGGGTCCAAGTGGGTAAGTGCTAACATGGTTGCCTTTTGGCTTCCATTGATAAATACCTTTAGGGACAAGAAATCTCCTAAACTTGCATTTCTCAATGGTATGGCCAGCATGACAACAATAATGACATAAGCCATGATGATGTGTTTGTTGTTTCTTGTTCATTGAATCCTTTAGAATAAAAGAGTATTTTGCATATGGAGGATTTAATGACTTCTTAAACAACCTAGAGTCAACGACATAAGTAACTTTAGGTTGTAGCGCCTTCTTTAATTTGACCTTAAGAGTGTTTACCTCTTTTTGCCAAATATAACAAGCGTCACAATACCTAACTCTACTACATCCATCAATGTCAATATTTTTTGAATTTTCTGCAATACTAGCTTTCAACGCTTCTAAATCAATTTCAGCTTTGTTTACTTTACCTTCCAAAAATGAAAAAAT
The DNA here is from genome assembly GCF_024323335.1 of Lathyrus oleraceus. NCBI lineage: Eukaryota > Viridiplantae > Streptophyta > Magnoliopsida > Fabales > Fabaceae > Lathyrus > Lathyrus oleraceus. Next base: position 417,165,107 of record NC_066580.1, on the reverse strand, counting down.
ATGTTTGTCGGAAGATAGTCTTTTAAAAGCATCTACAACTTCGTTATGCAGTTTTTCAAAAGCTATTTTTAGTTCCGAAAACGACATGGAAGAGAAATTATTGTAATAGGCTTGTTTTACCTTTTTGTCATTGTTTTTCTTCTTGTGGTAGGACAGATTTTTTGTGTGAGCCATAAGGCACAGATTTGCGGCTTCATCGCCATCACTTAAGCTTTGTGTGCTTGATGAATCACTATCACTTTCCCATGCAATGTACGCTCTTCTTTGTTTGATGTACCCTTTTGGTGAATCTTTTCTTTGATCCTTATACTTCATAGGGCAGTCCGTTTTATAATGTCCAGATTTACCACAATTAAAACAGGATCCTCTTCCTCTACTCTTCTTGTTCTCTTCTTGTTTCGAATTTGTAGATTGTCTTCGAAACTTCATGAGATTTTTGTCGGAATGCTTGACTCCATTCATTCGAATGAATCTATTATATCTCCTTACAAACAGTCCCATTTCCTCATCATCCGAGTCTTTGTCACTACTTGAGTCATTGTCGCTTTACTCTTTTCGTGAGGACTTAGAGCTAGAGGCCACAAGAGCTATTGGCTTCTTCTCTCCCTCTTTGTCTCTTTTCTTCTCCTTTTCCTTCTTACTCTTGTTCTCATATTTTTCAAGACTTTCCAATGCTTGCTGATGTTCTTCCAGCTTTCCAAACAGAGTTGTAATCGTAAGTCTTGTTAGATCATTGGCTTCCTTAATTGCTGTTACTTTAGGTTGCCACTCCCTGCTAAGACACCTGAGAATTTTATTAGTAGCAATTTCATTGGAAATAGGTTTTCCAAGTGCATTCAATCGGTTAGTTAGATGAGTGAATCTCTTTTGCATGTCGGAGATAGATTCTCCTTGTTTCATGCGAAAGAGCTCAAACTCTTGATTGAGTGTGTTAATGCGGGACTGTTTTACTTCAGTAGTACCCTCATGGGCAACTTCTAAAGCATCCCACATTTCTTTAGCTGTCGTGCAATGGGATACTCGATAATACTCATCAACACCAAGTGCAGAAATTAGCATGTTTCGAGCTTTCCAATCACACGACCACTTTTTCTCATCTTTCTCATTCCAATCATCTTCTGGTTTAGGTACTATGGCGCCAACCGCATTTGTCATAGTAATTTGAAACGGACCATTTTCAATGGCAGCCCATACTAGCCTATCCACAGAATTTATATGAACTCGCATGCAGTCTTTCCAGTAGCCGTAATTTTCACCGTTGAAAATAGGCGCTCTATTATACGCCCCCTTTGGTTCAGAATCCATACTGTTACAGGCAGCCACAGAGCACCAGCGAACCGGCGCTCTGATACCACTTGTTAGACGGTGTGGCTAGTGATCGAGAGGGGGGGGGGTGAATAGATCACCTTTTTAAAATTTAACGGATTTAAAAGATTTATCAGAGTTTTTAAAGTTGGCGGAAAATATCAGTCCCGAATTGACTTCCGTCTATTCTGAACCACTACTAGAAAACCGGACACACGAGTTTAATGCTGGATTTGAATAAGAATGACAGAAACTATCAACACCAGAATTTTAGCTAATTGAATGCACTTATCATTAAAGTCTAGTTCCAATGAATAAAACCTAGCTAACAATTTTGTCAAACAGTTGGTGTGTGTGTGATCAATGGTGAACAGCAGTAGAGTTTAATTAAAAAGGTTTTCTTGCCACTGCTGTCTTGCAAAAGGAACAATCACAACACACTAACTGAAATTGCGAAAACTGTTTTAAACGTAAAGAGGAGTAAGGTAAGAATACGATACGCAGAGATTTGGTAAGGAAGTTCCCCACGTCGTCCTCGCATGTGAGTACGTCTCCCTCTCAATTTCAAACGAAATTGAGAACTTTGATTATCAATTATTGCCGAATTCGTTGATACAAGGTTATGATACAAAGACAGAATTCTAAATTCCAAGAACTTCTTCTTGTATGAACCTTCACTTGATCTGAGCACGATCAAGAATTTCCTGCACGAAATTGCAAACAATTCACCGGTTCCACGACCTGCTTGCGAAATCCCCCGATCTCCAAACGCAACGATGCGGCTGAATCTGTTCTGCAAACGTGACTCACAAACCTTCAAGAACACTCCAGTTCTTGAAGGATAAACCAGTAGGTTTTTCCTCGAAACCCCCTTCAATCTTCAACTCAGCTAGATCCTCGATCGTTCCACTGAAAACCACAGCTAGATCCTTGATCGTACCACTGAACGTTATCTCGATAAATCTTTAATTCAGAGAACAAGAATGGTTATGTGTTGATGTTCTTGAAGAAAAGTGATTGAGAAGATGAAGAAGATGAAGTCTCTTTCAGGTTTCTATATGCTCTCCAACAATTGCTACAACACTGCTTTTTGATCTTGTGTTCAATTGTTTTTCCCTCAAAGAATTCGTGTTTTTCACTACTGTCACAACACCTCTTATATATGCTGAAAACAGAAACTGTTAGAACAAAAACCAACTTACGCATTGATACATGAGGGTATGCATCGATGCATACTGTAAGTTAAGTGAGTTTTTGGTGAAATGAATTAAGCATGTATCGATGCATAATTCGTATGTATTGATGCATATGACCTTTCCACTAACATGTATCGATGCCTAATACGTATGCATTGATACATAGGCTGTTTCAACTGATCATGCATCGATGCAAGGATCGTATGGATCGATCCATAGAGCCTTTTGCCTTTCATGTGTCGATACATGACTCGTGTGCATCGATGCATACTGAACAAAAAGGGTTTTGTGATATACCACATGCTGTATGGATCGATGCATAGGCTTATGTGTTGATGCATACTGATACAAAATGGATTTTATGTGTTATTTTAAGAGATGTATCAATGTAGGTCTTTACGTACGGTTATGCAACAATAGAATGGGATAAAACACAATAAAAACACAAATGTATCATGTGATGTAATGCACAGCCAACATTTGGATGATGATCACACAATTTGTTATCATTCAAAATTAATTCAAAGTAAAGAATTTTCTCACAAACTCCCCCTTTTTGATGATGGCAAATTCTTGGCAGGATGTGTGATACTCCCCCTGAGTTTGTGCATATCTGCATTTTCTCCCCCTTTGGCAACATAAAAAAGAGGAAGAAACAGGGATATCAAGGTAGCATGTTGTAGCAGGGCATGGCAAAAAAATTGATAAAAAGGCTATCATTCACAAAGTAAAGAATCATTCACAAAGAATGACGAATAAGGGCAATAACCATAGAGATAAACAGAAAGTGAAAAGCATTTAAGGATTCGAACGAGTTTAAGAATTACATAAGCTAAACCATATATTGTGCAACAAAAATAGAAACTTGAGCAATATGAGATGAAATGTAGTGAGATGAAATGATGGTGGGTTAATTTGGATTATGGCCACCACAGGACTCTTCATCATCTCTGGTAGGATCTTTGTAGCTTGGTGGAGGCGGAGGAGGAGGCATTGTGTCTGGATTTTGGCCCATGAAGGAGTATTGCCTAAATCGGTTCTGAACTTCAATGCTTCTAAAGCTGTCAATAATACCAGGATTTTCGCGGCAATCGTCCATAAAGCCAGACATTTCGTTGTAGAAGACTTGATGCCATTTAACCAAGTCTTGGTGCCAAGCGTGTTGATTCTGATACATCCGTGTATGCTCATCATGCCAGTCACGATGCTCCTTGTGCCACTCAGATTGTTGTACATTCCAATATCGTGCTTCCTCATGACGTTCTTTGTTGGCAATTTCCATCTGTTGAAGCATATGAGTGATGTCCGCAGTAGGTATTGAGGATGAAGTACCACCTGAGAATGGAGGGGCTGTAGGTTCAGGTACATAGTTGGTAGGAGACCACCTTCGTGGCACCCAATCACCCCAACCAGCATTGGCCTCAACTTGAGGCACATCTGTTTCAGCCGCATCCTGCATTTCTTCATCAGGCTGATCTTCATCAACATGGATGCGTTCCGAAGGCACGTCAAAGTTGTAGATTCTGGTTTTGGATTTTCTTTCAAAGAAGTAGAAACATTTGCGGTCCTTGTCCCACCGATATCCCATATGCGATAGAGTAGAAGAGTCAAACTCTTGAGCAGCAGATGGAGATAGGAGAGGAACAATAGGTATTGCAACTTTCCAAAACTTAAGAATTTTCATTATTTGAGAAGCATAACCTAGAGCCACATTCTTGGAGCTGTCTCGCACGAAAAATAGGCGTTTTACAAAGTAGTTTGCCCAATTTAAGAGAACCTTATTTTGCAGAATGTAGAGAAGATGTATGCTTGGCCTATCTAACCGAGAATGTCCACTGTTTGTTGGACGCAGAATGTGTGTGATAATCCAGTGAAGAATACGCGGAGTTTTCTTGATCATACCAGACGTGACGTGTTCATCCTCACTCAGCGGTCTGTCTATCTTTAGGATAGATGGAGTAAAGTCCTTCATGTCAAATTCAGTATCAAAATGCAGGTCATGCCAGGACTTGACATTCATTGACGGATGCGGAATTTGAAACACCGTTTCCCAATCAGAGGCTTCAAAGGTATATGTTCTGACACCGATAGAACACCGGAACATATAGCCTCTACCAGTTTGTAAGCCAGCATAAAAGGCCCTGATGAAGTCCTCATGGTAGTCATCCTTTGTAGACAGAAATGACCCGAGTCTTTGTGCATGTAGGAGTTCAACCACCTCATTTAGGTGCAGGTGAATAGCATCTGTTTTATCAAAGACATGGGGTTTCATGACTAACCTTGTCTTGAAGGATTCCTCAAATTCAGCAGCAATAGCAGGATGAAGTAAGTCTAAGGCATTTGAAGGAACATCTGGTGGTTGCTGAGAAGTACCGGCTGTTTCCTTTCCTTTTCCTTTTCCTTTTGCTCTGGCTGAAATAGTGCGTGGAGGCATGGTGATGTGAGATTTAGGGTTTTAGAGAGAGTGAAGATGAGGAAGATTAGGGTTAGCCACTGGTTTTGGGGTTTTGAGGACAGATGATATGAAGTCTTGAGATAGGAAGTGATAGGGTTGGCTGATGTGTCGATGCATGAGAGAGAAAAAATGTATTTAAAGCAAATAGCATCAGTATGTGTCGATGCAAGTGGCCATGGATCGATGCCTATCATTCACATTTGTTTATAACAAGCCTGTGTATCGATACATGCGATGAATGCATCGATGCATCCTGAACCAGTTTGGTAAAAGAAATTGAAATCCAGAATATAGGTATCGATGCATACATGTTTTGTGTCGATGCATACTGATGCTAAACCAGATTTTAATGAATTTTGATGCAGTATGGATATGCATTATGCACTATGTCATGATGGTTATGCCCAAGAAAGATTCATAAGTCAGATTTTTAATGTGCAAGCAATATAGGCAAACAATATATGCAATCAAATTTATATCAACATCTGTTCTAACATACACAATCACTTAGCAGTAAGAGAATTGTAGAAAGGATTGATATTACCTCTGTTGGCGTAATCTTGTGATGGATAAGTGTCATCTAAAACGAATCTTATTAACCAAGGTGAGGCATAATATAATTAAGAGGCAACATGCTTAAGACATCAAATGAGAAAGATCTAAGATCCCTAATTCACGACGAATGTTGAAGAAAGGTTCCATTGCCAAAGGTTTAGTGAAAATATCAGCAAGCTGATTTTTGGAGTCAACGTGCTCAAATACAACGTCTTCTTTTTCAACATGGTCGCGAAGAAAGTGATGTCTAATCTCTATGTGTTTAGTGCGTGAGTGTAAAACAGGGTTTTTAGTAAGGTTTATGGCACTAGTGTTGTCACATTTTATAGGAATACATTTGAGTTGAATGTTGAAGTCTTGTAGTTGCTGCTTCAGCCATAAAATCTGAGCGCAACAACTACCGGCTGCAACATATTCTGCCTCTGCAGTTGACAAAGCCACAGAAACCTGCTTTTTGCTATGCCAACTTACCAAGGAATTTGAAAACAGGTGACATGTACCACTTGTGCTTTTCCTATCTGATTTGCAGCCAGCAAAATCAGAATCGGAGTACCCTACTAAACTACAATCACTTCCTTTGGAATACCAAAGCCCATATTTAGGTGTTCCGTGAAGATATCTAAATATGCGCTTCACCGCTTTTAGGTGCGATTCCTTAGGATTTGATTGATAGCGTGCACACATACAAACACTAAACATGATGTCAGGTCTAGAAGCAAAAAGATACAAGAGAGATCCAATCATACCTCTGATTATAAGAGTCGATCCCGATACCCCATATGTTGTGGCCCTAATTTTTGTTCCAAATAAGTTCTTAAGTAGTTTATCCTTGCAGTCAGCTCCGGCTTAAGCATGCTCTACGTAGGGGGTCGATAAAAATAAGTGAATGATCATAAAAATTTCTGCTTTATTCTCTAGTTGTATGAAATTCCAGACTAGGTGACTCTCACACGGTTATTTAACCCAGCAAAATAAAGAGGTTTGCGAAACATGCAGAAAAATAAAAATATATATAATAATATGCCCATTGTTGGTTGGTTCAGAGGTATCTAGTGCTGAACTTGGTAGGGTGGATTACGATCCAATCCCCCACAACTACAATTGAGTTGAATAAAGAGGCTACACCAACTTATGTACCAGAGCCCCATGCTTAAGATCATAATCACTAACCGATCACCTTACTATGAGTATGTACGGATAACGAGCTTAATGTGATTGCACCTGAATGAAAAGGACTTGAAGAAGATGAAAAGAAGGCCTAGGTATGGTGGGGTGATATGGATTGATTTGTATAGGAACGAAGCCTATGACCGCTGTCGCACCCCAAAATTTGACTTTGGTTTTGTTTACCACATCTTGATTAATCTCGTTGTCTCGTATTCATCTCAATTTCTTAAACTTCGCGTGACAACTGGTTTGATTAGGTTTTGTGTGTTTTCGTTGCTTACCGTGTTGTATTTCGTTGTTTTAGCAAAACCTGGCCGATATCGTTGCCTCGTATTTATCTCGCTTATCTCTGTTGCGCGTGGCATCGCTTCGATTAGGTTTTGTGCGTTTTTATCTATTTAATTGTTTGTTTGTCGGTATTTTGACTGTATTTCGAATATATTAGAGTTTTCGTATTGTCCGATTATTTGTGATTGTGTTTGTCAGCGTTTTTCGTGATGTCGTGTTGATTTTATTATTGCCTAGGGTTGTTTATTTAATTACGTGTTGTGCCGTGTGATTTAATCGAGTCTGTTTGAGTCGTGTTGTTGATTTTACTGGTTTACCGGTTTATTGGTTTTATCAATTTGTCTGTTTTGCTGTGCAAATTGTCATCGTTTTTATCGTGTTCGTGTCGCTCGATTTTATCGTATTTTAATCGTGTGCCGTTTAATATTATTTGTGCTTAATATTAATTGTGTTTAGTTGTTAATTAGTTTATTTAATTAGGATTAATATTATATTAGTTTATTATTATTATTATATAATATATAAATTATATTATTAATTTATATTAGATATTTTTTAGGTTTCTTATTGTTTAAGTAATCTAAATATATATTATTAATTTATGTTAGATATTTTTTAGGTTTCTTATTGTTTAAGTAATCTAAATATATATTATTAATTTATGTTAGATATTTTTTAGGTTTCTTATTGTTTAAGTAATCTAAATATATATTATTAATTTATGTTAGATATTTTTTAGGTTTCTTATTGTTTAAGTAATCTAAATATATATTATTAATTTATGTTAGATATTTTTTAGGTTTCTTATTGTTTAAGTAATCTAAATATATATATAGATGTGGTTAGTAAGAAAAAGAGAAAAAGGAAGAGGAAGGTGGATCAGTAAGAAAAAACGTGTGGTGAGAGACACAGAGAATTGAAAAGAAATATTTTTCCAAAAGCATTACCGTATTTCACTTGTTCTTCATTTTCGGTAACCCAAAATCGTCCCGATTATTCACCGAAACACAAAACCGATTTCATATCTTTGAAGGTCGTTGAGTCCAGATCACAAATATCCAAGGTTCATTTCATTCCGGCGTCGTTTCACCGATCAAAAGCGACGTTGAAGTCAGGTACTCACGAAGGCAGCCAGCACTGCGTCGGTGACGGTTTCCAGCTTTCGGTCGATCATTTGGACGATCAGAAGTTCATCCTCTTCACACAAGGTAATATTCTTCACTTATCTCTGAAATCGGCAAAGTTTCGGCTTGCCGACATGTGTTTTAATATATTATTTATCTAAATATATATATATATATATATATATATATATATATATATATATATATATATATATATATATATATATATATATATATTACTTTTGTTTACTAAATATTGTTTATCTTTTATTATTATTTTGCATATATGTTTTATTTAAATGTTAGTTAAATTAATTATTTGTTTAAATGTTTATTTTAATTAAATGTTTATTTATATCAAATGTTTATTTTGTCTAAAGTAAATGTTTATATTGTTTTTTTATATTTGTTTATGTTGTTACTAACCGTTTCGTTTCAGTTTCAGCTCGATTAACTCCACTGACTATTCGTAATACTAACTATTCATAGCTAACTGTGTTGTAATAATTTACTTTCTCGCATTTTTTATGTTCTGTATTGTGTGTTTAATCGTATTGTTCACGTTTTATGTTAAAAAAAATCGAAAAATCCAAAAAAGAGAAACCCGATGCGATTCCAACGGTCGCCGTTTAAGAAACCCTTTTCACACACTCACAAGCTTACTCTTGGGCTTCCTTATAATGAGCCCATTTATTTATTGTTTCAGGGTTTAGGCTCATTCAAATCTTTTGCCAACTTTGCCTTTTCAGTTTAAAAACATTTTCAAAAGGACGTGTCAGTCTCGAAGCCTCCCGCCTAGGTCGAGCAAGAGATGGCAAGACACGCCAATCTAAAATCAACAAAACAGACTTTCCCCTTTTCTTTTGGGAGAACTACGTGGATTCTGATTTCTCCATTGCGCCTTGGAGATACGTAGGCATGAAGTCTACGACTTTATCGAGTCCAAAAACAATAAAATCAAGTTCTTTTCTCATCTCCCCAATCAAACGATCAAAGCGAAAAAAAGCAAAGCATTCACATAAACATAAGCAAAAAGGTTCCTGTGGAGTACCACAGATGTAGAGGGTGCTAATACCTTCCCTTTGCATAACCAACCCCCGAACCCGTAACTCTAAAGGGATTTATCGTTATTTTTCCCTTCCTCTTTTTGGATAAAATAAAAGACGGTGGCGACTCTTGCATTTAAAATATTTTTCAAACGGGTTAAGTTCAATCAATACTTAATCTCGTGAAAAATCCCGCCGCGACAGAATGGCGACTCTGCTGGGGACATATTGCTTAAACTTATTTGAGGGTTTAGCCTATCTTTGCTTGTTTATATGTTTGCTTTGTGAATATTTGCTAAATTGTATTGTTTGTAATGTTTGTTATTTTTGGGTTTTGGGGGATACTTGTGATAAATCCTATACCCGGATTTGGGGCACATTTGAGATAGGATGGATGATAATTCAGGTTGACTTGATAGGAGACAATCCTTACCGAGTTGACTTGAGCCTTTGTCCGCTTGGTGGAGGCCTCTTTGAGGGTGATAGTGCTAAACAAGTCATTTGTGAGGCATTGTTGCTTTCGACGGGCCCGTGAAGCCAAGGACCTTAGTTTACCTTTACCCCATCTTGGCCTTACTTAGGATTTGATGCGGTGACCACTTCGGACCAAAAGTCTGGTTTGGTTGATACGCGATATCACACTCAAGCGAGATTCTTTTGAGAATAATATTGGAAAGCGAGCAGTTGCTTAACCCGGTATTATCCGAAGAAGGATCCATAACCTTGGGAACTTTTAGAACCCGTTTGGCAGGTGAACCTTAGAACTTATCTTGGGGCGTTGTCCTAAACTCCATGCTGGTGATGAACTTTGAGCCTTGTATTGTTTAACCATGTTTGTGTTTGTTGCATTCATGCATGACATGCATTCATTCCCATCATTTCAACCTTTTTCCAAGGAACTTAAAGTGAGGATTGCAAATATTGCAGGAAACATGGATTTTGGACAGAGAAGTGTGAAAAAGTACAATCTCATCAATCCAAAGATAGATGAACTAAAGAGACTGGTTTCTTCGATCGCAGATCCTATTGGTTTCAGAGACAGATATGGGGCACTTATATCTTTATTGACACTTAGGATGGAAGAAGGGTTATTGCAGACATTAGTACAGTTCTATGATCCAGTCTATCACTGTTTCACATTCCCAGACTATCAACTCATGCCTACATTGGAAGAGTATGCCCAGTTGCTTCACATCCCAGTTGCTGATACAGTACCTTTCTCTGGTTCAGAAAAGTTACCCGAGCACAATTCTCTTGCAAAAGTGTTGTACATGAAGAAGTCAGAATTCAAGAATAACTTCACCACCAAAGGAGGACTTCCAGGTTTCACTGCCAAGTTCTTAATGGGGAAGGTTTCTTATTTTGCCAGTCAAGGTTATGATATTATTGTGGAGCATCTGTTCGCCTTGTTGATCTACGGTTTGTTACTATTTCCTAATATTGAAGGTTTTATGGATTCATATGCTATACGCATCTTCCTAAGTGGTAATCCTGTTCCAACTTTGCTCGGAGACACCTATCATTCCATCCATTACCGTACTTTGAAAGGAGGAGGAACTATAGTCTGCTGTATACCGTTACTCTACAAATGGTTTGTCTCTCATCTTCCTAAGTCAGCTACTTTTTGGGATCGCAAGTCAGGACTTCAGTGGTCACAGAGGATTATGTCTCTTACCCAGTCAGATATTGCATGGTATAGTAGAGTTTTAGACGATGTGAAGATCATTGATAGTTGCGGGGAGTTCCCCAATGTGCCCCTCATGGGCACAAAGGGAATCATTTCTTATAATCCAGTACTTGCTAGGAGACAACTCGGTTACCCTATGAAGGACAAGCCTCCTAACATTCTTTTAGAAGGTATTTTCTTGAGGGATAACGAGGAGGACCCTACCATGAAAGAGAGAGTAGTAAGAGCTTGGCATCGTGTTTGTCGCAAAGGGAGATTTGAATTGGGTAAGAAAGATTGTACCTCCTATGAGCCGTACCTCCAGTGGATCAGAGCCAGAGCTATACAGTTGAAAATGCCATACCCACATCATGATCCTATCAAACCCGCTCCATTGAAGACCCCCTACCTTCCGCTAGATGACAAAGAAGAACTCCAAGCCACCTTGGAGAGGGTCGAGAAAGAGAGAGACGCTTGGAAGGATAAGGCCCAGGTGCTCGAAATGGAAAATGAAGAAGTTCAGAGACAGTTAAAGGAGCAGAGTGGAGAAGATCGTGCAGGTAAACGTCCAAGGGTGCAAGAGGATTTATTTTCCTCTGGCACAACAGATTACTCCCAGATTCCACAGTCCTCAGGTGCATGGAAAGGTCTTGTATACATTTTGGTGAAGGAGAAAGCTTTTATGCAGAAGGCCTATGAAGAAAGAATTGAGAGACTTGAAGGACAACTCCTACTTGTTTATGCTCGTCCTAATGACACATGTCCTTAAATGGTTTTCTTGGTTGTATTTTGGGTTGATAACTTTGTATATTTTGATAAAAATGCTAAAAATGAAAAATTTTGTTTCGTATAAAAAATGTTTGCAATTCTATCTTTTCCTTCACTTAGAGTTCCTTGGAAAATCATTCATTTTGCATATCCATGCATCACGTGCATACAGGTTGTCTGTCTTGGTCCAGTCTTCTAACAGTTGCTTCCCGCCAGCAGATCCATTTCAAGCTGACGCATAATTACAACACAAGAGCCAACTACAAAAGAAGAATGGAGATAACAGATAACGAGAACCGAGAATTGAAAGCTCAGGTTGACCGCCTTTCTGCTATGGTCGAGACATTGATAGCAAATCAAGCAGCCCAAGCTGCTCAACTTCAAACAACACAAGCTCAGGTTACCGAAGCACAAGATGCACAGATCCAGGCGCAAGCACAGGCAGCAGAGATGTGCAACCAAATGTTAACCGCCCGTCTACAAGCAGAGGAAGCCCAGGCTAGGGCTCAAGTTCATAATTCAGGACAGACTTCGGCACAGAATCAACCTCAAATTCAGAATCAGACAACAGCAACACCCGTCACTACAGTCATCGCTTCAGAAATCAACGTTGTCCCAGTCACTTCTGTTACCATCACAGCATCCCGTCCTTGGGAAATACCCAGGGATCTTAATCAAGATAGATATCAACAAGAGTTCGTTCCACCAAATGCTCCTGTCTTCACTAATGTGCCTCCCGTTGTTCACTATACTCCTCACCTAGGAGAACCTGTCTATCACGGCCCTACCCCAAGTGAGGATCCTGGTCTCAATGATAGAATGGATGAATCCCAGGATCAGTTTGCAGAATTACAAAAAGAGATAAAAGCTCTTCGAGGGAAAGACAGAATGGCGACTGGAGTAGTTATGAAGAACTGGATCGCAGTTGACATCCCACATTGTGTCCACATATCAAAGTAATTAAGCTTTTCAGTTTTCAAAAATCGTCCGCTTTAGCCCAAAGCGCGAAGCATTAATTTTGTAAAATGGGCACTTTTGTCAAAAACGTACTATCCATGAAAAAGATCTTTTGTGTTCCTATACACTTGTGTCCTTTTATCTTTTCAGCTTTTTCGGAAAATGGTAACACAAAAGACCCTAAAAAGAACACATTTTTGCATGTCATGGTCAGTCCTCTAAAAACAATTGTTTGTACAGGTTACTTAAACCCGTTGAACACAATGACATCATGCCCTCTCCCAACTTTGAACATTCTGTATTCGAAGCTGAAGAGGAAGAGTGGGATGAGATTCCAGAAGAGGTCGCCCGCCAGCTTGAAAATGAAGAAGACACTACTCAGCCATACAAGGACCCTTTGGAAACAGTCAACTTGGGTTCGGAAGAAAATGTGAAAGAAGTCAAAAATTGGAGCATTGTTATCCCCACAGGTCAAGGAGCAATTGATCAGCCTGTTGAAAGAGTATGTAGATGTGTTTGCTTGGTCTTATCAAGATATGCCTGGTCTCGACACTGGCATCGTAGAGCACAAGCTACCTTTGAAGCCAGAATGTCCACCGGTCAAACAGAAATTAAGAAGAACACATCCAGATATGGCCGTCAAAATTAAAGAAGAAGTTCTGAAGCAAATAGATGTTGGTTTTCTTGCCACTTCAGTGTATCCAGAGTGGATAGCAAATATTGTGCCAGTTCCTAAGAAGGACGGGAAGGTACGAATGTGTGTCGACTATCGTGACTTAAATAGAGCAAGCCCAAAGGATGATTTCCCCCTGCCTCACATTGACATGTTGGTAGACAATACAACAAAGTTTGACATATTCTCCTTCATGGACGGATTCTCCGGGTATAACCAGATCAAAATGGCTCCCGAAGACATGGACAAAACTACCTTCATAACACCATGGGGAACATTCTGTTATCAAGTAATGCCGTTTGGGTTGAAGAACGCAGGTGCTACTTACCAGCGAGCCATGACAACGCTCTTTCACGACATGATGCACAAAGAGATTGAGGTTTATGTGGATGACATGATCGCGAAGTCTCGTTCAGAAGAAGGTCACTTAGTAGATCTATTGAAGCTGTTTCAACGATTGAGGAAGTTCCGTCTTCGCCTCAATCCGAACAAATGCACATTTGGCGTCAGGTCAGGTAAACTCTTGGGCTTCATTGTCGGCCAAAAAGGCATTGAAGTTGATCCAGATAAAGTAAAAGCTATCCAAGAGATGCCCGCACCAAAAACAGAAAGGCAAGTGAGAGGTTTTCTAGGACGATTGAATTACATATCCCGGTTTATTTCTCACATGACTGCCACTTGTGAACCTATCTTCAAATTGCTGAGAAAGAGTCAGAATTGTGTTTGGACAGAGGATTGTCAGAAAGCATTTGACAATATCAAAGAGTACCTCATGGAGCCTCCTATCTTGTTACCACCTGTTGCTGGAAGACCGTTGGTTATGTATTTGACAGTGCTTGAGAATTCTATGGGCTGTATTCTGGGTCAACAAGACGAAACTGGAAAGAAAGAGCATGCCATTTACTATTTAAGCAAGAAATTTACTGACTGTGAATCACGATACTCCTTACTCGAGAAGACATGTTGTGCATTGGCTTGGGCTGCTAAGAGATTGAGGCAGTATATGTTAAGTCACACCACTTGGTTGATATCCAAAATGGATCCAATCAAGTACATTTTTGAGAAGCCTGCACTCACTGGTAAGATTGCAAGATGGCAGATGCTGTTATCAGAATACGACATTGAGTATCATACCCAGAAAGCTATCAAGAGCAGTGTGTTAGCTGAGTACCTTGCTCACCAACCCGTTGAAGATCACGATGATAATGAGGATGAGTTTCCTGATGAAGATGTCATGTTCCTAAAATCCAGAGATTGTAAAGAGCCACTTCCTGAAGAAGGGCCTGAACCAGATTCTCAATGGGGTTTAGTATTTGATGGAGCTTCCAACGTTTATGGACATGGAGTAGGTGCAGTCATTATCACTCCAGAAGGTTTCTCATATTCCTTTCACGGCAAGAATTTGCTTTGAATGTACAAACAACATTGCTGAATATGAAGCCTGTATCATGGGTCTTGAAGAAGCCATTGACCTCCGCATCAAAAATCTTACTGTTTATGGTGACTCAGCGTTAGTTATCAATCAGATCAAAGGAGAATGGGAAACACGCCACCCTGGCTTGATCCCATACAAAGACTATGCAAGAAGATTGTTGACTTTCTTCACCAAGGTTGAATTGCATCACATTCCTCGGGATGAGAATCATATGGCGGATGCTCTAGCTACGTTGTCTTCAATGTATCAAGTGGGTTTTCCAAACGAAGTACCCAGAATTGTGATCAAGCGACTTGATAGACCAGCACATGTGTTTACAGCTGAGGCCAGTTTTGATGATAAACCATGGTACCACGATATCAAGCATTTCCTTCAGACTCAGGAGTATCCTCTTGGAGCAACAGAAAAAGATAAAAAGACTTTGAGAAGATTGTCAGGCAGTTTCTTCCTTAATCAGAATGTGCTCTATAAGAGGAATTATGACATGGTCTTACTCAGATGTGTTGACAAAAAGGAAGCAGAAATGTTGATGAAAGAAGTTCACGAAGGGTCCTTTGGTACTCATGCAAACGGCCACTCTATGTCAAGAAAGATGTTGAGAGTTGGTTACTACTGGTTGACCATGGAATCAGATTGCTGCAAATTTGTAAAGAAGTGTCACAAATGTCAGATCTACGCTGATAAGGTTCATGTACCACCAACCTTTTTGAATGTGATTTCTGCTCCTTGGCCATTCTCAATGTGGGGCATTGACATGATCGGTATGATTGAACCCAAAGCTTCCAACGGACACCGTTTCATTCTCGTGGCAATTGATTACTTCACCAAATGGGTGGAAGCAGCTTCGTATGCAAAGGTGACAAAGCAAGTGGTGGTCAGATTCATCAAAAATAATCTCATTTGCCGATATGGCATTCCAAACAAGATCATCACTGACAATGGCTCCAATCTGAACAACAAAATGATGGATGAATTATGTGAAAGTTTCAGGATCGAGCATCACAACTCTTCTCCTTACCGTCCCAAGATGAATGGGGCAGTTGAAGCTGCAAATAAGAATATCAAGAAGATCATTCAAAAGATGGTTGTTACCTACAAAGATTGGCATGAAATGCTGCCTTTTGCACTACACGGATATAGAACATCAGTCCGTACTTCAATTGGGGCAACCCCATTTTCACTTGTATACGATATGGAAGCTGTGTTACCAATAGAGGTTGAACTTCCATCAATGAGGATACTAATGGAAACTCAGTTGTCAGAGGCTGAATGGTGTCAAAGCAGATACAATCAGTTGAATTTGATTGAAGAAAAAAGAATGACTGCCTTGTGCCATGGACAGTTATATCAAAAGAGAATGAAGCAGGCATTTGATAGGAAGGTTAAGCCGAGAGAATTCAAAGAGGGTGACCTTGTGCTCAAGAAGATGATACTATTTCACAATGATTCTAGGGGCAAGTGGACTCCTAACTATGAAGGACCCTATGTTGTCAAGAAAGCCTTCTCAGGCGGTGCTTTAATTCTTACAAACATGGATGGTGAAGAGCTTCCACGTCCCGTGAATATAGATGCAGTCAAGAAATACTTCGCCTAAAAAATGAAAAGAACAACTCGCTAAGTTGAAAACCCGAAAGGGCGGCTTAGGCAAAAATGAGCGTCTCGGTGGACTGAAAACCTGAAAGGGCGGTCCAAGCAGAAATTAGAGACATAAAAAAACAAAGAGAATATTATCCCGGTAGATTGAAAACCCGAAAGGGCAATCTAGGCAAAAGTTAGGGATTTCAGGCAAGTAACTGCATAACAGAGATAAGATCATTGAAGTATCAGAATATTTTCAACAGTTCTCCAACTTTCTCAAGGCTGCAATACAGGTCAAAAGTGGAAGAGAGAATGATGTCATTGTAGTTCAACGTACCCTTTTTCCACGAAATTACCATTTTCCAATTTGTAAAGATCTATGGAATCACGTTGTTGGCTGATTACCATCCTATCAAATCAATTTGAGCCTTTCTATATTTCTTGGCACTCTTAATTTTCATTTCAATTTACGAAAGTTCTTTTACTTTGACAGATATGTTTTGAAAAAAAAGTTTTGAATTAAAAAACAGTTTTTGAAAAATATAAAGATTATTTATTTTGATTTGTGGACATCAATAAAAGGATTGAGACATGCGGTCCCAGTAATTCTAAAATCATGTGATTCCAACTAGACATGTTCATATTACTATCCTTATATGTATATGATGAAAAAATCTCCACAGGTGTCTTGGCAGTAATATTTCTCCAGCAGAGGTTGTGATTCTGGATATCCCCAGCTATGCTTCCTAGTTTTCCTCAAGAGATCATGCAAGAAATATTTCAAGAAGTTTCTTCCCTTCACTTGGGGCATGAAGACTCCCCAGTTAATTGATCATGAAGACTCCCCAGTTTAATTGATCATGAAGACTCCCCGGTTAATTGATCATGAAGACTTTGATCCAGGTTTTAAGTTACAGATTTGGCCTATGGGATTACTACAGGTATTTCCCCAGTAATTTGTTAAGGCAGGGATCAACAATGTCCCCAGCAGAGGATGAGAAGGAAGATTTGATTTCCCTGAGCAGGAGTAATACAGAGGTCTCCATCCCTCAGCGAGTGAAGAAAGTTGATATTCAGAAACTACAGGGAATCTCCTGTTGTTCTCTGTCCATTCAATAGAAGGATATGTCTCCGCCTCAGTAATGTTTTGTAGTAAAAGAAGAGTGTGTTATGCATTTTAAGCAAATTCAAGAATTGCAGGATTTCTCCTGAATTCTCATTTATATTCAAAGGTCAGACATCACTGTTCCCCGGCAGAGTCTCCTAGAGGAAAGATCTCGTAACCAGATATCAGACACCATAATCCCCTGCAGAGTCTTCAGATACAGAAAGTCTCCATGATAATTAAAGCAAAAAAATCAAGGATAGATTTCCCCTATATTCTTATTCCCTGGAAAGATACCACCTATCCCCAGCGGACTTTATCCCCAGCGGAGTCTTCCAGAAGAATAATCCCTTCTGCATTATCAGCAAATTCAAGAATTGCAGGACTTCTCTTACAATATCATCTTATTTCCAGAGGATAACACCTTGTATCCCCAGCGGAGTCCTCAGAAAGGTCCAATCCTCATATACCTCACAAATTCAAGAACCACAGGGAATCTCCTGCATTTTTGAAGTAGAAGGCATCTCCATTCTTCTACGGAATCCTCAGCAGAGACAGACGTTTAAAGAAACCTGGATATGGTGCTCTTGTACCAATTCCCCAGCAAGTCTTTGTACTACTCCCCAGCGAATCTCAGTACAAATCTCCAACAAGTTCCTGTATAACTCCTCAGCGAGTCCTTATGCAGCTGTTAACATTTTTAGTTTTGTCTGTCCATCATGCATTCATTACTAAATATTCATGCATATCTATGACATATCATGCTTGCATTCATATGCACTTTGTTTCCTTGTTTATATTGGGGGTTGAGTCAATCTCTCCATATAGAGTATCCTCATAAGCAGCAAAATACCTTTTATTGGTCATGTTCCCCACAGAGATCTAGGCCTCGTGGAAGATGGTTGTTTCAGTTGTAAATCCTGATGAGTTCATTCCTCTTCAGTTGAAGTCTTGTTTGACTGTTTCATTCTAGTTCTATCCTAGTTTGAACCTCGTGTCTCCAGATAAAGCTCAGAAATTGCCAGTAAAAGAAGGCAACAATATAGTCTTTGTAACTCTCATCAGTAAAACAGACATGACAGATATTGTGTCCAAGTCCTTTATACCTTCATCTTTGAGTTGGTACCCATTACAAACTTGAGTTACCTACATCCATGAGTGGTAACCTTTGTTATCCCTCGGATAAATTAATTACTATCTCCATCTATGAGTTGATAACATCCTCACAGAAAGTTCCATGGTTCTACCTGCAACTTTGAGCTGGTAGCGTGCTTTCGTCTTTGAGTTTAGCACAGATTCCTTTTGATTCCACCTTCGTCTTTGAGTCGGTGAAGTACCTGCAACTTTGAGCTGGTAATATGCATTCATCTTTGAGTTAGCAAGATTTCTTTTGATTCCACCTTCGTCTTTGAGTTGGTGAAGTACCGTCATCTATGAGCTGGTAGTGTGCATTCATCTTTAAGCTTGCACAGTTTTCTTTTGATTCCATCTTCGTCTTTGAGTTGATGGAATGCCTTCATCTATGAGTTAGGTACACTTTATCCTGTTACCTTCATCTTTGAGCTGATAACGTGCTTTCGTCTTTGAGTCAGCACAACTTTCTTATGTTTCCATCTCCGTCTTTGAGTTGATGGAGTACCTTCATCTATGATTTAGGTACATAGTGAGCTCTCATCTATGAGCTGGTAGTATGCATTCATCTTTGAGTTCACACATTTTCCTGTGATTCCATCTTCGTCTTTGAGTTGATGGAGTACCTTCATCTATGAGTAGGGTATGTTTGATCCTGGTTGAACTGATAGTGTGCTTTCATCTTTGAGTCTGCACAGATAACTTCTGATTCCATCTTCGTCTTTGAGTTGATGGAGTACCTTCATCTATGAGTTAGGTACATTTTGTCCTTCCACCGTCATCTTTGAGTCGGTAATGATAAACATCTCCAGGAGAATATGTTCTAAATTCTTTTAAACACCTTTGTCAATGAATCGGTGGTTGCCTTCAACTTTGAGTCGGCATTTCTCTGTCTACCTCATCAATGAGTTGGTAGTGTGCATTCAACTGTAAGTCTGCACAATGATCTTTAGATCTGATTCTTCATCTACACCATCATCAATGAGTTGGAATTTGATTTCCCTAGCAGTGTTATTATCAATCTTTTGAAGCTTGCCTTCAACTTTGAGTTGGCATGTCCTGTTTACCTCATCAATGAGTGGGTAGTGAGCTGTCAACCATTAGTTAACGCAGTTCGATTCTTATTATGCCCTTGTTATACCTTCATCCTTGAGTTGGTATTCATCTTTTCTGTTATCTCCATCTTTGAGTTGGTAATGTACTGTCACATCAGTACTCTTGTTATATTGATCTTTTCCCACTTTCATCTACGAGATAGTGATGTATCGTCAACATTGAGTCGATATCTCTTTTCCTCCTATTTTCCATCTATGAATAGGTAGTGAATCTTCCCCAGCTGAGTATTCTCAGTGTTTACCTTCATGCATTGAGTCGGTGTATGTCCTTCCCCAGTAGAGTTTGCACTCCCGTGTCTCTGTGTCTGTCTGTCTTTTGCATCATGCATACATGCATTTGCGGTCAAATTTTGTGGCGTTTGTCATATTTAATTACCTTACGCCATTCGATAGCCTCCGGCTATCTGGCCTAAGTTAATTAAATAGGGGCATCTGTCGCACCCCAAAATTTGACTTTGGTTTTGTTGACCACATCTTGATTAATCTCGTTGTCTCGTATTCATCTCAATTTCTTAAACTTCGCGTGACAACTGGTTTGATTAGGTTTTGTGTGTTTTCGTTGCTTACCGTGTTGTATTTCGTTGTTTTAGCAAAACCTGGCCGATATCGTTGCCTCGTATTTATCTCGCTTATCTCTGTTGTGCGTGGCATCGCTTCGATTAGGTTTTATGCGTTTTTATCTATTTAATTGTTTGTTTGTCGGTATTTTGACTGTATTTCGAATATATTAGAGTTTTCGTATTGTCCGATTATTTGTGATTGTGTTTGTCAGCGTTTTTTGTGATGTCGTGTTGATTTTATTATTGCCTAGGGTTGTTTATTTAATTACGTGTTGTGCCGTGTGATTCAATCGAGTCTGTTTGAGTCGTGTTGTTGATTTTACTGGTTTACCGGTTTACTGGTTTATTGGTTTTATCAATTTGTCTGTTTTGCTGTGCAAATTGTCATCGTTTTTATCGCGTTCGTGTCGCTCGATTTTATCGTATTTTAATCGTGTGCCGTTTAATATTATTTGTGCTTAATATTAATTGTGTTTAGTTGTTAATTAGTTTATTTAATTAGGATTAATATTATATTAGTTTATTATTATTATTATTATATAATATATAAATTATATTATTAATTTATGTTAGATATTTTTTAGGTTTCTTATTGTTTAAGTAATCTAAATATATATTATTAATTTATGTTAGATATTTTTTAGGTTTCTTATTGTTTAAGTAATCTAAATATATATTAATAATTTATGTTAGATATTTTTTAGGTTTTTTATTGTTTAAGTAATCTAAATATATATTATTAATTTATGTTAGATATTTTTTAGGTTTCTTATTGTTTAAGTAATCTAAATATATATATATATAGATGTGGTTATTAAGAAAAAGAGAAAAAGGAAGAGGAAGGTGGATCAGTAAGAAAAAACGTGTGGTGAGAGACACAGAGAATTGAAAAGAAATATTTTTCCAAAAGCATTACCGTATTTCACTTGTTCTTCATTTTCGGTAACCCAAAATCGTCCCGATTATTCACCGAAACACAAAACCGATTTCATATCTTTGAAGTTCGTTGAGTCCAGATCACAAATATCCAAGGTTCATTTCATTCCGGCGTCGTTTCACCGATCAAAAGCGACGTTGAAGTCAGGTACTCACGAAGGCAGTCAGCACTGCGTCGGTGACGGTTTCCAGCTTTCGGTCGATCATTTGGACGATCAGAAGTTCATCCTCTTCACACAAGGTAATATTCTTCACTTATCTCTGAAATCGGCAAAGTTCCGGCTTGCCGACATGTGTTTTAATATATTATTTATCTAAATATATATATATATATATATATATATATATATATATATATATATATATATATATATATATATATAAATATATATATATATATATATATATATATATATATATATATATATATATATATATATATATATATATATATATTACTTTTGTTTACTAAATATTGTTTATCTTTTATTATTATTTTGCATATATGTTTTATTTAAATGTTAGTTAAATTAATTATTTGTTTAAATGTTTATTTTAATTAAATATTTATTTATATCAAATGTTTATTTTGTCTAAAGTAAATGTTTATATTGTTTTTTTATATTTGTTTATGTTGTTACTAACCGTTTCGTTTCAGTTTCAGCTCGATTAACTCCACTGACTATTCGTAATACTAACTATTCATAGCTAACTGTGTTGTAATAATTTACTTTCTCGCATTTTTTATGTTCTGTATTGTGTGCTTAATCGTATTGTTCACGTTTTATGTTAAAAAAATCGAAAAATCCAAAAAAGAGAAACCCGATGCGATTCCAACGGTCGCCGTTTAAGAAACTCTTTTCACACACTCACAAGCTTACTCTTGGGCTTCCTTATAATGAGCCCATTTATTTATTGTTTCAGGGTTTAGGCTCATTCAAATCTTTTGCCAGCTTTGGCTTTTCAGTTTAAAAACATTTTCAAAAGGACGTGTCAGTCTCGAAGCCTCCCGCCTAGGTCGAGCAAGAGATGGCAAGACACGCCAATCTAAAATCAACAAAACAGACTTTCCCCTTTTCTTTTGGGAGAACTACGTGGATTCTGATTTCTCCATTGCGCCTTGGAGATACGTAGGCATGAAGTCTACGACTTTATCGAGTCCAAAAACAATAAAATCAAGTTCTTTTCTCATCTCCCCAATCAAACGATCAAAGCGAAAAAAAGCAAAGCATTCACATAAACATAAGCAAAAAGGTTCCTGTGGAGTACCACAGATGTAGAGGGTGCTAATACCTTCCCTTTGCATAACCAACCCCCGAACCCGTAACTCTAAAGGGATTTATCGTTATTTTTCCCTTCCTCTTTTTGGATAAAATAAAAGACGGTGGCGACTCTTGCATTTAAAATATTTTTCAAACGGGTTAAGTTCAATCAATACTTAATCTCGTGAAAAATCCCGCCGCGACAACCGCATTTGTAGAAAGTGTCACTACAATATTCTTAGTTCGATTTGTTAGTACCTATCGATACATTCCTTGAATGAACTTATAAGCCTTTTTAGCCTTGAATTAACTCTGGTTGATACTGTTTTTCTTGCATGAGCTATAAAGAGTTTTGCTTGAGGACAGGCAAAGGTTTAAGTGTGGGAGAATTTGATCACACTGAATCACACCGCATATTTGACTTGGATTGCACATGTTTATTAGGTCTTTATTATCATTTTGCTTGTGTTATGCTTTCTTTTTTGTTATTTTCAGGTATTTAGCTCTTTCAGGACCTTTTTAGAAGAAACGAAGCAAAAAGACCAAAAAATTAGAGTTTTCAACAAATATTGTACTCGTGGCGTTCTGCATAGCGGCCGCTATAGGAGAAGCCATGACACATCAGCCCTCAACCAGGAGGAAACTACCACGATCCCATGAACTTCCCCATTTACTCACATGGTGGGCGCCATGGAGGGGTGGCGGGCGCCACCTTTGAATTCCACATTCCCACTAAAGAGTAGTTGAAGGGCATCCTGGTCTTTGTATGCTGTTGAGTTCCTCTATAAATAGGTCGTTCTAGTTCACTTCCAAAGGATCCAACTTAGTTTACAACACTAAGACTATAATATCATTTGTAAAAGTGGTAATCCATCACATCGAGGGGTTATCGCACCTTAGTGTAATTGAGTTGGAGCACTTTGATTTTGCCGTCATCTTTATTTTCAAAGTCAAAGGTTCATTTACTTCCTTGTACCAGATTTAAAGCCTCCGTTTGGAGCAGGTTCTAATTTAATCGCCTTTTTATTTTACTTGCCATGCCTTACTTTATTTAATTCCTTGCCATGCCTTACTTTATTTAATTCCTTGCCATGCTTTACTTTATTTAATTTCCTGCCATTGTCTTTACTTTATTTAATTTTCTCGCCATTATCTTTATTGCTCGTTTTAATTGTTTTACACGCTTTATTTGTTCTTCACGCCTTACATTCTAAATTTCTTTTTATCATGTTCAATATCGTTGTATTTGTTTGTATTACCATGTCTGGCTAAATCTTTCAAAGGTTAGAATGTAAGGATCGCGGTTAAAGAGATGTTCCACATATTGCATCTGTAGAAATGCTTTAGGGGCTGTTTTGATTTTTAATTCGAGTTTTCTGAAACAAACTTGGTTAATTTTAACTACTCAAGGAGTGCGAAAGCACCCTGGCTTAATTAACTAGGAATTTTTACCACTTTAAGGAAAAATGATTTTTTAAACTGTTTTCGGACGCGTTGATAGATTTAAAATTAGGAAACTCCTTGGGTAAACTTTACGAATCAAAATCACTTTTCAACTAAGCTTACGAGTCTTAATTCTTAAAAATAGGTTTACTACTTTAGCGTTCTGTGCACCTTTTATAAGTGACAATAAAAAGCCTTAATTTAAGGGTAAACTCGGTTCTGAATACGCGAAAGCGACAGTTCCTGTTAAATGGATTCTTTTCAAGAGTAGAAAATATTTCCCCATAAGTAGTTCTATTTAGACAATCGAAGGATCGTTTAACTGACGTGAAATACATTCAAGCCTATCTTTATCTGCACTGTATTTATCATTTTCTTTCTTTACTGTTATTTTGCGACATCAATATCTCATTTGTACCGCCTTAGATAAATATCGTAACAATAGTAATCGATAGATTGACGATTTGGTCTTTATGGGATCGATAATCTTTTATATTACTCTGACGCGATTCGTGCACTTACGAATATAGCGATCAGTGTACTATTTTTCCTGTTATAGTAATAAAGAGGAAATTTCCCGAATGTCGATCTCAAGGTCTGCAAGTTAATATTGAGTTCAATTCATCGTTCAATTAAACAAAAATTATAATTGGGGTTTTTAAATTCAAAATTATAAAAATAAAGGCAACTAAAAATAATAATAAAAAATAAGAGTTTGCAAGGTATGAGGAACAATGTGAGGGAAGGTGTATGATTTATCCCTGTAATAACTCTGAGTCACTATTGCATCAACAAATATCAATTACCACTAGTTTTCATAGGTATTTTCTACCAAGTCCTTGGTGAGAAAACCTTTAATCATTCTACCCTAACTTCTATGTCCATATGCAATTAGGGTGAAGTTAAGCTTTATTATATCAAGAATGCTCTGACTCATACATGGTATCCCTAGTCCTAGGTGATATCTACTGTAGAGTAATCTAATGAAAACCTTACTATGCTTTTTGCTTTTATTTTTGTTGATTATTTCCCAATTTTTAATTTTTACCGGTTCACATTTGGTTTATTTTTACTATCAGGTATCATATGCTGCATGTATTTCAGGGTCTTGGTGTACTGTTGGATTAGGTGATGACCATGAGTGGTAGTGGATGAAAGGATCACTCCATTTACGATTGCTTGTTGTGAAGGATCTTCCCAGAAAGTCGATACTGCTGAAGAAAAGATCGGATGCAACTTCTAAAGCTCAACTAACGTAGGTTCCTTGTGCATTCTAAGTTGAGTAAGAAGCCACACCATAATAGAAGCACTATGGATGTTGTCATGCTTTACCTAACATGGTGAGTGCATAAAAAGTCAAACACATTTGTCATCATGAGCGATATTCAAGTATGTCTTTATCACTCTGACTTTGCGTAGGTTCTTTGGAAATTTCACTGAATGTATACATACACTGAGGTACGTTGTTTGATTATAGCCCTGAGCCTTTCTAGCCATCCCGTTAATGTTATCCCTTGTTAACCCCATTTGAGCCTGTATCCTTTGTTTGTCTAACCACATAAATGTAAGCCGCGACCCAAAACACTTCCTTACCCTGTTCAGAGTCAATGCGATGTCATTAAGCTATGTTAAATTCTAAGTTTGGGGTAAATCCCATAAGTATCAAAAACCAAGGTGAGTATGAAAAAAAATAAAAAAAATAAGAGTTTGCAAGGTATGAGGAACAATGTCAAGGAAGGTGTATGATTTATCTTTGTAACAACTCTGAGTCACTATTGCATCAACAAATATCAATTACCACCAGTTCTCAAGTGTTTTTTCTCCCAAGTCCTTGGTGAGAAAACCTTTAACCATTCTACCATAATTTCTATGTCCATAGGCAATTTGGGTGAAGTTAAGCTTTATTATATCAAGAATGCTCTGATTCATACAGGGTATCCCTAGTCCTAGGCGATATCTACTGCAGAGTAATCTAATGAAAACCTTACCAATGGTGGTCCAGCCTAATCGATAACCACACAACAATCTCGATTGGTCCGAAAGAGAAAGCATTAAGCACATCAAAAGATTACCGTAAAAACAATATTATAAATGCAATCGTAAACTCATAGTCATTACAATTCTAAATCAGGGGCACCCCCTAGCATTGAGGGGTTTAGCTACTCATATTGTTCAAAACAAATTCAAGATAAAAAATACACATTACAAGTAATTGGATGACGTGGATCTTCAATCGCTTCCGCTCATGAAAACCTCCCGCTCTCCAAATTCCTTGATCTCTGTAATCTTCACTTGTCTGACAATATTATGTTCGCCCCGTTCCCAGATCCCCCCTTTTCTATTGTAGAAACTCTCCTAGTATAGTGAAAATCCATTGGCAGAAGGTGGAAATCTCCAAAACATTCCTGCAGCTTAAGCCCGGTGAAAAAGCCCGAAAAATGGAAAATTAGCGTTTTGGGATGACACTGGCCGTGTCAGGCTGACACGGGCCGTGTCAGGCCACTGTTTTAGGCATTACTTGTTCTTTCTTGGACTTCCTCCTGACACGGCCCGTATCAGGTGACACGGGTGGCCGTGTCAGGCCTCCTGAACTAGGAAATCTTCTTTTTTCGCATGCCGGAAGTTTCCACTTTCTCACATTGAATCCATTGGATCTTCTCCGTGGACCTGGAGGGCATAAACACGATAACCAAAGCATACAATCACGAAAATACAAAATAAAACTGACACGTAATAAAATTGCTTAAATAACTTACGGGAATGAAAAATAACTTTAAAGGTACCATAATGCGTACACAGTGTCTCAATATCCTTGGTTTCTTGTCGGATAAGAAACGAAAACATAGTGAAAATGGTGATTGATCACAACCCCAAACTTAACTCATTGCTTGTGCTCAAGTAATGTCCTATACGACAAAGTGTCACTTCCTAAAATTTGTATTATTACCATGATACTGCTGAGATCTTTCGCCAACGCCTTCATTCTCCCTTTTATAGTTCCTACTTTTCATAATGAGTTTTCTACCGCACTTCCTCATCGAGGTACTGCTTTACCTATCAGCTTACATCACACTCTCACCAAGTCTCTCGAGGTTAATGTGTTTTCACTCCCAATTCAGAATATGCAATATCAACTCATAAGTTTGAATAGTTTCTCCTTTCATATCAACTACACACAACACACACTTTTTGTGGTCTTTCGGGTTGTAACGGGGCTTGGGTTATGGTGTGGTAAATACAAACAAAAAGGAAAACAAGTGGTTTTGGGTTCAATGTCAATGTTAATATTCTTTTCACAGTGTTTTATTCTCTTTTTTTTTTCAACTGAGTGCTCTTCCATCGGTGAGTGCTTCTTTCGAACCATCGACTATATTTCGTTTTCTCAAAAAAAATTATGTTCGTTTTTCTTCTTCTTATTTATTTATTATTTTTTTGTACTCACCTTGGTTTTTGATACTTATGGGATTTACCTCAAACATAGAATTTAACACAGATTAATGACACCACATTGACTCTGAACAGGGTAAGGAAGTGTTTTGGGCTGCGGGTTACATTTATGTGGTTAGACAAACAAAGGATACAGGCTCAAATGGGGTTAACATTAACGAGATTGCTAAAAAGGCTTAGGGCTATAATCAAACAACGTGCCTCAGTGTATGTATACATTCAGTGAAATTCCCAGAGAACTTACGCAAAGTCAGAATGATAAAGACATGCCTGAATATCGCTCATGATGACAAATGTGTTTGGTTTCTTATGCACTCACCATGTTAGGTAAAGCATGAAAGCATCCACAATACTTCTAGTATGGTGTGGCTTCTTACTCAACTCAAAATGCACAGGGAACCTACATTAGTTAAGCTTCAGAAGTTGCGTCCGATCTTTTCTTCAGCAGTATCGACTTTCTGGGAAGATCCTTCACAAAAGCAACCGTAAATGGAGTGATCCTTTCATCCATTACCACTCATGGTCATCACCTAATCCAACAGTACACCAAGACCCTGAAATACATGCAGCACATGATACCTGATAGTAAAAATAAACCAAATGTGAACCGGTAAAAATTAAAAATTGGGAAATAATCAACAAAAATAAAAGGAAAAAGCATAGTAAAACCTCCCCCACACTTGAACTAAACATTGGCCTCAATGTTTTCGAACAAGATAGAAGGAGGGTGACTCACAGTGCCCTACTGAGGGGGCTGGGGCGGGAAGTGCGGCATTTCCACACGAAATTCAAATTTTCCAAACAAATTTCAAATCCGTAAGCCTGACATGGGCCGTGTCAGGTTGCTGTTCTGCTCATTTTTCCAACTTTTTTCCATGTGAGCACCTTCGCCCTTTTATGCAAGGCATTGTG
This sequence comes from Lathyrus oleraceus, assembly GCF_024323335.1. Lineage (NCBI taxonomy): Eukaryota > Viridiplantae > Streptophyta > Magnoliopsida > Fabales > Fabaceae > Lathyrus > Lathyrus oleraceus. The sequence continues at coordinate 417,136,983 of NC_066580.1, read as the reverse complement.
TAAACCTAAAATAACAAACAAACACAACCAATAATTAGAAATAAAAACGCGTGGGTTGCCTCCCACGAAGCGCTTCGTTTAACGTCGCATGGCTCGACTGTTCATTTTCCCTTGTTATGGAGGGATTTCAGCCATAGTTTCTTTTTCTGAATCTGAGTGATCAAAGGGAACTTCTTCTTTGGAATCCAATATAGCATTTCCGCGTCTATGGTGAAGGGTTCTCTCAATTGCTGCGTCAAAAAGAAATTTTGCTGAGGGCTCTCCTCGCATACACAGATTAGTGAATGAAAATATGTTAATGACAGAAAAATAATTTTATTGCAGAGCAACAAAATTTTAATTGAACTTAAAATTAAACTCGATATTTTGGCAGTCATCGACAACGGTGCCAAAAACTTGATCGGAAAAATAACAAATGTACTATTTTGCCTGTTATAGTAATAAAGGGGAAATTCCCCAAATGTCGATCTCAAGGACTGCAAGTTAATATTGAGTTCAATTCATCGTTTAATTAAACAAAAATTATAATTGGGGTTTTTAAATCCAAAATTATAAAAATAAAGGCAAATAAAAAAAATAAGAGTTTGCAAGGTATGAGAAACAATGTCAGGAAAGGTGTATGATTTATCCCTGTAACAACTCTGAGTCACTATTGCATCAACAAATATCAATTACCACCAGTTCTCAACGGTATTTTCTCCCAAGTCTTTGGTGAGAAAACCTTTAATCATTCTACCCTAATTTCTATGTCCATATGCAATTAGGGTGAAGTTAAGATTTATTATATCAAGAATGTTCTGATTCATACAGGGTATCCCTAGTCCTAGGCGATATCTATTGTAGAGTAATCTAATGAAAACCTTATCAATGACGGTCCAGCCTAATCGATAACCACACAACAATCTCGATTGGTTCGAAAGAGAAAACATTAAGCACATCAAAAGATTATCGTAAAAACAATATTATAAATGTAATCATAAACTCATAGTCATTACAATTCTAAGTCAGGGACACCCACTAGCATTGGGGGGTTTAGCTACTCATATTGTTCAAAACAAATTCAAGATAAAAAATACACATTACAAGTAATTGGATGACGTGGATCTTCAATCGCCTCCGCTCATGAAAAGCTTCCGCTCTCCGAATATCTTGATCTCTGTAATCCTTGCTTGTCTAACAATATTGTGTTCGCATCGTTCCCAGATCCCCCCTTTTCTAATGTAGAAACTCTCCTAATATAGTGAAACTCCCTTGGCAGAAGGTGGAAATCTCCAAAACGTTCATGCAGCTTAAGCCCGGTGAAAAAGCCCGAAAACTAGAAAATTAGCATTTTGGGCTGACACGGGGCAATGTCAGGCTGATACGTGCCGTGTCAGCTAACACGGGCGGCCGTGTCAGACCACTGTTTTGGACATTACTTGTTCTTTCTTGGACTTCCTCCTGACACGACCCATGTCGGGTGACACGGGTGACTGTGTCAGGCCTCCTGAACTAGGAAATCTTCTTTTTTCGCATGTCGGAACTTTCCACTTTCTCACATTGAATCCATTGGATCTTCTCCGTGGACCTGGAGGGCATAAACACGACAACCAAAGCATAAAATAACGAAAACACAAAATAAAATTGATAATTAATAAAATTGCTTAAATAACTTACGAGAATGAAAATTAACTTTAAAGGCACCATAATGCATACACAGTGTCTAAATATCCTTGGTTTCTTGTCGAATAAGCAACGAAAACATAGTGGAAATGGTGACCGATCACTTTCTGATCCGACAAAAATCCATTGTTCAAAGACTTTACATTGATGCTATTGTTTCGTGGCACTTCGGGGGATCTGAGATTTCTTGATGCATGCTGAATTGCAGTTTCACACGGTCACTACGGTGCATCTCCACAGTGGTGAACCTGATGATCAATGTTGTTGCAGTTCAAACGACTGCATCTTTTGTTGATTTCATGATGATGTTCTAGACCTAGATATGACCTCCAAATATACCTTAGAGAAAAAATAAATTAGATTAGTAAATTATTAATATTAAAAATAAATTATAATGCAATAACTAGTTTAGTGACAATACATTGTTTGGTGTTAGGTGATTTAAGAAATTTCAATATTAAGTGATGCAATGTATAAGACATTGATTGAAATTCATCCCACTAGTGGACCACCTAAACCAAAAAAGTTAAAATAAATTATTTAGAATTAATAATGAGTAAAGTAAGTAAATGGAAATAATGTTATTAACTTAGTTTCTTTTGCGTAGGGGAATGTGAAGTTGTTGCATTTGAGGGGCTCTAGAGATGACAATCTTGATCAATCTCATGCTTAGAGAAAAACTGCATCCAAAAAATGTAGATGTGTCTTTCTTTGCGTTTTTACACAAAGAGCTATAGAGATAGGAAAAACAAGTGGAACTCCACCTATATATTCATATTTTATCTATATTTCTTAAAATTGATAAATACATAATATGTACACTACAACCCGTCCTATCGGGAAATAATAATGAACCAATTAATAGCCTAACAAAACATCTAGTGTTAATTTTTTAATGGTTCTTGGATAGATTTTTCATCTAATATTATATCTTTATAATAAGTTTTAAGGGGCGTGAGTAAAACATCACAGAAAAAAAACATGCACATGTCTTTTCCTACTCATATTAAAGAAAATTAAGAAAATAAAAAGAGGTGTGAAAAAATTATAGAAAACACACCTCTATTTAAACTAATGATACCTATTAAATTATAATATTTTAAAAAAAACTTGCAACACATTGAGGACAGATGAATTGATGTGTCCTCCTAACACTTATACATAGGCGTCAATTGGATTGACTTGGTCTATAGGAAGCGTCATTTCAATTGACTTCAATGTTAATTTGTACCGTACATACGATAATTGACCTGAATTTAATGTTATGCATAATTTATTTATTTTTGAAACATGAGTAGTTTAGAAATTAATGAAAAAACATAATCATTTGAAAAATTTTTATGCTTATTTTTTTAAAATAAGTTTATTTTCTTTCCATTTTAATTTTTATTGTGTTTTATTCCTCGGTTGCTTTGTTATTGATAAGTTTTCTTTTAAATGATGGGAACTTCCATTAGTTTTTCTATCACAATGGGTCTTCCTCCTTTATAATAATTTCGAATGTACTGGCATAAAGTTGTTGTTCATATTTCACTACTAGAATTGTTAACACTCCAAAGATCATACAAAAAAAATATCTAATATCGTTAATATCATTCTTTGATATCCAATATAGAAATATGGTATTTGTGACTATTAACATAGATTGCATGCAATCATTCATGGTAAACATCTTCTATCTTCTATGACAAGGTTATTTATATTGAAATAAATAAAAGGAATGTACAAATAAATTGTTTGTTTTTTATGATCTGATTTCTTACATTCCTATTTCGATTCAATTTTTGGATTATTCTTCTGATCTAATCCAAGGCCTAACCTATTTAGCTCCAACAACATATGACCCCGATAGCAGGCAATCTACCTTAGTTGTCATACTTATTCAATGATCCTATGAAATAATTGGGTACATCTACGCTCAAAGGAAGACTCAAGGAAGAACCATAGAATTGTCACACCTTAGCATTATATCAGATTAAGGCCAACCAAACACCGAAAAACTGTTAGACCGGAATATTATTGGACGTACCAAAATAAACCCCGTGGAGTAGATGTCTACGAAGAAGGTTCTAGCACTTTGTAATCTTAAAATGGACATGTACTAAAAGTACACCTGATCAGAGAAGACACTACTTGTGTGATATCCAAACTGTACTCCAAGGGATCTACGAACTTATGTCCTTTGAGATAGTTGTAAAAAACAGAAGGTTATAGGTCCTATAAAACCCTAGAGTCACACTATAAGAGGCATACTACATATTAATCTCATGTACACATAATTCAAATGTAAAAGCCTCACACTTACCATAATTACTAATTGTAGTGTCAAAGTGTTTGCAGGCACACCCATCCACTAGTAGACCCGAACAAAGTATCATTCCAAAGTTCACCATCAAATCCTAAGTCGACAATAACATATAAATTAGAATATTCATTAGGGATAATTGGGTGTAGTATTTCAGAATCTTCCACCAATATTTACACATTTTTCATCCTAACATAGATCTAACAGGGAACAAGAGTAAGCAAGGAAAAACCTTCAATGAAGATTTCCTATTTGTTTGGTCTTCCTGAAATTCATCAACAATTTTTTTATCCTTTTATTCAAGTACTAAATCAAGTTTCTGATACTAGTTCTTCAATTTTAAATATCCGTTAGAAGCAAATTTTTCGAGATTACAACTATATTTGAGAACCATCCCTTACTAGTACTTGATATCTCATTTTCTTGGACATATGTGTTTACCCATTCTATATCAGTTTGAAATTCATGCATTTCCTTAAGAGTGTCTCACACTTACTTGGTTGTGCTATAGTTACAAGCATGACATGACTCTTTAGTGCATAGTGCACTTCATCAAGTACTTGGCATGAAATCTAAGTTGCATGTTTCTCTTTTCTTCTGTTTTCTACAAGTAATTTGATTTGTCTACTGCTTTATTATTTATAAAATTAATAGAGACAAAAGGACCGTTTAAAAAAAAATTACATAAATAACAATCAATTAAATTAAAATTGTAATTCTTTCTTTTCACATATCAACCTTTTACCATCAAATTGTGGGAGTGTATTCATGAAAAGTCCTTTGTTAAAAATATAAGAAGTATCTAAAGTTATTTTGCTACCTCTTGAGACTATCAGTCCTATAATAAGAGTTAAACTCTAATGTCATTTGTTGACCAAGTAACTCCAAACACAATAGGGTTGTTGGATGGGTGAATTGTGTTGGTTTAAAAATATTGTCCAATTATATAAAATTTGGTTTGTAAAAATGTTTAAGTTGGTTTTATAATTTAAATAGAGATTAAGCAACGGAATAGAAAGAAAGAGAGATGAAGAGATTGAGAGAAATAAAAAAACAATGGAAAATAAAGAGATATGGGAAAGATAACATGAACCATAGATTTATACTGGTTTGGTCTAATCACTTGACCTAAGGCTATGAGATTTTCACAAGTTATGCCCACGAAACTTACAACCAAATTGAGATTTTAACTAGCTAATCCTCCAAACCAAACAAAAGATTTTAACATGTTAATCTCCAAACCAAACTAGAGATTTTGACACACTAGTTTGCAAATCAAACATAGTTTTAACAGGCTGAACTCCCAAACCAAATAGAGATTTTAATCGGCTAGTCTCAAGAAGCAGACAAAGATTTCAACTGGTTAATCTCAAGAACTAAACAACAACTTATTTTAAATATTTTACACAAGAGACAATAGTAAATTACAATAACTCACAAAACAGAATAATACGCTAAGACAATTTTAATGTGTAATAGAAAAAAGATGAAGTAGATGATAATAGAAAGTGAAAAAGAATAATTCTAAGTTCGATATGGTTCGACATCTTGGTATTAAGCCGCATCGAACTTAGAATATCTTGATCTTGATCCATGGGTCTAGTTGGTGGTGTTTGTAGAATATGTGTAGCTAGTTACATTGAATTTGACTTAATATTTTGATCTCATAATGGAAATTTAATTTTGATCTTAAGAGAATATCTTGTTCCATCTTAACATATGAGGATTTCAGATAATGTCATTTGACATACGACAATATCATCGTCAAAACCATCATAATTATCTACCTATCGTAGACAGTTATACATGCAAGTACAAGTACGTAGATCTACGTTTAAGAGAGTATTTAGCATCTTCATGTTCATCTTGAGTTGTCCAATATGCAAAATAACAACATCGCACATTTGAACAATTCCAAGAGAACTTGTTTTCGCAGGGTATGCATCAAGATGTTGTGCAATTTGTAAAAGCCTTACTCCATATTCATACTGTTATTTTAGTTGTTGTGGATAGACTATCCAAGGCGGCACACTTTGGATCTCTGCCAACGCAATTTACTGCAATCAAGGTTGCAGAGCTCTTGGTTCATATGGTCTGCAAGTTGCACAGTATGCCAAGGAGCATGGTCTCGGATAGAGACTCCATTTTCCCAAGTCATTTTTTGCAAGAGCTACTTCGTCTTAGTAGTACGAAGTTGCGGATGTCAACATCGTATCACATTTGAAACCATGTTTTGATACATATGCAAAAAACCTTGATGTACCTTAGAAGTTGCGGATAACTAGCCTCACTTCAAGCCGCTAGCTTGTTAGACCGGAAGAGGGACACTATTATTGATCAGCCCCAGGTGATTCCACTCTCATCACCTGATGACCATTCACCACATACTGGATTACAAATCCACAATGAGCCTCAAACACTTCATCGATCCACATATATATTCAACATTCACACTATCTTTCACCACAAACTGAATCAAAACATCCTAATAAGCCGCAAACGCCTATACCATCTAAAACCTCTGACCTAGTAGACAAAACAATCCACCATCTTTTTTATACCTAATCAAGTTTGTAAACTTCAAAAAAAGCTTATATGGAATAAAGCAGACAAGTATAAAGTGGTATGAAAAATTAGTCACTTTTCATTCTCAAGACAATGAATTCACTGTTTCATCTTGCAAGTAAGAATACTTGCTTTGTAGTTCATTATCAATTGTAATATTCATTTGATCCATGCCAATTCTCTCTTCAATTCACTTTCTCAACAACATGTTTATCATTGAAGGTTGAAAACTTAGAAAAGAGAAAAAACAACTACTATTCTTTTGGTAAGACATAAATAACAAATAGTGGGAAAAAAGGTTAATCCTTTCTAGAATCACCTCTAAATGATTGCCAAAAAACAGGCCAATTCTTTTGTGCTTCAGTCCATCCCAAAAGTGACCCTTCCCTCAAAGGATCCCAACTTGCAGACACAATCCCATAACTCACACCCAAAAGAGCAGTCCCAAAAAAGAAGAAAGACACAATGAAAGGAACCCAAGTTGGCACATCAATTTTCAAACCAACTTTAAGATAGTAAAAAAATGGAAAAAACAAAAGCCCAATACTCAATGGAATCCCCACAGATAATCCCATTCTACCTATCATTCTGTTGGTCACTACTTCAGGAATCACCCCTTCATCTCTCTCTTCTTCTTTTCCCTCTTCTTCTCTATTATCCTCTTCTTTGTTCTTTTTGAGATTCTTAAATGTCTTTTTCTTTTTCTTTGGAGAAGGTCCAAATCCCTTTGAACCCTTTAAGGTTGCATGAATAGGTACAATGTGAGAGAAGTGAAATTGTGTTCTATGAATAGAAAACTGAGTCTTGTTGGTGAAAATCCAAATGTTATTGTGCCTAATATTCTGCAGATAATAATAAGAATCAGACAGAAAATACTATATAATTGAACATTTTAAAACCATAACTGTTGAGTCCTATGTTGTAGTATACCATGTTAATGATGTTTTCTTAAAATTAGTAAAATAAATGGAAATATATAAAAGATTTTGAGAAACTGAATGGAGAGAAGAGTGAGAAGGAACCTTGTGAAGAAACTGTGGATTGAGAAGTGTGGAGGGAGTTGTTGTAACAGTCATGATGAAGGTGTTGTTGATGGAATGAGAAGATGTTGGAGTGTTTCACAGAAGATAAGGTTGTGAGGGAAATCTATGTTCTTTTTTACCCCACACTTTTTGTGACACTTCACAAATTTGCTTCGTTTTGGATATGCTGCATTATTGAAACGACACAGTAGTGTAGTTGAATTAGATTAAAAACAGAAACTTGTCTTGGTTTAGCCAGTTATCATTTATTTTATGAAATTATTTTAAATTTGTTTGAATATGGATTTGGTTTCTGAAAAAAAAAGTTTTTATTTGACTAAAGTTTTTATAAATATTTTTTTTTCTGTTCTTTTATTTTAATCCAATAAAATTAAGTTAAATTAGAATTGTTTTGTAAGATATTTAATTTAAATTTTATGTTAATAATGGATGAACCAAAATTAAATATTTTAAAAAAAAGAAGATTAAAGAAAAAATTTATTATTAAAAGAGACTACCTTAACACAAAAAATGCAAAGATAAAAACTCAAGAAAAACTATTTTAAAACATACAAATAATCAAAGACAAAATTAGATGAAAATGAAAACACATCAATTGAAGATATCAAATGTTGGAAATTTGAAGCTTATTGTCGCTTCGATGGTGAGTTGATTACCACTTTCTAATAGGATCCTGACCCAAGGGCCTTTGTCACTGGATGAGTCATCCACAAATCTGTCTATCTAAAAGGCGTATCGTATGTTTCTAATATGGTATTTGTCTTGAAATTAGTCAGAATTTTGGCTTTGAAGACTCTTTAAGATTATTAAGTGATATTTGTAGTGTTATATTTGTAGAAATCCTAAACTAGGGCGCCCTCGCCTAGGAGTTGTGTCGTCCGGATGACGACCCGGATACCCGCCCAGAAGTAACCCTGACGTATGAGTTAAGAAAGAAGGAGTCTCCACTAACTCCTGAAATATAGGTGGTCAATAACTTCCCTTGAGAAGGAGGAAGAGGTTGATGCCATTAAGGGTGACTCAATCCCTAGGTCATATGGACCTTTATAAATACATCTCCCTCAAAGGGAGAAAGAACCAACCCTAAGTGATACATATTCATTACACCTTATAAAGCACAACGTTCATTCCAATCTTAACACACAACTACCCATAATTACACGCTTGCTACCAATCATCACCGCTCATCAGCATAGCCTCTCACCTCACGTGAGCAGGTCTACTAAACTCCCTTAAAACACCACCGTACATGACTTCTCGCTACCGTGGACAAACCCTAACCAACCTATTATGTTGTAAGCCTACTAAGACCTCTGAGTCTACATGTTATTGCAGGGAGAACACACACATATACTTTTTGACAAGTATAATGGTGCCTACCGTGGGGCCCTGATAAAATTAACATGGACGACACCCTTCTTTTCGTCACCACCACCCTTCCTACTATTGTCGTTCACCCCTACATTTAGCCATCTTTAGTTATGGTTAATAGGAAAACTCTATCTCATATGCCATAAGGCACCAGCGGTAGTGGTGATGCCAACGCTCTAGCGGAGATGCGTGCCACTATGGACGAATTACGCCGCCATAACCAGACGTTGGAATACGACATCCACAACATCAGACATCGCCAACAAGACTCCAACCCTCTGGAGGAGATGGAATTGTTGGACCCATAACCACTCTCCGATGAGATATGAGGGGTGTCTGTCCGAGAGGGTTTCGAACCTCCCTCCATGGTCAAGTTTGATGGACGCATTGATCCCTACGAGCACATTGTCTTCATCAAAACACATATGGTCATTATAGGAGTTCCTGACTCCTTGAAATAAAAGCTTCTATCTGACACTTTAAGGGATTTCGCCCTTAGATGGTATACGGTTTACCTCGTGCTTCCATTAACAGTTACCAAGAACTAGTAAGGAAGATGATACACCAGTTTGTCGACAACCGCCACAAGAAGATGTCCACTACCAACCTGTTCAATATACACCAGGATCCATCGGAGTCGCTAAGGGATTATCTTGCCCATTTCACTGAAGCCATGGTTAGGGTCTTCCCACCAAACCAATAAATATTTGTGGGGGCATTCTAAAATGGGTTTAAGGCGGGATACTTCAACGAGTCCCTCGCCCAGAAGCCAACACTATCGTTGGCAGAAGTGGTCACCAGAATTAAGTGCTTAATAAAGGGTGAGGAGAGAAACGCTGAAAAGAAGGCATGCAACGTCAAATTACGTATTCCCAACATTGAATGCTCACATCAACAGAGGAAGATCAATTATACCTCACTTATAAAGGACAAAGCATCATTCAAAAGGTAGGCTAGACGACAAAGAACTTCACACCTTTGGACACTCACCGTTAGAAAATATGATGCGAGGTACTTTACTTGCACACCATCCTTACACACATTTCCCCTAATGCAATGCAATGGGTTCTGAACTGGGAAGATGGTGCAAGTTTCACAAGGTAAAGGAACATCCCACTTAGGACTGCTATCAAATCAAGAAGAAAACTGAAAGACTAATACAAGAGGGGAACCTAAAGAAATATGTGAAGGGAGAATCCTCGCGCTCATCATATGAATCTAGCTCGTGCGGGCCAAACAATTCTAGGAGCCCTAGGCTCAACAAATCCAAAGAGTCACATTAAGGAGATGATAGAAAGGTTACGTGTAACACACTCAAAACTATAACATGAGGGTTCACCAAAGGCGGGGAGACTAACTCCACCAGAAAAAGCTATGCTTGCCAGATCCTGAGTATAAAAAACCTCCCTGAGGTCAAGATTGAAAGATGCAGCCGACATTCACCATCATAACGATGATCCCATGGTCATTGTCGTCAAATGTGAATATTGGGAGATTAAAAGAGTTCTCGTCGACCAAGGGAGTTCTGGAGACATATTGTACTAGGAGGCGTTTGAAAGACTTTTCCTTGACCCAAAAGACCTAAATCCCTTCAGAGGGTTACTAGAAGGTGTTGTATCCCGGAAAAGGAGAACACGACGCTTGCAAGGCGCAATTTCACGCTCGCGGAATGCACTAACAGAGTCCCTGCCGAACTTTATTTATTCCTAAAGAGGGAAAGAGAAAATATCAATAAAACCTAAAAAGAAAGACAATGATTACGACCGTCGTAACCAAATCAAGATCCAGGAGTCGATTACACAAGGGGAAGGTATTAACACCCCTCACATTCGTTGTACTCAATGAGAACCATTTGGTTAGTTTTGCGCGTTAGTGTTAGCTTTAAAATGTTTGTCTTTTCGAGTTATTGAAAGGAAAAAGATTAGGACCAAAAGATTTTTTTTATTAGGGTGTCTGACGAGACTTTGAGTTTCGCTCATACGTATCTCCTAGTACGATGGAGAACTCAAGGCTACGCAGTTTTGGGTATAAAATATTTATTTGTTGATCAATTTTGGTGAGAGCTATTTTGTCTCAATCGACTAAAAACAATTACTTGCTACCCAAAACAGGTGGAGAAAGGAACGTTTACAGCATGGTAGAATGGATTTACAACTCAATATTTGCGGGAAACATCACTAGCTTACTTAGATAATCAAGTGAACGAAGTGTTGTCTTGCATCGTCTCAAGACAAAATATCTTTCATTTGTGAAAAGGGTTTGAAAGTCGTCGCGCGACAGCGAGAAAAGAGTTTGATTGGTTTAATGTATTTTTGGGTGATGACAAGAGCTCGGATGGACGAGAACTACATCTCGGATTCCAACTCTTGGGAGCTCGTGGACTACACAATGTTCCTTTTTCATATTATTTGTGAAAAAAGACTAATAGTTTTAGGTATTTTTGAGTTTATTGAGAAAATGCACTTGATGTTGATTGAGTTTTGTTTCACATTGTGAAATTTCTTGGAGGATGATGAGTGTTTGGATGGGCGAGAACTACATCTTAGATCCCAACTCTCAGGAGCTCGTGGACTACACCCCATTCCTTTTCATCTTATTTTATTGAAAAATGTCAAATAGTGATTAGGTATTTTTGAACTTTTTTGGGAAAATGGCTCGAAATTGGACCAAGCATTTGATTATTGTTTGCAAAAAGGTTTGAAAAGAATGGTTTGAGGTGGTTTAAAAATGAATTTGAAAATAGCTTGACATTGGATCAAGCATTTGACTTGTATTGCAAAATAGTTTGAAAATGATTTTGAAAATGTTGGAATCGATGGGTAAAGTGATGGATAGGAATAGTAGAATAAAGGGTGTGAATTGGATCGCAAAGGGGTGTGAGTTCAAGGGTAGTGACGTGAACTTAAGCACAAGGTGTAAACCAAACGCCACAAGTTTCGAATCAGATATACATACAAGAATTCAACAATTATAAAGGGGTACAAGGGCATACACAATATTTACATCACACATCCACAACAAATAAATTAAGAAAGTAAACTGAAAATAAATGTGCACAAATTAACACCATGACGCAAAGACGCGAATCAAAGTTGCATACGCGAAGACGTGCAAAGGCTACCATAAGAAATTAAATTTGACATAAACATAACGACATTAGGCCGTTGTTCTTAACGTAAATCAATATGACAAATTGCTAACGCGTAAGCGGTCATCGCAAGTCGAATTAAGAAGCAACAATATAATAAAGTCAAATGAAAGCACAAAGTTGCAAATCGAAACGCGAATTGGTAAACACACAAAAAACGGATTGCCACTATGCTAAACCATCAGACATGTGTAAAATCAAAACGCAACAATACGCGATTAAAGAATCGCACATAAACCAATAAAATTAACCATTAGCTTGCTACACTTAACGTGATCATTGCAAGATGGATCAAAATCGCACGACAACCAAATTCAAAATAATAATAATAATAATAATAATAATAATAATAATAATAATAATAATAATAATAATAATAAAATAAAATAAAATTCAAAGCAAAATGAAATATAACGCGTTAAGCAAAAATCCAACAATGTTGTTAACGCAAGAATTCGAGCATCCTAACTGGATCAAACTAAAACAAATGTCACGCATCATATACACACATATATGCAAACAGCGTATCGACATGATTCAATCCAAATAAGATAATCAAACCTAAAATAAACAATAGCATCCCACGCAGATTATATTTTTCATTATTCAGCAGTGTTACAATATTTTTACACCAGATCTATGTAATCGAAAAACTAAAAACCAAACACAACACGCACACGCATTATCCAACAATATTCTGAATTGTTACAATATCGAAACATATCTAAAAAAATAAGAATAGTAAAAAACAACTTTTATAGTAAAGAACTTATCTGAAGGTGAATGATTCACCTTTTCTTTTTAAAGAGATTGGGTAACAGGTTTTATGGTGTGAGTGTGGTTTATGAGATGATGAAGTTTATGTTTGAGTGTTAGGTTACTACTGTTTGGAAATGAAGAGGAAAAGCTACCGAGATCGAAGTGGTATCAGGTTCTACTTTGTGTGAAGGTCTTTTTCCATTGCCTTTTTCTTTCTCAATTTTCAACAAATGAAAATAGAGATGTGTTTTGTTCAAATGGGTGTTGCCAGTGTTGTTATTGTTTTTTCTCTCAATACACACATATTAGCTTATATACAAGTGAGTTAGGACTTTTGATTTAATTTTTAAAGTCCACAAATGCCCTTGATGTTTAATTTAGAGACAAAACTAGTTAGAAACAAACTAAACCAAATCAAATCAAATCATTTTAAATAATAAAAAATAAATCGAAACGAAAACGTTAAAAATTCTATTTAATTATTATGAATATTTAGACAAAAAAAATAAAGACTCAAAATGAATAAAAATCGGTCAAAAAAATATCCGAAAATTAAAATGAATGCACCAAAATAGTCAGTGGAAAATTAACCTCTGGAAAACAAACATGTTTTGATCAAATTTTGAAGTAAAAAATGATCGGTTAAAAGGCTCAGGCTGATCAAAATGCTACCACAAAAGGAGTCGAAAAATAAAACGAGCACACAAGGTTAAACTACGTGAATCGTAGATTAATAAAATTGACGTCTTCGAGCTCGATTTTGAATTTTTTTGCCCACTAATTTTACATGCATTTGAGAATCAATCCAACAGGTTTATCTGTATATCCGAAAATTTATTATGGTTGACATTTTAGGCATTATGCAAGATGAAATACATTTTATGTTATGCAGGTGAGGCGAATGCCATGATGAATGTATCGATTCGATGATTCAGGGTCAAAATTGGGGTGTAACAGCTGCACTTATTTAAATATCTTTGCCAAATGATATGGGCGATGGCAATCCTCATAGCATCCTGGTGAAAGATATTTAAATACAGAAGACCCAAATTTTGTACCTCAATACAGATGACATGATATGATATATTATGTATGCAGGAATGACTCTTTTTTTTCTTTTCATTTTGATTTGCTATAAGTATGAAGTGATATGAGGTGACTTGTGGGGAACGAAGGAGATATATGGTAACGGTGATCCACAGGAAACAGAAATGAGGGTAAATAATCATTGGGGATAACACTCCACTGGAGAAATGACACTGAGGAATATGCAAAGGTGAATGTTATCAATTGGTCAGAGATGACAAACAAACACTTTGGAATATACTTTAGAGTTTTGGAGATTTCTGAAGAAATTCATCCAATCAAAGATTTTGGAGATCCATAACAAGGAAATCATCCAACACTAGATTATGAAGGTCTCTAACAAGAAAATCATCCAAACAAACAAAATGGAGATCCCTAACAAAGAATTCATCCTAGATAAACTCGGGAGCTTTCTAACAAGAAATTCATCCCCACAAAAGAAACTTGGAGATCCTTTACAAAGAATGATCCAAGACAAAACTCGAGAGTTTTCTAACAAGAAAAGCATCCACATAAAATACTTTGAGGATTCTTGACAAAGAATTCAATCAAGACAAAAACGTTGGAGTCTTCTAATAAGAACAACTTCCAATCCTCTAGGAATTTCATAAAATAAAGGGTCATACATGACTTTCTAGGAAAAATCAGGACAAACAGGGTAATAAAACTTTTTGTATGTGCCAACAAAGTTGGACTTAGACCGTAAGCATTGGTAACAACCAACTTCTAACGAATTGGTGCCATTTACAATTGGACTTTCAAAGATGAGGCCAGTGACAACTGGACCTTAAACAGTGTCAATGACAGTTGGATTTTGAAAATAGGGTGCTAGTTACAACTGGACTCTAATAGGGGATGCTTGCGACAACTAGAATTTAGGTATCAATGACAATTGGATTTTAAAACAGGGTGTCAGTTACAACTGGACTTTAGAGATGCCAATAACAATTGGACTTTGCAAATGGTGCCAGTGATAACTGAACTTTCAAGAATGATGCCAATAACAATTGGACTTTGAAACTGATACCGATGACAACTGGATTTTGGATACCAATAACAATTAGATTTTAAAGGTGCCAATGACAATTGGACTTGCAAAATG
The DNA here is from genome assembly GCF_024323335.1 of Lathyrus oleraceus. Classification (NCBI taxonomy): domain Eukaryota; kingdom Viridiplantae; phylum Streptophyta; class Magnoliopsida; order Fabales; family Fabaceae; genus Lathyrus; species Lathyrus oleraceus. The sequence goes on along the minus strand of NC_066580.1, from coordinate 417,121,942 downwards.
GTCTCAGTAACAACTGGACTTTAAATACCAATGACAATTGGACTTTGAGGATACCAATAACAATTGGATTTTAAAAATGAATTTATTTGACAACTAGACTTTGAATGAGACCAGTGACAACTGAATTTAAAGATGGTGCCACTAACTAGATTTTTTTTACCCAAATACCTCTAATTTTCAAAAAATATCCCAAAATAACCCTGATTTCAAAAAAAATTCCAAACTACCCCACTTTTAAGAGGAGGCGCCAGACCAATTGGTGCCAGCTCCTAAAGTTAGAGAGGAGGCGCCAATTGGATTGGCTAGGGCACATGGTGTTGTCAATCCAATTGGCGCCCATGTGTTACTTTTGAGAGGAGGCGCCAATTGGTCTGGCGCCTCAATGTAAAGTGTAATTTTTTTTGTTATAAATAGAGGTATTGTGTGAATCATTTTTCCACATCTCATTTTATCATTTTGCAAACATGTTTGGTGTTATTCGTCGCTATGGAAATGTGATTTATTCGAGAGACAAACCTCAGATGTTGATGCTCTTCTGGAACATCACTAGTTTCGATCAACTGAAGAGGGAGCTGGTTCGTTGGTTAGATGGAAAAATACCAGAAGGGGAAAAAATTAGAAGTATTGAGAGACTCGACAGTATATTTGGTTGGGTGCGAATCAAAATTGATAAGGATGCTAGGGAAATGATGTTTGGACGAGATGACATCAGTTTTATTGTTGTAATCAGTTAGAAAAAATTTGTTTTAAGTTTTCTTATGTTGTAGTGATGTTTGTTGTTAACCTTGTTGTAACAAAAAGTTAATGATATATAAAAATTGAAGGTTACAAAAAGATTATGACGCCGATGTTGCTCCTCGATTGGGACAATTGTTCTTATTGTGTCCTGGTTAACGATACTACATAGTCTTATCATTTTATCAGTCGTATCCATTTCTGTTCTAATACGTGTGCTGTTTGGCCGTCCTTTTTTCTTTCTTCGTATCTCGTCGTTGTGTCAAACAATGTCACCTTCACATGGAGGTCAATATTCCTCCATTGGTAGCACTGAGAAACTTTTGTTATACACATTCATAACGGTAATGACCTTGTAAACATTAGATAGATGGGTGTAAGCGTCTTGGCGAGTATGTGCGCATGCTACAATGACATGGGAGCAAGGAATGCAGAAGACCTGGAACTTTCCACAGTCGCACCAACTTCTATTTAGTTTGACAACATATGATAAATTTGGTCTCCCCTCATTGTGGTCCATTGGTTCCTATACGCTGAAATTTTTCCTATGACGGTCAAAGACTGTTACCACGTGTGTGCTAGCTTTGATGCTCTCCTCTTTCATCACTTTCATCTAACCTCCAACAACATTGCCAGACCGGCTACACACAACCCCCATCCGTCAAACTTTCAGTTCCATAAACACACAAACATACAACCCTAACATGCCATACACCCAACCACAATACCAAGAGTATATCCCGTACCACCACCAACAACTAGATCATCAACCAGAGAACCAACATCGCTTCGCACCCAACACATCACCCTACCAAAGCCGCCTTAGCCAAAACACTTAACGATCATTTAACACCAACCGTCCCTCCTCCTACCATAGCCAAGAAGCCCAAACATCTCAAAAATGAAACCTTCAACAACCCTATCTCTACCAAACACCACAATAATCCTTCCAACCTTTCCTCGACGCATCATTCACACCAATGTCTCCCTTCAATCATCCTAGTCGCCCACCAGCAAGTCAAACACAACCCAACTACTCTGACATGGGTCATAAACTCAGCCATGGCGGTACATCTTCGATGCATACACAAGACTACGCTGATTTGTCTGACTATCTCAACAGGAAATCTTCCGCAGTTGGTAGTGATGTTCCTGGGCCCTCAGATGCTCAAACACCTGTGGTGAATCATCAACGTGGGTTAGGGCCACAGGTTCCGGTAGCTGGGTGATGTGGGACCGAAGGTCGGTTAGGTGATCCCGATCATCAACATTAGTCTTTTTTGTGTAAACGGGAATTAATATTAATATGAATTGGTCTGATTTCGACTTTATGTATCATCTAGACTATTTTTGAAAAAAATTTACAAAACACACAGAGGTGCCAATCCAATTGGCGTCTCCCTTTAATCTTTACACATAGACGCCAATTGGATTGGCAGCACCATGTGTCTTAGCCAGTTCAATTGACGCCTCCTCTCTAAGTTTAAGAGGAGACGCCAATTGGATTGACGTCTCCTCTTAAAAATGTGGTAGATTGATATTTTTTTTGAAATCAAGATATTTTGAGATTTTTTTTTCAAGTATTATTTTAATAAAAAATCCCACTAACTACAATTGGACTTTGCCAATCATGCAAACTTTTATTTCAAATTTTCTACAAATAATTGATTTTAAAAATTAAAATTAAAATAATTTTAATATTAAAAAATATTTCAAAAAAATAAAATAAAATTACGGATTAAAAAAAAAACATCTCAACTTACATTTAAAAAAAAACTGTTTAAGAATATATCATAATGTATCAAAAAAAGAGTCGACAAAATAATTGATACTACAGAATATTTTATTATAATACAAGAAGAAAATAATAAGATATGTCTGTTGTTCTATCAGATCTGTCGAGGCTCATACTCTTGCCTATTCTCTCTCTCTTCAATCCTCACTGAATCCCTTACCACCACTTTGGCCATCACATTTCTGAATCTTGAATCCTAAAACCTGTCAAGTGAAGCAAATTCATCCATATCCAAAACTCATGGCTGTTCCAACTTCAACCACTCTCTTAAAAATGGAGAACATACCTAACAAAGGTAGAGGCCTCATTGCAGCACAAGATCTCAAAGCTGGCCAAATAATCCTCACCGAATCCCCTCTCCTTCTCTACTCAGCTTCACCTCTCTTCTCTCCTTCACCCTCCCCTTACTGTCACCATTGCTTCAGAACCCTACCACCTTCACAAATATTTTCATGTCCTTCTTGCTCAAACTACCTTTTCTGCAGCCAGAAGTGTCTCTCCATTGCCCTTAACTCCTCTCACTCTTCTTGGACATGTCAAACACTCTCTCATCTTCAAAACCCCGCTTCACCTTTATCAGAAAAACCATCTCAACTCCAACTTCAAGCTCGTTTCATTGTTGCTGCTTACAATCTTGCTATTCGCACCCCTTCAGATCTTCAAGCTTTACTTTCTCTTCATAGTATTCCTAATGATGATGAAAGTGATGCTATAGTTTATGCTTCTAAGTTCATTCATTCTCTTATCTCGCCTTTTTGTCCACCCCACATGAATTTTTCGCCTCAACTAGCAGCTAAACTCATTGCAATAGAAAGAGCAAACTCTTTTTGCTTAATGGAACCTTATTCACCAAATGGGCCTCAAAGATCAATTAAGGCTTATGGAATTTACCAAAGAACTACTATTTGTAACCATGATTGTATTCCTAATGCATGCAGGTTTGATTATGTGGAAACTGGTGAGCCTGGTGATGAACATAATACTGATATTGTTCTTAGGTTGATTAAGGATGTTAGTGCTGGAAGTGAGATCTGCATAAGCTACTTTAGAATTAATAAGGATTACTCAACAAGGAAAAGAATCTTGATGGAGGATTTTGGTTTTGTTTGTGAGTGTGATCGGTGTAAGATTGAAGCAAATTGGAATGAGGGGGAGAACAAGGACAGTGATCTGCCACATGTGATTTTCTTGTCCAAGTTTGTTTGTGATAAGGTGAATTGTGCAGGTACTTTGGCTCCTCTGCCTCCAAAAGATGGTGAAAAATGTAATGTTCTTGAGTGTAACTTTTGTGGTAATTTGAAAGTTGACTCTACCACTTAAGTTCAGTTTGGATTACTTTTCTAAGTTTTCTTTTGTTAAAATGTTTGGACTTTTGTGGAAGGACTTATTTAGACTTTGTTTGAAACGTGTGTGGTGATTGCTCTTGTCTTCTAGCCATGGTTAGAAATAGTAACATGTTGCAATTCTGTATTTTATAACTTGATTCTATGAGAAATGTCTAAACTTTTATAGTAATTAATATGAATTTGGTGGGCTTGTTTTACTATATTCCATCATTTATGGTTGTGTGTGATGTTTACACCTATCAAACAGGTTTTCTTCCCAAGTGTTAGACCATCAGACAAGTTTCCTCCCGAGTGTTTGGTCTATGGGTTAGTATAGAATGATTTAGTTCTTCTTAATCCAAATTATAAAATGTTTTGAATATTTCATGCTAATTATGAAAAGTAATCAATATTGTATGAGAAATAAAAATTAAATATAATTTTATAATATTATCCTTTATTTATTACATATAAGAGAGAAATTTTAAGAATTGAAAAATAAAATAGTAATAAATGATTCAAGGTATATTGAGAAAAATGTCATTTATGTTACATTGAAACTATAAAATGATTTATAATTTGGACAATTTTTTTTTAAAAATGATTTATAATTTGGAACCGAAGGATTATATCTAATTTTCATTTTTAGAAAAGACAAGAAAATTGAATATTCATAATTAATTGTTGTAAATACTATTATAAGTAGAAGTAATACAATGAAGAAATAATGAAGTCAGAAATTGTGACATGTTATCAGAAACTTCAATCAAACCTGAAGTCTTATTACTTTGGCTAAATTGTGACATCCCACTAGTTCGCTCTCGAAACAGTGTTTATTGTTCGTTTTTATTTCAAAATCGTTTCTTTGAAAATTGAAATCTTGTATTTGATTGCGATTAAGAGTTGTTGGCTATTGTCTCGTGATTTCGTTTTTGCGATGTTCGTTGCTTCGTTATGGGCTTGATTTTGTGTTTATCGCGGTCGATTCTTGTTCGTTTGTTTACGATTTATTCTATTTTGTTCGGTGATTGTTGATTGTCATTTGTTTTCGATTCTTGTTCCTTCGGTTGTGATTGAGTCTGTTTCGTTGATTATTGATGGCAGATTGTTGTTCGATGATGGCAAATTATGGTGTGGTGATCACAAATTTCTCGTGTACTTAATTATTTTATTTTAGTATTTATCAATTTGGTGCACATTAATAAAAGGACAAAAAAAATCGATGCACGTGAAACAAGAAATTTATTTTACATTGAAATAAAAAAGTGTCACTATTATCATGGCTTCGAAAAACAAAAAAAAAATCAATTTGAAAATTTCAATTCAAAAGTGTGAAAGGAAAGAGATTATGGAATTACCTATCGAGAAATGTTGCATTAGATGCGTGGAAAATAAAATATGCTCAAATAATAATTTAGAATCTCAACATTATTGATTCTCAAATGATCAATAATTTACGCTCATTTCCAACTGCTCAAGAAATGTAGAACTATTTGAAGTGTAATTACATACATGATAATGATGGATCATTAGGAGGGGGAAGCATTCACATTGGGTCAAACACCCACCTAAAGATCAAAGACTCATTCAAATAAGTGAGAGAGACACTGCATATTCACCCAAAAGATTTATGGCGACACTTTGAAATAATGAGGTTGCTGCTATTAGTAGTTGAAAACCATGACAGGATCTAGGTAGTTTTGTATGGGATTCTGTTTGGAAATAGTTTGAAAACTCTAGATGTTAGTTGTAGCCCTAATAGGATGTAATTTGTGTTAGAATTTGATTGTTGATGCTATGAATTATGTTGGTATTTACTTTGAAAATAACATTAGATTAGAATTGTGATGCATTGGTTTGGATTGTTGATATTGTACCATGTGATTTGATATTTTACTTTTTATTTTTGAATGGTAATGATGTGTTATGCTTACGTGGAAATGCAAAGAAAGGAGATGGATTGATATTGCTATATTGTAGGAAAATGAATTTGGTTAGTGTTAATAGGGTGAGTTAACTTAAACTGAACCTGTTAACTTTGAGCTCATGTTAGTATTGACTGCTAGGTGGACTTGTTAAGTGAATTGGTATGGAATTGGTACTATGATGCAGGTTGAAATTGGCAAACACTAGTAGCTGTAATCGGTCACCTGATTTTGGTAACCGGTTACCAACTTGAAAGTTAGCTTTTTGTTATTGTGGGTGCATTGTGTTATGTGTATATGTATACTAGTTGCTACCATGTGATACTTGGATTGTTATACATGTGTTCCTATAATATTGGAAATGTTGGTTTCGATGTATGTACAATGATGACGGATGCATGAACTTGAGCATAACATGGAGTTTTGGCAACATGAGGGCTATATGGTTATATCATGGCACGAAACTAAAAGGAATATGGACATAAAGATGATGGATGAAGATGAAGAAAATAGGTTTATAGTAAATGACATGGTTAGGGTTTAGTTGGTTGACTTTGGTAAATTATTGACCAAAAAGTCAATAGTTGACTAAAAGTCAAATGTAGTCAAAATATGAATTTGTGTAATTTTGTATCTTGATGCCTTTATAATGTATTTGCATACTTGTAACTTGTAATTTGTGACTTATAATCTGTGACTTGTAATCCAAGTAATCCATTTTTAATTTGAATGCTTTTGAATACAAATGTTTGAATGTCATCCTTGAAATGAAACATGAAACATGATACTTAGCCTTGAACCCCAATCAAACAAATTGATGGGGTAATGCACAAACTAAAATAATCAGTTGAATTCAATCCACCAAAGTTGACCTAAGTTGTAATCCAAAAAACCAAACCAATGCCCTGATGCAAACCAAGTTATCCATGTATTCTAAAACCCAAGAATTAGGGTTTCGTGATCAAATCAAATATCGTGATGCAATCCAAACAAATCAAGATCTCAAGCACCAATAATTAGGGTTTCATGTCAAGATCTCAATGATGATCCTCCCCACTTAGATGCACCACAAAAGTTCTATCAGTTTTATTCCATGTCAACCATAACTAACAAGAGACTTAAGAACACGTGATGCTTGTTTTGAAAATACTAATGTGAATGAATGATATACATGAATATGGCATGATTATACAAATGAATTAAAGATCATGAGTCAGATGGAAAGAGAAAGGGGAAGGCATGATAGTTGCCCCTATTTAATCTTCTTGAACCTGAATGTAGGAATATCAACAACTTTTTAGGAATCTGAGGTAGAAGAGGTTGGTTGAAAAGTATATCAACAACGGCGCCAATTTGTTGAAAAGTATATCTTCGGCAAATATTTTTATATCGTATCCACAAAGATTGGTTGTTATTACCACCGTTCTATAATCCAAATTGTTATAAGTTTAGAAAGTAACCAAGTTATTTTGTTTGGAAAGTTATCTTTTTGAGTAAAATGTCACTAAAACAATAAAGTGGTTTTAATCAAATGTAAAAGCTTGGCAAGATTGGAGTTCACTATTCAAATTGTTTATGCTTCCTTATGACAACTATATAGATTCAAGATTATTGATGATGTTCAAGTATCCTCTCAACATCATTTATGTCTAAATGATATTGTGATAATCAGTATATTGATCCTTAGACGATCTCTCCACCTAACTATCAATATAACAATCTTTAATGGTTGATACAAAAGAAGAGTAATGAATAAATCTATCTCTACAACTTATTCACTACTTGAAAACATATTTTCTGTCAAGACTTAAATAATCTCTTTCAACAACTACTCAAATCTGATATTCAAATTAGGGCAAAAATATCTTTCAATACCTCAACAATCTTTCATCATAGATAAAAGTCAAATGAAATACATAACCAAATAAGAATAGCTACTACCTCCAATCTTGAAAAAATGGGGTTTAGCTTCTCATCATCATTTTGGACAGCAAAAGGCAATGGAGAAGATAAACTCTGTTTTTTTTCCTCTTACAACAATACTCAACTATGAATGAATGTGTGAATAATAAATTATTGAATGAACAATTTCCATTCTGATTTTCTAAAAGGATTGACATTTCCTAAAATGATCATTTTCATCCAAAGCTGAAAAGCTCTTCTAAGGCAGACACCAAAATGGCAAAACCAGCTGGCCTTGAACACAACACCCTTGGCCCAAAAACAGCTTGCTGGATTCGCAGGCTTCGCGGCGCGAACTGAAGCTACCTCAGCTTCCTTGCTTTGCAAGCTTAATCCAAATAGTCTTCCAAGTGGTATTCTTCCAAGTTAGGCCTCCAAATTGCATTCAACACTTCTTTAAAAATATGATTGTGCAATCCAAAGCTCTCTTGCCCAAAAATTCTACAAAACTAACAAATATGTGAAATAACTATTCAAAACAACATAAATTAAACTTAATTGCATTTATACAAAATAGTGAGAATAAAAGTGTGTAATTACATCAAAACTTGGTAAAAGGGACCAATAAAATGATATAAAAAGTAGTACTAATTGGCCCCTAACAGTATGCTACGTAACAAATGCGAGTTTTTTTGTGTGTGGAAGGATATGAATGATATCTACAAGGGTGAGACTCCTTTGGTGTAGGGTAGTAGACTTCGACTCTCCGTCATTTGATGTATAGAGCGGAGCTTGCCACAAAGGAGTGGACTTCCTGTTACCACAACTGTTGAAGATTCCAGTCCTGACCCCGCTGGAAAAAAATTAAGTGATTTGATAAGCAGTTATTGAGATGCCTTCGTGTATCAAGCGTTTACAATAGACTACTGATCTCCCTTTAGGATTTTTCAAATAATCAAAGCAATGCACAGAGTTTTCCTTTTGTTTTAGCTTCTTATTATTTTTGATGTTTAGTGGCATTATATGATCAAAATAAATAGTTATTTTGCAAACAAAATAGGAAAACTGAAAAATTAAAATGAAAAGCAATTGATAAGAGAAAAGTGAATTTTATTGATTGTGGAAAAATTTGTAAATATGATGTGTATACAAGGATAAAGAGAAAATTAAAAAAATTGAAAAATAAAGGTCCGGGCAATTAATGGCACGTCCAACGTAGATGGTTGTAACCGTCATTCTTATATCCATGTGATTACTTGTTGCGTCAAATTACGATTTACTATAGACTTATAAATTCCAAACATTAGAATACCAAAGTTACAAATTACGAATTACTCTGACTTTGTTAACTTAAACATTAGAATACTAAACTTACCGTAAACACTCCATCACCAACCATAAAAAACATCTATCTCTGTCATGAAGACCATCCACAATAAACATCAACAATCGACTTTTTTCTCAAAATGCCCCAAAGCTGAAATTAATATCCCATAATACCCCAGTTTGAAAAAAAATTCTCAATCTGCCCCCTTTTCTTATTTGGGCTCGTCCATTCATTGGGCGAGTTGATGAAGCCCATTTTGCGCTGGGTAGGCTAGGCCATTCATTGGCCGAGCTAGTGAAGGGATTAAATTTTTTTATTTTTTATTATTTTAAAAACTATTATATAATTAAATAACTTTATTAAAATTATTATTAAATAGTTTTCTAATTAATTCTATATTTAATTAATACAATTGATTTTTTTAAAAATAATAATAATATTTTTATAAAATACAAATAATAGTTTTCTAATATTGTTTTATTAAAATATTAATAATAAAAATGATTATTTTCTATAATATTAATAATAAAAATAATTTTTTTTCTTATATATTAATAATAAAAATTATATGTTTCCCTCCAAAATTTTAATAATTTTTTGGGAATGATATGTTTCCCTCCAAAATTTCAATGACCGAGCAATTGCTTTGTGTTTGTACTGTCTCGTCCAATGATTGGCCGAGTATTCAAGTATTAATTTTCTATAAATAGAAGAACTTGTAGAAATGTAACTTAGATCACAAAATCCTTTCTTTTGGTCAGAATGTCTGTTTGGGGTCTTGTATTTTATGGACAAGATGAAAAAATCAGTGTTTGCCTTGATCCGCAATGGAATTTCAGAACACTGATTTCAGCCATCCACACTGGCTTCCGACAGTTGGGCGGACGTCGTATGAAGGTGAGGAAAGTAGAGTATCATTGTCCATACATAACGTTGACTGATGCAAGCCCCGATGGTACATACATGTATTACCTGGATCGTATAGAAAATGATGAAGATGTCCAGTGTATGTTTTCGGCACATAGTGGTGAAGTTAATAGAGGAGTTGAAGGTCCACTTGTGTTGGTTGTTGTTGTTGATTAGTTTTTTAATTACCACCTATGTTGGTTGTTGTTGTTGTTGTTTAGTTAATGTGGTCGTACTTTGTAACCAAAAGCCTTTGATTATCAAATGTATTTCATAATTGTTTGTTCCCAAAAGACATTAGAAATACACAATGGTTTATATATAGTACGTGCATAGTAGTTAATAATTAAAAAAACAACAAAATCATCTGAACGGATATTTAAAATAACAACATAATCATCTGGATGGTCGCTGGGACGGTCCTGCAACATTAGGACATTTCCTACGCATGTGTCCTATTTCACGGTAAATTCCACACCTTCTCTTTTCCTTCTCAACGTCGTCCATCTCGGTTCTAATCCTGGTGCTGTTCGGGCTCCCTTTCTTCCTCCTTCTCATAGAGTCGTCGTGGCAAAGAGTAAATCCTTCATATTATGGCCAATTCTCCTCATGGGGAAGTCCTAGGAAACTCTCCTTATAGACCTTGAAGACGTTAAGAATTTTGAAGAGGTCTGAAATGTGAATGGAGTAGTCCTGGCGTATGCTCGAACATGTTGCGATTACATGGGAGCAAGGTAAGTGAAATGCATGAAATTTCCCACAGTCACAATGTTGTTTCCTCAGATCAACGCTGAATGTTCCGGTTGGTCGACCGTCGTTATGATTAATCTTCTCTTGGACCATGAAATAAAATCTCTCTCGATCGAACTGCATGATGTTGTGCATGTTAGCTTTGATGACTTCCTCAACCATCCCCTTGTTGCAGTTATCAGTGAAAACCTGCCCAGAGGCTAACATTTTTGTCCATTGATGACCTCTTCTACCAAATAGTGATCCTAAACGATAGTACGTAGATTTGACCAATGCAGTGATCAGAAGGTTTCGGGTTTCTTTTAGCACCGAGTTCATTGCTTTTGCTAGGTTAGTTGTCATGTGACCCCAGCGTTGCCCTCCGTCAAATGCCCCTGCCCACTTCTCCCGAGGGATGTTGTCTATCCATGATAAATCTTCGTTGTTTGTTCTTCGGATTTCCCCCCGATAGTAGTTAAATTTTGCCTCTATTAACGCATAACCCATGTTAACAACTATTTTGCGCAGATCCTTGTCTTTAATCTCGCGCATGAAGTTTTGCGCGATGTGTCTAATGCAATAGACGTGTGATGATGGAGGATACTGCCATCCATTTTTCGGATTGTTGTATGCACTCTTTATCGATTCATGCCTGTCTGATATTAGGCATAGATTTGCTTAGGGGTAACGTGTATTCTTAAATTCTTAAGAAAGAAACTCCAAGCTTCCTTTGTCTCACTTTCAACCAATGCGAACGCTATCGGAAATATGTTCTCGTTCCCATCCTGTGCCACATCCATCATCAGAGTCCCTCTGTACTTGCCATACAACCATGTTCCTTCAACCTGCACAATAGGTTTAAAATACACGAAACCACGTATACATGGTCGAAACGCCCAAAACAGACAATGAAATATCCTTTGGTCACCCAAGTATGAACCATCATTTGAAATCACAGGTAAGGATTGTAATTCTATAATGGTACCTGGTAGATATGTTTTCATTACCAGTATCCACTATGGCAGATCGTTGTAAGATGTCTCCCAATTTCCATACAGCGACTCAATTGCCTTACACTTTGCAATCCATGCCTTTTTGTAGGATATGATATACCTGTATTTCTCAGCAACATGAGCGATGATAACCTTCACCTTAAGAGAAGCGTCCCGATTTACAAGCTCCATTATGCTCTTACTAATAATTTCTGAACTGAGTTTTGTATGGTCTTGTGACATGGAAGTGGTTGTGCACGTATGAGGCCCACCAGACTTACCAACTCTCCACCTTGAGTTGCCCTTACGCAAAGAGACCCTGCATTTGAAATTGCATGTTGAATTTCTACATTTGATGACAAAACGTACATTCTCAGATTTAACCACAGAAAAATCTAGACTACGTTTTATATGCCCTTGTTGCAATGCCAGAACACACTCTTCCTTATTTTCATACTCGATGCCCTCATCTATTTCGTCAGCATTGTGAGTTGGTATGAAACTTCCGAAAATGGAGATTGGTTCAGCATCATCCAAACTTATGTTTTGCATGTGCACAAGTGGGTTGTACAAACTAATTGTTGCGCTCTTAGTGCAACGGTCAGTGTGTCGAATATGTCTTCATTGCCATCGTCATCGCTAACACCAAATAGATCTTCAAATCGAACCTCCTCAAGATCATCCTCACTATTCTCGCCTACCTCTTCATTTGGTATGAATGGTTCATTATTTTGAGTCTGTTCTTCATCAATGGCTTGACTCATTCCATAGTCGTGTGACTGTACAGATTGCGTTGGATAACGAAGATTTTCGTTGTGAGTCGGTTGTTCTTCAACATTTTCATTGTGACTCGGTTGTTCTTCAAGATTTTCGACTAGACGAACATATATCTCAATGGTGGGTAATTGAGATAATGTTATATGACATTGAAACATCGACTTGACATCTTCGTCGGTCTCAATGGGTGTCATTATGTAAAAGACGGTATTATCATCTCCATTAAATAATGGATGGCGATAAATGATGTCTTCAACATAACGTTGTAACTTTTTTTCAATAGGTCTTTTAAATGATGGAAGTTGGAGTTGATGTGGATTTTGAACATATGCAAATTCGTATTGCAAAATGAGAATCCCTCACTTGGATCTGTGAAAAGGGACCCTTCGGAATGGATAAAGACAATTAAATTTCTTTGAGCCATGGATGTGGAATATTTGATTTGATTTAGGAGATATGAATGTAGAATATTTTGTTTGATGAAAATAAGTAAAGATATAAATGTAGTAGATTTGGTTTGGTGAGAATGAATGAAGATGTTAATGGTATTTATAGTAAACCAAACCCTATACAAATCACATGCAGGAAGAGACAGAAAGCGTGAACCCTAGGCTTTACTAGCTCGTCCATTCATTGGGTGAGCCATAACCCTTGAAGAATAACCTCGTCATTCCATTGGACGAGCCCATACGGCAAATGAATTATCTCGTCATTCCATTGGACGAGCTCATACATAACAAAGCTTAACTCGTCCATCAAAGTGACGAGTCTGAAAGCAGGCTTTTGGGCAGTGAAATTTCTCATCAGCGTGGGAATCTCTTCTTTGCAGGATTCCTTGCCAAAATATTTTGCATGCATTCCATGAATTGTCCAATCACCCATTAAAATTCTAACCTATATATTTATTATATTTTACTACTATAAATAATCCTTTTCTCTACAATTCTTTCTCATCACCTTCCTACAATTTCTATTTCACAAATACTTACTCTCTTCAAATATTTACTCTCTACAAATATTCACTATCTTCAAATCCAAAATGTCTTTGTTATGGATGGGCGAATCACACCGTGGGACGGCGGCAAACATTGCCGAATACGTAAGTCTCTTTCAAATCTATTTCACAAATTCAATATGTAAATATCACATCAAATATTCATTACCATTTTTATTTGAATTTCAGCAAGATGATAGGTTTCGGGTCCATTCGCATACATACATTCAACCAAGTGCGGTTATAATACCGTATTTGGAACTAGCCGGTTTGCAAATGTGGCCAAGATTGCAAGTCTAAAAGTAGATTCTAAATTAATTGTTGCATTGTTAGAGAGATGGAGACCCGGGACACATACCTTTCATTTACCAACGGGTGAATGTACTATCACACTAGAGGATGTGAGTATGTTACTCGGTCTCCAAATCCATGGTAAAGCTGTTAATGGCCTACAAACGTAACCAATGATGTTTACATGGAGAATTTGGGCATCAAACCAACAACTTCGGATAAAAATGGGGCTTCTGTCAAAATAGTTTGGTTAGAAGAAGTATTAACACAACTGAAAAATAACCCTAACCCGACCGAGGCAGAAAATATTCTTCATTCAAAAATTTATATTTTACTTTTAATTGCTACTTTTTTAATGCCAGATAAGAGTCACAATTTGTTGCATTCTTCTTGGTTACCTTTAGTAGGAGACCTTGAAAAATGTAATACATACAGTTGGGGATCTGCTTGTCTGGTGACACTATATAGACATATGTGCAAGGCAGCCCATAAAGGAGTCAAGAGCATATGAGGATGTGTTGTATTACTAACTGTATGGGCATTCACACGCATACCCTTGTTAGCCCCGGTTAGTACCGAGGTTCCATCACATCCTTATGTATTAAGGTAACGATTTTTATTTAAATGCAATTTATATTTCTCAAAATTATTTATACGTCGCTTTAAGGTATTTTTTTAATATGCAAGATGGTGCAAACGAGGTATGAATTATGGAAATAATCCTCGTCATCATCTACGAGGGTACCGTGTTGCAATAGAACACATGGAAGAAAACGATGTAAGAATGATTAATTATAATATTCAACTTATTTAAATTTATTTTATACATTCTAATAGTTATATTTCTTTTAACAGTTTATTTGGAGGCCGTACATACAATATCCAGTGCCTGATTATAATGACAGCCGAGTTTGGAGTGCAACAACATATATGGTATGTTTCTTTACCGTTGAGATGCATCAGAGGGATCAAGTCAAACTCCAATTTGGATTTGAACAACAAATACCGTCTCAGCCAAGATGTCTAAGTGAACACCATAACATGACTATGGTCCAAGCTTGGGACACACATTGGCAAGATTTAAACAAAGAAGAGCTAAAAGAATGGAAAAGAAGAAGGCATTTGGTGTTACAAGGAAACTCGGTAATTGGTGAGTCTAAGCCGGGTAGAGAATACATGAATTGGTTTTTATCAATTCCTTTTATGCACGTTGCTCCAACACAGTTTTTGAATGATCCCCGTCAATGTGTAGCTTCTTCAACCCAACAAACAACATCACCCCCACAACAACATAACCAACCATCATCCTCAGCTCAACAAACTTACCAACACACCCAGACCACACAACAACACACAATTTATTCCACCTTAACCCAACACCATAATCCCCACACTCCATTCCCTCAAACAAACTACTATTACAACCAACAATATCAACAACAAACCAACCTACGCCCACCCATACAATACACTCAAATTCCTCAACCCAACTTTGAATACTCAAACCCTCATTCTCAACCCCAAACATCTAACACCACATTCGCACATCCCACTCCTACATACAACCCTGATGATGTCTATTATCCTCTTATCTAACACACCCAACCCAGCACCTACACACAACTCCCACATTCACTACCCAACTTTGACCTCACCGATGACCATCTAATGAATATGCCTTCTTTTCGCATTCAAGAACTCGACGGTATGGATATGCCTCCAAACACATCACAACAACATCTTAGTCAACAACAACATCAACAACAAGACGCCCATGATGAATTATCTTCCGGCTTATCTCCGTTTCCCGCAAGACGAAGACAAGAAGACTTGGGCAAGGAAAAACGCAAAAAAGTTGGCACAAGATGTGGAACAGGCGGTCACTATAAATAAAATGTATTCGTTCCATTATATCAATAAAATGTATTTCTTCCATTGTAATTCTTAAAAAAATAAATCATTTCTATTATTAATATTTAAAAAAAATTCATTTTATTATTAGTATTTTTAAAAAAACAATATTAGAAAACTATTATTATTAACATTTTATTTTAAATATTTTTATAAAAATATTATTATTTTTTTAAAAAAAATCAATTATATTAATTAAATATAGAATTAATTAGAAAACTATTTAATAATAATTTTAATAAAGTTATTTAATTATATAATAGTTTTTAAAATAATAAAAAATAAAAAAATTTAATCCCTTCACTAGCTCGGCCAATAAATGGCCGAGCCTATCCAGCGCAAAATGGTCTTCATCAACTCGTCCAATGAATGGACGAGCCCAAATCAAAAAAGGGGACAGATTGGGAAAAAAGATTCAAACTTAAATATTATGGAATATTAATTTCAACTTTGGGGCATTTTTTAGAAAAAAAGTCTGAACAATCAGTATATTCCGAACCATAATACATTATATTTATTTAAAACTTCATTTTCTTTGATTCTCTCTCTGTTTACCACATTAATAGAGCACTTTCTTTATTGGTGCATTGGTGGTGTCGATGAAATATTATACTATACCATAAACTTAACAACTACCTTAAAATAATAAGTATTGAAAAAATCAAAACCTTATTGGAGACTTTTCACGGTTGAACATAGCCGTCCTACTACCTTCCGCACCAGAAAACTATATATTTATTCAACAGTTCATTTTCTTTCACTCTCTACCACTTTCTTTATTTGAGTGCATTGGTGGTGTCAATGCAATATTATACTACTAGAGAAATAAGATATTAAAATCTGAGTTGTTAAGTATCATCTTGCCACCGTTTTGGTCATTACATTTATAGATATTGAATCCTAAAACTTTTGTGAAGAGTAGTTAATTCATCCATAGACAATAACCATGGCTGCTCTAACCTCTCTCTTTAAAATGGTGAACATACCTAACAAAGGTAGAGCCCTTATTGCAGCACAAGATCTCAAAGCTGGCCAAACAATCATCACTGAATCCCCTCTCCTTCTCTTCTCAGCATCACCTCTCTTCTCTCCTTCACCTTCCCCTTACTGTCACCACTGCTTCAGAACCCTACCACCTTCACAAACATTTTCATGTCCTTCTTGCTCAAACTACATTTTCTGCAGCCAAAAGTGTCTCTCTATTTCCCTCAACTCCTCTCACTCTTCTTGGACATGTCAAACACTCTCTCATCTTCAAAACCCCGCTTCACCTTTATCAGAAAAATCTTCTCAACTCCAAGTTCAAGCTCGTTTAATTGTTGCTGCTTACAATCTTGCTATTCACACTCCTTCAAATCTTGAGACTTTACTTTCTCTTCATAGTGTTCCGAATTATGATAAAAGTGATGCTATATTTGGTCCTGCTAACTTCATTCATTCTCTTATCTCACCTTTTTGTCCACCTCACATGAACTTTTCGCCAGAACTAGCAGCTAAAGTCATTGCAATAGAAAGAGCAAACTCTTTTAGCTTAATGGAACCTTATTCGCCAAATGGGCCTCAAAGATCCATTAAGGCTTATGGAATTTACCCAATTACCACTATTTTTAACCATGATTGTATTCCTAATGCATGCAGGTTTGATTACGTGGAAAAGGATGAACATAATACTGATATTGTTATTAGGTTGATTAAGGATGTTGATGCTGGAAGTGAGATCTGCATAAGCTACCAAAGGATTAATAAGGATTACTCAACGAGGAAAAGAATCTTGATGGAGGATTTTGGTTTTGTTTGTGAATGTGATAGGTGTAAGATTGAAGCAAATTGGAATGAGGGGGAGAACAAGGACAGTGATCTGCCACATAAGATTTTCTTGTCCAAGTTTGTTTGTGATAAGGTGAATTGTTCAGGAACTTTGGCTCCTCTACCTCCAAAAGATGGTGAAAAATGTAATGTTCTTGAGTGTAACTTTTGTGGTAATTTGAAAGTTGACTCTACCACTTAAGTTCAGTTTGGATTACTTTTCTAAGTCTTCTTTTGTTAAAATGTTTGGACTTTTGTGGAAGGACTTATTTAGACTTTGTTTGAAACGTGTGTGGTGATTGCTCATGTCTTCTAACCATGGTTAGAGAAGGTAACATGTTGCTATTGTTCTGTACTTATGTACAAACTTTTATAGGAATTGATATGAAATTGTGTACTTTTGATGGTTTCACTATTCCAAGTTTACTTATAAATTTTTTATCTTTTTTAATTCATTAAATAATCTATTTGTGAATTGTACTCCCTCGGTTCTATTTAAAAAATAAATAAATTAAATTCATTGAATAAATAAATAAGATATATTAGTTATAAATCTAAAAATTAATTTTTTGTATAAATAAGATCAGATATAAATAAATCAGATGATTATTCAATAAATTTAAAAAGTTAACATTCTCTTATAAATAGTATCAATTGCATTAATGAATGATCATCATAAAGTGTGTTTGAATAAATTATTTAATAAAAGAATTATTTTTTTAAAGAAATTTAAAATAATTTAACCAAAATCTATTATTTAGATAAATAAATATGGAGAATAATTAAAATAATATAAATTTATAAAATATTTTATTCAAATTATATTTTAAAAATTCCAAATGACATCAAAAAGTGATTTTTTTAAACCAAAATACCCCATTTAAAAAAAAATCCAAAAAAATCCCGTTTTCAAAAAATTTCTCAAACTATCCCAGTTTAAAAAAAATACGTAAGGCATAAGCGCCAGACCAATTGGCGCCTACCCTTAAACTTTAAGTGGAGGCGCCAATTGGATTGACTACAACACATGGTGTTGCCAATTCAATTGGCGCTCATGTTAAATTTTGAAGAGGAGGCACCAATTGGTCTGGCGCCTCAGTGTAATGTGATTTTTTTTATAAATAGATGTTTTGTGTGATTCATTTTTCCACATCTCATTTCGTCATATTGCAAACATGTTTGGTGTTCGTCGTCGCTATGGAAAAGTGATTCGAGAGACAATCCTCTGATGTTGATGCTCTTCTGAAACATATGTAGTTTGGATCAACTGAAGATGGAGTTGGTTCGTTGGTTAGATGGAAAAATACCATAAGGGAAAAAATTAGAAGTATTAAGAGACTCAATAGTATATTTGGTTGGGTGTGAGTAAAAACTGACAAGGATGTTAGGGAAATGATGTTTGGACGAGATGACATCAGTTTGATTGTTGCAATCAATTAGAAATGTTCTGTTTTAAGTTTGCTTATGTTGTAGTCATGTTTGTTGTTAACCTTGTTTTAACAAAAAGATAGTGATATATAAAAATGCAAGGTTACAAAAATTGAAAGGAGACACTAAATTATGATGCAGATGTTGCTCCTAGATTGTGACATTTGTTCTTATTGTGTCCTGGTTGACGACACATACCACATAATCTTATCATTTTATCAGTCGTATCCATTTCTATTCTAATACGCGTGTTGTTTAGCCATCCCTTTTTCTTCCTTCGCATTTCATCGTTGTGCCAAACTATGCCACCTTCATATGGAGACTAGTATTCCTCCATTGGTAACACCGAGAAGCTTTTGTTATCCACATTCATGACGATAATGGCCTTGTAAACATCAGTTAGATGGTTGTAAGCGTCCTGACGAGTACGTGCGCATGCCGCAATGACATGGGAGTAAAGAATACGGAAGGCCTGGAACTTTCCACAATTGCACCAACTTCTATTTAGTTTGACATCATAGGATAAATTTGGCCTCTCCTCATTGTGGTCAATTGTTTCCTGTACACTGAAATTTTGCATATGACGGTCAAAGACTGTAACCACGTGTGTGCTAGCTTTGATACTTTCCTCTTCATCACTTTCATACAACATTCACTGAATATTTGACCTGACATTAACACTGCACTCCATCTTTCACCTCTGGTTGGGAAGGTAGAAGCCAACCTAAAATAGGTTGTTCTGACCAAAGCGGTTATTGGTAGATTTCTAAAGCCTTTGAATACGTCGTTCATGCATTCCACAAGGTTTGTTATCATGTGGCCCCATCGACAGCCTCTGTCAAATGCCCTTGTCCACTGCTCTACTGGTATGTTATCCACCCATCTTCCTGCATCTGCATTAGACAATCTAATTTCATCACGGTAATATTGAAATGACGGTTGAGTTAGAGCATACCCTACATTCACCATTTTTTTGCGAAGGTACTTCTCTTTGATTGCACGCATGAAGTTTTGTGCGATATGTCTAATGCAATAGACATGGGTAGAAGGAGGACCATGCCATCCGTTATCATGGTTATTGTAAGCACTCTCAATGACAACATGTCTATCTGAAATCAAACAGAGATTGGTTTGTGGAGCGACATGTGTTCTGAGATGTCGAAGGAAGAAACCCTAACCACCAGCGGTTTCACCTTCAACCAGAGAAAAGGCAATGGGAAAGACATTATTATTGTCGTCTTGTGCAACAGCCATAAGAAAAGTATCCTTGTATTTGTTGTATAACCATGTTCCATCAATTTGAATAATAGAATGGCAGAATGTAAAACCTTTGATGCACGGTTCAAACGCCCAAAGAGGTAGTGAAATATTCTATATTTCCAGCAACACAGGTTCTGTCTGGCGTAAATGCTGGAAATGTCTCCATAATTGCAACAGTTCCTGGTATGTATGTTTTTAATGCCCATAAAAACCGTGACAATTCTTTGTATGAATCCTCCCAGTTGCCAAATACCTGTTCAACAACCTTTGTCCTCGCAATCCATGTTTTCTTGTAAGATGGAGTATAATTATATTTTATGAAGATATGAGATATTATTATACTCACCTTCACTGATGGGTCTTTGTTAACAAGCGGAAAAATGTCTTGACGTATCAATGCAACGCTTAATTTACAGTGATCTTGTTCAACATTAGTTGCAATGCAACTGTGAGATGGGTCTATAGAAGCTATCTCCCAAGATTCACTTTTCTTTTTGTGAGACGCAGCCAACTGAAACTTGCAAAGGATGTTACGACATTCGATGACATACCTTCTCGAATCAGTGTGTATCACGGTGAAATCAGCAGAGTTATTCATGTTAAATTTTTTGATAGCTCGCACACATTCTTATTTAGTGAGGAACATGTCTCCCACTTTTAACTCACCCCCTGATCATGGATACAGGTTATAAAAAACACTGTTAGATGTTTCATCGTCATGCAGATCCATGTTTGTCATATGTTGAGGCAGATTATATACATGACTTGGACGTAATGGCGTTGGATGATCTTCACCTTCAATGTTGTTGCTCAACATATGATCGACATGTATCTCAGTCTCTTCTTCTTCTTCATCAACGATGTTGACTTCTGCATCTGCTTCTGGGTCGACTTCATCTGAGTTTTCTGAATCAAATTCATCAGATTCAACTTGATTAGTTATCTGAGATTGTTGAGATGGTATACTTGGTTGAAGAGTGATATATAACTAAGTATAGTTGCAACCAGAATTTTCGTGACTAACAAACATATATTCAACATCTTCGTTGTCCCGTTCCTTTAGCGGGAAAATTTTGCATTGACTGTTCTCGAAAAAAATTAGATTTTGATACGTGATTTGTGACACAAGACCAGATCCTATGCAGGATTCAATTCGTTTTTTTCAAATGCAAGAAATATGAATTTCTCTTGATCGTAAGTCAGATAGTATCGGTGTTTCAAAAATAAAACACGTATAAATTACACTCATATGTCTCACCGTTGCAGTGAGCATTGATAGTATATTTTGGTGCAGATGACATTGTAATATTTTTTGTGTAGATGAAAAGTAATATTTTTTTGGTGCAGATGAATTTGTGTTGATTGCTGAATGTAGATAGTAAGACACTTAAATAGACAAATGATATGTCAAGCATGCAAGCCCTAGAGCCAATTCAATTGGAGCTAGCATGTATTCCTTGTACGTGGGCGACAGTCCAATTGGCACGAGCATGTATTCCTTGCAGACCTCGTAACTTAGCATGCAGAGCCATGCAGGCACCAGGCTAGGTTAAGACCATGCATGCATGCAAGCCTAGGAGGCGTCAGTTTGATTGGCGCTTGCATGTTACATTTGCATGTGTAAGCCAAACCATTTGGCGTTAGCATGCAAGCACTACTATCCATGCATTCAAACGTTTGAATGTCTTTGCATGTCACTCATTATAAATAATCATGCAAGTCTCACATTTTTTCCTCGCCAACAATCACTTCTTCCTCTACAACAACAACTATTTCATCTCCAACAACCACTATTTCAAATATTTACTCCGACAAGATGTCTTTCCTCACTATGGATGAATCGTCCAGAGGCACAGTTGCAAACATAACAACTTATGTAAGCGTTTAATTATTGTATTATTTTCCTAGAATAATTTTTAATAACGATACTTAATTTGTTGTTTATATTTTATAAATTAACATATTTTGTTGTTTCTTTTTTAGGATGTTTCTAGGTTTCGAACTCGGCTCAACGAATTTGTACACATGGACCCGATGATTCAACCATATGTCGAACTCGCTGATTTTGGACATATAAGCAAAATAATGTCTTGGTCGGTGGATAATAAATTTATTCTTGCATTATGTGAAAGATGGCGTCCCGAGACACACACATTCTAGTTTCCAATCGGTGAATGTACCGTGACGTTAGAAGACGTCTACATGTTATTGGGACTGCCTATCGAAGGTAAGGCAGTAAATGGTAAAACCAACTATGCAAATTCAATTTGCATGGACCTCTTGGATGCTGATTTGTTAGATGATAACTCGAGAGGTCAAGGTATACTCCTTCCACACCTTAAGGCATATTATAACAGGTTACAGTTAGATGAGAATTCTACCGAAGAGGCTCGAACAATAAAAACTAGGTGTTACATTATGCTTTTAATTGGTTTATTTTTATTTCCCGAAGATAGTGGTTCTAGTATGCATGTTATGTATTTACCTGTACTAAGACATGTAGATAGAATAGGAAGTTACAGCTGGGGGTCCGCTTGTTTGGCTTATCTTTATAGCTCTTTGTGTAAAAATGCATACAAAGACACATCTACATTTTCTAGATGTGTTGTTTTGCTCCAAGCATGGGGTTGGTGCAGACTACCGTCCCTAGCGCCCGTCAACAACAACCCATTCACATTCCCGTATGCACAAAAGTAAGTTCTTAAAAAAGGACTATATTTACTTACTTTATCGATTATTATCTCTAAATAATATTTTTACTTTTATGGTGCAAATGGTCGGCACGTGGTATGAGTTATAACAGATGTCCCACTGTATTACCCAGTATCGCAATCTCTTGGATCACCTTCGACCAACCGATGTATGACCATTAGCCTAATTATTTCATAATAATTTGTTAATTTCTTCTACCAAATTTATAATGTAATATATGTTCACATTTCAGTTCATTTGGCATTCATATCTAAATTTGGACCATGACCATGAAATCAACGAACAAGACGCAACTGTTTGGACTGCATGCACACCGATCATAAGGTTCACCACTGTGGAGATGCACAATAGTGATCGTGTTAAATTGCAGTTCGGTATGCTTCAACACATCCCAGATCCCCCAACAAACCTAGGAGAATGACATCTACGCAAAGTTAACGACCAATGGAACTTTAACCCATGGCAAAGCTTCGCTAGATCTGAGTGTCCCAAATTGAAGCACCATCAAGACCATGTCTTAACTGACGTTGTGATGCCAATTGAAGAAAAACCAAGTCGTAATTATATGGCTTGGTACAGATCGGTTGGATTTGAGTTCATTGCCGATGATATGTACCTATACGACCCACGTCAGACAACTTATACACCAAAATGCTCAACATCTAACCGCCAACAACATTGTCAAACCGGCTACTCACAACCCCCTATCCATCAAAACTTCTAATCCACAAACACACAAACCTACAAACCTAACATGTCAAACACTCAACCACAATACCAAGAGCATACCCCGTACCACCACCAACAACTAGATCATCATCAAGACATCCAACATCGTTATGCATCCAACATATCACCGTATCATAGCCGCCTTAGCCAAAACACCCAACGATCATTTAACATCAATCGTCCCTCCTCCTACCATAGCCAAGAAGTCCAAACATCTCAAAACCAAAACCTTCAACAACCATATCTCTACCAAACACTACAACAGGGACGAAGGCACATATAGTGCAATAGGGGCGGCTGCCCCCACTTACTATTTTAAATTAATTATACTAACATTTTTTATATTATTTAAGCAATAGTACTTTAATAACTTAATATTTATTTTAAATATAATTTAAGATATTTCTCCTACTAAATTAATATTTTAAAAAAAATATTGGTAAAATATTTTGTATTTATTGATATATTTATTTCTTGATATTATAAATCAACAATTTAAAAAAAATAATGATGTATTTATTTTAAAAATTAATTTTTGTTTTGTGTTCAAAAATCATGAGCAATAAAAATATTTTTTTAATAGAGATTAAAGATGGTGCATTGAAATTATAAAATAGTTTTACATTATTCTTCAATAAAAATTCATTAATTTGTCATCTCATCAATGTAATTTTAAAAGAGAAAAAAGACTATGCCCTGAAAGTGTAAAATATTTTTACACTGCCAACCAATCAGAAACGTGTATCATGCCAAATCACATATTTAATTTTAAAATACTGGTATGACATGGCAGAACGTTATAATTCTATTGGATGATGGTGTAAAAAAAATTTTTAATCTCATTTTAAAATATAAGTTTGATTTGGTGGAATATAAGTGGTTGATTGATTGACAGTGTAAAATTATTTTAAATTGTCGATGTATATTCCTTTTCCCGTTTCAACAATAACTTTGTGAAAAATCAAATATCTAACAATATAAAATATTAAATATTAAATAAAAATTTGATCACATCATAAAAATATATATTTTTAATAACATTAAAAATAAATTAATCATACAATAATTTAATTAAGATTTATTAGCCCCCACTTGTTAATATTTCTGGTTCCGTCTCTGCACCACAACAATCATTTCAACCTTTCCTCGACGCATCATTCACACGAATGTCTCCCTTCAACCGTCCGGGTCGCCCTCCAACAACTCAAACACAACCCAACTACTCTGACATGGGTCATGAACTCGGCTATGACGGTATCCTTTCGATGCATACACAAGACTACATTGATTTGTATGACTATCTCAGGCAATCTCTTGCAGTTGGTGGTGATGTTCCTGCCCTCTCAGATACTCAAACACTTGGGGTGAATCATCAACGTGGGTTAGGATCACGAGTTCGGGTAGTTAGGGGATGTGGGACTGGATGTCGGTTAGGTGATCTCGGTCATCAACATTAGTCTTTTTTTGTGGAAACGGGTATTTATATTAATATGAATTGGTCTGATTTCGACTTTATCTATCATGTACAATGTTTTTCAAAAATAATTAAGAAACATACAGGTGTCAGACCAATTGACGCCTCCTTTAAAACTTAACACTTATGCGTCAATTGGATTGGCAAAACAAGGTGGACTAGCCAATCCAATTTGTGCCTCCTCTCTAAGTTTAAGAGTAGACGCCAATTCATCTGACGTGTCCTCTTCAAAGTGGGATAGTTTGAGATTTTTTTTAAAAACTGAGTTATTTTAGGATTTTTTTTAAAACCTGGATTATTTGGGTAAAAATTTCTCAAAAAGTAGAGTATCTAAAATTCTCCATTCACACTATATAAACTATATAATATGAATGTTAAATTATTTATTATGAATTTTTCAAATTTTGTAAGATGGTTCTCACATTTTATAAAATTTTCAAATTCATACCTAAAATTTTTAAAAATTGTAAAGAAGTCTCTAATAATTTTTAAATTTTACAAATTAGTCCTTTAAAATTTTCAAAATTTGCAAATTAGTCCCTTTTTTCGTATTTTAAATTTGGTCCAAAAATTTTAAAATTTATGAAAATGATCTCAAAATTTAAAAATTATTTATTATTAATTTTCAAGTTTTGTAAGATGGTTCTCACATTTTATGAAATTTTCAAATTCATCCTAAATTTTTTAAAAATTGTAAATAAATCTCTAATAATTTTCAAATTTTACAAATTATTCCCTTAAATTTTTCAAAATTTGCAAATTAGTGCTTTTTTTTTCATATTTTAAATTTGACCCAAATTTTTTAAAATTTATGAAAATGGTCTAAAAAATTACAATAAATCTTTTTAATACCACATCCAAATAAAAAATATTTAAAATGAATAAATTTTAATTAAATTTTTTAAATTACTCAAAATTTTGAATTCTTTACAATTTTCATTTCCTTCGTCCAAACATATTTGCAAATACCAAAGTGTTCTGGCTTCTTGGTTGGTGCAAGATGAAGATTTGACTACTTAATGTTGATTTGGTGGGTTTGTTGATTTTTTATTTGTCGTTGCTCATTCATCGCGTGTACAAGGTTGTATCGCGTGATAAAAGAATTGATTTTACATAAATTTTGTTGAGGACAGGTTTTTATTGGTCTGGTGCCATGATTAGATGAACAATAATAGTAAAATTTTGGGATTCTACCTTCTTGCGGTAATAGATCAAATACTACTATTTCTTTATATTATTATTAAGTTGGACAACATTTCTTTTGATTAAAATCTCATTTCAGTGTCATTTAGTGTACTTTGTCTGCGTCACTCACATAGTCGTTAAAATTTTATTGATATTTAGTTGATTTATAAAATTCAACATTGGTTGAATGCTATTTTGATGGGTCTTGGAATATTTATATCGTAATAAATAGATATTAGAGATCACATCATGAGTGTATTTGAATAATGTAGTTTATAGTTGAATAAATGTATAATATATATGGAATTATTACAATTTTTTGAGTATGTTTTAAATTATTATTCAGATTTGAATATGGTGAACCGTTCTTTTAGTGAAAAAATATGATTTAAATTATTTTTCAAGTTGGAATTAATATGGTCAACATTATAATTTTTTAGTGTAAGAGTATCATTTAAATTATTATTCAGATTTTAATTAATACGATGAATCAATGTAACTCTTTAATAAAAGGGTAGGCCCCATCCACTTTTTCTATAAATGTCTTTGAACATATGTAAAATTTCATCACGTTATTACATTCTTAAATAAATGGCATTGAAAATCGTTCAAGAGTATACATTCTCTTTTCTGACTATTGTTATAAGTAAATTATATATATATATATATATATATATATATATATATATATATATATATATATATATATATATATATATATATATATATATATATATATATATATATATATATATATATATATATATATATATATATATATATATATATATATATATATATATTCATATATAAACTATATATATTGAAAAAAGTTAAATTTATTTATAATAATGATCCGATTGTGTACAAGACACTTGGTCAATCAATCACTGGTTACAAAAAAGATAAGTTTTATACCTTCTCATTTAATATATTAATAGTGTCATAATTTATGCAACTATGATCAAAGTTTTTTATTTATGATATGTAAATTAGGTTTCGTGATGATGTATGATAAATTTATAACATATACCTGTTTATTTAGGATCTATTTAAATGTTTGAATGTGAAAATTATATGTTAGAATTACTACTATAAAAAGTGTTTTTAACGTCGAACACGAAATGTATTTTATCTCGTCTGGAATAACGAGTTAACGAAGAACGTCATAAAAAGTTGTCACTTATCATTTCGGTGATTGAAAAATCGAGGGTAACATTATATGCACATGAGTTTGAATCCCAGCAGCAACACCCTTAAAGATATAGATAAAAATCAAACTCCCTAGGGATCTTGATAAAAATTAAATTTCCTAAAGATCTAGATTTTAGATATTCGAATTATTGAATCTTTCGGAATATCAAATGTTGGATGCAAGATTATTTTCTACAAATGTTGAATGCATTTGATTATGAAGTAAAACAAAATAAGCGTTACATAAATAAAATCAATATTCAAATATATGATTTTGTGCTCAAATAAATATTTAAGAATGCTCAAATAAATATTTAAGAAAACAAACATTAAATCCAAGTAATTTTATGCTCTTTCAATCCATCTTAGAGAACTTTTTCAAACGTCTTTATGTTTCAAACGATTCATGTTCTATGTAGGTTAGATTTTCAAAATTCAGCATGTTTTTATAATTGATATCCCTTAGGTTTCACGCGGATCACTAATGGCATATTCTTTAGCGTTGATAAACATTAAATAGACGACTAAGATTTGTTTAAGGACGTTGAACATAGTAAAAAAACCCTTTAACTATCCCCTCGGTCACGAAGAAAACCGAGGTGAATAAGTTGTTATTTTTAAAATTACAGTGTTTACACATAATATTAAAAATACATTGTAAAATCTGTTTCCCAATGACGATTTATATTTTTTATGCCCATGTCTCATGCAAGATGCTGGAGATTTGTTTCCTAGTGAGAATCTTTATTTTCTGCACTTGCAATCCATCTCAGAGATCTGTAGTAGCAACTCATGATCAAATGGACGGTGATGAATATCTCTTCCAACATATATTCATTAAAAATCTTCCACCAAATCTCAAGGGTAAAATGACGTTTGATGAATATCTCTTTGGGGCTGCTACATATAAGTTAGTCTTAGGGTAAAATTTGTTTAACGAGTGTTTTTATAGTAAAATATGATTATTAAACACCTGATTTAATTATAAAACCGAAGTGAATATATATTTTTTAAATTACATTGTTTACACATAAAATTAAAATACATTTTTACCATAAATCTTCAGTGATATCCAAGTTTTTTGTTGCATACCCTTTAAAACAATTTTTTTTTGAAACAAAAATGATTTTCTGCACATGCAATTTATCAAGAGAGTACTCTTCAAAGGTTGAGCTCCCTTCTTTAACTAAGGGTTATTCCAAAAATACAAATACGACAACATCAAGATCATTATGTGAGATAGATTGCAAGGGCAGAAAAATGTTTTGTTCAAGATAGAAGAATATTAAAGATTTTTTTTGTCTTGCAATCCATCCCAAAGAATGATGCTTGCGAGTTTGGGGTGACTTCATATTAGTAAGAATTAGGGTAAAATCTATTTAACAAGTGTTTTTATAGTAAAATCTTATTATTTTATGCATCAGTTAAATAGAAACTAAAGGGTTATAACATTTTGTTTACACTTATAAACAAATAAAATCATAAACTGCGATAGTTGGGAATCGAAGTTTGTACTGAGTTGTTTTTTCACTCGGTGTTTTGAAAATTCGAGGGAATATATGGTTTTTTTATTTTTTAAAATAATAAAAAAGTGTCTTGGCTTTATACCTCGGTTTTCTATTGTTCGAGGTGAAAGCTTCGTCATGAAAAGTATTATTTGTTGTAGTGAATTTAATACATTTGTGAGTGCAACTTCGTTTAGATGTATTTTGTATGATGTCAAAACTAGGATCCTTTAGCGTTAATATATATTGAACGGTACCCTCTGATTTTCTAAGTGCATCTTAGAATTATGAAGCATAAAAGAATTTGGAAACAACTTGGAAAAGGTCTCATGCATAAAAAATGCATGAAAAATAAGTTTTCATCACAAATGCATGAAAAATTAGTTTTTGTGAAAAATGCATGAAAAATAAGTTTTTGTGAAAAATCCATGAAAAATAAGTTCTTGTGAAAAATGCATGAAAAATAAGTTTTTGTGAGACTTTTGTGAAAAATGCATGAAAATTAAGTTTTTGTGAAAAAATTGCATTATAGGTTGACACATGATGTCTACAAGTCAACGCATGTGGTCTACAGGTCGGCCTATAAAAACATTTTCACTACTATAGGTCGACACATGCATTCTATAGGTCGACGCGTATGCTACTGTATTAAAGCTTGTAGCTTTTGTTTCATATGCTGACTCCTCAGGTCAACACATATGAAGCACATAATTGTTACAAGTCGACGCATGTCGTTTACAGGTCGGTGCATAGATCTTACATGTCGACTATAAGACCCCACTTTTGACCCTAAGATCCCTAATGATATCTCATCATTTGCATTGGCATTGGGATCACACCTTAGTATCCCCCTCACCCCTCATTCATTGGGTTTGCATTGGGAGAGATCACCAAGCACTTTTGATTGTATCATACTTTATTTTTCTTTGTTTACTAACCAAAATACCAAAAATATGTCTAGTGTAACTTTGTTTCTTTTGTAGATAGTGTGTGTGTCCATCTGTGCATCATCAAGTCCATATCTAGGGTTTGAGACCCTCAATACAAGAGATCAAGAAAGAAAAGGTCCAAATTGTTTATAAGCATCATATATGGATCCCCATGTTCTTTATTTATCATTTTGATCAAGAAATCATCAAGAATTTGAAGCTTATTTGCCTTGGAAACCCTAATTCATCTATGTATCTTGTGTGACTTTCTCGACAAGTTTCTTCATCATTTGGTCAAGTATATCAAAGGATACTTCATTATACATCATCTTATGCATATATGATCCTCCATTATCCCCAAAGATCAATAAAACTTCCAATTTGCAAGTTGGTTCAAAGAGGTTGACCAGAGAAAGTCAACTGGTCAAAACTGGGGTTCCCTAGACCATATCTCTTACAATATTTGTCATATTAAAATGATTCCAAGAGAAATGTTACTCTTTATTACATTCCAAACAACTTTCATGTTGTCATCAAGATCTAAGTTTGCTTGGAAAGTCATTTTTTATGGTGAAAGGTTATAGGTCATTTTGTCTGTGCCCTAGTTAGAAGGTCAACTTCCATGAATCTTAATTTGCTCAATTTTTATGATATGAAGACCATATGAGTTTCATGATAAAATTAAATATGTCTTATCTAACTTTTCTTCTTTGAGAAATGTCAAATTCAACTTGCAAGGGCATGTACCAAGAGGAAACATTATAGGTCATTTTGGGCCATCATCATTGAATAAGCATTTATCCTCAACTTCTAAAATCCATAACTTCCTCATGAAAAATCCAAATGGTGTCAAATTTGAGACAAAATTTAAACATTGTGAAATATCTACAACTTTGAAGAAGGAACCATTTTCATTTGAAGCTCATAGAAAAAGTTATTCAAGGCGGAAGAAGTGATCATTTGACTTTATACTTAGAAAATTTTCAACCATGTTTTATTTCTCCAACTTCCACCTTAAAATTCATCATGATCCAAGTTCGAAATGGAAAAGTCTCTAACAACAAAGTTGTTCCCCTTCATATTAGCTTTCTAAAACATCCAAGATCATTGAAGTTGGATCATTTTTGAGTGACTTGTGCATGGCTACTTTGCATGGTTTGTTTTGCCAACTTTTGAACTTAATTTCCAAATACCTTTGCATGGCTTCATGATATGATCTCAAAATATTTTGTGCATAAATTTGGACTCAATGCAATCATCATTTGTGCCTAAATTCATGGCCATGTACCCATGCACACAAGTTACTAAATTTGGCCAAGTTTTCAAAAGGTGTGGAAAGCAATCCTCATGCTATAAATACATGCCCTTGTTGATCAGAAAAGGGATATCTCTTGCACAAGCTTTGCATCACTAACTCCCTAACCTACATTATAGGATAAGCTTGAAGATTTCACTTGAAATCGAGTTTCAACTCTCATTCTGTTTTGGAATTGAAACTCCAAGAATCCAAGCCTTTCAATCATCCAATCCACTTCCTGCAAGTTGTTAGAGTCGGGCCAAGGCAAATTGGAAGCAAGATCAAGCTCAATTGAAGCAAACCAAAGATGAATTTTCAAATTTTTCTCTTCTTCGATTCTCCCTGAATTCTCCACTATTTTGATTGTTCTTTGGTTATCTGAAGACCTACCAATGTAGGCAACAAGATTGAGTTGCTTTAAGGCCAAATCGAAGCAACTCAGATCATGCACCTCAAATTTCAAATCCATGTATCTTTTAATATACTTGGAATTAAGAAAAATTAAGGTCATATTCGAGCTCCTGGGTATTTTTCCTTTAAATTAGTGTATGCACTTTTTATTTTAGTGGAGGTTGGTGGTGGACCAGTCCGGTGAGGTCCACCGGAGAAGAAGGCCGGAGCTAGGACTCCGGTGGTGCGTTGGCGCCTTTCCAACCTTTTGATCTCATTTGAATGTTTTAATCCTGACCTTCGCTTCTGATTACCACGTGTGTACATGTGTTGACTGTGGTACATGATAGAGCGCGCATTGTGGCCATCCGATCTACCACCTCAATTAAAGAGGGAGATCTGATGACCCTTGTTTTTTTTTAATTTTATTTTATTTTTTGATTTTATGTTTAATCCTCTTATTTTATTTAATTCATAGAAATTTCATTTTTAATCCAAAAAATGGGACTTTCCTCTTCCATATTCTGAATTAAAATCATTTTTGGATTAATTTTGATATTTTTTGTGAATTAAATTATTTTTGACTTGTTTTTAAATATTTTAAAATACTTCTGACTTTCCAAAAATTATGAATTTTTTTGCCTAAGGTCCTTTGACCCTGTTTGACCTAGGACAAATCCATTGGCCATTTATTTGGTGATTTGAGGTTTTGTCCATTTAAAAATGCATTTTATTTCATTTTAAAATTGATTTTTAATTGTTTAATTGTTTAAAATTATGTTGAGCCATTTAATTGATCTTGTGATGTTTGACTTTTTAATTGGGCCTTGGTCATGGTTGATTTGACTTTTGTTTGACCAATACTATTGGTTTTAGAGGGTTGATAAAATGTACATTTCATCCCCCAAAATGAATGGATAGTATTGGTCAGATGAACTTCCTCCTGTGATCAATTTGGGTTTCTCTTTCCCCTTCCCTCTACATCTTCATCCCTATTATTCCCCAATCCATCATTGACCAATGAATTCTCTCTATGTCTAATGCTAGTTGATTCATCAATAACCTTGTGTCAGATGAATCAACATGAGCCTGACTGAGATAGGTCCCTGCCTTTTTTTTTGTGGTATGTTTTAGCAGTTTGGTTCTTTGTACCAAATATCTAACATGCATTAACACCTATATTTATATTGCTCGACCTCAGATAGTTGTGACTTTTTACATAAGTCCAATTACGATTGCTTAACATAGAGCTAAATTTATCCCGCAAGGTATAACATTCTATAAGTGAGATTGTAAGTCTCCCATTCTTCATGGAATTGTATGCAAACTTGACCTTTTTTCCTTTTATGAGAGCTAGTGGCATACTTATTGATTTTTCAAAGTTTGAGCCCTTCTCATGAATGATGTCTTGGTTCATGGATTCATACTTGTGAATGAATGGTTGAGTGTTCTCCAAAGAATGACTTAAACAATTAAAACTCTTCACTAATAATTGACTAACTTCTTATTAACATTGCTTTACTTTCAAGTCATTTACTTAATGCAATTTAAATTTCAGTACCTTTATCATTCATTGCCATTTACATTTTCATGCAAGATGTTTATGTTTCAGTCATTTTTACTTTGCTCACTTGAGCCATATCATTTGTGCTTGTATATATTGTGTGCTGTTGATTTTGTTTGTGGTCTTAGGACCTTAAAATACCTAATATTAACAAAAACTCTAAAAAATATGTTGGTGGACTGTTGGACTTAGAATAGACAACTTCCATATGCTTTTAGGACTTGGCCAATACCATTATCTGAGACTGAGTTATCCTTGATTGTGCCTTTCATCTGATGCAAGAACTTGAGTGCCCTTAATTCATCTATCACTTTGTCTATGTGCTCAAATGGTTATGCTATTATTGTTCATGTCTTATGATTGTGTCTAATGACCAAGGAATATTTCATCTGATACATATGAAGACATTTGAAGACTGCTAGCTATTGAAGTGCTTGCTCGGATATTATAGCTATCTTTATTTGATGCCTTGGTCTTCATATGGTTTGCTTGGATATTGCTTATGATGGTTGCTTGTTAAAGTCCAAAGGAAAATGGGTTTCTATATGACATTCTTGTCTATTGGATTGCATCCCATTGGTCAGATCTTTTCAACCCTTAATTTTTAATTTTTGTCTAGGATACTCCCTTCATCTCCTCCCACTTTTTTAATATCAAAATCTCTCTCTCTCTCTCTCTCTCTCTCTCTCTCTCTCTCTTTTCAAAACCTTCTTTTCTTGTGATTTCAAACTTAAACATGTTTTAATGATTAGAAACGTTGGCCTTATGCCAATGAATTTTCAAACTTTTTCTTAAATCGAACTTGTGAATGAACTTAACCATATTGACTTTAAATTTCAAAAAGAGAAAAAGAACTAACAATCTCATTCAAGTCTTTGGCCTTTTGTGCCTTCCCTTTTAAAACTTT
Source organism: Lathyrus oleraceus (assembly GCF_024323335.1). Lineage (NCBI taxonomy): Eukaryota > Viridiplantae > Streptophyta > Magnoliopsida > Fabales > Fabaceae > Lathyrus > Lathyrus oleraceus. The sequence goes on along the minus strand of NC_066580.1, from coordinate 417,087,953 downwards.
TGTTAAAATTAATCCACAAACTTCTTTGAAATTTCTACCACGAACTACGGGGTTTTGATCCCTCCTTTTTATGTTAGTACGTAGGCATAAGACCAAAGGTCTTGTCAAACACAAAAATGAAATTAATGAATTCTTTTCTCATCCCCCCACTCTATATTTTACCAAACATCATTTTGACCAAAACACTTGAACACAAAAAAGGGCTCCCTAGGATACTTTGGGTGCTAACACCTTTCCTTTGTGTAACCAACCCCCTTACCTGTAATCTCTGACATTTTATTAGTTTTGATTTGAAAACTTATTATCTTTGGGTTTTGTTCGTACTTTTCCCTTTTTCTTTGGAAACAATAAAAGCGCGGTGGCGACTCTGGTTTTATTAACGTCAAGTTTATCCATAGCTTGATGGTCATGAATTTACCGCTACAGAAATTAAGTGGTGACTCTGCTGGGGAGTAGTCTTCAGTGGGTTTAGCCTACTTTTATGTGTGTATATATTTGTATATTTGATGTTTGTTTGTATATATTGTTGTGTGATATTCTGTCTGTTGTGCTTGGTGATCTCTGTGTGGTGAGATAAGTTCTAACCCGAACTTGAGTGAAACCTAAGATAGAATGGTGGTATAGTCATATTGGCTTTGAAGGAGTAGTCCTGAAAGAGTTAACATGAAATCCCCTACTCAGTGGAGACCTCTTTGGAGTTAATGATGTCACATAAGTAAGTCGTGGATAGGCATTACTTTCTCTAATTTAGGGGTCTGAGAAGCTGAGGACCGTAGAACATTTAACCCAACTTGACCTATTTAGGACGTAGTGCGGAGACTGTTCAAGTGTAGACTTGATAATAGTTGTTACGCGATACTACACTCAGACGAGTTTCTCTTGAGAATAATATGGGTTGATGAGTCAGTCATCCTAACCTATAGTATCCGATAGATGGGATCAAGACTCTAGGAACTTTTTAGAACATGATCTACAAGTTTTTTTTCCTTAGTACACTCCTTTGGGAGGGTTCTTAACCCGACTTCATGCTTGTGACTCACAACAAACCCTTTGATTCTCTGTTGATCCGATCAGTCTCATCAATATCAATGGAACTTGGATGTTGATAAGGTGAAAACCATAATCCACCAAAATGGATGATTGATTTTGATGATGACTAGATCCATCCCTTGACCTTTGTTTGTGTTTGCCTTGTGTGTGATTGTTTCATTCATGCATACATGCGCATCATGACATTCATCATAGAAAATAAATTTTCAAGGAAACTAAGGTCTTGTTTGCAAATATTTTCAGACCATGGATTTGAAGGTTGAGAAAAACAAGAAAGGGGGTTTGAATTGTTTTGGAAATAAAAAACTTTTTCAGAAATCAGACACACACAGAATAAAAAGGAAATGACACATAATTTTATACTGGTTCGCTTAAAATTCAAAGCTACTCCAGTCCACCCGGCCAAGGTGATTTCACCTTCAAAAAGGACTTAATTCACTAATCTTGAAAGATTACACAACCAAACATCTAAGAGAATAAAATCCCATCCCTCTCAAGTATTCAAACTGCGCAGAGTCACTTGAGGAAGTAGTTCAAGCAAGAGTATAAATTGTAATGTAAAGTGATTCTAACAAAAAGCAAATATTACAGAATTATAAGAACAATAGCTTTTCATGTAAGAGCAGCAGCTCGTGAAAAATGAGAGAGGATAAATGAGATTTCTTGTATGTCTCAGGTGTATGCTCTTGTGAAGTATTCTGTTCTTTATATAGTCGTTGTGAAGGATCGTTGGAGTGATGATAGAATCTTGGTCATTGAAGAATGATTACTGTCATTACTCTCCTTGTTTCTTTCTAAAACAGTTTTGCACGCCTCATTATTCCCTTCTTGAAATACTTTCTTTCCATATTAAGATTCTTTTCGGTTACGTGTTCTGGACTGGTGAGTCTACGTCAGAGTCTTGATATATCAGAGTTTGTCTTCAGAGGATGATTATGTATAACCTCATCAGAGCTTCTTAATGATCTAGACTTCTTTAGTATCATAGTCTGGATTTAGTAGTCTTTTATCGGAGCTTCTGACTTCTTAATGTTGCGCTGGTATCTGCGTTGATCAGAATCAGAACCTTTTGGATGCATCCTTTCTGAGTGGCATATGATCATCGAATATTTTATATCTGATGTAATTTTCTATCTGATGTATGGTCAGAGTCCTGCATAAATGGTCAGAGTCCTGCACACTAAGAAAAAATCTCATTAGAGTACCATTTTTTTTTCATCCTTTGTTATCATCAAAATCTTAGAGATATATTATAGAACCAACTTTGTTCTTACAATCTCCCCCTTTTTGATGATGACAAAACAGTTCAGAGTAAAGATGAAACATTTAAAGAAAATCTTAGATCAGATAGTATAGTGGGCTCCCCCTGAGTTAGATCTTTGGATAGCTCAGAAGTTCTTACCGGACCTTCCTTGGTTTGGTGCTTTTAGCTACTTTCCTGCATATCTTTAGTCATTGTAATGGTTTATTAAGAATGTTTGCAGTGCTTGAGAGGAATTAGTTATGTTTTCATCAGAGTTGTTTTAGTTCTCCCCCTTTTTGTCAGAATCAAAAAGACATAGCAGCAAAAAAAAGTTGATATTGATAGAGAAGCATTTACAGATAAGCACATATGCCAGAAAGCAGAAAGTAAGGAGCAAATAACAAAACATAGAAAGCAACAAGCAAATAGCCTAAGTGCCTAAGGGTTTGGAGGCGGAGGCATCCTTTGGAGCAGCTAGGACAACATGTTCTGAATGTTAACATTGATAGAGTCCTGTTGATCTAGCCTGGCTCGAACTATTTGTTGTTCTTTCTGCAGTTCCTCTAGAGTTTTCAAAACCAGAGGGACAAACCCAGAGTTGGAGTGTTCCCCCTGAGTCAGTTCATCAGCGTTGGCTTTGGCAGCAACTTCTTCAGCAATGCGAGCTACTTCTTCAGCGTCGGCTTTATCTTTTGCCTCAGCCTTAGCAACAGCAACATCAACAATAGCCTTGCTTCAGCTTCTCTGATTCTCTAAAGTTCTTCTTGACGCGCTTTCTCTTCAGCTTCCTTCCTTGCCCGTTCCTCAACTTCTCTGGCTAGGCGCTCTTGGAGTCTGATCGCAGCGTCTCTGATGAAGTCGTCGCGGACTTGTTCAGAGAGGCCTTTTAGCTTGAAGGCTTCAGAGGTTATCCAACTTATCACTTTATTCCAGTGGATCCTTACAGCAGAGGGATCATAACTGATACCAGAGTTGATGGTCAGAGACTTGACCTTCTCAACTAAAGACTCTGCAAAAACCTGGATTGCTTTTTCAAGGGTAGGAAGGGTAGTTTCTGGTTCAGTGGCAGAGGCTGGGGAGGGTGAGGAGGGTGAGATGGGGGAACTTAGATTAAGTGTGGGAGTTGTTAGGTCAGCGGAAGTGATGGGTGATGGTATGTTAGAGTGGGTTGGTTCAAATGGTTGTGGTTCAGAGTGGGTTGGTTGTGGTTCAGATGTGGTTGGATTTGGATGTTCCGGAGGTGGGGAAGTGACTTCAGGTTCAGGTTCAGGATGTGATGGTTGTTGAGAGGCCATAGTACGGGCTTGGAGCTGAGCCAGAGTGGGGGATTGAGGGTCAGATGGTTCAGTATTAGAGGAGAGTTCGTAGTAAGGTGGGGATTGAGGAGATGGTGAGGTGGTTTCATTCAACATTTCTGCTTCTGAAACTAGTAATGTTGTGGTGGTGAGGTTGAATTTCAGAGAAGATGGGTTAGAAGATCTGGTGGTTGAGGGAGGAGTTTCAGTAGAGGTGTAAATGGGAGTTGTTTGGGGAAGAGAAGAAGCAATTGGTTTAATTTTGACAGAGGGAGGGAGAGATAAAAACTTACCCGGAGAGCCAACCAGAGGAACTGGGGGTCTTGATCCAGAGGATTCTCCCAGCTTAGCTTTCTTTTCCTTCTTGGACTTCTCATAGGGCTCTCGCATCCTCTTCATAAAGTTTGGTGGATGCTCAGGTAGCCAGTCCACTATGAATTCAGAGATATACACCCCTTGATTGGAAAAGTTCTGTAGATAGTAGGCTACTACCTCTGGAGGGTCAACCTTGGAGAACAGGTAGAGTCCGTTGGGAATCTCCCTCTTATCTCTGAATGCTTCCCAGGAGGTATCAAGTGTTGGTTTGGCTCTGACTTGATCAATGATTCCCATGCTCTTCAGATTCCGAGAATTCAGAGGTCTTCCAGTGTCAATGGTGACATCTTCCATGAGTCTGAGCTGAATCAGGTGGTCCACGAGGCCACTCTCGATCAATACATCAGATATCAGTCTCCCTAGAGGGATGTAGTTCCTTGTCTTCATGTTGTTTCTGGTGTCTTTAACTGAATCTCTGAGGTACTTGAAGAGGAGTGCAGGTAGACAGAGTTTTAGACCCTTGTGAATGCAGTACAAGATGCACTTCTGATCTGTGTTGATGTAGTCAGAAGAGTTTGAAGTAGGACGATGATGGATGGTGCCTAAGATGATCTTCAGCCAGATCCGAAGGTTCTGATGTAGTTCCTTGTTCTTGGAATGCTTGCCTTCAGCACTCTGTTGGAAGATGGTAGGGTTTACTTCCTGGGACAAGTACTTTCCCCTAGGGTTTATGTTGTAGATGCGTCTTCCTCCTGTCTTCTCCACGATCAGAAGAGAGGCAATTGATTTCTCAGTGATGACTATCTTGACTCCCAGAACGTAGGAGATAATGTAGTGATCATCTGAGTCTGCGAAACGCCAGAACTCCTTCACCAGATTCGTGTACACAGGGCCATAGAGGCGTTGAAAGTAGTTTTCCCTGTAGATTGGAGTTGAGACGATGCCGGTGGTTGTAGTAGTTTGTTGGCTAGAACTGGGTGCTTGCTCTGTTGAGTTATCTGTTGGGAGAAGTTGTAAACTGATTGTTGCTGAGAATCCATGAAGAATAGTTAAGGGTGATGATGAATGTTTGAAGAACTTGATGAAGACTGCAGAAATCCTTTGAAGGAGATGAAGATCTGAGAGAGAGGGTTTTGTGAGGTCGTGAGTGTGAAGGTGTGCGAGTGTAGTTTGTGAAATGAATATATACACATTTAGGGTGCATGCAAAACGACAATAGAAAGTGAGTTTAACAGTTAAGAAATTGAATGCAGCATGTTTAACCAAGTAAGCATGTTTGGAGGAGAATGATTACAGCCCATGATGGAGGTCTAATCCCCAAATCAGCTCACTGCTCGAGGAGATAGCAAGAGTCTGTCTCTTGATTTCTGCTAGACAACTATCTAAAAGTTCCAAGGTTAGACGCAAGATGTACCACGTGTTACTTTATCAGATCTTAAGGAATACCAAAGGGTTGGATCCTGAAGATTTCTAACTCAGATGACTTCTAACTGGTAGTAGCATCAAAGTCAGATACATAATCCAGGTGTTTACTTCAGAGTCTTATTTTGCTATTTCAGAGGCACATTTCATTCTAAACAATTTTGAATGTTTAGATTTTTCAAGATAAAAGAGAATCTATCTTCAGCCAGGGGTTTGGTAAAAATATCAGCCCATTGATGGTCTGTATCAATAAATTTTAATGTTATTACCCCTTTCTGAACATAGTCTCTAATGAAATGATGTTTTATTTCTATGTGCTTAGCTCTGGAATGCAAAATAGGATTCTTACTTAAACAGATGGCGACAGTATTGTCACAGAAGATAGGAATGTTACTCTCAAAGATCTGAAGATCTTCTAGTTGATTCTTCATCCAGAACATCTGAGTAGTGCATAGTGATGCTGAAATATATCCTGCTTCTGCAGTGGACAGAGCTATGGTTGATTTCCTTTTGCTGGCCCAGGATATCAGATTCTTTCCCAAGAACTGACAGTTCCCATATGTACTTTTACGTTCCATTCTGTCCTCTGCGTAATCTGCATCATAGTAGCCAGGAATTCTATACTCTTATGTTTTCTCATACATCAGGCCCATGTTAGGGGTTCCTTTCAGATACCTGGGTATTCTTTTAACAACTGTTAAATGAGATTCTCCAGGATCTGATTGGAATCTGGCACAGAGACATACACTAAATAGAATATCAGGACGTGTAGCAGTCAAATAGAGAAGAGAGCCTATCATACCACGATAGAGCTTTTGACAAACCTTCTGGCTAACTTCTTCTTTTTCCAGAATGCAAGTTGGATGCATAGGTGTCTTAGCAGGTTTGCATTCCGCCATTTCGAATTTCTTCAGAATGTATTTTATGTATTTACTTTGATGAACGTAGGTAGCTTATGAAGCTTGATTGATTTGAATTCCTAGAAAGAACTTTAGTTCTTGCATTAAGCTCATTTCAAATTCTGCCTGCATTAGCTCAGAGAATTCTTGACATACAGCAGGGTTAGCTGAACCAAAAATAATGTCATCAACATATATCTGGCATATCATGAGGTCATTACTAACGTTTTTACAGAAGAGTGTAGAGTCAACTTTTCCTCTAATAAAGTCATGTTCTAGAAGAAAATTGCTTAGTCTTTCATACCAAGCTCTAGGAGCTTGTTTTAAACCGTATAATGATTTTTTAAGTTTAAAAACATGTTCTGGACATTTGGAGTTTTCAAAACCTGGAGGTTGATTGACATACACTTATTCTGATATATAACCATTAAGAAATGCACTTTTGACATCCATTTGATATAGTTTGATAGAATGATTTACAACAAATGAAACAAGTAAATGAATAGATTCTAACCTGGAGACCGGGGAAAAGGTTTCATTGTAGTCAATGCCTTCTTGTTGATTGTATCCTTGTGCCACCAGTAGAGCTTTATTTCTGAAAACTTCTCCTTTTTCGTTCAGTTTGTTTCTGAACACCCATCTGGTTCCAATAATGTGAGTTCCTTTAGGCTTTAGAACAAGATCCCAGACGTCATTCTTTGAGAATTGATCTAGCTCTTCTTTCATAGCTAGAACCCAGTCGTTGTCTTGAAGTGCCTCATCACAGGAAGTAGGCTAAATCAGAGATACTAGTCCCAGAGGGATTTCTTCAGGTATCTTCAATGTTGACCTAGTTCAGACAGGTTCATCCTTGTTTCCCAGAATAAAATCTTCAGAGATGTTGGGGCGGCTTCTTGATTTCTTCTGGATAGTTGAGGCTTTAGTTGCATCTGGACTTTGTTTATCAGATACTTCTGGTGCTTGGGTCTTTTCGTCAGAACCTGCAAGAGTAATCTCGAGATCTGCAAGTTTCTCAACTAGCTTTGACTTTCCAGGGTCAAGCTTATCATCAAATCTAACATGAATTGATTCTTCCACAATTTTGGTTTCTCTGTTGTATACTCTGTAGCCTTTAGAGCGTTCTGAGTATCCTAACATAATACCTTTTTGTGCTTTTGAATCAAACTTGTTCAGATGTTCTTTAGTATTCAGAATAAAGCAAGAGCATCCAAAAGGATGAAAATAAGAAATGTTTGGTTTTCTTACCTTACACAGTTCATAGGGAGTCTTCTCCAGGATAGGTCTTATAGAGATTCTATTCTGAATATAACACGTTGTATTGACTGCTTCAGCCCAAAAGTACTTAGCCACATTTGTTTCATTGATCATGGTTCTGGCCATCTCTTGGAGTGTCCTATTCTTCCTTTCTACAACTCCATTTTGTTATGGAGTTCTAGGACAGGAGAAATCATGGGATATTCCATTAGAATCAAATAGTTCTTCAAAAAATTTATTTTCAAATTCTCCACCATGATCACTTCCGACTCTGATGATTTTGGAGTCAAATTCGTTTTGCACTTTGGAACAGAAGCTAGTGAATACAGAGTGAGACTCACTCTTGTGCTTTAGGAATTTTACCCATATCCAGCGACTAAAATCATCAACAATAACTAGTCCATATTTCTTTCCATTGACTGATGCTATTTTAACAGGTCCAAGCAGGTCAATGTGAAGAAGTTCCAGAGGCTTAGAGGTGGAAACAATATTTTTCTTTTTAAAAGATGTTTTGGAAAATTTCCCTTTCTGACATGTCTCACATAGAGCATCTGAAGAATGCTTCAACTTGGGTAGACCTCTGACTAACTCGAGTTTATTTAGCTGAGAGTTTTCTCATGCTAATGTGGCCCAAGCGTTTATGTCATACCCATTGCTCTTCATGAAAAGACATCAGACATTTTACATTTTGTTCTTTTAAGTCTTAAAGATTTATTTTGTAAGTATTATTTTTCCTCTTGCCAGTGAATAAGACTGTTTCATTGATCTGATTAATTGCTTTACATCCTTTTTGATTGAAGATTACATCATAGCCGTTATCACTTAATTGACTTATTGATAACAGGTTATGCATTAATCCTTCTACATAGAGAACATCAGATATAGAGGGAAGAGTTCCATTACCAATAGTTCCGGAGCCTCTGATCCTTCCTTTCTGATTTCCTCTGAAACCTACGAAGCCATCATCTTTAAGTTCCAAGCTTTGGAACATATACTTTCTTCCCGTCATGTGTCGCGAGCATCCAGAGTCCAGGTACCATGATTGGTGTCTTAACTCTGCTGCATAAGATATCTACAACATAAACAATCTTATCCCTTGGTACCCATAATCTTTTGGGTCCTTTATGATTAGTTTTCCCAGATTTTCTTAGAACTTTGGGTTTTCTAGCATTACTAAAACGTTGTGCTTGTGTATGTGTGTAGTGATAAGAAAACGGAGATTTAGGTTTGTCATTTGTGGAAGATTTATCTTCACTGGGGTCATACCCTATTCCTCTTTTATTATTCTGACTTACTCCATAAATCATGGATGCCATTCTGCTTCTCTCTATCCCATTTTTCAGAAACTTTTGAAATGATTTTTCATATTCATAAATTACTGTGTTCGAAGTTTGTGGAGCTTGAGATAACGCTTCTTCAAGTTTTAAACATTGTTTATTTGTGGAGTCTCTTTCTAATATCAAAGTTTGGTTTTCATCTTTTAGTTCTGAATCTGTCATCTCAAGTTTACCACATTCTTCGATGGTTTCTTCAAGAACCTCTTTTACAACTTTAATTTTTTTTTTAAGTTTCTGATATGAGTTTAGAGTTTCAGAAAGGCATGATTCAAGGTCAGAGCGAGAAAGATCAGAAAATACCTCTTCAGATTCAGATTCTCCATCTGATGTATTTCTGGAGGTGGTAGCCATGAGTGGAACATTTGCCTGTTCTTCAGAGTCTGATTCCGAGGAATCAAATCCACTATCATCCCAGGTGGCCATCAATCCCTTTTTAGTTCTGAATGAATTTTTCTTGAAATTGTCTCTTCTAGAGCTTTCTTTCTTCAACTTGGGACATTCATTTCTATAATGACCTGTTTCCTTACATTCATAGCATGTTATATCTTTGTTTGACTTTGTCGCGGTGAAGAATCGGAGACCAAGCTATTGATTAGACTTGACTCATGAATCAAAATATCACCACCGAACTTTAATTTATCCAAGGGAAGGGGAAAAGATTCAAAAATAAACCAAATATGTATATGCAAAGCTAGAAGATTAAACTTAAGCTAAGCAAAAGGGGGGGGGGGGATTCTAAAGGTACATGGGTGTGTTATAAAAAGGGAAGGTATTAGCATCCTAATCATCTGTAGTACTCTACAGGAACTTTTTAAATATATGTGTTTGGTTTAAAATTGTTTGCTATTTGATTGGGGAGATGAGAAAAAGAACATTTTTTATTGTTTGATGATTTGGAAAGACGTTGAGTCTTATGCCTACGTACCCGTGAAGGATCAAAACCTCGTAGTTCGGGTTCAAAAGTAAGAAGGGATTTATTGAGGTTGGTTTTATGAGAAAGAGACAAATTGTCATCTTACGGAGAAAACTCACATTTAAACCACCACAAACATGTGGAAGATAGATCTTTGCATCAAATTGAAAGAAGGGTTCTCACTTGGATATAGAATCAACAAGTATGCCACATACCTCTTCCAAATGGAAAAGAATCAATATCAATCTCAACAATGTTATGGGGTAGGAGATTTAAATCTCAAATAGGGATGACTCATGTCTAATCCTTTTATGAAAAGGTTTTAAACATGGAAAAGCCAAAGTGGCAAAAGGGTTTGAGTTAAGTTTGTGTTTTTAGGTCTTATGAAAAGATCTTTCAATATGCTTAAGTGTTTTGAAGCATTTAATTAAGAAATAAAAGGAGAAATAATGACCTAAGTCAAAGTTTATTATGAAAGTGGTTATAAGAAGGAGAGAGAGATAGAATCCTAAGGTTTAAATTGAGGGGAACCTAAGATTGTATCTAGAAGCTTTTGGATTAAGGGGAAGCAAAGTTGTATAGATTACAGATGAACACACACACGCAAAATGACAATAATTTCATGATTCTTTTCCCTTGGATATAAACAATAACAAGATTGTATATGCATCAACATTATGGAACAAAATATGCCTAAGTACAATAGAAATCACAAGGTATGGATGACAATGTTAAACATGGTTTTTTAGGCATTGAGATAAGCATAAACAAGACATGACGAAGTTTCACATGACATCACAAGACACAACATATTGATGGTGAAGACAAAATCATACTTGACATGGTAAAAGCATTCATTGGTACATGGTAAACACAACATGAATCAATTTAGGTCAAACATGCATCACATCATAAGTCTTCACAAAATAAACATTAGACTTGAATCAAAGTTCATGATAAGACCAAACTTAAGTGGAAACCTAATCACCTCTTAACCATTCATTCAAACATGTTTTCAAGGTCAATCAATTGATACATTGTATGAAAATAATCAAGTTCAAACATGTTAAGGATAAAAATCAACATTTAAAAGAGTGTGCTTTAATCATACAAACTTTCAACGTCGAGAACAAATAAGACATAAGTCGAAAGAATCGATTAGGAACCTTAAAAAACACTTAAAACACATGTTTTCCATCCAATCAAAAGTTGTGAAATAAATAATATTTTTGGTATTTTTTTGGTGTCATCATAAAATAGACATTCTTATAGACACATGGCAAAAAGAATGGGCCAAAAAGGTTAAGGGATCATAAAGTTATGGGTTTTTGAAGTTATGAAGAAAAATGAACATTTAACAAATGCGAAAAAATAAACACTACGCTGGCCAGGTTCGAACCCACGTCCTTGGGGTTCCATGGAATTTTTCCAATGCCAACTCAGCATTATCTTCAACCTCTCTCTCTCATTTTCGTTTTCTTTTTCCCACTATTTTTCCAATCTTTCATCAATCATCTCTCTCTCATTTCTCAACCATTTTTCATGAAATAAAGATCAAAATCGCATAGAAAAATGCAAGGAACATAATGGTACCATAGGTTTTGGCTAATACTCAAAGATGGAGATGCACGAAGGCAAAAACCAGAACTGAATCTTTAGGTTTCATGCAACATAATTTCACATAAACAACAATATAAATGACATGTAAGCTAATGATCCTTCTTAACACAATAAATGCTACATATTTGCTTCAGAAATCAAAATGAAATGACGTATGTATGATGAGTTTCAAAGAGCAAGAATATACCTATTAGAGCAAGGTCCAATGCCTCTTCAACACTACTTCCAGCTACTGTTTGATGCCTCTCCTAATGCTTATGAGTTCCCAGAAGATGATTGGAACCTTTGGTTTGCAGAATGCACAAGCCAAATGAGAGAATGAAGGTTATGGTTGAAAAGCTCTCAAGAATGGAGTTTTTCTTAGAAAGCTTGGTGTATGGATAGATGAGGCTTTGTCCTCTATTTATGGGATCCTTGAGGGTTTAAGAAGCCTCAAATACCATACAATAATTAAGACTTGTACTGGTTTGCTTGCTTGGTTGTTTCTTGCACAAAACACCAAGTAGGAAGCATGGCAAAAGCATTGGGGGCTTGGAGTGTTTTATTGAGCTTTGTCTGAAGTGTAGGAGTGGACATGATGTTTAGAGTTGGTATGTATCAGAGCCAAATCCATTTGGGAGCTCAATGGTACTTAATGTTGGGTTAAAGCCACTTTACACAAATGGAAGTGTAACCTTTATGCCAAAAATGGAATGATTCATTGTCTAATGGCTTGGTTGCTTGAATAATGACTCAAAAGTGTGTGTGATCTTATGATTAGAGTGAGATTTAGAATCAAGAAGTACATGTACTTGTGTATTTGTTTGGATTTGTAGTGTACTTTGGCTTAAAATTTGACTTATGAACCATTCCATGAGGTTGTCTTCCAAAATTCTTTTCTCTTAGCTCGAGCATGGGAATTTATTGATCTTGGACATTTTGGAAAGATGGAATCATGATCTACAACTTTCATGTTGATCACTTTTCTTGAATCTATTGGGATCTGGGTGAAAAACTGGCATAAAGTTGGTCACTTGACTAGGTCAGCATGCTGAAAATTTCACTAAGTGTTTTACCACTTGACAAACAAATGAATCATCCACTTCATGACCCCATATCTCCTTATTCGTGAATTTTTTGAGGTTTTATCACCTATGACAAATTTTAAGTATGAAGCAAGGTATTTAATCTGATCGTTGGAGAAAAGAAAATGGTGGCTTGGATCATAAGTTATGGCCTTGGAAAGTTGGATACTTGGACATGTTTTTAGGGACTTCGTAAAAATTTCAAATTCTCCATCTTTGCCCTTTTTGCAAGTAACCTTGATTTTCTTGACTAAACTTGATCAAATGACTTCAATGATCATATTTTCATAATCCTTGACTTGAAAAGTCGATAGTTGACCAAAAATCTTAAAAGTCAAACTTTGACTTTAAGCATTTATTGAATTTTTCATCAGTTGTGTTCAGACTTTCATCTGCTTATGAATCTAACCTCTTGAGCCATATGAATTGTATGAGGGGGTTATGAGTACACATTTTAATACCTTGGATCATGCCTCAAGCCATAGAATCATGCTTTGGTCAAAGAGCCAACATCAAGCTGACTTTGACCAAAACCCTAATTTTGAGTGTCAGATGAATTGTGGCTTGATGAACTTGAGATGAAATGATCTTGAAATCGATTCTTATTGATGGAAGTCACTTGATTACTTGGTAAGAATGAGGAGTTTGAAATGTTAAAACTCATGCCAAGTCTTGATTGATCAATCTTTGAAAGCTCTTGGTGCAAAACCCTAGCTTAAGACAAACAAAGTAAAAAATCTTTTTGTATTTTCAATAGGTTAGTAGTGCAAAAATGCTAGATGTTATGCAAATGGTACAAATGATGGTGGCATCTTAGGGTTGAAAATTAGGTTATGACAGATGCCCCTATTTAAGTTTCTTCAATCTGGAGATATGAATATTGGAATTTTCATCTTGACGTGATTGAAGGGATTTAAATACAAACATGCACGATTTTTGGCCCTAAGAGGCTACCAAACGCTTATGATATGATATGCATGCAGGACTCAGGAATTTTGTGAGGAACAATGTCACAGGGGAGTAATATTAGTTGATAAAACACATAGAGATAAAGGAACACCACTATGGGGACAGACAAAAGGAAATTCCACCGAGGAAAAGATTACAACTTCAGTTTGCAAATTCCAATGGATCCGTGCTCCCTGGGGAATAGATCATTCCAAATGATCATGACTTCAACTGAAGAAACATCTTCGCAAAAGGTTTCTCAAATGTAGAGATGACAATCTGTTCAAATAACGAGTTCTAGCTTTCGCAACAGGTTTCTCAAAGGTAGAGATGACCGCCTGTTCAAATAAAGAGTCAAAATAAAAGTATGCTTCACTGAGGAAATATCTTCGCAACAAGTTTCTCAAAGGTAGAGATGACCGCCTATTCAAATAACGAGTCAAAATATGCTTACATGATCAAAACATGAGTCAACTTCTTCTTTACTTAAGTATTCCACTCAGAAAAGGCAAAATAAGCTTATCAGCGATTTGGGTCATAAACCAGCGAACGTGCCTTGGTTTCTTCTTTAACCAAGTCTTTCTCTAGAAAAGGATTAATGAAAAAGCTCCTAAAAAGGTGTCCACTTTTTGGGGAAAGAGAAGTAACTTCACCGGGTATCTTCGAAGGATGCGGGTCAGTTAATCTTATAAAAAACTGGAATTCTCAAATAAATAGAAAATCGCAGTAAGGATCTTCAATAGACTTCCACCGTGATTTACTGGGGAAAGTACCATTGGCTGTGACTAACACCTCACTGGTGATATAAGTCCTTTTAACGGAATACCTCACCGGGGATATAAAGTCATGTGATAAAAGAAAGGTTCTTGTAATAGTCTTCAACAAACTTCTTTGACGATATTTCCTAGGGAGATGGCCATTTGTTGGAAAGAACGATTGATATGTTGATAACTTCATTGGGGATAAAAAACTTCTCAAAAAGAGGCTTCCATTTGTTATCCAAAATGGGAGTCAATAAGCTTCTCGGGAAAAGATAGCTACTTATTGGGGATCAGAGATCGTGAAACATGCTTCTCAAATAAAGAGACAGCTACCTGTTGGAAGTCTTCATCAAACTTCTCTAGAGAGGAAACCATTTGATGGAAGAAAACTTCTACATTGATAATTCCTTCGAGATAAATAAGCTTCTCAAAAGAGATAACCACTTGTGATCATACCGGGGAAAAGGATATATCTTCACTGGCGATAATGAATATGTTTCTCCTGGGGAGACAGTGCAAAATAAATGCACTCTCGGTCTAGGTTTAACAACCTAGAGAGATTCACCATTAATTTCCAAATATTTGGCTCACTCCAGGAACAACTTGAGAAAAAAAAAGTAAGACTCTCCCAATGGGGAATGAAGCTCACTTGGGATTTTATCCTATCCAAAGATGGAAAAGGACAACTAAAACAACCATCTTCCACGAGGAATGAACTTAGTGGGGAGTTAGAAAGGATATAAACTCTCTGCTTAAGGTTGACGACTCCTATAGGGAAGGAAACATAACACCCAAGGATGAACATATTCAAAGAAATTAAGGTAAATGTCATCAAGGAATTCAAAATGGATGTGAATTTGGTTATTCATGATATATATGCATGTATGTATATATGCATGTATGCATGTTATGTTTATGCTGACAAAAACAGACAAAACAGACATGTTGGGGACATAATATGTTTCATAGCTCAACATGAGCTTGGCTAATCTCATTAAGGTGGAAAACATCATTAGAGATGAGTTAATGGTCATCAAAGGAAAAAGTATCGTCACGAGGTCCAATTCTCTCTAGGGAGAGGAAGATGCTTCGTCTGGGGATGAAATGTGACCCTGGAGAAGAAGACTTCACTTAGGGAAAAAACATGTAGACTCTACCAAGGACAGGTGTAGATTGGTCAGGAAAACCTTCAAAATGATTCTTCCGGAGACATCATCAAAATTTGCATCTTCCATCGGGGATAATGAAGATCGCTGAAAAAACTTGACTATTTATTTTAAAGCTTGATAGAAAATCCAGGCTTAACACTTTGTTGGGAAACATTGAGTTCCAACATCCAACATTTCCCAACTTACTCGCCGCTTGAGGATTTAACTATGAACGTTCTTTTTTTGCATTCACAAATCAAAACAAAATTTTATTTTGAAAAAAAAAAATTTTTTTTTCAAATATTCGTTTCAAGATTTTTTATCAAAATAAAAATGATATTTTTGCGGAGCAGAAATAAAATAAGGATTGCCAATAAATGGATAAGTCTCGAATTTTATTGATAGAATGGTGATTCGCAAATGGCGTGATCCCATGGATATTTACAAAGTTATAAAAATGGTAATATGGGAAAAGGCTACATTAAAATACAATGAAACTTTTCTCCCTAACAAATTTGAATTCCAGATGTATTTGGGCTTCTGATAAGAGCCAGTTGAGAGCTTTGACAGACATACGTTTCTTCAAGTGATCCAATCTGATCTGATGCAGTTACTTGCCATAATCCTTTGTTTTGCCTAGATTTCCTTTTCAGGTTTTCAATCTACCAGGATAATCATTTTCTGTTTATGTCTCTAATTTTTTCCTGGACCGCCCTTTCGGGTTTTCAGTCCACCGAGACGCTCATTTTTGCCTAAGCCGCCCTTTTGGGTTTTCGACTTAGCGAGCTATTCTTTTATTTTTTCTAGGCGAAGTATTTCTTGATTGCGTCGGTATTCACAGGACGTGGGAGCTCCTCACCATCCATATTTGTAAGAATCAAGGCCCCCCCGGAGAAGGCTTTCTTGACAACATATGGGCCATCATAATTAGGAGTCCACTTGCCCCTAGAATCAGATATGAAAGATTGAATCTTTTTAAGCACAAGGTCACCTTCTCTGAATACGCGAGGTCGAACCTTCTTGTCGAATGCTTTCTTCATTCTCTGCTGATATAACTGACCATGGCATAAAGCCGTCATTCTCTTTTCTTCAATCAAATTCAGTTGGTCATACCTGTTTTGACACCATTCAGCTTCTGATAACTTAGCTTCCATCAAGACACGCATTGACGGGATCTCTACTTCTATTGGGAGCACTGCTTCCATGCCATAGACAAGAGAAAAGGGGGTTTCCCCTGTTGAAGTGCGGACAGACGTACGATATCCATGCAGAGCAAAAGGGAGCATCTCATGCCAGTCCTTAAAAGTCACTACCATCTTCTGAATGATCTTTTTGATGTTCTTATTGGTAGCTTCAATAACACCGTTCATCTTAGGTCTGTAGGGAGAGGAATTATGATGTTCAATCTTGAACTCTTCACACATTTCCTTCATCATTGTATTGTTCAGGTTTGAACCATTATCAGTGATGATTCTGCTTGGCATACCATAACGACAAATAAGTTGATTCTTGATAAATCTAACCACCACATGCTTGGTCACATTGGCATATGAGGCCGCTTCAACCCATTTTGTGAAATAATCAAAATCCACCAGAATGAAACGATGTTCGTTGGAAGTTTTGGGCTCAATAATACCAATCATGTCGATACCCCACATAGAGAAAGGTCATGGAGAAGAGAGAACGTTGAGCAGAGTCGGAGGTACATGTATCTTATCAGCATAAATCTGGCATTTATGACACTTCTTCACATACTTGCAACAGTCAGCTTCCATTGTTGTCCAATATAACCCGCTCTTAACATTTTTTTAGCCATTGCATGTTCGTTGGAATGAGTACCAAAGGAACCTTCATGAACTTCTTTGATCAATAGGCATGCTTCGTGTCTATCCACGCATTTGAGCAGAACCATGTCAAAGTTTCTCTTGTATACCACGTCTTCATTCAGAAAGAAGTTATTAGCCAGTCTTCTCAAGGTCTTATTATCTTTGTTTGATGCCCCAGGTGGGTATTCTTGACTCTGGAGATAACACTTGATGTCGTGGTACCATGGCTTGTCATCAGAGACTTCTTCCATTGCAAATACATGAGCAGGTATATCAAGACGCATAACATCGATCTTAGGCACATTATTCCAATGATTCACAATGATCATGGAAGCCAAAGTTGCCAAGGCATCTGCCATCTAATTTTCCTCACGAGGGATGTGATGAAATTCAATATTGTTGAAGAAAGTAGATAACCTCCTTGCATAGTCTTTGTATGGGATTAGGCCGGGTTGACGAGTTTCCCATTCTCCTTTAATTTGATTGACAACTAGATCTGAGTCTCCATAAACATCGAGATTTTTTATTCTAAGATCAATGGCTTATTCTAGACCCATGATGCAGGCTTCGTATTCCGCCATGTTGTTCGTGCACTTGAATGTTAATCTTGCAGTAAAAGGGATATGTGAGCCATGAGGAGTGATGATTACTGCCCCAATACCATTACCATAAGCATTAACTGCTCCATCAAATATTAAACCCCATTGAGAACCTGGCTCTGGCCCTTCATTTGGCAGTGGTTCATTGCAATCTTTGGCTTTTAAGTACATCACATCTTCATCTGGAAATTCAAAATTTATAGACTCATAATCGTCGATTGGATGATGAGCTAAATGATCGGCCAAGACACTTCCTTTGATAGCTTTCAGGGTGTGATACTCAATGTCATATTCGGACAAGAGCATCTACCAACGAGCAACTCTTCCGGTCAATCCAGGTTTTTCAAAGATATACTTAATTGGATCCATCTTGGATATCAACCAAGTTGTGTGATTCATCATATATTGACGGAGACGCTTGGCAGCCCAAGCCAGAGCATAACAAGTTTTCTCTAGCATGGAATATTGGAACTCGCATTCAGTGAGTTTCTTGCTTAAATAATAGATGGCATACTCTTTTCTTCCTGTTTCATCCTGTTGACCCAAGACACATCCCATAGATTCTTCTAGTATAGTCAGATACATAATCAATGGTCCTCCCTCAACTGGAGGGGACAAGATATGAGGTTCTAGAAAATACTCTTTGATACTGTCAAAGGCTTTTTGACAATCATCCATCCAAACACAACCCTGATCCTTTCGGAGGAGCTTAAAAATGGGAGCACAAGTAGCAGTCATATGAGATATGAACCTCGAAATGTAGTTCAAACGTCCAAGGAATCCCCTCACCTGCTTTTCTGTTTGAGGTGCTGGCATTTCCTGAATGGCTTTAACCTTGTCGGGATCAACTTCAATACCCTTTTGACTGACGATGAAGCCTAAAAGCTTTCCTGATCGAACCCTAAAGGTGAATTTATTTGGGTTCAAGCGGAGTTTGTATTTTCTCAAACGCTGAAACAGTTTCAAAAGATACTCAACATGATCTTCCTCATTCTTTGATTTTGCTATCATATCATCTACATAGACTTCAATCTCTTTATGCATCATGTCATGAAAAAGAGTAGTCATAGCTCGTTGGTAGGTGGCACCAGCATTCTTCAAGCCGAAAGGCATTACTTTGTAGCAAAATGTGCCCCAAGGTGTAATAAAAGCTATTTTTTTCCATATCTTCGGGCGCCATTTTGATTTGATTGTAACCGGAAAATCCATCCATGAAAGAGAAGACCTTTAACTTGGCGGTGCTATCGACCAACATGTCAATGTGTGGGAGAGGAAAGTCATCCTTAGGACTGACTTTATTTAGGTCTCTATAGTCAACGCACATGCAAACCTTTCTGTCCTTCTTGGGAACTGGCACAATGTTGGCCAACCACTGTGGATACTCTGATGTGACAAGGAAACCTGCATCAATCTGCTTTTGCATTTCCTCTTTGATTTTGACCGCCATGTTCAGCCGAGTTCTTCTTAACTTTTGCTTGATCGGTGGACACTCTGGCCTCAATGGTAAACGATGCTCCACAATATCGGTGTCCAACCCTGGCATGTCTTGGTATTGTAGCGGTGTATTCGTCACTTTATGATTTATTGACTAAATCAAAAGCAAAGTATACAAAGATAGAGTCGCCACCGCACTTTTATTTATCCAAAGGAATGGCTAAAAAGCGAACAAAAGCCTAAGAAGTTTTACACATAGAAAACTAATGAAAAGGTCAGAGATCTGGGTAAGGGGGTAATTATGCAAAGGGAAGGTGTTAGGCACCCAATGCATCCTAGGTACTCCTAGGGAACCTCTTTTCGCAAATTGTTGCAAAAGATATTGTTTATGAAAATATTTATTGTGCAAACATTGATTGGGAGGATGAGAAAAGAATATACAAATTTTATTATTTTTGTGTTTGGATGGATAACCATTGCCTACGTACCTTTACAGGATCAAAACCTCGTAGTTCGGCTAAAAGATTTTCAAAAAGTGAGTGGATTGATTTTAAACAAAAAGCCCTAAGGTCTTTCATTATCCACGGGAGAAAACTCAACCTATACAACCACAAGTCCACCATGTGAGAAAAGCTTCAACTTGCTAGTGAGGGACCATGCCCTATAATAAGCAAGGAAGTCTTACAATTCAATCACTAAGGACAAAAGGTGAGATTCACATCAACCACTAAGATAATTGAGATCTATGGCTAATGTATGAAAACTTATTAATAAAGTGGACTTGAGCCACAAAACAATTGAATGAGTGGAATTAGTCAATTTAGAACTATTCACAAAATGAAGTCAAAGTTGGTATTAGAATTCAATTCAAAAGAAGTATTATGAAAATGAAGTTTGAAAAATCAAAGGCTTGGGCCTAGGTTTCTAGTTTGAAAAGAAATGAAAATGTTTGCACAATGTTTTTGTTTGGGTTAACATGCAAATGGAGGTTTAAAGAACAAAAAGGGTGAGAGGTTAGGGGATGTAAAACTTCTTAGATGTTCACCTCTTGAGATCATATGTAGATGATCCAAGTGATTCCTTTGGAAAAGGCAACAAGCAGATAACAGATAAGCAACAAAGATGGATACCAGATGCCAATCAATGGACTTACACTAGTCTCACAGAACAAAGGAAATATGGATACCGGATGCCAATCAATGGACTTATACTAGTCTCACAAAACAAAGAAAACATGGATACCGGAAGCCAATCAATGGACTTACACCAATCTCACAAAACAAAGATGGATACCAGATGCCAATCAATGGACTGACACTAGTCTCCAAGGAATGATCATAGGAAACAACTGCCAATAGCTGAACTTACAATTGACTCCTCACAAGAAACAAATAACAAATGCAATAAGCAAGAGGAAACAAGTTACCAATAAATGGTCTTACACTCGACTCCAAGGAAATGGGATGCCAATCAATGGTCTTAGTCCCAACTCCTACCAGATCACAGGAAACAACTGCCAATAAATGGACTTACAATTGACTCCTCAATGGACAAAACAAAATGTCACAAAGTATGAACAATGATCATGAAATGATATACAATTAATGAAAACAAATGCACAAAGGCACACACAAACAATTATGCACATATGGGCAAACAAACAACAAGCAACCAATTAGCACACACTATACACAATCAATGGGCTCAAGCAAGGTTAGGCTTTAGAAACAAGCCAACTGGAATGGGGTGTTTTGAGCTCTTAACCCTAACATTGAGAGTTAGGGTGAAGCAGATGAAATGGAGATGAGGGTTATGCCTCATAGCTCTTATCCCTGGCCTGGGAGAGCTTTAATCAATAGAAAGTGTGGGAGTTCAGAATGAAGGAACTCTTCTCCACAAATGATGGACTCTATAAGATCTTGGGTTCTTATTCACAATGCATCAACACATGGTGTGAGCAAAGTGAATGACACAACTGAATAGCAGGGGATGGATTACACATCCCTTTTATCTGCCAATTGCCTCTTAAGAGGACTTTACCTGCTTGGCACAAAATTAAACAAACAAAAACATGGCCTCTTAAGGAGGGCTTCAGACAGGTGCCTGCCAATAACAGCAGGTCTTCCAGACTACATGAAGATTAGGGATTATACCTAAGTGGTATGCCAACCACAAGCAAAAGCAAAGCAAAGTTCAATTGAACTTAAAGCAACTTAAGTACCTGTGTAAACAACTAAACAAATCAGTACAATACTCAGACAAACAGATAACAGTCAATAACAAACAGACAATCCCAATGTACAACACATAAGCCATAAGGCAGACTCAAGTGACTTATCATCAACCTACAAAACAGCAAATGTTAGCAATCAAAAGCAAATATCAACATTCAAATGATGAAGCATCATTAACCATGGAATTTGGATGCTTGGACCTGAAATTCAAAGCTCACATGTAAGTACAAACCACTAGGTCAAAGCCTAGGGTCAAAGGTGAAGGAAAAATTCAAAACAGGAGCTGAAATTCAAGACAATGCAACTTTAAACACATATTAACATGTCCAAAAAAGGATCACATCAAAATCATCAAGCAAAAGCATTTCATGATCAAAAGAAGTCAAAGGCAATTTCAAGGCTCATATTTCGTCATCATGAATGAAAATTCCAAATCAAAATAGAAATGATTCAAATAATTCTGGAAAAATTCATGAGCATTCAACACATCCAACATGATCATCATACAAAAAATAAGAAGCATCAAAGATCAATTGGCATGGAAATTAAATTGCACAAGTTGAACAACCAAATGTGTGACATAAATTGTCACACCATGCAAACATGTGCATAAAACAGAAATGGTAAATCATAAAAATACCAAACCAAGCCTAAAACATCCATTAACATGTCTAGAATCATCATGTAAAATTTCATGTCCATTGGATTAAAATCAAGCATATCACAATAGAAAGAGCAAGGCAAAGTCACAAAAGCACATATGATCAAAGATTCTAGCACCATTCAAAATCCAGCCATGCACAACTTTAAAATTTAACATTATTAAATTCTAGACATCCTAAAGATCAAGTAGCAAAAAATCAGGCATTTTTTGGAGCATTTTTCAATTTGTTATGCATTTTCTAAGTTGATGAAAAAATAAAAATCAAAGGAAGCACATAGCATGTAATTTGGAGGGAAAGGCAATAAAATAAATGAACATTTGAAAATATGGCAGCGCTGGGAATCGAACTCGGTGAACATTTGAATGTGAGCGCGCGCTATGTACAAAACGACACCGTTCCATTGTAAACCCTAGCGAAGATCAATTGGACACAAATCCGACGCTAAACCGACGCTACTTCGTCTTCTCCATGAAGACGAAGATGAACAGTGCATGAGCTTCATGCAATTTTCCAGAAATTTCCAGAAATCCAAAACAAGCATATCAACATGAAGCATTTTCAATGGAGATCATAGATCAACAAACATTTAATCCTAATTCATCATAACAAGAGAGAATCGATAGAAAACATTTTGATGCATCAAACTTTAATCACACATATCTTGCTCAATAATGCACCAATTCACACGATTTTTAGCTCAGAATCATCAGCAAGCATAGATCTACAAGAATATGGCAATGAATTGCAAAATTAAGAGATTCGAAACTTGACCTCTTGAAGAGCAGAATCTTGGAAACGCACGATCCACAGCTTGAAATGATCCAAATCCAATCTACAATGCTTGAAATGATGTTTGAGGAAGAAATTGAAGCTTGAGAACGTGTAGATCTAGCTAAAAGCATAATTTCCATCTTCATCTTCATGAGCTTGCTTCACTTGGTTCTTGCTCGAATTCACCAATCTAATGCTTGATCTGCACAGAATCAAAGCCAAGGAACAAGAATATGGCAAGAAAAAGCAATGTTATGAAGAGAAAATTTGAATTATGAATGGAAGAAAACTTTTGGAGGGAGAGAGAATTTGGATCTTGAAATGGTGAATTGTGATTAACCTCCTGAAAATTCTGTTAGATTTAGGTATTTATATGAAGTCCTAATCACCTTGCTAATCCATAATTAGTTTGGTTAATGAAAATAAGGTGTTTTGCAAAAAAATCAAAATTGCATGGTGCATGTAGTAAACCCACGTGAACAGTACCACTTCCTTCATCAAAGTCACTTAAAATTATCTTTTAAACATATTGGCAATGGTAGAAAGTCCATATAATGCACCATTTTTGAATTTTTCAATTTCCCTCCAAAAAAGGCATGGAATAGCAAGTGATCATGTGATAACAATTCATGCAATGTGGTGAATGTTTTGAAAAGCTCATGTCATGAGAAGAAAAATGCAAAAAGAACCACCAAATTTGGAGTTATGGATCAAAAGATATGGTCATTTGAAGTTCCATGCACACTTGGCAATGATTGGATCATATCTCCTCAACCATTCATCAGATGCTCATGATCTTGGACTTTTTGGAAATGGGAGAGAGAGATCTTCGACTTTCATGTTGGACAAAATTCCATTTGAAGTTTCTTTGATGTTGGAAAGTTGAGTTGAAGTTGGATCAAAAACTTGCCATTTTTGGAAAGTTGAAATTATAGGTCACTTTCCATTTTTGGAAACTTTTGACTTGACTTCAAATTCTTCAACCTTGATCTTTGGTATGATGAATAAGCATGATTTGGACATGAATGGGATGAAGAAACTCAATTTCTCAATTCAAAACCCATAGTTGACTTTTCAGTTGACTGCATTGGCCCTTAGATGACCTGAAAACATTCTGATGAATCTGAGCCTTAACCACTTGGGGAATTTGCTCCAAAATGAACCTCTAGCTCACATAAGCTAAAAATAATGATCACATGATCCATATCTCAATAGAAACTTCAACTCTCTTTGTACCATGAATTCACCTGATGCCTTGACTTGTTGACTGTCTAAAGCTGCAAGTAACAAAGGTTAATGACATATTTTTGTACATTTTGGTTAGTGATTAAAAGAAAAGCAATGATATACAAATTCAAGCAATGCTTGGTGATCAAGAACCACTCTCAAAGAGATATCCCACCCACAGGGAAGGAAGCAAGGTGTCCAATGATCCTTGAGGCAATGCAATGTTATGATATGATGCCATGAGGGATCTTAGGGACAAAATTGGGGTCTTACAGGTATGACCAAGCAAACACATCATTATATTCTCGGAGAAGCTCTATCATCCTCTCTTTGACCTCTGGCGCGAGCAGTGCTCCAACTTTGACTTCTTTTTAAACCTCTTCAGACCCTAAGTTGATTACTTCCATAGGCTTTTTGAATGGCTGAATGGTCTTTTCTTCTTTTTCGAGCAGTCTAGAGATTTCATCTGGAATGTTTTCCTCTTCTTCTTCTACTTCGTACACAGGGAATTCAAAGTTGCAAAAGGGCATAGGGTCATTGGTTTTAATGGATATGTCATGAATTAATCGGCACATGTGATTTTATGCTTGTTTTAGAAACAGATAAAAGTGTGAAGTTATGTGCAGCTATCTGGAAGTGTTTATTTTCTTTTTTTTTAGATTACCATTTTCCAAAAGAAAAAAAAACAATAAAAACAACAATATGGAAACAAAATAACATTTTCATTGATTTAATTCTTCAAACGCAAGCGCAAACATTGTCACTTTCGCCTTAGGCATAACGAAAGGATTTTTTTGAAAAGAAAACAGACAACAAAGTATTACTTTGAAATGTGAACAACAACAGGAACATCAACATAAGTCCAGTTTTGGCGAATTACTCTGTGATCTATGAAGTCGGTCGGAACATCTTTAGGATTGTCTTCCATAATGGCATTGGCTTCAGCTGCTTCGTCTTCTGACCTCGGGATGTATTCAAGTTCTCTATGATGAGGAAAGTATAAAGGCACATATGCATCTTCCGCCTCAAGATCATATTCAGGATCATCGCAGTAGGGTTCCCATGTTGAATCATTATCCTCAGTGACGACACTAACTTCTGGTTTAATGAACCCTCCACTATGGAAAGTTTCTTTGATTGAACGAACAGAACTACTTCCTTCTGCAATCTTCTTGGAAGTAGGAGAAAATCCTAAACCCTCTCAGTGTTTATTTTTTGGGAGATCCAAAATTGTTCCCCAACCATCGGTTATACCATCATTGACTAGCCGTTGTGCATCCTTGAATGAAGAGATGGATACTCCTCTCTTGATATATTTGTCAATCAAAGAAAGGGCTTGGAATTGAGTTCCAACATATTCTTCAGGTTCAAGATAAGAGAAAGATGATAAGTGGCTCACAACCAGTGTTTTCTCCCCACAGGCTGTCACTAGCTTCCCGTTCTTCACAAATTTAAGCTTCTGATGCAGAGTGGAAGTGACTGCCCCAGCTTCATGGATCCAAGGCCGACCCAATAAACAACTATACGCAACTTCTATGTCCATCGCTTGGAATGTTATCTGGAAAGTATGAGGTCCGATGGTCATAGGAAGGTTAACTTCTCCAATGACTGTTTTTCTGGAACCATCAAAAGCTTTGACAATAATCCCGCTACTCCTCATATAAGCACCTTGAAAAGAAAGTATGGAAAGTGTCGACTTCGGCATGACATTGAGAGACGATCTTGTATCAACTAACACACTTGACAAAGAGTCATTCATACAGTTGATTGAGATATTTAGTGCCATGTTATGATTTCTTCCTTCTTCAGGGAGATCTTCATTACTGAAACTCAAGTTGTTGCAGGACGTGATGTTAGTGACGATACCATCAAATTGTCCAACCGTCACATCATGGTCTACATAAGCTTGTTCTAAGACTTTCTGCAAAGCTTCACGGTGAGCCTCAGAGTTCATCAACAAAGATAACACAAATATATTAGAAGGTGTATGCAGTAATTGTTCCACCATATTGTATTCACTTTTCCTGATGAGCTTCAACACCTCATCATCATCACTTTTCAGATTCATGTTATCAGATTGGCCAACCGGTTCAAAAGGGATCTCAACATGAGCCTTCTTTTCTGCCGCGACATCCTCAGTCCTTTTTGCAAATATACGCCCACTCCTTGTGACTCTGCTTACATCACCGATGTTAACAATGGAGGGTAGAGGGACATCATTTCCATTCTCAATCATTGTAGCATTGTACTTGTAAGGCACAACTTTATCATATTGGTAGGGAACTGGGCCCAGTAAGTTAATGACCAGAGGAGTCACAGAAGTCTTCCGACTGTCATAAGTAATTTGTATAGGCTCAGAGTCGTTGAACTGAGGAACTATGACATTCATTTTGTTGTCACTATTGACCATATTGACTTGATTATAATCTCTGTCTCGGTAGGCTTCAATGTAACCTTGATCCATTTGATCCTGGAGATCCGTTACAACAGTTAGGCATCCTTGAGAGTTCCTAGAACAAACCCTACAATTGGCATAGTTATGTGGAGGCACAAAACCATTCTTGCTATATCTGGCATGTTTCTTTACTAAGCTCTCTCCCAATAATCGTACATCATGGATCCGGAAACTTCCCGGGCAACCATATACCATGTTAATTGAGGCTGAACCATGTTGCAGTAGAGGATTAACTTGAACATTGGGGTTTACGTCCTTAAATGAAAGGATACCACTCTTTATGAGCCTCTGAACATCTGACTTTAGACCAAAACAATTTTCAACGCTATGTCCTGGTGCCCCTCGATGGTAAGCACAAAATCGATATGCCTTGTACCAATAGGGAAGGTCCTTTGGCACAGGTGGTGGAGACCTTGTCTGGACATGATTTTTAGCTAGCAGTGCAGGAAACAATTCTGCATAGGACATTGGGATAGGATCAAACTGTGGCCTTTTTTGAATACGATTTTGACTGTTGAATTGAGAGCGAGCCTGTTGTAGAGGCTGTTGATGCTGTTGATTTGGTGGTTGTTGCTGAACATGTTGTTGTTGCTGATGTTGTTGAGGATAATGTTGTTGATGTTGATGTGAGAACTGTGGTTGATAAATTGGCGCTACCATTGGTGGACTAATGATTGGTGAAACGACTACAACATGTTGATACTTTCTTCTTTGTCTGCCATATGAAATGACACTAACATCTGATTCTTTCTTTTTGGAGAAATTATTGGAGAATTTCTTAACATGACTAGAAGCGCCGACTTCCTTAGTCAAACGTCCCTCTCGGACTGTTTCCTCAAGTCGCATGCCCATGTTTACCATCTCGGTGAAATCACTGGGTGCACCGGCGATCATGCGGTCATAGTAGAATGAACTCAGAGTTTTCAAAAAGATTTTAGTTATCTCTTTCTCTTCAAGTGGAGGGAAAATTTGTGCAGCAATTTCACGCCACCTTTGAGCATATTCCTTGAAACTCTCTTTGTCTTTCTGAGACATGACCCGGAGTTGATCTCTGTCTGGAGCCATATCTACATTATATTTGTATTGACGAACAAAAGCTTCACCAAGGTCGTTGAAAGTACGAACCTTTGCACCGTCCAAGCCCATGTACCACTTAAGAGCGGTACCAGTTAAACTGTCTTGAAAGTAGTGGATCAGAAGCTGATGGTTGTCAGTCTGAGTGGACATCTTCCTAGCATACATAACCAAATGACTTTGAGTACATGAATTTCCTTTGTATTTCTCGAAGTCTGGTACTTTGAATTTAGGAGGAATTTGAACATTAGGAACCAAGCAGAGTTCGGAAGCGGTCTTGCCAAAAAGATCCTTACCTCGAAGAGCGTTGATTTCCCTTTGCATTTCTAAGAACTGATCTTGAGATCCCTCTAGCCTTTCATCTACTCCCACAACTTCACTTGGAGTAGCGTGAAAAATGTTTTCTTCATTATAAGGAGTTGTATGCAGCACAGGAGGAGGTACAAACATCACAGCAGTCACTACTGGAGCTTCAACATTTTGAGGGCGGTATCCTGTTGGCATATAACCGTGAGGCATGCCCCAAGGGAAAACAGGTGCCATGTGATATGGTTGATCATTGACGGCCGCCACTGGAATGGGTGTTGAGACGTTCTCAGAGATTGATGTTCGTTGCAATGGATCTTGAGAATTGTTCGATGACTGATTCTGAGCAGCCACCAAAGTGTCCATCATAGCAGTAAGCCTTTCCAAACTGTATTTCAAGGTGATTACTTCCTCCCTGAGCTCTTGGTTTTCTTGTTCAAGTTGACTCATCCTTCTCCGGCGACTAGCTCGAGTATTGTACTAGTGAGTCAGTTTGACTATTGGAGGGAAAGACACGTGTAAGTTTCTTGAAATGCAGGAACTTGTGCTTGAATGATGCATGATATGCAGATGCAAAAGATGAGTTTTAATTTTTAAAAGACTCAATAATTTATTGCAAATATTATATAGACAAAATTTGGTATAAGCTGAATAAAAACCTCTTTTTATTAAACAATTGAGGGATCACAAAGGGTGAAATACAATTTCAGCGATCCTAAACAATACAAGAGGAAAACAGCTAAGTCTATGAGTCATAAGGAATCTCATATGTAGAAGGTCCTTCTGCTGGCTGATGCTTCCTTTTCTGCCTCTTTAGCTGAGCATTCTCGATCATAAGCTTGTCGACGATTCCCTTCCAAGCACCTGAGGTGGGAGGTATGCTGGAGTACTCATGAAATGGCTGGACTTTAGAGAGAAGTAAACCTTCTTGTTCCTCATGTTTCTTCACATCTTGTTGTTCCAAAATCTCAATCAAATCATCCTTCTCCTTCAGCTGCTGCTCCATCTTCATCTTCTTATCATTCAAGACATGGTACTTGCCTTCCCAAGTGTCTCTTTCCAATTTCAACCTATCCAAAACTTCTTGAAACTCTTCCCTACTCTCAATAGGAATGGTGGATGATGATGTTATAGCAAAAGGGAATGAGGTTTTCTCAAGAGCATATGGCATCTTAAGTTCACTAGCTCTAGCACAAACCCATTGGGTGTAGGGCTCAAAAGCAACACAACTCTTTCTTCCTAATCGGTCTTTTCCTTTCCTATGAATGTTACGCCAAGTATGTATGACTCTATCCTTCAAACCAAAACTCTCTTCGTCGTTGAGGTAAAAGAAACCTGACAACAGAAGGTTGTCGGGTTTATCTGCCATAGGATATCCTAACTGGCGTCTGACAAGGATGAGGTTGTAGTTAATTCCCCCATGTACACCAATGAGAGGTACGTTAGGAAATTCACCACAACTGTCAATAATTATGCCAACATCATAGGAGGGGTCATACCAATGTATACTCCCTTGATCAATGGACATGAACCTCTGAGACCATCTGAGCTTCTGCGGATTCTCCCTGAAGAGCCTGGATCTGGGCAAGTGAGAAATAAACCACTTATATAGGAGAGGTGCACAACAAAGAATGGTTCCACCACCTTTCTTATACATGTGATGGATAGAATAGTAGGTATCTCCAAGTAATGTGGGTACTGGGTTACCAATTAAGAAGATTCGTATAGCATTAACATCCACGAAGTCATCAATGTTTGGGAAGAGTACAATTCCATAAATGAGTAGAGAAAAAATGGCTTCAAGGCATCTCTACTATCTGCTTCTGCAAAGATAAAGGCTTTCTCCAACAGGAATCTAGAGGTTAGACCTAGAATCCCTCCTTTTTTAGTGAAGTTGTCCTTCACAACAGACGTTTCTAGGTGTAGTGCTTCTGCAATAGCTGCTGATGTAGGGGTCTTCTCTGAACCACTGAATGGTAATTTGTTAGAGACTGGCAAACCAAACCAATAAGAGTATTCTTCTATAGTAGGCATAAGTTGGTAGTCTGGAAATGTGAAGCAATGGTAGAGTGGATCATAAAATTGTACCAGTGTGTTGAGAACTCCATCTTCAACCTTGGTCTTCAAGATACCCATAAGTCTTCCATAATGAGCTCTGAAATCCTCTGGACTAACTATCATAGAACCAAGCTTCTTCAACTCTGTTAAGTCAGGACATTTGAAGGTGTATTTCTTGGTATTCCTCCTTCCAAGTTCCATTTTACTTATCGATATTTGCAAAAGAAAACTATTGAGTTTCTTAGTTTTTATGCAAAAGGTTTTTATGGATGCATGAGTGCATGAATGAATGTTTCACAAATATGAGTTTAGGGTTTTGACATTAAGCATGGAGCCAAGGGTCTAACCATCCCACAATGTATGAACTAATAGGTTTATTTTGTACCTGTAGAATAAGGTTCTAAAGTGGTCCCCAGAGTCATAGATCCATCTTTCAGATATTATCAGTTTAACAACTTGCTCATAGACCAATAAAATTCTCAAGAGAAACTCGTCTGAGTGTAGCATCGCGTAACAATTACCTCAGATCTTACACCTGAATAATCTCCGCACTACATCCTAAAAAGGCTAAGAGGGGTTGAAAGGGTTCTAAAGGTCCTCAAATTCTTAGACTCCCAGATCGAAGATAATAATGCCACTACGATTTACTCGTAACAACAAATATTACCATCAAAGGGGTCTCCATTGAGCGGGGTTATATCATATGTTAATCATGCTTATGATTACTCCAGACATGTAAGTTTGATTATACCACCATCCTATCTTATTTGTATTCTCTAATCCGTGTTAGGATTTCGTCACCACTTATAGATCTCCATAATGAAACCCAAGAAAATATAGCAACATATAATAATAAACACATATAAACAAGTTAGGTATCACCCACTTAATATTGAATCCCCAGTGAAGTCGCCATTTCTGTCGCGGTGAAGAATCGGAGACCAAGCTATTGATTAGACTTGACTCATGAATCAAAATATCACCATCGAATTTTAATTTATCCAAGGGAAGGGGAAAAGATTCAAAAATAAACCCAATATGTATATGCAAAGCTAGAAGATTAAACTTAAGCTAAGCAAAAGGGGGGGAGATTCTAAAGGTACGGGGGTGTGTTATGAAAAGGGAAGGTATTAACATCCTAATCATTTGTAGTACTCTACAGGAACCTTTTAAATATATGTGTTTGGATTAAAATTGTTTGCTATTTGATTGGGGAGATGAGAAAAAGAATTTTTTTTATTGTTTGATGATTTGGAAAGACGTTGAGTCTTATGCCTACGTACCCGTGAAGGATCAAAACCCCGTAGTTCGGGTTCAAAAGTAAGAAGGGATTTGTTGAGGTTGGTTTTATGAGAAAGAGAAAAATTGTCATCTTAAGGAGAAATCTCACATTTAAACCACCACAAACATGTGGAAGATAGATCTTTGCATCAAATTGAAAGAAGGGCTCTCACTTGGATATAGAATAAACAAGTATGCCACATACCTCTTCCAAATGGAAAAGAATCAATATCAATCTCAACAATGTTATGGGGTAGGAGATTTAAATCTCAACTAGGGATGACTCATGTCTAATCCTTTTATGAAAAGATTTTAAACATGGAAAATCCAAAGTGGCAAAAGGGTTTGAGTTAAGTTTGTGTTTTTTAGGTCTTATGAAAAGATCTTTGAATATGCTTAAGTGTTTTGAAGCATTTGATTAAGAAATAAAAGGAGAAACAATGATCTAAGTCAAAGCTTATTATGAAAGTGGTTATAAGAAGGAGAGAGAGATAGAATCCTAAGGTTTAAATTGAGGGGAACCTAAGATTGTATCTAGAAGTTTTTGGATTAAGGGGAAGCAAAGTTGTATAGAATATAGATGAACACACACACGCAAAATGACAATAATGTCATGATTCTTTTCCCTTGGATATAAACCATAACAAGATTGAATATGCATTAATATTATGGCACAAAATATGGCTAAGTACAATGGCAATCACAATGTATGGATGACAATGTTAAACATGGTTTTTTAGGCATTGAGATAGGCATAAACAAGACATGACGAAGTTTCATATGACATCACAAGACACAACATATTGATGGTGAAGACAAAATCATACTTGACATGGTAAAAGCATTCATTGGTACATGGTAAACACAACATGAATCAATTTAGGTCAAACATGCATCACATTATAAGTCTTCACAAAATAAACATTAGATTTGAATCAAAGTTCATGATAAGACCAAACTTAAGTGGAAACCTAATCACCTCCTAACTATTCATTCAAACATGTTTTCAAGGTGAATCAATTGATACATTGTATGAAAATAATCAAGTTCAAACATGTTAAGGATAACAATCAACATTTAAAAGAGTGTGCTTTAATCATACAAACTTTCAACATCGAGAACAAATAAGACATAAGTCGAAAGAATCGATTAGGAGCCTTAAAAAACACTTAAAACACATGTTTTCCATCCAATCAAAAGTAATGAAATAAATAATATTTTTGGGATTTTTTTGGTGTCATCATAAAATAGATATTCTTATGGACACATGGCAAAAATAATGGTCCAAAAAGGTTAAGGGATCATGAAGTTATGGGTTTTTGAAGTTATGAAGCAAAATGAACATTTAACAAATGAGAAAAAATAAACGCTACGCTAGCCAGGTTCGAACCCACGTCCTTAGGGTTCCATGGACTTTTTCCAATGCTAACCCAGTATCATCTTCAACCTCTCTCTCTCATTTTCGTTTTCTTTTTCTCACTATTTTTCCAATCTTTCATCAATCATATCTCTCTCATTTCTCAACCATTTTTCATGAAATAAAGATCAAAATCGCATAGAAAAATGCAAGGAACATAATGGTACCATAGGTTTTGGCTAATACTCAAAGATGGAGATGCACGATGGCAAAAACCAGAACTAAAATTTAGGTTTCATGCAACATAATTTCACATAAACAACAATATAAATGACATGTAAGCTAATGATCCTTCTTAACATAATAAATGCTACATATTTGCTTCAGAAATCAAAATGAAATGACGTATGTATGATGAGTTTCAAAGTGCAAGAATATACCTATTGGAGCAAGGTCTAATGCCTCTTCAACACTATTTCCAGCTACTGTTTGATGCCTCTCCTAATGCTTATGAGTTCCCAGAAGATGATTGGAACCTTTGGTTTGCATAATGCACAAGCCAAATGAGAGAATGGAGGTTAAGGTTGAAAAGCTCTCAAGAATGGAGTTTTTCATAGAAAGCTTGGTGTATGGATAGATGAGGCTTTTTCCTCTATTTATAGGGATCCTTGAGGGTTCAAGAAGTCTCAAATCCCATAAAATAATTAAGACTTGTACTGGTTTGCTTGCTTGGTTGGTTCTTGCACAAAACACCAAGTAGGAAGCATGGCAAAAGCATGGGGGGCTTGGAGTGTTTTATTGAGCTTTGTCTGAAGTGTAGGAGTGGATTTTATGTTTAGAGTTGGTATGTATCAGAGCCAAAGCCGTTTGGGAGCTCAATGGTACTTAATGTTGGGTTAAAGCCACTTTACATAAATGGAAGTGTAACCTTTATGCCAAAAATGGAATGATTCATTGTGTAATGGCTTGGTTGCTTGAATAATGGCTCAAAAGTGTGTGTGATCTTATGATTAGAGTGAGATTCAGAAGCAAGAAGTACATGTACTTGTGGATTTGTTTGGATTTGTAGTGTACTTTGGCTTAGAATTTGACTTATGAACCATTCCATGAGGCTGTCTTCCCAAATTCGATTCTCTTAGCTAGAGCATGGAAATTTATTGATCTTGGACATTTTGGAAATATGGAATCCTGATCTATAACTTTCATGTTGATCACGTTTCTTGAATCTATTGGGATCTGGGTGAAAAACTGGCATAAAGTTGGTCACTTGACTAGGTCAGCATGCTGAAAATTTCACTAAGTGTTTTACCACTTGACAAACAAATGAATCATCCACTTCATGACCCCATATCTCCTTATTCGTGAATTTTTTGAGATTTTATTGCCTGGGACAAAGTTGAAGTATGAAGCAAGGTATTTAATCTGATCGTTAGAGCAAAGAAAATGGTGGCTTGGATCATAAGTTATGGCCTTGAAAAGTTGGGTACTTGGGCATGTTTTTTAGGGACTTGGTAAAAATTTCAAATTCTCCATCTTTGCCCTTTTTACAAGTAACCTTGATTTTCTTGACTAAACTTGATCAAATGACTTCAATGATCATATTTTCTTAATCCTTGACTTGAAAAGTCGATAGTTGACCAAAAATCTTAAAAGTCAAACTTTGACTTTAAGCATTTGTTAACTTTTTCATCAGTTGTGTTCAAACTTTCATCTGCTTATGAAGCTAACCTCTTGAGCCATATGAATTGTATGAGTGGGTTATGAGTACACATTTTAATACCTTGGATCATGCCTCAAGCCATAGAATCATGCTTTGGCAAAGAGCCAACATCAAGCTGACTTTGACCAAAACCCTAATTTTGAGTGTAAAATGAATTGTGGCTTGATGAACTTGAGATGGGATGATCTTGAAATCGATTCTTATTGATGGAAGTCACTTGATTACTTGGTAAGAATGAGGAGTTTGAAATGTTAAAACTCATGCCAAGTCTTGATTGATCAAACTTTGAAAGCTCTTGGTGCAAAACCCTAGCTTAAGACAAACAAAGTAAAAAATCTTTTTGTATTTTCAATAGGTTAGTAGTGCAAAAATGCTAGATGTCATGAAAATGGTACAAATGATGGTGGCATATTAGGGTTGAAAATTAGGGTATGACAAACTTACCTCTGGAAGTTGATTATGATCGATCCCCCTTGGGTCTTGGTCTTCTGAAGTTATTATTCCTTTTTCTCCAGAGTTGTTTTACTCTTCTAGTTAAAAGGGATAATTCTTCTTCGTCGTCAGAGTCTTCCTTCTCAGAGTCATCATTTTCTTCTTCTTCAGCCTGGAAGGCTTTGTTTCTATCTGGTTTGCATCTTTCGGATCTGGACTTTAGTGCTACAGACTTGATCTTCTTTTGAGGTTCATCTTCCTCCAGTTCTATCTCGTGGCTTCTGAGTGAACTGACAAGTTCCTCAAGGATGATGTTGTTCAGATCTTTTGATAACTTTAAAGTTGTGACCATGGGTCTCCATTTCTTTGGCAAGCTTCTAACAATCTTTTTGACATGATCCGCAATTGTGTATCCTTTATCCAGCACTTTGAGTCCTGCGATTAAAGTTTGAAATCTAGAAAACATTACCTCTACAACTTCATCGTCCTCCATTTTGAAGGCTTCATTTTTCTGGATTAGAGCCAGAGCCTTTGTTTCTTTGACTTGAGAATTTACTTCGTGAGTCATCCTAAGGGAGCCAAGTATTTCTTTAGTTGTTTCCCTGTTGGTGATCTTTTCATATTCATTGTAGGAAATAGCATTGAGTAGTATCGTTCTGGATTTGTGATGGTTTTTGAATTCACGCTTCTGATCATCTGACATTCTGCTTCTGGGAATAGCAACGCCAACGTCTGTCACAGGTGGTGTGTAGCCAATTGTGACAATATCCCATAGATCAGCGTCGTAGCCCAAAAAGAAACTTTAAATTCTGTCTTTCTAATAATCAAATTTTTCTCCATCAAATATTGGAGGTTTAGCATTGTAACTATCTCTTTCATTGGTGTCGGCCATGGTTTTTCTCACGCTGGATCTCTCTACACTATTAAGTGTTTGATTAGAAAATCAATAACAGAGCCGAAGCTCTGATACCAATTGAAGGTTGAGAAAAACAAGAAAGGGGGTTTGAATTGTTTTGGAAAGAAAAAACTTTTTCAGAAATCAGACACACATAGAATAAAAAGGAAATGACATAGAATTTTATATTGGTTCGCTTGAAATTCAAAGCTACTCCAGTCCACCCGGCCAAGGTGATTCCACCTTCAAAAAGGACTTAATTCACTAATCTTGAAAGATTACACAACCAAACGTCTAAGAGAATAATCTCTCAACCCTCTCAAGTATTCAGACTGCGCAGAGTCATTTGAGGAAGTAGTTCAAGCAAGAGTGTAAATTGTAATGTAAAGTGATTCTAACAAAAAGCAAATATTATAGAATTATAAGAACAATAGCTTTTCACGTAAGAGCAGCAACTCGTGAAAAATGAGAGAGGATAAATGAGATTTCTTGTATGTCTCAGGTGTATGCTCTTGTGAAGTATTACATTCTTTATATAGTCGTTGTGAAGGACCGTTGGAGTGATGACAGAATCTTGATCATTGAAGAATGATTAATGTCATTACTCTCCTTGTTTCTTTCTAAAACAGTTTTGCACGCCTCATTATTCCCTTCTTGAAATACTTTCTTTCCATATTAAGATTCTTTTCGGTTACGCATTCTGGACTGGTGAGTCTACGTCGGAGTCTTGATATATCAAAATTTGTCTTCAAAGGATGATTATGTATAACCCCATCAGAGATTTTCAATGCTCTAGACTTCTTTAGTATTAGAGTCTGGATTTAGTAGGCTTTTATCGGAGCTTTTGACTTCTTAATGTTGCGCTGGTATCTGCGTTGATCAAAATCAGAACCTTCTGGATGCATCCTTTCTGAGTGGCATCTTGTAGCGGTGTATTCGTCGCTATATGATCTATCGATTAAATCATAAGCTAAGAGATACATTGAAATTTTCGAGTCGCCACCGCACTTTTATTTATCCAAAGGATTGGCTAAAAAGCGAACAAAAGCCTAAGAAGTTTTACACGTAGAAAACTAATAAAAAGATCAGAGATTCTGGGTAAGGGGTAAATTACGCAATGGGAAGGTGTTAGGCACCCACTACGTCCTAGGTACTCCTAGGGAGCCCTTTTCACACTTGTTGTACTAAATTATTATTTGTTATGACATAAACATTGTGCAAACATGATTGGGATGATGAGAAAAGAATATACAAGTTTTATTTATTTTTGTGTTATTGGGTTCGAACGGATGAACCCGTTGCCTACGTACCTTCCATCAAAGGTAAGGATCAGAACGCCGTAGTTCGGCTAAAAGATTTCCAAAAGTTGGTGGATTCAGTTTTAAACACAAGCACTGAGGCTTTTCATTATCAATGGGAGAACACTCGACCAAAAACAACATCCACCATGCGAGGATAGCTTCGACGTACTAGAGGGTTTAGCCCTGTTTGAAGTACGGAAGTCTTACTGTCGACTCACTAAGGATAGGCAAGATTTACATCAACCACAAAGATAATTGAAGCCTATGGCTAATGCATGAAAAGATTAATGGACAAAGCCAAAACAAGTGAATGAGTGAAATTAATTGATTGTGTTTGTGAAAATGAGGTCAAAGTATGATTAGGATTGATTCAAAGAAGTATTATGAAAATGAGAGTTTGAAAAAAAAGTCAAGGACTTGAGTCCAGGTTTTTAGTTAGAAAACATGAAAATGTTTGCACAACACTTATGTCAAATTTGAAAGGTAAAGTGTGAAAAGTCTAGGACATAATGAATGATGAATGGATGAGGATGGAAAATAAAACTTCTTAGAAGGTTCACTTCTTGAAATCATATGGGAGATGATTCAAGGGTGTCCTCTGGAATAGCAATGGATAATAATAAACAAGGCAAGAAAGACGGATATCGGATGCCAATCAATGGTCTTATACCAATCTCCTAAAACAAAACGGAATATCAGAAGCCACTCAATGGTCTTACACTAATCTCCTCAGGCAAAGAAATAAAAAGCGGATACCGGATACCAATAGATGGATTTACACCAGTCTCCTAAAACAGAAATGGATATCGGATGCCACTCAATGGACTTACACTAATCTCCTCAAAAGAAAAACAAAGATGAGAAACGGAAGCTAACTGCCAATCTGTCTGGACTTAGGTTAACTCCACAAATATGCTCATAGGAATACCAATGCCACGTTGCAGGGACTTACAGTGGATCCTCACATACAAGAACAAAAGTAACAATATGATCACAGGAATGCAAATGCCAACTTACAGGGACTTATAACTGTATCCTCACATACAAACAAACAGATCAAATTATGATCATAGGATAACAGATGCCAACTTACAGGGACTTATAACTGTATCCTCACATACAAATCAAAGCAACAGAAGATATGAGTGACCAATGAGGTCTTACACTCTATCCTTCCATATCACAGGAGCAAATGCCAAAGCAATGGGCTTACAATTGTCCTCAATGGGCAACCAACAAAAACAAAAGTCACACAAACAAATGATATGATCATGCACTAATGGCAATTGATGATGATGATAAATGCATAGCATACAGGCAAGCAAGTGCATATGAAGCAATCCAACAATCCATGAATATCAAACAGCACACTCTATAGCCAAGCAATGGGGGGCTCACACAAGAGGGTTTGACTTTGAAAGTCCACTGTAATAGGTAAAGGTCGCTCTTAACCTGGCCATTGAGGGGCTCAGGTGAAGCAGATGAATAGGAAATGAGGGGTGTGCCCCATTGCTTCAATCTCATATCAGAGAGAGCATCAAAGAAAGTGTGGGAGTTCAGAAAGTAGGAACTCTCTCCACATTATTGACTCGATTAGATCTTGGGTATTTATCTCATTGCTTCAACCATGTAATGGGAGCAAAGAGAGGACACACTGAATAGTGGGGGATAGATTGATTATCCCTACCTTCCACCAATTGCCTTACTTGAAGGACTTTTCCTGCTTAGGACAATTTTAAACAAACACAGGCATTGCCTCTTAAGGAGGACTTCAGACAGTTTGCCCGGTCAAATAACAGACCGGGTCTCCAGACTACATGAAGAAGAAGTAATTATACCTCAAAGCAAATGCTAAAAAGCAAAGCAAGCAAGTTCAGAGAACTTAAGCAACTAAAGTACCTGAAAAAGTCAAACTTATTAGCAAACAAGTCAACAGTCAAAATCAAAAGAAAATGAACCAATAGTCAACCACAGAGGGACCAATTGTGCAAGGCACAAAGACTCAAGCATATGAGTCACCTACAAAACAAAAGTTAGCACATTAAACAATCAAACTAAAACACATTTGAGTGATCCTCAAGGCATTGGTGCTTAACCTGAAACAGATGAACTCAACATAAGCTTAGAAGACCACTAGGACTAGCCTAGGGTCAAAGATGAAAGAAAAAGTCAAGGCAGCAAGGAAAAGTCAACCCAAACCAAGTTTAATCATTCAAGAAGCATTCTCAATTGGATTCATAATTATGTCATGCATCATGGTCATTTTATACACAAATGAATGCAAAGCATGGCAAGAGAAGCATACAAAAGTCAACAGCAAAGACTTCATTCAAAAGTCAACTCAAACAATCTCAAAAATCATGAAATAAATCACACTCAATCCTAACATCTAACATGGTAAGCATGTAAAGTTTCATGGCATTTGGATGAGAGGAAGGCAGTCAAATAAAATCATGAAGTCAAACCAAATTCAAGTAAGCATGGTGAAAGTCAACAAGCATGGGTCAACTTCAAAAAATCATATCAATTTGAAAACAGAAGAGAAATGAATGAGATTAACACCAATGCAAAGCTCAAAGAGTCTAGTTATCACATATGAAATTTCATGATCATACAATAAGATTTGAGAATTTCACAAAAGATTTGGCAAGGCATAGCACAAAAAGTCAACAAATGACCAAGTATGGAAGAAAATTCACAATCAAATGGAAAACAGCATGATTAATTCCAAGAAAATTCATACACAAACTAGACATGTGATAGGTCATTTATGCAAAATTTGGGGTCAATTGGATAAGAGGAAGCATGTGAACAAAAATTGGGAAAATACATGATCATGGTATAGCACCAAATGTAACACATAACTTCAGAAAATCATAACTCTCAATCCACAAATGATAAATGCACAAACTTTATATGGAAATGAAGGTCAATGTGTCTAGTTTCACCACAAAAAATTTCAAAGGCAAAGGATATAACATGAGTATTTCACAATTGAAATGGCACAATGTATCATTTGAGCATACATGTTGGGAAATCATTTATCATTTAAAATCCAGACCATGGAAAATTAATTAAAAATCATGATAAAATAGAGGACACATTCATGAGTTTAATGCAAAAAATCCCACAATTTTTGGAGTTAAAATGAATTAAAAATGAATTATGGAAGTTGGATGAATAATTGATGAAACATGAAGCATAATAGCATGGCATATGGGGTCAACCGTGGCATTCTTGTAATTATCAATTCACTTAACCAAAACGCACAGCATAAGCAGGACACGGGAAATGTTCTTATTGGTCCTCACCAATAGAACAGTAAACTTGGCCAATGGATGTTCATATTCTGGGTTTTAAAACCCTAGGGTTTACAGCATGGCTTGGCAACTTCAAACTCATGTTCATGAACAACAATCAACAAACAGCATCAAAGATCAATCATGGCACGAAACATCATCATCATGCAGTATTAACCAACAACAACAAAACATTAACCATGGAAAATCGGGCATATTAGAATAGCAAAACAGCAGCAGGGTTTCTTAAGGGTTTATGCAGCTGGGCATCATGAACATCAACATCATTCGACCAAACAAACAGACAACAGCATGGTATTGGCATTTCCAAGTTCATACACAATTCGACCAGCATACAACAATCATCATGCAATCATCATGCAAACATTAAGGTGGTAGCATTGTTATTCATGACATGAACAACAAAACAGACACAAACAGGAAAAGTTATGGGCATGGTTTCCTAGACTGCAGCAAGTAATCATCATCCAAGTTCCTCATTAAAATCGAAATTTAAACATGGTGAACAGCAGGGGAGTGATACAAACATGTTCATGCATACCTAGCTAGCAATAAAACAACACACATTCATGTAAAATTCTGGCAAGGACAAGTATTCTAACAGCAGCATACCATCATCATCATTCAAACAGCAACCAAACAACAACATTCAATATATTTCACATGGATTTTCTGGTCATGATGTTTGGTTCAAATAACAGCAGCATTGGCATTTGTAATCAACAGCAACACAAAAATCGACCAGCCATTATAACAGCATAGCATTTAACAAACTTCTTCGTACAACCACAACATAACAACAGTCCAACAATTCAAAAGGATTTTCATGGGCAGGGATAAGGTTTAACATGAACAGCCTTTGTTCATCACCATCAAGCAATCAATTGAAATCCAACAAATGCACCCAAACAATCATAGCATTAGTGCAGTAGGTTCACGTAACACACAAACAAATAATGAACCAGCACATTCAGGTGGAT
Source organism: Lathyrus oleraceus (assembly GCF_024323335.1). Taxonomy (NCBI): domain Eukaryota; kingdom Viridiplantae; phylum Streptophyta; class Magnoliopsida; order Fabales; family Fabaceae; genus Lathyrus; species Lathyrus oleraceus. The sequence continues at coordinate 417,046,749 of NC_066580.1, read as the reverse complement.
TTCTGGAAAAAGAGTCTTAGAGTTTTTTCAGAACAGAACAACAGCAACAACAGCATCATCATCTCATGCTCATAATCATCAACTAACACTCGAAACGAGCAAATCACACAACAGCAGGGCAACATGTTATCAATACAAGTTCATCATCAATATACATCCTCAACCAAAAATTCGAAAGGCAATGGCAGTCAACAAGGCAATGACAAAGTTCATGTAATGTCCAAAGCAGCCCTAAACCAAACATAACTAACACAACTCACATGGATTTCTGGGCATATTCAAAGCAACAGCATGGCAATGGTACACATGTAGCATCAACATAAAACAAACAAAACACGAGCAGGAAAATTTCTGGGCAGGGTTTCCTAAACTGCAGCAAGCATATTCATCACTTCCAGCAAATCGCATTTTTCAACATACTCATAAACAAAAAAAATGCTTACACCATTGCGCTTATCTAACAGCATACATACACATTCCAACCATAGTTTCATGAAAACCAACAGCATAACAGCAAATCGATGGAAAAACACATTCAAACATAAAGATGAAATCCCTATTTCTCACAGCATAACCAACCATTTCAAGCAAATTAACATTCATTAGAATCAGCATCATGTATTCTATCTAAAGCGTATCATGGCATAGAGGATGAAGAGATCGAGATTTTTACTTGGTTGTGAAGAAATGGAGGAAGCAGTGGTATTCTGAGGTTGCTATGCTCGAACAGATGACCCTTATGCTTTGCAATGTTGAATACTTGAAGAAGGTAGGTTCAAGAATGCTTGGAAAACCTCGCAGCTCCAACTGCCATTGTTGTGTGCTTTGAAGAACAGGTCATGAAGGGAAGGTTCCAGTTGATAAATGATGGTTCAAAAAGCTTCACAAGATGGACTGGATGATGAAGGATGTAAGGCTTGCTCGAGTTTCTTCAAGGGTTTGCAGAGATTGTTCAAATGCCAAAAATGCAAGAAAGAGAATATGTATTTTTCTGTTTGGTGGCTGTCAAAAACTAGGGTTGGAAATGCTCAGAATGAGCTCTTATACCTCTGTTTATCCTTGCTTAATCATGTGCTAACCAGGTTTTGTCAAATGAAATCAAAATGCCATTTTGCTAATTGTGTACAAATGGAAATGGTGGTGCAAAGCTGTACCCGAATTGGGCCTGCAACCAGCTGTAAAATGACCTTGCTTTTGCTGTTTTTGGTTTGTACTTGGATTGCTAGCTTGCCTTGTTCAAATGAAGTCATTTTTGCACATTTTACCAATTTGGCATTTTGGTCCATAATGGTGATGTAATGGTGCAATGAACATGGTTTAAGGCTTGGAACAAGTTTCAAATGTGATTTAAAACATTTCCCAATTGGCAAAAATGAGAAAAAGTCAAAGGATCAAAAAGTCAACTTTGAGTCAAACTTTGATTTTAAATGTAAAAGGTCCAAAAATGCCATTTTGAATGGTAAGGTTTTGATGAATGAAATTTATATTTTGGAAAGAGGATGAAAAATGTGGTTTGTAGGAAAAAACCCCACCAAATTTGGCCTTATGGTTTGAGAGATATGGCTTGTTGAAGTTCAAAAATTGGTGAAAATGATTTGATCATATCTTGACAACCACACATGGGATTTGAGAGTCCTTGGACTTTTTGAAAATGGGAGAACAAGATCTTCAACTTTCATGTTGGGCAAAAATTCATTTGAAGCTTGTATCATGATGTAAGTTGAGGATCAAGAAGTTTCCATTTTTGGCAGTTGAAATTACAGGTCCACTTTCTATTTCTGGAAAATTTTCTGTTTGACTTGATTTTCTTCCATGATGAGGTTTGGCATGATAGATGAGGCTTATACAAGCATGAATGAACTCCTTCAAATCAATTCCATCCATCAAAACACTGATTAAATCATCAGTTGACCAAGTTTGACTTTTCTAGGGTTTTGCTTGACTGAAGCATTTCTGATGAATTCCAAACCCTAATTCCTTGAGAACTTGATTTCAAATGATGTCCCAAGATGTATGAACCTTTGATTATTGATCATGGTGCCCAAATTCTGCAAGAATGGCCACCATCCATTGCTTTGACTGACTGTTGACTGACTTTGACCTAATTGCTGATGATTGCTTCAACTGCAAGCAACAAGGTTAGACTGACAATATTTTTGTACTTTTTGAATGATAAACATATGAAAGCAAAGATATACAAATGCAAGGTATGCTTGGTGATCAAGAAATCAACCCACAAGGCAACCTACCCACTAGGAGGAAAGCAAAGGCATGCAATGATCCTTGAGGTTATGATATGAATGATATGGGCCATGAGGGATCTTAGGGCCCAAAATTGGGGTCTTACAGATGCCCCTATTTAAGGTCATTCTAGCCGGAGAAGTGAAGTTTAGAAATCTTCATATCGACGCGGTAGAATGGGCTTAAATAACAGTAATGAGACAAATTTTGGTCCCTAAGAGACCTCATGATGCGAATGTATGTATGCAAAAGGCACAAATTCTGTGGGGAATATAATTCACGCAGAAGAAAAGACGATCCATCGGAGTAGTACACTCACCAGGAACAGAGACTCTAATAAGACTCTATGGGGATAGTAAAAGAAAAAGAAATGCGTGAACAATACACGACTCCAAACTGGGGAAAGACAAAACTGACATAACGTGATCAAAACACGACTCTGATTAAGGAAAACAGAAAAAACAGACTGGAGAACTCACTGGGGAGTGAAGGACTCACACTGGGGAAGAGAATTCCAAAGGAAAATAAATCCATTGGAGAGACACAAGCTGACTCGTGAGGAGAAGCAACAAAAAGTTCCACTGAGGAAGTAACAAGCAAAATGAGGTGTTACCGGGCAAGGGTAACAAACTCAGGAAGGAACACCAAGGATACCGGGTTGTAGGTATGTAACAGGTGACCGACCAAAGACGTGAATTGGTGTGTGTTCCAAAACACTCATCATCCTGAAGAGAGCGAAAGCAAACTTGTTTATAGGATGGATATTTGATTCTGTAAAGAATGCAAATCTTACTCTGAGGGGAAAGCAACAAAGGATTGACCCAAGAGTGAACGAGACATATTATTCATTACCGGCAGACCGTGAATAATATACTCGAAAGGAAAATTATCCTGAACCGGTTACTGGGTTGTTTAAGGATAAAATCCGAAGACGTGAATTGGTTTGTGTTCCAAAACACTCATCATCCGAAAGAAAGCGAAAGCAAACTTGTTTAAAGGATGGACAAAAAAAACGTGAATTGGTGTGTGTTCCAAGACACTCATCATCCGAAAGAAAGCTAGAACAGCAGACTTGTTTAAAGGATGGACAAAAAACGTGAATTGGTGTGTGTTCCAAAACACTCATCACCCTGAAGAAAGCTAGAACAGCAGACTTGTTTAAAGGATGGCTGAAAAAACGTGAATTGGTGTGTGTTCCAAGACACTCATCATCCGAAAGAAAGCTAGAACAGCAGTCTTGTTTAAAGGATGACTGAAAAAACGTGAATTGGTGTGTGTTCCAAGACACTCATCATCCGAAAGAAAGCTAGAACAGCAGTCTTGTTTAAAGGATGGCCAAAAAAACGTGAATTGGTGTGTGTTTCAAGACACTCATCATCCGAAAGAAAGCTAGAACAGCAGTCTTGTTTAAAGGATGGCCAAAAAACGTGAATTGGTGTGTGTTCCAAAACACTCATCATCCGAAAGAAAGCTAGAACAGCAGTCTTGTTTAAAGGATGGACATTCGATTCTACAAAGAATACGAATCTTGCTCAGTTGGGGAAAATCAACAAAGGATTCCAACTAAAAAGCGCATGAGACATATTATTCATTACCGGCAGACCGTGAATAATATACTCGCATGGAAGATTATCCTGAACCGGTTACTGGGTTATTTAAGGATAAAAATCCGAAAAGAAAGGCATCGGGATACCAGAATAGGTATATAATGATGACCAATCAAAAGGAGCAACAGACATTACCGACAAAAGGGTAAATGAAAGGCGATCTGCTGAGGATAAATTGCAAGCATCCGGCAATTATCGACAAAAGAAATAGCTGGGGATGCATTGGTAAACAACCAATGATCCGGGGAACAAATCACTAGCATACGGTGAAAAGACCCACTGGGGATAAAATTGCTAGCATACGGCAATTATCCACAAAAAACTTGCTGAGGATATAAGTGCTGATCTGAGCAACTTATCCAAGCAAAGGAAAATCAACATCAAGAACTAGATGAAGATAACCACAAAATTAGGGTTTACATCTACCGAATACGGGGTAGAAGACCAAAAACTCCGCGTGGGGATAGCACAAATCACAAATCCGCACGGGAAACCGAAATAGGGTTTATAACAAACCACAAACTGCTGGAGAGCAGGAAAATAGGATTCACAACTACCGGGTAGTAGGTAGAAAACCAAAAACTCTGGCTGGAGAATAAAAGGTGTATAACCACAAATTCTGTCAAGAAAGCCAGGAAGGATCGGACTTATAACTACCGGTTTGTAGGCAGAGGCCCAAAAATAATCCGATGGGGAACAACTCACTGGGAAACACAAGATATCTGACAAATAGTCAATTCGGGAATAATCCGAAAAAACAGATTGAATAAAGACACGTCCTAATGAGGATGTAACTCAAATAGGAAAATCCATCCCAATATATGTGTTGGGAGGAAACGGAAGAAACCGTCATCCACGAGGATATATCTCAGTGGGGAACTGCAGAAGGAAAGACAAACATATTTTCTGCTTATGGGGCTGACTCTATATGGAGAGATTTATAAACACCCGACATCTGCTTGGGGAGATCTGTAAAGAGATCTGTATCACCATAGCAGGAGACACGACAAACAAAAGATATATGGCGAGAAATGCAACATGAATATCTGAATGTTTATGAATATGCATGAATATGCGTAATTTATGTTTGATGAATGCTGACAAAACAGACAATTCTAACACAAACAGGTTCAAGAACCAAACGTCCGGTATTATACTTCCAGGGGAAAAAACCAGCTGGAGAGCCAATCTGCGGAGATCTATATGCTGTAAAGCAAAGATCTGCAGGTACTGCTGAAGAAGCAGAGAATCAGAGATATCGGGAAACATCCCAATCATGGTACAGAAAGTCACAACGGGCAAAAACAGCCACCAAGACGAATCTGTAAGGGAACAAGAGAAGTCCCAAAGTATATCTGCAGGGGATCCCAGTGTTAACTGAGAAACAAAGGTGCATACGCACGAGCACAAACTGCTGTAGAAGCAAATCCACACAACCCCGCTGGGGGACAACCCACTGAGAGAGAATGATATCATCCAAATAGAATCTGACTGCATAAGCAACTCTATTGGGGGAAAACTGTCGGCTACTCTCTTGGGAACAAGCCACTGAGGGAGGACAGGTCAAACAAGTAGGTTCTGCAACAGACCACTCCACTTGGGGAGAATATACATAGCAAACTGATCACAACAAGTAGATTCTGCAATACAAGCCACTCTACTGGGGATCACAGATAGTCAGGAAATTAATCCGTTCTCTGGAGGCTAGAGCCATCATCCGACCATGTCGGGGATTGAAAGAGTATTCAACAGGCGAAACTGCCACAACAAACTCTGCAGACTAAGCTAAGGAAAAGATGGTTGCAATACTGGGATACCAACCCAAATCAACCACTGAGTAGGAAAATAAATCCTGCTCTGCTGAAGAGAATAACTCTGATGGAGAGATAGCAACAATTCCGCAGACGACTTCGCCGGGGAGAAGGTAAAGTACCGGGTATCAAACCACTGACTTACCGAGTCTTCAAAAAGAAAGAGATCATGCTGAGGAAACAGACAGTTCCGCCGGCAACACTGCATGGGGAAAAAGCGGTAACAACTCCACTTGCAACCCTGGTGGGGATATTAATAACAGCTTTACTCGCGACTCCGAGGGGAGTATCGATCAATCAGTTATACTCATGACTGCGCTGAGGAGACAAATAAAGTCTGGGGCGTACGACCCACTGGAGAAAGTGACGGGGCACCAAGATGACAAACCATCAACCGCCGGAACTTCTCAAGAAAAACACCCATGCTGGGGGAAAAACTGCTGCTGGAGAAAACGAAGTCTTCAACAACGCTCTGCTTGCGACTGTACTGGGGAACAGCCCCAACAACAACTCTGTTTGAGGAACAGCCTCAACAAAGGTCCGAAGAAAGAAAATATCACCAAACCAGGATTATGAACGAATGTCTTACCTGTTGGAAATCATGCCACCCTCGGGAGAGCACTGAGATATTCTTGAGTATCCTTTCAATCTTGTGAATGTTCACTTTGTTTAAAACAAAAATTTTGAAAAATTTGATTTGTTTAAAACAATGACATTTTATCAATTTAAAGCATGCAAAACATTTGTTGAATTGAACAAATAAGAGTGCAAATAAATTGGATAAGAAGCTCAAATTGATTTGACGGGATGGTAGTCTGCAAATGGCAAGACTCCATAGATCTGTACAAATTTGAAATCAGTGATATATATTGGAAGAGGGCTACATTGAACATAATGATCCTTTCTCTACCAATTTGAATCTCGATGTATCCGAAGCTTCAGTCGACAACGAATCGAGAATTCTCTGACGAACTGACGACTGATGAACCAGAAAGTCTTGTCAGGATGCAGTTACTTGCCAAATCCCTAATTTTTGCCTAGATTGCCCCAGGGTGAGGTACTCAATCTAGCGGGATGCAAATATATTTTTTTTTCAAGTCTCTAATTTTTGCCTGGATTACCCTTGCGGGTTCTCCACCGAGACGCTCATTTTTGCCTAAGCCGCCCTTTCGGGTTTTCAACTTAGCGAGCAATTCTGTTTTTTTTTCATTCTTTTTTTCATTTGCATATACTTTTTTTTTTTTTTTTTTTTTTTTTTTTTTTAGGCAAAGTATCTCTTGACTGCATCTGAATTCACAGGACGAGTGAAATCCTCCCCATCCATTGTTGTAAGCATCAAAGCACCGCCTGAAAAGGCTCTCTTAACAACATATGGACCCTCGTAGTTTGGAGTCCACTTGCCCCTGGAATCGGGCGCGAAAGACAAAACTTTCTTGAGCACCAGGTCACCTTCTCGGAACACACGAGGCTTGACCTTCTTGTCGAATGCTTTCTTCATTCTTTGCTGATACAACTGACCATGGCACATGGCAGTTAATCGTTTCTCTTCGATCAAATTCAACTGGTCATAACGACTCTGAATCCATTCAGCATCAGTCAACTTGGCTTGAGGGTATACTTTTTTTCTTTTTTCTTTTGAAGAAATCTTGAAAAAATTTTTTGCTGATTTTTGATTTTTCATCTTTTTCACCCTCTCTTCTTCTTTCTTTTTTTCTTTTTTTTTTTTTTTTTTTAATGCCCCAGTTTGACTGGTTTGCTGATTCTTGTGATACAGCTGAATGAGCTTCTTTGGTGCTCAAGAAGACGGGTAATCTCGTCAGGAATCCCCTTTAACATCATCTTCATCTGCCTCAGATACAAGGACTTCAAGATTGGGAGATGGCGTTGGATCATTATGTTCAATGGGTTTGGAAATCCCTGCATAATGATTCTGGATAATGAAAAGCTTTTGAATTTGAACAAGCAAATCATTTATGCAAATGAAAAAGCTGTTTTTTTTTGTTTTTCAGGGTTTTTTGTGATCACTGATTTCATGCAAAAAGCAAAAAGTGAAAACGAATGGAAAAACAAATGTTTGACAATGCAAAAATTGAATGAAAACATCATTGTATTAAATGCTGCCAACAATGTCATCACTTCTCCTTTTGGCATGGGAGAAGGGTTTCAAACAAAGTGAACAATTCATGCTGATTTATGAATGACCGTAGGAACATCCACAGCGACCCAATTGTGGCAAGACACCACCAGGAATGATGAAATTGTTCAAATCTTCTGCGTCTTCTTCAAAGATAGCAGCAGCCTCTTCTTCAGGTTGATCGGCATGGATGAATCCTCCACTTGTGAACAGACCTTGCTCATTGAATGCCCCAGAACCAAAGCCAATGCCTGCCCGGGATCGATTATCTTCAAGCTCAAGCACTTTCCCTAATCCAGCGACTGCACCACATTCAATGGCCAGCTTAGCATCACGGTAGGAAGTGAATGAAGGAGACTTCTTCTCGATCGGTTTATCAATAGATAAAGCTTGAAACTGAGTTCCAACTTCATCCTCTGCGTCAATATACGAGAAAGAAGACAGATTACTGACCAAGAGAGCCTTTTCTCCCCCTACTACAACCAATTTCTTATTTTTGACAAATTTCAGCTTTTGGTGTAGGGTGGATGTCACGGCGCCAGCCTCGTGAATCCATGGTCTGCCTAAGAGACAGCTGTAAGATGGGTGGATATCCATTACTTGAAAAGTAATCTGGAAATCACTTGGTCCTATCTTGATTGGGAGATCAACTTCCCCAATCACGGTCTTGCGCGACCCATCAAAAGCTTTTACAACAACCCCACTCTGCCTCATAGGAGGACCTTGATATGACAATCTGGAGAGTGTGGATTTTGGCAATACATTAAGGGATGATCCAGTGTCCACCAACACATTAGACATTGCATCAGATTTGCAATTCATGGATATGTGTAAAGCCATGTTGTGGTCTCTTCCCTCCTCAGGGAGATCAGCATCACAAAAGCTCAGAGTGTTGCAAGCGGTGATGTTTGCAACAATGCTATCAAATTGTTCCAGGGTGACGTCATGATCAACATATGCCAGGTCCAAGACTTTCTGCAGAGATTCCCGATGGGGCTCTGAATTCAGCAATAGAGAAAGAATGGAAATCTTGGAAGGCGTGTGTAGAAGCTGGTCTACAATATTGTACTCACTCTTTCTGATGAGCCTCAGCATCTCATCAGATTCTTCATCAACAGTGCCACTCGGGCCAACAAAAGAAACAGGGGTCTTTTGTACAGACGAGGAGGGTTTGGCGACATCAAGTGCCGGATTCTGAACATTCACAGCATTCCCTACGGGGTGCTCAACAGTGTCAGAAGGAACAGCCTTAGCAGGCGCAGAAAATACACGACCACTTCGGGTCAACCCACTAACATCAGCAATAGTGGTCACGGAAGTAGACGGCAGAGGAACCTCGACCCCATCCTGGACAGCAACAGGACTGTACCGGAACGGTACGGCTTTATCAGATGAATACGGCACAGGGCCAGCTGGTTTGATGATCAAAGCAGGGGAAGCCTTCGGTTTGTTGCTATTATAACGAATAACAACGGGCTCAGGCAGCTTGAACACTGGTGATATGACATTCACCTCGGGCTCGACAACATCAACATTGCGATTCTGGAGAATCTCAATGGTACCTTCATTCAGCAACTGTTGAAGCTCACGGCGGACCTGATCACAACCCAAGCGGTTAACAGAACAGACACGGCACTTATCGTGGTTATGCTCCAAATAACTGTGCTGACACAGCATTTTATGTAAATCAACCAACGATTGCCGGATATGGCTGACATATTTCACTTTGTACTTCCCAAGGTCTTCCTGAATCATATTCACAGATTTCCCATGCGAAGGCAATGGGTTCCTGGTGACATTCGGGTTGGAGTCTTCAAAACTCAGAATTCCGCTTCTCATAAGATCTTGAACCTTATTCTTCAGCGGGAAACAGTTCTCAACGTTGTGGCCCGGAGCACCGGAATGGTAGACACAATGCTGGTCTGGTTTGTACCACCATTGCGGGTTTGCAGGAATAGCAGGAGGATCCCTGGGAGAAACCAACTTCCTCTCCAACAAGGAGGGATAAAGCTCTGCATATGACATCGGAATCGGATCGAAGCTGACCTTTTTCCTATCATAATTCATATTTGCTTGATTGGTTGTACTTCCACGAGGCTGGTAGGCCTGTTGCTGTGGACGCTGCGGTTGTTGTTGATATTGCGGCTGTGGATATTGCTGCTGATGCTGATATTGTTGAACATTATCCTTGAATACAGGTGCTACATGAGCCACCTGATGCTGATGTCTGGCACGATGTGCAGGCTTCCTCTGAACAGAGGGTCTTCGATGCTTTGGCTGAGACTGCACAGCATGCGCTTCACCTTCTTTCCTCTTAAACGCTCCATACCGCTTAGAGGAAGAAACATCATCTTTTGCCAACCGTCCTTCGCGGACGCCTTCTTCAAGACGCATCCCCATGTTCACCATCTCGGTGAAATCAGAGGGAGCGCTGGCCACCATTCTCTCATAGTAAAATGACCCAAGAGTCTTCAGAAAGATCTTGGTCATCTCCTTCTCTTCTAATGGTGGAGTGATTTGAGCTGCCAGCTCACGCCATCTCTGGGCGTACTCCTTGAACGATTCCTTGTCCTTTTGTGACATAGACCTGAGTTGATCTCTGTCAGGCGCCATGTCAACGTTATATTTATATTGCTTGACGAAAGCTTCGCCAAGGTCATTGAAAGAGCGGATGTTGACGCTGTCCAGGCTCATGTACCACCGGAGAGCAGCACCAGACAAACTGTCTTGGAAGTAGTGGATCAAAAGTTGATCGTTGTTGGTCTGCGTAGACATCTTTCTGGCATACATAACCAGGTGTGCCAAAGGACAAGTGTTCCCTTTATATTTTTCAAAGTCTGGGACCTTGAATTTGACTGGTATCTTCACACCGGGAACTAGACAAAGTTCGGCTGCTGACTTGCCGAAGAGATCTTTGCCTCTAAGAGTTCTCAATTCCTTTCTCAGCTCGAGGAATTGGTCATTCATTGCATCCATTTTCTCGTGAACATCTGAGCCCTCAGAAGCTTCAGAGTGATAGATGGTGTCGTCTACCCTAGGCATGGTATGCACGACGGGAGGAACGGGTATAGGGACCGGGCTAGATGCCGACATTTGAGCAAACGTAGGAGCTGGCAGATCAGGCATGAAGCCAGGAGGCATCCCCCAAGGAAAACCGGGAGGCATGGCATTTGGCTGATGGGCACTGACAGGCACCGTTGATGTAGCTATCTCTGAGATAACCGTCCGCTGAACGGGAGTTGCTGGTTGAGGAGCAGGCTGATTCTGAGCAGCAAGAAGTTGCTCCATCAGAGCGCCAAGTCTGGCGACTTCATCTCTCAGACTCTGGTTCTCTTGTTCCAACTGCTCCATAATCCTTGCAGAGTTGACTCTCGTATAATACCGGTGAGTCAGCTTGTCTTCAAAATAAATGAAGAGCAGATGTTAGAACCAGAAGACCAGAAAAATGGGTACCTGTTTATGCAAGAATGATGCATGAAATGCTTGTGCAAATGCTTTTGTTTTCAAGGAACCCTTAGGGTATTTGTTTGCAATATTTTGAATATTTAAACAATTTAATTGCTCATGGAAAATATTTCATTCAAAATATATCAGAACAAAGAAATACAGCATTTTTGATTCAATTATTACAAAGAGAAAAGGTAAATGACATCCTATGGATCCCTAACAGCTCGGGATGCTGGAAGACGAGAAGTGCACAACTTCTTGATCTCTCTCTCATAGGCAGCTTCCATATCAGCCTTCTCCTTGGCAAGTCGATCATACCTCCTCTTCCAGAATTTGGATGACTGAGGAAGCAGAGAAGTCCAAGTGTCGTTCGGATCATCGATCACTCGGTGCTCGAGAAATTCAATCATAGCATCCTTCTCCTTGAGCTGCTGCAGCAATTCCTCTCTCTCGCGGATCCAGGCACGCGAAAGGTCTTCTTCTCTCAACTCCTCTACACGTTGGGTAGGGAGGGTTGAAGGCCCAGCCACATCCAACAGTGTAGGTCTCGGATGATCATACGGCATCAGGTAGGTGGCAGCTCTCTGTCTGACCCAAGAGGTGTATGGCTCCAAAGCAATGCAGTTCTTTGGACCCAATTCATTCCTACTCTTTATGCGAATATTGCGCCAAGCGCGGACGAATCTGGATTTCAGGCCTTGGGGATCTTTACCCTCCTGAAAGAATACACCTTCTAACAGAATGTTATGGGGTTTATCCTTTAGGGGGAACCCAAGCTGACGACGTGCAAGCGTAGGATTGTAAGTAATCCCACCACATGTACCAAGAAGAGGCACATTGGGGAATTCACCACAAGAATCGATGATCTGAACGGTATCATACACGCGATCATACCAGGTGATATCATCATTGGTGAGAGACATGAGTCTCTGAGACCACCGTAGACATCCCTTGTTCTCCTTGAAAGCAACTGTCTGCGGCAAGTGCGAAATAAACCACTTGTACAGCAGGGGTAAACAGCAGACGATGACTCCTCCATTCTTCATATTCCTCAGATGCAAGGAAACATATGCATCACCCAACAAGGTCGAAACTGGATTAAGAACTGAGAAGATCCTAATGGCGTTCATGTCCACGAACTTGTCAAAGTTGGGGAATAGCACCAATCCATAGATGAGCAACACAAACAGAGCCTCAAAGGCATCCTCACTCATGGCCTTCCCATAAAAGGTAGCTTGGGCAATGAGGAACTCGGAAGGAAAACCTTGAATTCCGCCTTTGGTAGTCAGATTAGCTCTAATCAGATCTTCATCTATGTGCAACAAGCTGGAAATCTCTCGAGCAGATGGAATACCCTCTAAGCCACTGAACGGCACTTGATCCAGAATAGGAATCCCAATAAGGTGAGAGTATTCTTCCAAAGTCGGCAACAACTGGAAGTCCGGAAATAAGAAGCAATGATAGAGCGGATCATAGAACTGAGCAAGAGTGCTCATCAATCCCTCATCCACCTGAGTAGTCAACAGCGGCAGAAGCTTCCCATAGCGAGCCTTGAAACCCAAGGGATCTAATACATACGATGTCAGATTCCTTAACTCTTTTACATCGGGCTGCTTGAAGCTGTACTTCTTTGTATGCCTTTTCGGTCTTTCCATGTCTGAAAATTTTGCAAATAACCCTTTAAGTTCCTTGAAAATTTTCTTTTTTTTGATGACATGAATGCGGATGAATGCGTGAATGCATGAATGCAACAAACACACTCAAGGATCAAGCAAAGCACACCAAACAAAGGTCGTGGGAAAGCTCTAGGTATCCCTAATATCAATCATCCATTTTGGTGGATTTAGGTTTTCACCTTATCGACACCCAAGTTCCATTGATATTAACGGTACATGAACCGGTTCAAACATTCCTAATATCAACCAGCCGCTTTGGTGGATTTTTGGTTTTTTACACCCAATCCGGGATCCATTGATATTAACAATGTTTGAACGACTCAACCACGAATCACGGGTTTGTTGAGAGTCACGAGCATGGAGTTTCGGTTAAGAACCACCCAAAGGGAGTGTACTAGGGTTTAAACCTGCCAGACATGTTCTATCAGAGGTTCCCATAATCATCGTTCCATCTTTCGAATATTATCGGAGGAACGAATACTCGTATTCCAAGAATATTCTCAAGAGAAACTCTCATGAGTGTAGTATCGCGTAACAATCGTATCAGAACTGACATCTGAACGACCTCCGCACTACGGTCCTAAAAATAGGCCAAGATGGGTTTGGTAAACTAAAGGTCCTTGGCTTCTGCGGAACATGATTGAAAGAATAATGCCTAACCACAAATAACTTGTGTGACATTATTAATTCAACATGACCTCCACCAAGTGAATGGACTCGCAAGTCAACTGGCTAAGGAATACTCCACACCAATCGACAAGACTATGCCATTCTCCTATCCTAGAGTGCACTCGAGTTCGGGTATAGAACTCATCTCACAGATCACCAAAGCAAACAGCAATTGTATATCAAGCAATTCACACATTACAATCAATACAGTGATCCCAAATTGTACAAAAATATGTCAAATGACAAATAATAATATAGCACAACAAGGGTGAAAAGTAGGCAATACAACCAGGGATGATGTGATTTCCCCAGCAGAGTCGCCACTTTTCTGTAGCGGTGTATTCGTCGCTATATGATCTATCGATTAAATCATAAGCTAAGAGATACATTGAAATTTTCGAGTCGCCACCGCACTTTTATTTATCCAAAGGATTGGCTAAAAAGCGAACAAAAGCCTAAGAAGTTTTACACGTAGAAAACTAATAAAAAGATCAGAGATTCTGGGTAAGGGGTAAATTACGCAATGGGAAGGTGTTAGGCACCCACTACGTCCTAGGTACTCCTAGGGAGCCCTTTTCACACTTGTTGTACTAAATTATTATTTGTTATGACATAAACATTGTGCAAACATGATTGGGATGATGAGAAAAGAATATACAAGTTTTATTTATTTTTGTGTTATTGGGTTCGAACGGATGAACCCGTTGCCTACGTACCTTCCATCAAAGGTAAGGATCAGAACGCCGTAGTTCGGCTAAAAGATTTCCAAAAGTTGGTGGATTCAGTTTTAAACACAAGCACTGAGGCTTTTCATTATCAATGGGAGAACACTCGACCAAAAACAACATCCACCATGCGAGGATAGCTTCGACGTACTAGAGGGTTTAGCCCTGTTTGAAGTACGGAAGTCTTACTGTCGACTCACTAAGGATAGGCAAGATTTACATCAACCACAAAGATAATTGAAGCCTATGGCTAATGCATGAAAAGATTAATGGACAAAGCCAAAACAAGTGAATGAGTGAAATTAATTGATTGTGTTTGTGAAAATGAGGTCAAAGTATGATTAGGATTGATTCAAAGAAGTATTATGAAAATGAGAGTTTGAAAAAAAAGTCAAGGACTTGAGTCCAGGTTTTTAGTTAGAAAACATGAAAATGTTTGCACAACACTTATGTCAAATTTGAAAGGTAAAGTGTGAAAAGTCTAGGACATAATGAATGATGAATGGATGAGGATGGAAAATAAAACTTCTTAGAAGGTTCACTTCTTGAAATCATATGGGAGATGATTCAAGGGTGTCCTCTGGAATAGCAATGGATAATAATAAACAAGGCAAGAAAGACGGATATCGGATGCCAATCAATGGTCTTATACCAATCTCCTAAAACAAAACGGGATATCAGAAGCCACTCAATGGTCTTACACTAATCTCCTCAGGCAAAGAAATAAAAAGCGGATACCGGATACCAATAGATGGATTTACACCAGTCTCCTAAAACAGAAATGGATATCGGATGCCACTCAATGGACTTACACTAATCTCCTCAAAAGAAAAACAAAGATGAGAAACGGAAGCTAACTGCCAATCTGTCTGGACTTAGGTTAACTCCACAAATATGCTCATAGGAATACCAATGCCACGTTGCAGGGACTTACAGTGGATCCTCACATACAAGAACAAAAGTAACAATATGATCACAGGAATGCAAATGCCAACTTACAGGGACTTATAACTGTATCCTCACATACAAACAAACAGATCAAATTATGATCATAGGATAACAGATGCCAACTTACAGGGACTTATAACTGTATCCTCACATACAAATCAAAGCAACAGAAGATATGAGTGACCAATGAGGTCTTACACTCTATCCTTCCATATCACAGGAGCAAATGCCAAAGCAATGGGCTTACAATTGTCCTCAATGGGCAACCAACAAAAACAAAAGTCACACAAACAAATGATATGATCATGCACTAATGGCAATTGATGATGATGATAAATGCATAGCATACAGGCAAGCAAGTACATATGAAGCAATCCAACAATCCATGAATATCAAACAGCACACTCTATAGCCAAGCAATGGGGGGCTCACACAAGAGGGTTTGACTTTGAAAGTCCACTGTAATAGGTAAAGGTCGCTCTTAACCTGGCCATTGAGGGGCTCAGGTGAAGCAGATGAATAGGAAATGAGGGGTGTGCCCCATTGCTTCAATCTCATATCAGAGAGAGCATCAAAGAAAGTGTGGGAGTTCAGAAAGTAGGAACTCTCTCCACATTATTGACTCGATTAGATCTTGGGTATTTATCTCATTGCTTCAACCATGTAATGGGAGCAAAGAGAGGACACACTGAATAGTGGGGGATAGATTGCTTATCCCTACCTTCCACCAATTGCCTTACTTGAAGGACTTTTCCTGCTTAGGACAATTTTAAACAAACACAGGCATTGCCTCTTAAGGAGGACTTCAGACAGTTTGCCCGGTCAAATAACAGACCGGGTCTCCAGACTACATGAAGAAGAAGTAATTATACCTCAAAGCAAATGCTAAAAAGCAAAGCAAGCAAGTTCAGAGAACTTAAGCAACTAAAGTACCTGAAAAAGTCAAACTTATTAGCAAACAAGTCAACAGTCAAAATCAAAAGAAAATGAACCAATAGTCAACCACAGAGGGACCAATTGTGCAAGGCACAAAGACTCAAGCATATGAGTCACCTACAAAACAAAAGTTAGCACATTAAACAATCAAACTAAAACACATTTGAGTGATCCTCAAGGCATTGGTGCTTAACCTGAAACAGATGAACTCAACATAAGCTTAGAAGACCACTAGGACTAGCCTAGGGTCAAAGATGAAAGAAAAAGTCAAGGCAGCAAGGAAAAGTCAACCCAAACCAAGTTTAATCATTCAAGAAGCATTCTCAATTGGATTCATAATTATATCATGCATCATGGTCATTTTATACACAAATGAATGCAAAGCATGGCAAGAGAAGCATACAAAAGTCAACAGCAAAGACTTCATTCAAAAGTCAACTCAAACAATCTCAAAAATCATGAAATAAATCACACTCAATCCTAACATCTAACATGGTAAGCATGTAAAGTTTCATGGCATTTGGATGAGAGGAAGGCAGTCAAATAAAATCATGAAGTCAAACCAAATTCAAGTAAGCATGGTGAAAGTCAACAAGCATGGGTCAACTTCAAAAAATCATATCAATTTGAAAATAGAAGAGAAATGAATGAGATTAACACCAATGCAAAGCTCAAAGAGTCTAGTTATCACATATGAAATTTCATGATCATACAATAAGATTTGAGAATTTCACAAAAGATTTGGCAAGGCATAGCACAAAAAGTCAACAAATGACCAAGTATGGAAGAAAATTCACAATCAAATGGAAAACAGCATGATTAATTCCAAGAAAATTCATACACAAACTAGACATGTGATAGGTCATTTATGCAAAATTTGGGGTCAATTGGATAAGAGGAAGCATGTGAACAAAAATTGGGAAAATACATGATCATGGTATAGCACCAAATGTAACACATAACTTCAGAAAATCATAACTCTCAATCCACAAATGATAAATGCACAAACTTTATATGGAAATGAAGGTCAATGTGTCTAGTTTCACCACAAAAAATTTCAAAGGCAAAGGATATAACATGAGTATTTCACAATTGAAATGGCACAATGTATCATTTGAGCATACATGTTGGGAAATCATTTATCATTTAAAATCCAGACCATGGAAAATTAATTAAAAATCATGATAAAATAGAGGACACATTCATGAGTTTAATGCAAAAAATCCCACAATTTTTGGAGTTAAAATGAATTAAAAATGAATTATGGAAGTTGGATGAATAATTGATGAAACATGAAGCATAATAGCATGGCATATGGGGTCAACCGTGGCATTCTTGTAATTATCAATTCACTTAACCAAAACGCACAGCATAAGCAGGACACGGGAAATGTTCTTATTGGTCCTCACCAATAGAACAGTAAACTTGGCCAATGGATGTTCATATTCTGGGTTTTAAAACCCTAGGGTTTACAGCATGGCTTGGCAACTTCAAACTCATGTTCATGAACAACAATCAACAAACAGCATCAAAGATCAATCATGGCACGAAACATCATCATCATGCAGTATTAACCAACAACAACAAAACATTAACCATGGAAAATCGGGGCATATTAGAATAGCAAAACAGCAGCAGGGTTTCTTAAGGGTTTATGCAGCTGGGCATCATGAACATCAACATCATTCGACCAAACAAACAGACAACAGCATGGTATTGGCATTTCCAAGTTCATACACAATTCGACCAGCATACAACAATCATCATGCAATCATCATGCAAACATTAAGGTGGTAGCATTGTTATTCATGACATGAACAACAAAACAGACACAAACAGGAAAAGTTATGGGCATGGTTTCCTAGACTGCAGCAAGTAATCATCATCCAAGTTCCTCATTAAAATCGAAATTTAAACATGGTGAACAGCAGGGGAGTGATACAAACATGTTCATGCATACCTAGCTAGCAATAAAACAACACACATTCATGTAAAATTCTGGCAAGGACAAGTATTCTAACAGCAGCATACCATCATCATCATTCAAACAGCAACCAAACAACAGCATTCAATATATTTCACATGGATTTTCTGGTCATGATGTTTGGTTCAAATAACAGCAGCATTGGCATTTGTAATCAACAGCAACACAAAAATCGACCAGCCATTATAACAGCATAGCATTTAACAAACTTCTTCGTACAACCACAACATAACAACAGTCCAACAATTCAAAAGGATTTTCATGGGCAGGGATAAGGTTTAACATGAACAGCCTTTGTTCATCACCATCAAGCAATCAATTGAAATCCAACAAATGCACCCAAACAATCATAGCATTAGTGCAGTAGGTTCACGTAACACACAAACAAATAATGAACCAGCACATTCAGGTGGATTTCTGGAAAAAGAGTCTTAGAGTTTTTTCAGAACAGAACAACAGCAACAACAGCATCATCATCTCATGCTCATAATCATCAACTAACACTCGAAACGAGCAAATCACACAACAGCAGGGCAACATGTTATCAATACAAGTTCATCATCAATATACATCCTCAACCAAAAATTCGAAAGGCAATGGCAGTCAACAAGGCAATGACAAAGTTCATGTAATGTCCAAAGCAGCCCTAAACCAAACATAACTAACACAACTCACATGGATTTCTGGGCATATTCAAAGCAACAGCATGGCAATGGTACACATGTAGCATCAACATAAAACAAACAAAACACGAGCAGGAAAATTTCTGGGCAGGGTTTCCTAAACTGCAGCAAGCATATTCATCACTTCCAGCAAATCGCATTTTTCAACATACTCATAAACAAAAAAAATGCTTACACCATTGCGCTTATCTAACAGCATACATACACATTCCAACCATAGTTTCATGAAAACCAACAGCATAACAGCAAATCGATGGAAAAACACATTCAAACATAAAGATGAAATCCCTATTTCTCACAGCATAACCAACCATTTCAAGCAAATTAACATTCATTAGAATCAGCATCATGTATTCTATCTAAAGCGTATCATGGCATAGAGGATGAAGAGATCGAGATTTTTACTTGGTTGTGAAGAAATGGAGGAAGCAGTGGTATTCTGAGGTTGCTATGCTCGAACAGATGACCCTTATGCTTTGCAATGTTGAATACTTGAAGAAGGTAGGTTCAAGAATGCTTGGAAAACCTCGCAGCTCCAACTGCCATTGTTGTGTGCTTTGAAGAACAGGTCATGAAGGGAAGGTTCCAGTTGATAAATGGTGGTTCAAAAAGCTTCACAAGATGGACTGGATGATGAAGGATGTAAGGCTTGCTCGAGTTTCTTCAAGGGTTTTGCAGAGATTGTTCAAATGCCAAAAATGCAAGAAAGAGAATATGTATTTTTCTGTTTGGTGGCTGTCAAAAACTAGGGTTGGAAAATGCTCAGAATGAGCTCTTATACCTCTGTTTATCCTTGCTTAATCATGTGCTAACCAGGTTTTGTCAAATGAAATCAAAATGCCATTTTGCTAATTGTGTACAAATGGAAATGGTGGTGCAAAGCTGTACCCGAATTGGGCCTGCAACCAGCTGTAAAATGACCTTGCTTTTGCTGTTTTTGGTTTGTACTTGGATTGCTAGCTTGCCTTGTTCAAATGAAGTCATTTTTGCACATTTTACCAATTTGGCATTTTGGTCCATAATGGTGATGTAATGGTGCAATGAACATGGTTTAAGGCTTGGAACAAGTTTCAAATGTGATTTAAAACATTTCCCAATTGGCAAAAATGAGAAAAAGTCAAAGGATCAAAAAGTCAACTTTGAGTCAAACTTTGATTTTAAATGTAAAAGGTCCAAAAATGCCATTTTGAATGGTAAGGTTTTGATGAATGAAATTTATATTTTTGGAAAGAGGATGAAAAATGTGGTTTGTAGGAAAAAACCCCACCAAATTTGGCCTTATGGTTTGAGAGATATGGCTTGTTGAAGTTCAAAAATTGGTGAAAATGATTTGATCATATCTTGACAACCACACATGGGATTTGAGAGTCCTTGGACTTTTTGAAAATGGGAGAACAAGATCTTCAACTTTCATGTTGGGCAAAAATTCATTTGAAGCTTGTATCATGATGTAAGTTGAGGATCAAGAAGTTTCCATTTTTGGCAGTTGAAATTACAGGTCCACTTTCTATTTCTGGAAAATTTTCTGTTTGACTTGATTTTCTTCCATGATGAGGTTTGGCATGATAGATGAGGCTTATACAAGCATGAATGAACTCCTTCAAATCAATTCCATCCATCAAAACACTGATTAAATCATCAGTTGACCAAGTTTGACTTTTCTAGGGTTTTGCTTGACTGAAGCATTTCTGATGAATTCCAAACCCTAATTCCTTGAGAACTTGATTTCAAATGATGTCCCAAGATGTATGAACCTTTGATTATTGATCATGGTGCCCAAATTCTGCAAGAATGGCCACCATCCATTGCTTTGACTGACTGTTGACTGACTTTGACCTAATTGCTGATGATTGCTTCAACTGCAAGCAACAAGGTTAGACTGACAATATTTTTGTACTTTTTGAATGATAAACATATGAAAGCAAAGATATACAAATGCAAGGTATGCTTGGTGATCAAGAAATCAACCCACAAGGCAACCTACCCACTAGGAGGAAAGCAAAGGCATGCAATGATCCTTGAGGTTATGATATGAATGATATGGGCCATGAGGGATCTTAGGGCCCAAAATTGGGGTCTTACACATCTGTTCATCAAATATTTTATATCTGATGTAATTTTCTATCTGATGTATGGTCAGAGTCCTGCACACTAAGAAAAAATCTCGTTAGAGTACCATTTTTGTTTCATCCTTTGTTATCATCAAAATCTTAGAGATATATTGTAGAACCAACTTTGTTCTTATAGGATTGTGGACGAAGGAACACTAAGAAATACAGTTTCAGATGTCGTGATTTGAAAGATCTAAGGAAGTTGTCATCCTTTATATTAGACCCCTTGGACTTCAAGCAACATCATGGGAAGCTCTTGTCTGTATTATCTACTGAAGTGGTTGAAGGACTTCTGAGTATTTTGATTCAGTTCTATGACCCACTTTATTGGTGTTTCACGTTTCCCGACTATCAGCTTGTGCCCATGTTGGAGGAGTATGCCAATCTCTTGGGTATGCCTGTGTCTAACAAGGTACCTTTCAGAGGATTGGAGGAGATCCCGAGATCTCATGTCATAGGTGAAGCTCTTCATTTGAAGAAATCTGAGATTGATACTCATTTAATAAAGAAAGAATGGATTCTTGGGGGGACTTCTGATTTTCTCATTGGTAGAGCTATTGTTTTTGCTCAAGCCGATAGCATGGATGCTTTTGAAGTTATCTTTGTATTGCTCATTTATGGTCTAGTTTTGTTCCCTAACATTGACGATTTTGTTAATGTTAACGCCATCAGAATCTTCTTGATTGGGAATCTTGTTCCGACTCTGTTGGGTGACATGTATTTCTCTTTGCATTTGAGGAATTCTAAAGGTGGTGGGACTATTGTGTGTTGCGTTCCTCTTCTGTACAAGTGGTTTATTTCGCACTTGCCTCAGACGCCTGCTTTCTTGGAGAATCGACAATGTCTACGATGGTCTCAGAGACTTAGGTCTCTCACTAATGATGATATTGTTTGGTATGATTCTGCATTGGGTAGCATGGATATTATTGACATTTGTGGTGAGTTTTCTAACGTACCTCTTGTTGGCATGCAAGGAGGAATCAACTACAACCCTGCATTGGCTCGTCGTCAGCTTGGGTTCCCCTTGAGAGATAAACCTAATAACATTCAGTTAGAAGGTCTATTCTATCAGGAGGGTAAAGATCCCCAACATTTGAAGGGTAGAATGGTGCATTCTTGGCACAATATGCATATGAAAGGAAGATCTGAGCTTGGCCCATGCCATTGTGTAGCTTTGGAAGCTTACACTATTTGGGTGAAGAAGAGAGATTTTAAGCTCAAGATGTTGTACGCTTGTGAGAGACCCATGCATGTGGTTGTGGCTGAGCCATCAACTCTCCTTAACCAGGATATAGAGGAGTTGGAAGACGCACTTGCCAGGATGAAGCAAGAGAGATACTTGTGGGAAGAGCGGTTCCATGCTTTGAACCGAAAGCATGAGGAGTTGCAACTTAAGTCGAAAGACAAATATGCGCTTATTGAGATTCTTGAGGAGCATGCAGTGCAGAGACAGAGAGAGCCAGAGGATTTATTTTCCTCCAGTATTCCTCAGCCTTCTGGTGCTAGGAAGAAGATTGTTGATCATCTTGTCCTCGAAAAAGCTCAAATGAAGACATTCTTTGAGTCAGAGATTCGACGCATCCGAAGGAAGTCCACTCCCTTGGCCATATCATCTGATGCAGTTCCTAGGGATCCTTAGGATGATAGTTTCCTTTTTTTTCTCTTGTATTTATATTTTGGTTTCTGAAATTGTACTCAGTGTAATCCTTCCAAATTTTATGAAAAGAGATTTTATGGTCAATTGAATTGTTATTATTGATTATTATTACTAATTGAAATTGTTTGCAAATAAGACTTCACATGTTCCTTGAAATTAAAAACAATCAAAAACATTGCATTTCATGCATCATTTGCATAACAGGTTTCTTCCGCCAGATGTCTTATCAGTTCTTCTTCTGTGTATTAGCCAAGCTGACTCATCACTATAACACATGAGCTAATCGAATGAAAATAATGGAGCATCTTGAACAAGAGAACAGAGATCTTAAGGATGAGATTTTCAGACTCATAGCCTTGATGAAGTCTGTGATTGCTGCTCAGAACCAACTGTCTCCTCCTCCTGCAACTCTTCCTCCTCAAAGGACTATTATTTCAGAAATTGCTTCATCATTTATGCATGTGGTTGCTAGCCAGCATGTTCCTGCCATGCCTGTTGGGTTCTCGTGGGGAATGCCACCAAACTTTGTGCCTGAAGGGTACGCACCAACATTTGCTTCTCTGCTGGCATATAGCTCGGTCCTGTCTGTGCCTCCTCCTATTGTGCATACTTTGCCTCGTGTCGAGGAAACCACTTACCACTTTTAGTCGTCTAAAGGTTCAAACGTTTATGAGAAAATGGATGAGATGAAAGATCAGAGTCTTGAGCTGCAAAAGGAATTGAAGACCCTAAGAGGGGAGGATTTGTTCGGTAAGAGTGTTGTTGAGTTGTATTTAGTGCCTAATGTCAAGATTCCGGTGAAGTTCAAGGTCCCAGACTTTGAAAAGTGTAAAGGGAATACTTATCTCTGATTCATCTTGTCATGTATGCTAGAAAGATGTCTACCCAGACCGAGAATGATCAGCTGCTTATTCACTACTTCCAAGATAGTCTGACATGTGTTGCACTTAGATGGTACATGGGCCTGGACAGTGCTAGTGTCCGTAATTTTAACGACTTGGGCGAGAGCTTTGTCAAACAATATAAGTACAATGTTGATATGACTCCCGACCGTGACCAACTTCGGTCAATGTCTCAGAAGGACAAGGAGACATTCAAAGAATATGCAAAAAGATGGAGGGAGTTAGCTGCTCATATTAGTCCACCTTTTGAGGAAAAAGAAGTTACTAAGCTATTCTTGAATATGCTGAGTTTATTTTACTATGAACTTATGATCGCAAGTGCCCCTAATGATTTCACCAAGATGGTGAACATGGGGATGGAAAGCAAGAAGTATGGTGGTAGCTTCTCCAAGAAGAAGAAAGGAGAAACTAATGCAGTATTATCAAGAAGACAGAGAAGACCCCTTGTGAAGAAGAATCCTCAATCCCGTCAAAATCATCATCAAGTATCATCAGCAATTTCAATTTTTACCAACAATTCAACAAATCAATCAGTTCCTATTTAGAAATAATATCAACAACAACCGCAACAACGTACCAACTACTACAACAATCATCATCAGAAGTTTGAGAGGAAGAAGGTCTCTTTTGACCATATTCCTATGACATATGCATAATTGTACCCTTCATTGGTTGTCAAGAATCTTATCCAACCAAGGAATCCTCCACAAATTCCGGAACTGTTGCCATGGTGGTTCAAACCTGACTTGCATTAGGATTTTCACCAGGGAGCTCCTGGTCATGATATTGAAAAATGTTATCCCTTGAAGTACGAGGTTCAGAAGTTAGTCAAAAGCGGTATGGTGTCTTTTGAGGACAGAGCACCAAATATTAAAGTAAATATGTTGCCTGCTCATGGCAACACTTCTGTGAACATGGTAGACGACTGTCCTGGCAATTTCTGGGTCTTTGATGTCCATCATATCCGTAGGTCCTTGGTGGAGATTCACATAGACATGTTCCTGGTAAGCCATTATGAACATGACCATGATGGTTGTGTCATTTGTAGCATTAACCCTCAGGGGGTGTAATTGTTAAGAGAGATAGTCAAAGGTTGACGGATGAGAATGTTATTCAGGTTCAACAGTCAAGGTATATGGGAAATGATGTGAATGTTATAGTACCAGTGTTCAAAACCCCTGAGCGGATAGTTATTGAGTTTGACAGCAGCAGCAACGGAAATGTTAACATATCGGTATCGTTGTTGGTTATACGGTTAGCAGGCCCGTCCCCTATTCATCTGAGAAAGTTGTGCCATACAAGTATAATGCCACCATGATTGAGAATGGTCAAGAGGTTCATCTTCCAGTTGCAGATTCAGTGGTGAGTATCACAAATGTAGTGAAGGTGGCCCGTAGTGGTCGTGTGTTCAGCCCAGTATTTCCTAAAGTTGTAGAAGACATTTTTGTGGGTAAGAAGGCAGAAGTTCCTATAGTTGATCCAGTTAGTGCTCATACTTGTCAGTCTGGTGAATCTAGCAGATTGAAGACTAACGAAGATTATGAGGTGTTACGCCTGATTAAAACAAGTGAAATCAATATTGTGGATTGGTTGCTTCAAACTCCATCAAAATAAATTGTGTTGTCATTGCTGATAAATTCTGAGGCACACAGGGAGGCTTGGAGAGAGTATTGGAACCAGCTTACGTGGAACATGATGTTACTGTGGATCAATTTGACCATATTGTTGCCAACATTACTTCCTGTAACAACCTGAGTTTTTGTGATGATGAACTTCCTGAGGAAGGTAGGAATCACAACTTGGCACTTCGTCTTTCAATGAACTGCAAGGAGGACGCTCTGTCCAATGTGTTAGTTGACACGGGTTCATCATTAAATGTGTTTCCCAAGTCAACTCTAGCAAGACTTTCTTATCAAGGTGCCCCGATGAGGTACAGTGGCGTGGTTGTTAAAGCGTTTGACGGTTCTCGAAAAACTGTCATTGGAGAAGTGGACCTTCAAGTTAAGATAGGTCCGAGTGATTTTCAAATTACTTTTAAAGTGATGGATATTCACCCATCCTACAGCTGTTTGTTGGGAAGGCCATGGATCCATGAAGCTGGCGCTGTGGCGTCTACTCTACACCAGAAGATGAAGTTTGTTAAAAATGGCAAGCTTATCGTTGTTGGTGGAGAGAAAGCGTTGTTAGTAAGCCATTTGTCATCCTTTACTTATGTAGATGCTAAAGAAGAAGTTGGAACCCCGTTCCAAGCTTTGTATGTTGTTGATGAATTGAAGAAGGCCGGGGCACCCATGTCTTCTCTGAAGGATGCCAAAGAGGTTGTTCAGGATGGTAACACCGACAAATGGGGTCGCGTTGTGGAAGACATTGAGAACAAGAATAGCACAAGGCTGGGATTTCAGCAAGGGCCATTCAACGCTAATGTCAAGGCTATGCAAGAAGTTTTCCATAGTGGAGGGTTCATTTACAAGGATGATCAACACTCAACTGTCGTTATTGGAGATGATGATGAAGACGAGGCTTGTGCCAATTCTGTAACACACGGCCAGACTTGTAACAACTGGATTGATGTTGATGTTCCCCTTGTTATGCACCGTTCGAAGTAATTTTTTTTTAAAATATCCTTCTCTTATGCCTAAGGGAGAAGTGAAACATTGTTGCGCGCTTTCAATATTATCATCAATAAAATACAATTTTATTCATCCACATCTGTGTTGTTTGTTTTTACTTTTTGCTTTTTTTGAAAATGGTAATCACAAAAAATATAAATAAATAATAATATTTCCATCTGCATAATATTTGTTCGCCCTTCACTTCTCTAAAATCCAAAATATCTAATCATTATGCAAGTTGATTCTCAAACCCATTGAATGTAATGATCCTACTCCCTCTCCAAACTTTGATTTTCCTGTGTTTGAAGCTGAGGAAGAGAATGATGATGAAGAAGTATATAATGAGTTATCCTGTTTGCTTGAGCACGAGGAAAAAGCCATTCAACCGTTTGAAGAGCATATTGAATTAGTCAACTTGGGTTACAATGATGATGTGAACGAAGTCAGGATTGGGTCTAAATTGTGTCCAGAAGCTAAGAAGGGGTTGGTTGATCTTCTTCGAGAGTATTCTGATGTGTTTGCTTTGGTCCTATCAAGATATGCCTGGTTTGGATTCTGATATTGTGGAACATAGATTGCCTTTGACGCCAGAATGCCCACCGGTCAAGCAGAAATTGAGAAGCAGTCACCCTAATTAACAGTGAAATTCTGGTATCAGATATGAGATGTCGAAGGTAATGTCACGACACTAATATCTGAGTAATACAAACAGAATAACGATAGAGAATAGTAATGCAAGATACACAAGCAATTGTTAACCCAGTTCGGTCCAACTCACCTACATCTGGGGGCTACCAAGCCAGGAAGGAAATTCACTAAAATAGAATCAGTTCAAAGACTCTCCGTACACTTCGACAAGTTACAGTCTTTCTCACCTAATCTCTACCCGTGCAATTTCTACCTAAGCACTCTTAGATATGAGAACCCACTCACTTCCCTACAATCACACCTGTGATCTTAAACAACAATCCCTTTAGAAAAGAAAACACTTTTCAATAACACACTCTTGATTTTACTTCACAGTTTCAATCAAGAAGACACACTCTTGATCTTGCTTCACAGCTTTGATCAAGAAGACACACACTTGATCTTGCTTCACAGCTTTGATCAAGTAGACACACACTCTTGCTTAACAGCTTTAGAGTGACAAATTACAACCACAAATCAGACCAATTCAATCATCAATGGATGACTTGAATGGCTTACAAGTCTTATGACTAAACAGACATAAACCCTAACTCTCTCTCTATATTTCGCACAGTATTGGTTATGTAGTAAAACAGGTTTTCTAAGTCCCTTTTTATAGAAGCTTTCAGCTGGGCTTGGACATCTTGAAAACCCTAAATCTATTTTCCAATTAAATCTTTTCATAACAGCTGGATAGATCTCCTTGGAAAATAAGTAAATCAGGTTGTAATCAATGATTGAATGCACCTTCAAATCAGATCTTCAATCATACATAGATTGCCATTAATTGTGCAATCACAAAACGCCAAACATTCATACTGAATGTTCTGTATACAGGATGTCATGACATTGGGTCTGACATCCTGGAAAAATCCTGCATAATTCCATAATTCCTTTTATAACTTCCAGCAGGTACAACCATATCAGATGCCATGACCTTGTGTATGACATCTTGAAACAATCCTACATGAACATGTCTTTCATTTAAGCTCCAGCAGGTACACATATATCAAATGCCATGACCTTGTGTATGACATTCTGAAACAATCTTACATGAACATGTTCTTGAACTCCAACAGGTACATAGGATATCTTATGTTAAGACATCACACATAACATCTTGTGAACACTCTTTGTTTTACCAAAATTGCTGCCAACACTTAGAATCAACAAACTCCCCCTTTGGCAAATTTTGGCTAAAACACATATATGTTCTTTTTGTTCACAAGGTAAACTATCAGCAGTTAAACAATATAAAAGTAGTTTAATCAGCAGCAGAAGCAACACAATTACTAGCTAGTTACTAGTAATACACACATGCACAAGGGTACTTCTCCTCCCCCTAAATCTGTGCAACAAAAATAGAATTACTAGTTATGGATGCAACTAGTAAGACACACAAATGCACAAGGGTACTCCTTCTCCCCCTAAATCTGTGCATACATCTCCATAACAGCTACTGTAACCACAGTACCTGTACCAGCCAGAATGTCATTCTGACATCTGCTTCAACATCAACACCTGTGCATACATCATTCATCCTCTTTGACATTAATAAACAGAACAACGTTCTGTTTTAACACCTGTGCACTTCCTTCAATAATAGTTGTCCTTCAGTTCAGCTACATACATCTCCCAACTCCACAACTGCTTCCACATCAACACTTCTCCCCCTTTTTAGTCAAAATTGACCAAAGGTGACCAATTAGACAAAATAAATGTCAATTAGCCTAGCAGAGAATGTTAGCACAGATGTCATAACGTATAATATGTTAAAACATAATTGTTCAGGAGATACAAACCATCATCATACACAGTTGTGATAGCTGAGATAATGAAAAAATCCATGGAACTCATTAAGAGCCCAAATTATTACAAGCAGGCATCAATGAGGACTACCACAAATTACACAATTTTTCAAAAAACAATAAAACTTCAGCCTACAAACAACATAACAACTTCCAAAACATCAATCTTCCCAGCACACCTCACAGACTTCACCACAGCATACCAGTCTTCAACACAAAAGGGGGAACCATCAATCAGAGGAAGAAGTATCACCTTCACCTTCAGAGCTTTCAGAGTTGCCACTGGATTGAGATTTTGACCTCTCTCTTGAGGTATTGGCATCTGAATCTTCACCACCCTTCTCCATTTCTTCCTTTTCTAGGATCCTAATAAGAACTTCCAGAGATTCTTTTCTTGCCTTGGCTACCCTTATACCATTATCCAGTTCCTTGTAGGTATCTTTTAGTTGATCAATTAAGCTTCCTTGAGATGCATGCTCTCTTCTGGCAGATGTCATGACAACATCATTGACATGAATTCCCTCAAACAGCTTATAATGAATGGATAGTGGGGGCTTTCTTCTGCTTGGAATGTCATTTGTATTGAGTATGTCTGGTTGTTGACTCAAGATAATACCACAAATAATGAATGGGAAGGCAATGGGCAACTTCACAGCATTTGTGGAGGCATGTCTGATAGTTTGATCAAATATAAACCTTCCAAAGTCATAGTTTATCCTGGTTCCAATTGCATGAATGATTCTGCCAAGACCAATGGAGATGGTAGAGATATGATTAGTAGGCACCCAGTTGGCTGAACCAATCTTGTGTAGGATGGCATATTTGACAGTGAGCTTGCCAGCTGATAAGTGATTCCTACTAGGCCATTCCTTAACTTGGCCAACTGTAATAATCCTACAGACCTCATTGTCTGTAGTCTCTAGATCCACTCCTCCATCAGTTCCTCTTCCTAGGAACTTGTTGATAATGCTTGGTGAGAATTTCACACATTTACCCCTTACAAACACCTTGCAGAACTCCCTGCTGCTCCTTTCATAAATATCCTCAGGGATATTCACAATAAACTCTTTTACCAACCCCTCATAACATTGGGGTAGAGCAACCACCGTCTTCATTAGACCAACATTTTTTATCAAATCAATTACTTCCTTTACCTCTACAGCCTCTTTTCCAAGCTCTCTTTCAACAGCTACCCTCATCTGGATGACAAATTTCCATTTTGCAGCACCATCTTCTAAATGGAAGGAGATATTGTCTAGGTGCACAACAACAGTTTTGCCAGGAGACTTCTTAACAGCCTACCTTTTTGCAGGGGAGATGTCTGGGACATCGTCTTCGACATCCTCATCAGAGTCAGAACTGTCTCTTTCTTTCCTTTTCCTAACCTCAACTTTACTCCAAGATTTGGAGGGTCCTGCACCAACAACCTTCTTCACTCTTCTTGTTGTTCTCATTTTAGCCACACTTTTTCCTTTTCTAGTCCTCAGTTTCTCAGCTACACTTGGTTTTACAAGGTGGACCAAAGTGTCATCCTCTTCTTCAGAGCTTTCTTCCTCTAGGTCAATAATATTCTCCTGAGATGTATTTGTTGGTTTCTTTCTAGGTAGGGTTTTTCCTAGAGAACACAACCCCTCAGCAGCCACTTCCTTTTCTGATCTAGATGAGTCATCATCTTTCTCAGCTTGGGGTTCCTCCTCGGGAGAGGGGTCCCTTCTGGACAGAGGTGTAGAAACACCTTTGACTGAATCCCCTTCACTTAGTATCCTAGTAACTAGGTTCCTAATGGCACGATCAGCATAATGCATGTCCTTTGGAAGAGGAGATTTATCAGGGATATTACCTTCTTTACTTCTAGCCGTGGAAGAGGGACCTGGGGCGTCACCGGGTATCACACACAGAGGAGTGACGTTCAGCACGTCTTCGTCTAGAAACTCCATGGAGGGAGTCTTTGCATGATGAGAGGGTTTTGACCCAGACGATGAAGGATGTTGAGACATGTTGTTGAACTTTTGAGAGAAGTTTATTTGCCCTAGCAGAGGTCCTCTGATAAGTTTGATGGAGATGGAAAGAGTTGTGTTCAGGTAGCGTGTGCAGATGACATAGATACTATTTCCAATACAAGGTAATGATTCATTATTAATGTGGCTCTTTCTTTTAATTGGGTAGACAATATTTTTATTACTTTTTCCACTCCATATTAATTGCCATAATTTCTCAAGAATCCAAATCCCTAATTTCCCTCTT
The DNA here is from genome assembly GCF_024323335.1 of Lathyrus oleraceus. Taxonomy (NCBI): domain Eukaryota; kingdom Viridiplantae; phylum Streptophyta; class Magnoliopsida; order Fabales; family Fabaceae; genus Lathyrus; species Lathyrus oleraceus. The sequence continues at coordinate 417,015,867 of NC_066580.1, read as the reverse complement.
ACATATTCAAGTTGAATATCATCCAAATCCCCAGCAACCTTGTCAGTTAGTTGTATTTCATGCTTTAGAACTATGAATTTGTTTTCCACATATTTTCTAATTGTGTGATGACAGCAACTAATGTACTTGGTCCAACTGTGCTGAATATGATTTTTGGACATAGTTGCAACATACAAGTTGTCATAATACAATGTAATGACATCGTGTGTGACATTGTATGCAATCATCAGTAGTTTCATCCAACCTAGTTGAGAACAACTGCTTTCATCTGATATACTTTCATCATCAACATCATTTTTATCTTTCAAATGTGTAGGAGCAGGAGTACTTTCACTCTTCATCTCAATCTTCTCCACATTGTTCTTGGTACTTTTGCTTTGAGATAGACACATAGTCCCTTGTGGTCCAGTTCCAACAAAGCTCTTTCCAATTTCAGACTGCAGATGATTAGTCACATGTCCACCCATTTGATCTAACTTTTCAGTTATTTGGGTCATCATGACCTTTTCTCTTTTGAAAGTGAGTTTAAGTCTGAGATTCTGTTGTGGCATCCTTGTCTGACATTTCCCACAGACTTGTCCTCTAGCAGCTATACTCATCTTCATCCCTTCCTTTTTAACATAGGCATACTTTGAGGAATAATCAATTTGAGAGCTCCACATGTAACAGTTGTCTTTGGTCCTGATTCCTTTCATAATTACTTCACTGTCTTTGTTAGAGATTAGACATTCAGTTTTGGTGAAGTTAACATTCAGACCTTGGTCACATAGTTGACTGATGCTTATTAGATTTGCAGTCAAGCCCTTAACCAGTAGGATATTGTCAAGTTTAGGAACTCCAGGACATTCAATCTTGCCTATACCTTTTATTTCACCCTTTGGTCCATTACCAAAGGTTACATGGCTTATGGCATGAGGATGAAGATCAGTTATCAAGTCCATGTTTCCAGTCATGTGTCTAGAACATCCACTATCAAAATACCACTCTTCTTTGGCTAAGATTCTGAGGGGAATGTGAGCTATTAGACTTGTAACATTAGTCTTAGAAACCCATAGCTTCTTGTTGATAGGCCTATGCTGCTTGGGTCTGGGTTGGTGAACAGGGCTAGGATAACCATACAGCTTATAGCAGAAGGGCTTCAGGTGACCCAGTTTCCCACATTAATGGCATCTCCATCTTTGGTGTTTCCCTTTCTGCTGTATCCTCTGATGTTGTGACAAATGATGTGACGTCTCAAGTTTACTTTTACTAAGGCTGCTTTTAGGTTTGGCTTGAGGTTTGCAACCAGTGTAACTGCTCTTTGGCTTAGACTCATTATACCCAATGTCAGATTTCTCTCCTGTTATTTGTCCAGTTTGAAGAACCTTGTCTAAGGAATCAGATCCATTTTTTAACATCCTTACATACTTGGTCATTTCTTCCAGTTTAGCATTTAAGAACATAGCTTCAGTTTTTACCTTGGAGAGGGTTCCTACATGGTCTGCCTTTTCATTCTCCAGTTGTACTATCTTCTGACTTTCAACTTCTAGCTTGGCATTCAGAACCACTGCTTCTGTTCTTAATTTGGAGATGGTTTCCAAGTGTTCTACCTTCTCATTCTCAAGTTGAATTATTTCCTTCTTCTGGCTTTCAACCTGTTTACATAGCTCTACACTTTTGTGACATAGCTTTCTGTTGGTAGAGTCCAACTCCTCAAAGGTTACTTCATCATCACTTGAGTCTTCATCAGAACCCCATCTTCCTGTCAAGGCAGTTACCAGATTTGTAGCTTCATCTATTTCACTCTCATCAAACCAAGTGGCAACAAGACTCATCTTTTGCTTCTTGAGGTAGGTTCCACATTCAGTTCTAATGTGTCCATACCCATCACATTCATAGCACTGTATTTCTTTTCCTTCTTTGGGCTTATCATCTGACCTTGCTCTTCTTTCAGTATTGTTGGATCTACTGATGTCAGGTGAGATGTTCTTGACATTAGCCTTAGATCTTACATCCATCTTTTTCAGCAGTCTGTTGAACTATCTTCCCAGCATTGCTACTTCTTTTGACAAGTTTTCATCAACATCCTGATTGTTTTCATCTTCTGTGTTTGACATGAAGGCCATGCTTTTGGTTTTCTTTTCAGAACCATCATTTAATCCCAACTCAAATGTTTGGAGGGAACCAATTAGCTCATCAACTCTCATGTTGGAGATGTCTTGGGATTCTTCTATGGTTGTTACTTTCATAGAAAATCTCTTAGGGAGTGACCTGAGTATTTTCCTTACCAGCTTCTCATCTGACATCTTCTCTCCCAGTTCTCCTGAGGCATTTGCAATTTCAAGAATGCTCATATGAAATTCATGTATGTTTTCTACTTCTTTCATCCTTAGACTTTCAAACTTGGAGGTGAGCAGTTGTAGTCTAGACATTTTAACCCTAGATGTGCCTTCATGAGTGGTTTTGAGAATGTCCCAGGTGTCGCATCCGCGAAAAACAACCGGCGGGCTAAAACAAAAACAACACAGAGCCGCCACCGTGCGTTATTTATCCCAAAATAGGGAAAGGAAACGCTCAGAGTAAACCTGGGAAAAGCATGGTCTCGCGACCAAAGAGAAAGGGTACGGGAGTCGGTTACGCAAGGGGAAGGTATTAGCACCCCTCACGTCCGTCGTACTCGACGGGATCCACGCTCTAAAGAAAGAAAAGGTTGCTAAAACAAACATCACACACACACACTAAAGACAACGCAGGTGGGGTTAAGAGGAAGAGGGCTCGCTAGGACATCGCATCCTATGCCTACGTATCTCGTCTGGAACGAGAATAAGAGCTGTCGTAGTTCGGCTCACGCACGCCAAACAAGCAAACACAAACACAGGCAAACATGGAGCCTGAATGCCAATCACTGGACTTACATCAGCATCCGAACCAAAACACACACAAAAAGGCAAACGTGGAGCCCGAAAGCCAATCACTGGACTTACATCGGCATCCGAACCAAACACACGCACACTGGAACCCGAATGCCACTCGATGGACTTACATCAGCTTCCAAGCACACAACAACCGACAAGTTAATAGGGAGTCGGGAACTCGAGCCTATAACTGTCAAGCACATACGCAAAAAGAAAGAAAAGTGCCCGGAGAGACCTCGCACGGTCTCCTGCCTACATACCTCGTCTGGAACGAGGATCAGGGTGATGTAGTTCCCCTGAAAGGGAAAGAAATTCTAGCCAGAAACCAAGGGGAGACACACTACCAGGGAGTTGTACTCGAGCCTAGTGTTATCATGCATCATTGCCCTATGTTGTGGTTTCTACCTACTTGCACAACAGCAAGCTAATCCTATCCAGGAAAAAAGCAAGCATGCAAGCATCAATAAAACAAAACAAGCATTTCAAGCAAATATTCACAAAGCACACACTATATCCAGTCAGAAGTGGGCTCAAACAAAGGGTTCGACTGCCAAGGCAAGTCACCTGTACAAGGGTAGAGTTAGCTCTTAACCTTGCCATTGAGAGGCTAAGGTGAAGCTGATGAAAGGTGAGTGAAGATTAGACTTCACAGCTCTTATCCCTGATCAGGGAGAGCTTCAGACAAAGGAGCGTGGGTCCAGAATGGAGGGACCCTTCTACGCTCAAGACTCTGACACAACTGTACAAAGTACAAGATCTTGGGTTTGTGTCCCAATGCATCAACACAGTGGTGTGAGCAGAGGGACGACTCAACAAAATAGCGGGGGATAGATTGCATATCCCTTGGGTTCCGCCAATTGCCTCATAGAGGTCTTTTCCTGCTTGGCACAAAAAGTAAACAAGCACAAACATTGCCTCTTAAGGAGGACTTCAGACAGGTGCCTGGCCAAGTAACAGGCCAGGTCTTCCAGACTACATGGAGAATAGAAATTCTACCTCAATTGGTTTAAAAACCAAGCAACAGCAAGCAAGTTCTCAAGGAACTGTAAGCAACTTAATGTACCTGAAATCAATCAAGTATCATCAGTACTCAGACAAATCAACAGTAAACAGCAAAAGTCAAACAGTTAATCTGTACAGACAACACAAGTTAATGCACATAAGTGCAAGCCATGAGCTCAAACTCAAGCATCAAACCCTACAACACAAAGTCAATGTTAGTCAAAAACAATTCATAAGTCAACTCAAATTGACTTGAAGCAATCTCCTTAAGCATTGTGCATTTCATCCTGAAAATCCACACCAAACATGAGAAACTAGACCACTAGGCCAAGCCTAGGGTCCAAAGGGGATAAAAAATTATAAACAGCAAGTGAAATTTATCCAAAATCACATTCAAACAAATTAAAGGCAAATGCAATTGGTCCCATGCTCATATCACTCACCATTATCATTTCATGCACAATTTATCACAAACTAGGTCATTTGCAACACCAAAAGTCCAAACAGAACTATCTCAATCAAAAGCATACCAAAACAATTCAATTAATTCCACAAAAATTCACACCTAAACAGGACACATTCAATGTGTAGCATGTCAATTTTCAGCTCAATTGGACAAAAGCAAGTAGGTCAATGAAAATCAAGAAGTCCAGACACATTTATACAAGCCAATTCAAGGCATCAACACAAGCATCAACTTCCATAAATCATAAAACAGTGACAACAATTAAGAAATTAATGGGATCAAAACCATGATGCCCTATAATGTGTCTACAATGCTCATGTCAAATTTCATCTTCATCCAATACACTATGAGAATTTCACAAATGAATTACCATCATGTGTCACACAATGTCACCAAATGACCACACAGAGAAGAAAATCATCAATCAATTAGAAAACTCCATCAAAAATTCCAGAAAAAATCACATGTGATCTCAACATATCAATGTTCAATCATGCAAAATTTCAGCTCAAATCAACATCTCTAGGCATTTTAAATAAAATCAAGAATTTGACCTAGCTTGGTGTGACACAAATTGTCACACTTCTAATCAAAAAATCATATCTCATCAACTAAGTATCCAAAAATCACAAACTCTACATGAAAATCACCATCAAGATGTCCAGAACAAGCACAAAAATTTTCAATCATTTATGTGAAAGCACCATCATTTCATGAAGGATATGGCATGGTATGTGCAAATGTGACAACATCAAGTAAACCCTAGGCCAATTAATTTTCTACACATGCAAAAATTCCACAAAAATCATGATTAAATTCTACACATCTCAATGATCATCATGAAAAAAATCTCACCAAAATTGGACAAGAAATGAGTGAGTTATGAATTTTACAAGTTCATGTAACAAAATGAAAAAGAATAAGAAAAAGAAATGAAATAAAATAATTAATTAATGAGACAATGGCAAAAGCGTAATACTTAAACCACTGAGCAAAACGACGCCGTTCTGTTTACATTAGATGGCGCGCTATGATTGGATAAGCTTGGCGGTAAACACGAATTTTAAACTGAAGCGCAGGAAAATGGATCTAGCGCTGGTTCTTGAGCGTTCTTCAACAAGAACTCATCCAGAATCTCCAGAAAATCAAGAACATCCAAACTCAACCAAAACGCACAAACTTATAGTCAAAAGAACCGTATGAACATGTACATTACGAATATGTATTCCATTTAACCTAACTCTAAGCATGGCAACGGGATCGATCCAAAAAAGAAACACATATCAAACTTCGAATTCAGATTACTCTCTCAATACTTAACCAATTCAAAAACTATGCATATCATGTTCATCTACATTGAATGATCTTTAAAACGCACATAACAATTCATGCAATGGTAAGATTCGAAAAAACACCTTATGTTAATGGCAGATGTTGACTTTGATGTTTCACGATGCCAAAGCCAAAAACAGATGGAGATTAAGGCTGAGGAAGATGAATGAAATAGCTAGTTTAGCTTCAGCACGATCCAGATGCAAGAATTATCAAATCACCATTGATGAGCAAGCCTTGAACAGTCCACGATCTTGAGGTTTTTGGCACCAATTCAGCAAAACAGATGGAGATTGAGGCTTGTGGAGAGTGAATCTAAGAAGAATCAGCAAAAATGATGAAGAATTGATGAAGTTTTGATCAAAAATGCTTGATGAGATTTGAGAGGATTTGAGAGGTTTTGTTGAAATTCTGTTATGGATCTTGAGAATTGTGATTGTGGTTAACAAATTCTGTTACACTTAAGGCTTTATACCAATCTTAATCCATCTTGCTAATCACAATTAGCAAATTGACATGAATTAGTGTTAAGTGCATTTTAAGTGAAAGTCCAAAAATGACCTTTTCAAATAGCCAATGTAATAGTAAAATGAATGTTCACACAACTTCTATTTGGCATTTGGAGTGTGTTGGAATTGGTTTCATGTCAATTGGCCTTGTATTTCTCAATTTCACTATGCCACACCAAAAATGCACTTAAATCCACTTGAAATTTGACTTTTTGCATTGATCATTTTTGGTGAATTTTGATTATGCAACATGAAAGTACATGGGAAATGGGGTTTGCTCACAAAAAGATCACCCAAATTGGACATTCCATGTGAAAGTTATGCCACTTTGATTATAGGCATTTTTGGAAAATGAATGGACCATAACTTGCCAACCATACATGGGAATTTCAAGTTCTTGGACTTTTTGGAAAGGTGAGATCAAGATCTACAACTTTCATGTTAGACAAAGTTTCATTTGAAGCTTTTTTGGACATGTAATTTTGTGGTGAAAAACTTTCCATTTTTGGAAACTTCCATTACAAGTCACTTTCTATTTTTGGCAATTTTTGTCCTGACTTTATTTTCTTCATTCTTGAGCTTTGACATGTCAAATAAAACTTATTTCAACATGAATGAAGTGTATCCAACTCTCTCCCACCTCCAAATCCATAAAATCAAGCACAGTTGACCACAATTGACTTTTTCAACTGATAGATGAATTTGGCAATGCACTGATCAAATTGAGCCTCAAACTCCTGATGAAATGGCTCACTGATGAAACCCTAGCCTCCATAAGCTCAATATAATCATGTGATGATCCCCATACCCATTGTAGACCCCATCTCCTTGCCATGCCCTGATTGGCCCAATGCAGATGATTAGGGTTGACCAGTGGTCAAAACCCTAATCTCAAGGTATATGATCAAGCACTTGAATCTTCTGGATGACAACAAGACCATGATGATGATGATGTATCATTTCAACCAAGATGAAGCTCAATCTCCTTGAGAAATCAAAAACCCTAATTTGAACCACCATATCCTCAGATGATTAGTGATCCAATCCAATGAAACCCTAGCTTGCATCATGACCTCTTCATCTTCTGATCAAGACCTAGGAGGATGACTTGCACAATGTAACCATATGATATGCAATATGCAATGCCTAATGACCTAAAATGATATGCAATATGTTAAACTAGTCTCAAGAGAGGAGGGCAAATTTTGAGGTGTTACAGCTGCCCCTATTCAATCCACTGTGAACCTGTCGATATGAATAGCCTCGGCTTTCAGATGATCAGGATGAAGAGTGATTGAATATCAAGAACAGACGAACAATTTGCACTCTGATGGGAAAATAATTAACAATGCCTGTCAAAATCGGCAAAGAAACACAATCTTGAAGAAAAATCCGTTTGGTACGGAGAAAGTCGGTCTGATCACCGAAACAGAAATATATGGATAACTAGTAACACCAAGATAGCCACGGCCTGAGCACCGCCCGTCAGTCTGAATACTGAACACCAGAACATGAGAATATTGATGTCGGTCTGAATACCGGAAAATTAGCCTGAACGCCACTTTGGTCTGAACACCACTTTGGTCTGATCACCACTTCGGTCTGAATACCGGGAGATTGGCCCGAATGCCACAAGCTGCGTCGATCTAATTGTCGGAAGCTTCTTCGATCTGAAAATCGGAAACTGGCCTGAACGCCACTTCGGTCTGGATACCGCCTCGGTCTGAACACCGGAAAACTGGCCTGAATGCCATAAGTACTTCGACCTGATCGTCGGAAACTTCTTCGATCTGAAAATCGGAAAATCGGCCTGAACGCCACTTCGGTCTGGATACCGCCTCGGTCTGAACACCGGAAAACTGGCCTGAATGCCATAAGTACTTCGACCTGATCGTCGGAAACTTCTTCGATCTAAAAATCGGAAAATCGGCCTGAACGCCACTTCGGTCTGGATACCGCCTCGGTCTGAACACCGGAAAACTGGCCTGAATGCCATAAGTACTTCGACCTGATCGTCGGAAACTTCTTCGATCTGAAAATCGGAAAATCGGCCTGAACGCCACTTCGGTCTGGATACCGCCTCGGTCTGAACACCGGAAAACTAGCCTGAATGCCATAAGTACTTCGACCTGATCGTCGGAAACTTCTTCGATCTGAAAATCGGAAAATCGGCCTGAACGCCACTTCGGTCTGGATACCGCCTCGGTCTGAACACCGGAAAACTCTTCATGCCTGTCAGCATCGGCAGAAATAACAAAACGGTGATAAGTGATTCGGCACGCCTACCAAAGACCCATGCTGGGGATAACAAGCCACAAACCGGCTATTCTCTCTTCAACCCTAGCCAACGAACACTTCGTGTTTAGCTGAGGATTATTCTTTCTTGTTTTTTTCTTTTTTGGACCCCGAAACCTCTTTGATTACCATTCCCATCTTCGCTCGACAGAAACTTTGATTCAAAATCATGATGCCAAACTTCCTCAGAGTAACACCTTCACCTTTGGGCAAAACCACCTCTCAAACAAATACCACGGCTTGAGACTAGCGTATGCTTGCAATAATGATGCATGATCTTTTTTCCAGCGTAATGCTCCATAATTATGGAAATGCTACGCGATTTATTTTTCCTATGCAATATGCTATGCTTACGCTACATGATGAATGCATAAAAGGCATCCCCCTCAAGGGACTCTTCTGAGGAGCTCGAGACACTCTGCTGAGGAACTCGTCAATACTCCGATCTCCACCCCGTTGGGGGAATAGCACTGCTGCTGCTGGAAAAGGTAACCCTTGCTGGGGAAGAACCTTCTTTGCACCCAATCCGCTCGGGAAACTGCAGGGGATAAGAACCACCCACGCTCTGTGGGGATACAGTCTTTTGACTTGCTGGGGATATCAACCCCGAACCTGCTTTGGGGAACCCTCACAGATACCTGACGACTTCACTGGGGAAATGCTCACAGATAGCTCTGCTGGGGAAACAGCAACCTCCAGGCCTGGCGACTGGGGAAGCATCGATCTGACACCTGCTGGGGATAACCATCCTGACCCTGCTAGGGGAAATGAATGCTACTCCGCTGGGGACGACCCATCCAATCCATACGTAGGATACACTGCTGAAGATATATTTCATTGAAACCCGCTCCACTCGGGGAATAGCAACCTCCAGGCCTGGATGCTGAGGAAACACCGTTTTAAACCTGCCGGGGATAACCATCCTGACTCAGCTAGGGGATCCACAAACCTTAGATCTGCTGGGGAGTTAGTCCTCACAACTCTGCTTGGGGACCTAGCTGGGGGAAATGAGAAAAGTTGGTACAGAACACCCGTCGACTCGTCGAACCACGATATCCGCCTCCCAATCTCGTATCAGCTTTCCACTTTTGAGAACTCCCAGACTCGTCTGGACCTTTTCTGCTCCATCATCTTGTATTCCCAACCGCTCCGCGCTCGACGGAGAGCGAACTCCTGGGGATTACACAGACTTTTCAATTTTCCGACTTTGAAGAGTCTTCTTGATTAATTTCAAGGGTCCTCGGACGTCTTAACGTATTCTCATTGCTTCTCTACCCATTCATCCGTCCCTGATTGGACCCTGCGAGGAATTTCTACAGACTTTCCAATCTTCCGATTTTGAAGAGTCTTCTTGATTAAAATCAAGGATCGTCGTACGTCTCGACGTCTTCTTGTCATCCCTTCATATTCTTTCGTCCGTCCCTCGTCCCTGATTGGACTCCATAGGGATTTGCTTCGCCAACAACTTCCTCGTCACAACCTGCAGGTGAGTGAAAATATCCAACAGTTCCTGCAAAACAGATCGTGAGATAAAATCGTGCCCCAGGCGTGTCAAGATTTCAACACTTGGGTCACTCAACCTTCCGAATAAGATTTCAAGCTTTCAATCTTATAAGCATGCATTGGAAGGGACCTGTATGTCTTAAAATGCAAGATTCTTTATCACAAACAATCTGGATGTTTTTGCAATCAAAGCGGTAATGAAAACAAAAACAAAATTATTTGACTGAATGTGCATTTTATTGATTGAAAATTGTGTGGCTCAAATGAGCAATACAAAGGAAGCAATTCCTGAAAAGAGGTAATTGCGCACAAAAGGAAAAATCTATCCTAATGGCAATGTGAAACCCGTGATCTCATCGAGTTCCAACTCGGTTACACCCCACATGTCCTCAGACTCTCCTCGCTTTCTGCCTTCTGAACAAGACGATTCCGACTGATCCCTACCGGGGATTATCCATGATGCTCTAACCAAAGCACAAACGATCATGCCAGACGCAGTTGTTCGTTTCAATCCCTCTTTTGCCTGGACCGCCCTTTAGGGTTTTCAGTCCACCGGGATACCCCTTTTTGCCCAAGTCGCCTTTTCAGGTTTTCGACTTGCCGGGTGTACAGTTTCATTTTATCCCTAATTTTTGCCCGAACCTTTTTTCTGTTTTTGGTTCGCCGGGATGCCCATTTTTGCCTGGACTATTTTATTCTTTTCGTCCAGCGGGTCTCTTTATACGAAGTATTTTTTAACTGCGTCCGCATTCACAGGGGATGGAAAATCTTCGCCATCCATGGTCGTCAACAACAAGGCTCCGCCAGAGAAGACCTTCTTGACCACGAATGGACCTTCATAATTAGGTGTCCATTTGCCCCTTCGATCGTTTTGAGGAGGAAGGATCCTTTTCAGCACCATATCACCTACGTGATATACACGAGGTCGCACCTTCTTGTCAAAAGCACGCTTCATCCTTTGCTGGTATAGTTTCCCATGACAGATGGCTGCCAACCTCTTTTCCTCAATCAGGCTTAACTCTTCATACCGGGTTCTTACCCATTCAGCCTCTTGCAACTTTACGTCCATCAGGACTCTCAAAGAGGGAATCTGAACCTCAACAGGTAACACGGCTTCCATCCCATATACCAATGAGAAAGGCGTTGCCCTAGTAGATGTGCGCACCGACGTTCGGTACTCAGGATACAACTTCGTACTCAGCCACCATGGTGGGTGCATTCAGATGTTATCCGGGAAACGACGGGAACATGGGATCCCCTTTTTGCGTAACTAACACGGCGCTAACTCCTTCACATTAACCCCATCAGACATCAGAATCCGTTCGGATTCAGAGTCAGGCCCCTCCTCCGGGATCGGTTACTCTCAACCTTTCTATTAGAGCACCTCGAGATGTCATCATCAGGGAACTCAAACCTCATCGGTTGATAATTCTCCAAGGGTTGTTGGGCGAGGTAATCAGACAATACACCCCTTGATTGCTTTCTGAGCGGTATACTGAATATCGCATTCAATCAAAATCATTGGCCCTTTCGCAACCCGTCCGGTCATTGCTGGCTCTTCAAAAATCTACCTGATCAGATCCATCTCGAAATCCACAAAGTGGTATGAACCAACATACACTGTCTCAGTCGGCGAGCAGCCTATGCCAAAGTACATCAAGTTTTCTCGAACAGCGAATGTATTGTTTCACCGTCGGTAAACTTTTTGCTAAGGTAAATTGCATGCTCTTTTCGACAAGACTCGTCATGCTGACCCAATACACCTCGTAGACCCCTCGAGGGCCGTCAAGTACCAGATTAACAGTTGTTCCTTCTATGGGAAGCATCAGAATCAGAGGTTCCTGCAACTTATTCTTTTATTTTCAATGCCCCTTGGCAATCATTATTTCACCTGACCGTTTGATTTTTTTTCAATGGCTTGAATATAGGTTCGCACGTGGCTGTTAGGTGAGATGTGAACCATGACATGTAGTTCAATCTACCCAGGAAACCATGAACCTCTCTTTCCATTCTCGGTTCAGGCATTTCTTATTTTGTTTTTTCCTTCTTTTTTTTTTAACAGGATCGACCTCGATTCCTCTCTTACAATGAACCCTAGCAGCTTACCGGCCCGCACTCTGATAGTGCACTTAATGAATTCAACCTCAGTTTGAATTGTCTCCACTGGTCCATTCAGCTTGGCCAGATCTACCAGATGCCCCTCTTCTGTCTGGGACTTTGCTAACATGTCATCAACATAGCATTCAATTTCATGATGAATCCTATCATGAAACAAAGTCACCCTGGCTCTCTGATAAGTAACACCGACGTTCTGCTTCTCTAGAGGACGGTCTTCTCTCCATGGTAGTTTGCGCGCAACGACATTGGTACTTGACCTGGCATATCCTGACATGACCAGGCGAAGGTATCCACATGCTCCTTCAACAGGACTACCATTCTGCTCTCGACTCGCCTCTGAAGCGGCCCCAATTTTTTTCCTTCCTGACCTCGGCGGTGCTTGGAATAACAACCTCAACCCGCTCCTCGTGCGGCTGAATCACCTTCTCCTCTTGTTTCAACAACCTGGCTAATTTTCCAGCAGATCACAATCTTCTTCGCCTTCTTCTTCGGCATGATAGATCGGATTGTCGAAGTTATATGAGGTGTAACCAAATTGTTATCAATGAGATCCGGAGAATTATTTTCCGAAGTCGGAACGAGACAAATCAAAAAGGGAAAAATGAAAACAAACATTGCCATTTTTATTTGTTTTTAAACTGCAAAAATAAATGAAAAACAGGGAACACCGCTTTTAATTGAAAAACATCCATTTATTAATGATGCAAAATGTTGCAAAATGAAACATGAGGTGGCCCTTACAATGAACCATTACGTTTCGGGCAAAACGTATGGCTTTCATGCAAATAAAACTGAAAAACAGAAATTATTACTCTTCCAGCAGAGTGACCGTGCAGATCTTTTCAGGTCTTCCAGTTCCCTGGTACGCACGCTTTTATCCACGACTCCAGCTCACAGTCACTGTCAGTCTCTTCCCCCATCGCACAGACGCGATCTGAATTTTCAGCAATTGCACCCACCATCGCCTGACCATGCGCCAGCATGGGATTGGTATTAGCATTCAATGACAATGTAAAATTGAGGGCCTTGGAATCCACCAGATCTTGGACAGTATGCTTGAAGGCTCTACAACCCTCAATGTTATGCCCAGGCGCACCAGAATGGAATTCACACCTGGCGTTCTCATCATAGTTAGGTGGCCTCTGATCAGATCTCAATGGAGTCAACATCCTCAATTGTACCATTCCGAGATCTTTCAACTTCTTCAACAGAAGAGCATACGGCATGGGTGGCTTGTCAAAATGACGATCAACCCCCTTTCCTCTCACTTGGTTCCCAGCTCTCTGTGCTCTCTGTTGAGGGAACTGATACTGCTGTTGTACCGACTGATTACCAATAGGAATCATTACCGCATCAGTATGCTGGTAGTAATGACCCCTACCGTGTCCTCTCTGGGCATGGACATTCACAGCACTCGCGTTATCCTCCTTCTTATGCTGACCATCACCAAAGGATCTCTTCGTTCCAGACGACGAAGCATTTCCTGGTATTTTCCCTTCCTTCAACCAGTCTTCAATCCTCCCCACCTTCTCGGCAATGGCTTTCTGCCCCAAGGCGAACTCTTGCATGACATTGATCAACTCTCCCATCTTCTCTTTCAGTTCGATAAGGTCGGCGTTGGGCGGATTCATCATTCCTGTGTCAATCAAACAGGTTAGAAACTGACACCTGCAAAACAAGAAGACAAGTTATTATGATCATGCATGAATGCAGTGTCCATCCACATGAGGGACACCTTGTCTCTTGATCCTGGCTTCATCGAGACATATAATAATTTGGCGGCAACATTCTGACATTCAGCATTTGATTCCCTCATACAGATCAGAGATATATGATTTAGCAAAATACCCCCAACCATGTGTGTGCTTGTGTGAGTGCATACGGTAAAGCAAATAAAGCTTGAAGATCAATCACTGAATGAAAATCACCATCACATAACAAAATGCACAATAAGTGCCATAGTCATACATCCAAGTTGATACAAATCCAATACAATTCTCCAGAATCAAGAAGAAAATACAAGCAAGTGAATTCCGTCAACAAGCCTGACGGTAATCCACACAAATAATAAAGCTAGCCTGATGAGGGTCCCACAGACGGCCCTATATCATCAACCATCCTAGCAAACTCCGCGGCGAACCTGAGCTCGGTATTCTCCTGCTGTAATCTCCCCACCTCCTTCTGGTGAATCTTCATCTGCCTGAAGTAATGATCTCTCTCAGCAATGTAATGATCTCTCTCGGCGATGATCTTTGCTTTCTCCGCTTCCCACTCTGCAGCAAGGATTCTGGCTCTGTCGTCTCGTTGGGTCTTCACAAGGATCTGCCTCCTCTTATGATCTTCAATGACTTCTGAAGCTCTAGCCAATCTCTCCTTAGTGATATCATGCTCCCTTGTGGACGATGCTAAAGCCTGATTGACCTTCCCATAATAGGCAGTATCCATCTCAAAGCGCTTTGCTTCCAAGGCATGTCGCTTGTCCTGATCCTCCATCTTCACTCTAATCTCCTGGTTGGCCATCTGAATACGAGCAACACTCATCTCCAATTCAGCTTTCTCCGCAAGCAACTGATCTCTGGCTCTCTTCATCTCGAGGAATTCTTCCATACTGACAGAAGAACGCGGACCCTCAATCATAGGACACCAAGGATCACCTCCAGGAAAAGGTAGATGTGTAATCTTGATCCTCTTCCGCAGCCAATCATCAAATGGAGGAAAAGACCGGCTGTTGACCTTGCCAAACGGAACCTTGCCCTTTCTTTGAATGTTACGCCATGACCCAGATACTTGCCTCAACTTGGCCTGATCACCCTCAGCTGAGAAGTAAAAGGACTCCTGAATCTCTCGCTCGAGAGGAGGAACCTCCATGGCAAACCCCATCTGTCTCCTAAGAAGCGTCGGGTTGTAATTAATGCAACCCTGAACACCTATGAGAGGCACATTGGGAAATCTCCCACAGCTATATATGAAATCCCGTCCAGCCATACCATTATGAGTCCAAGCTATGTCAGTAGCCCGCAAACCCATCAATCTGACCGACCACTTGACCGAAGGATCAAGAGAAGCAAAAGCACCTCGGGAAGGCAGATACCCCATAAACCATCTGAATAGCAACTGAGCACAGCACCGGATCAAACCCCCACGCCTCTTCTCGTTCCTGTTATGAATCGAGTAATAGACATCTCCGATCAGAGTAGGAATAGGGTTTCTCTGCATGAATAATCTGATAGCATTATGGTCCACAAAGTTCTTCTGATTAGGAAATAGGATAATCCCATAAATGCTCACAGCAATCAAGGCACAAACCGTCTTCCAATCACCCACAGCAGCATGTTCCTTGGCCTTAGCTTCCAAGAAACTCAAGTGAAAACCGGGTAATTTTCCTTTCTCCTTCAAACCCTCCTTGGTCATCTCCGGACTCAAATAAAGAGCACGGGAAATCCCAAGGACGTCAGGCTCTCCCCTAATAGCACAGAAAGGAATCTGATCTCGGATCTGCATACCCAATATACTAGCATAGTCCTCCATCAGAGGCCCTAACAAATAGTCCGGGAACACAAAACATCTCAGACCCGGGTCATAGAACTGAAGAAGAGTATGAATGGCGCTTCTATCACTGTATGTGAGTCTGAAAACCATCCTCAGGATACCACCGTATGCCTCTCTGAACATCCCCACATGGTCGGGCGTGATCAATGCTATCATCTCTCTCAGGTCGTCAATCTCTGGGTTGAAGAAGCTATAGGCAACATCATCTTTCAAACCGGTCCTCATATCTGAGCAGAAAGTCTCTCAACCAGGATCTCGATCAAAAGTGTCCCTGCATATGGATAAACATGTGTTAGATGCAGATAAATGCTAGATGTAATGATGCTGATGAATGAATGCAATGCACTGTGCCATCCTCCAAGTCATCTGATCATCTGTTGCTCTGAGTCACAGCCCTGATCTCTGAACCGATCACAACCATCTGAGAGAGTATGTAACCACAAATCCAACTCAAGGGTTCCGAAATAAACGGAACTGAAAGATACACCATCACCATCATCATCATCACCAAACAATCTCTGATCAGATAATCACAACCCTCTGAATCGGCCCGGGGAATCCTGAAATAAACGGATCCCCACTGATAAATAACTCGGACAACACTTCGGCGTCTCGGAAACAACGGTCCATAAATCCGACTTATAAATATGACTCTGATCAACGGAACCAATAGTCACCATCAAAGTCACCATCTGAACATGCATCTGAAAGAACCACCCTTCCCTCACAGGTAAATTCTAATCAGGTCATCCTAAGGCGGATAGTAGTCTCGACAATCGGGCAGAGATACTCAATGGGTTTGCCCTTTCGGGTGTGCCATTGTAGCTCTCCTGAGATCGTCTAAACCAAAGATCCGGGAAATGATCGGTCACCGGAGTCAATAGCCCAAAAGAGATAACCCAACCAAAGTGGAGGAGTACTCCACAAAGGAAGAGCTCTCATATGAACCTCGTCCGACTTGTGGTATGTCACGTTGCAACAATATGCTAATAAAGCAAATGAGGAACGTGAGACCACACTAATCCTAGGTGTACACTCGGGCCTGGGTTTTAGCCCCACTCAGATCACCCCCCCCCCCCCAAAACAGAGGAACCACCTGCACAGAGGACGGCAACATGATAGAATGATGCATGCAAATATTTATGCAAATATATATGGTCAGAATAATAAATGCAATAAATAAAGCGGCACAAAGCAACCTAAACCCTATCCTAGAACGCTAGGAGAGACTTGCTTAGGGAAGATGGACCAGCACAGGTCAACATCTACGTGCTCCCCAGCAGAGTCGCCAGCTGTCGCATCCGCGAAAAACAACCGGCGGGCTAAAACAAAAACAACACAGAGCCGCCACCGTGCGTTATTTATCCCAAAATAGGGAAAGGAAACGCTCAGAGTAAACTTGGGAAAAGCATGGTCTCGCGACCAAAGAGAAAGGGTACGGGAGTCGGTTACGCAAGGGGAAGGTATTAGCACCCCTCACGTCCGTCGTACTCGACGGGATCCACGCTCTAAAGAAAGAAAAGGTTGCTAAAACAAACATCACACACACACACTAAAGACAACGCAGGTGGGGTTAAGAGGAAGAGGGCTCGCTAGGACATCGCATCCTATGCCTACGTATCTCGTCTGGAATGAGAATCAGAGCTGCCGTAGTTCGGCTCACGCACGCCAAACAAGCAAACACAAACACAGGCAAACATGGAGCCTGAATGCCAATCACTGGACTTACATCAGCATCTGAACCAAAACGCACACAAAAAGGCAAACGTGGAGCCTGAAAGCCAATCACTGGACTTACATCGGCATCCGAACCAAACACACGCACACTGGAACCCGAATGCCACTCGATGGACTTACATCAGCTTCCAAGCACACAACAACCGACAAGTTAATAGGGAGTCGGGAACTCGAGCCTATAACTGTCAAGCACATACGCAAAAAGAAAGAAAAGTGCCCGGAGAGACCTCGCACGGTCTCCTGCCTACATACCTCGTCTGGAACAAGGATCAGGGTGATATAGTTCCCCTGAAAGGGAAAGAAATTCTAGCCAGAAACCAAGGGGAGACACACTACCAGGGAGCTGTACTCGAGCCTAGTGTTATCATGCATCATTTCCCTATGTTGTGGTTTCTACCTACTTGCACAACAGCAAGCTAATCCTATCCAGGAAAAAAGCAAGCATGCAAGCATCAATAAAACAAAACAAGCATTTCAAGCAAATATTCACAAAGCACACACTATATCCAGTAAGAAGTGGGCTCAAACAAAGGGTTCGACTGCCAAGGCAAGTCACCTGTACAGGGGTAGAGTTAGCTCTTAACCTTGCCATTGAGAGGCTAAGGTGAAGCTTATGAAAGGTGAGTGAAGATTAGACTTCACAGCTCTTATCCCTGATCAGGGAGAGCTTCAGACAAAGGAGCGTGGGTCCAGAATGGAGGGACCCTTCTACGCTCAAGACTCTGACACAATTGTACAAAGTACAAGATCTTGGGTTTGTGTCCCAATGCATCAACACAGTGGTGTGAGCAGAGGGACGACTCAACAGAATAGCGGGGGATAGATTGCATATCCCTTGGGTTCCGCCAATTGCCTCATAGAGGTCTTTTCCTGCTTGGCACAAAAAGTAAACAAGCACAAACATTGCCTCTTAAGGAGGACTTCAGACAGGTGCCTGGCCAAGTAACAGGCCAGGTCTTCCAGACTACATGGAGAATAGAAATTCTACCTCAATTGGTTTAAAAACCAAGCAACAGCAAGCAAGTTCTCAAGGAACTGTAAGCAACTTAATGTACCTGAAATCAATCAAGTATCATCAGTACTCAGACAAATCAACAGTAAACAGCAAAAGTCAAACAGTTAATCTGTACAGACAACACAAGTTAATGCACATAAGTGCAAGCCATGAGCTCAAACTCAAGCATCAAACCCTACAACACAAAGTCAATGTTAGTCAAAAACAATTCATAAGTCAACTCAAATTGACTTGAAGCAATCTCCTTAAGCATTGTGCATTTCATCCTGAAAATCCACACCAAACATGAGAAACTAGACCACTAGGCCAAGCCTAGGGTCCAAAGGGGATAAAAAATTATAAACAGCAAGTGAAATTTATCCAAAATCACATTTAAACAAATTAAAGGCAAATGCAATTGGTCCCATGCTCATATCATTCACCATTATCATTTCATGCACAATTTATCACAAACTAGGTCATTTGCAACACCAAAAGTCCAAACAGAACTATCTCAATCAAAAGCATACCAAAACAATTCAATTAATTCCACAAAAATTCACACCTAAACAGGACACATTCAATGTATAGCATGTCAATTTTCAGCTCAATTGGACAAAAGCAAGTAGGTCAATGAAAATCAAGAAGTCCAGACACATTTATACAAGCCAATTCAAGGCATTAACACAAGCATCAACTTCCATAAATCATAAAACAGTGACAACAATTAAGAAATGAATGGGATCAAAACCATGATGCCCTATAATGTGTCTACAATGCTCATGTCAAATTTCATCTTCATCCAATACACTATGAGAATTTCACAAATGAATTACCATCATGTGTCACACAATGTCACCAAATGACCACACAGAGAAGAAAATCATCAATCAATTAGAAAACTCCATCAAAAATTCCAGAAAAAATCACATGTGATCTCAACATATCAATGTTCAATCATGCAAAATTTCAGCTCAAATCAACATCTCTAGGCATTTTGAATAAAATCAAGAAGTTGACCTAGCTTGGTGTGACACAAATTGTCACACTTCTAATCAAAAAATCATATCTCATCAACTAAGTATCCAAAAATCACAAACTCTACATGAAAATCACCATCAAGATGTCCAGAACAAGCACAAAAATTTTCAATCATTTATGTGAAAGCACCATCATTTCATGAAGGATATGGCATGGTATGTGCAAATGTGACAACATCAAGTAAACCCTAGGCCAATTAATTTTCTACACATGCAAAAATTCCACAAAAATCATGATTAAATTCTACACATCTCAATGATCATCATGAAAAAAATCTCACCAAAATTGGACAAGAAATGAGTGAGTTATGAATTTTACAAGTTCATGTAACAAAATGAAAAAGAATAAGAAAAAGAAATGAAATAAAATAATTAATTAATGAGACAATGGCAAAAGCGTAATACTTAAACCACTGAGCAAAACGACGCCGTTCTGTTTACATTAGATGGCGCGCTATGATTGGATAAGCTTGGCGGTAAACACGAATTTTAAACTGAAGCGCAGGAAAATGGATCTAGCGCTGGTTCTTGAGCGTTCTTCAACAAGAACTCATCCAGAATCTCCAGAAAATCAAGAACATCCAAACTCAACCAAAACGCACAAACTTATAGTCAAAAGAACCGTATGAACATTTACATTACGAATATGTATTCCATTTAACCTAACTCTAAGCATGGCAACGGGATCGATCCAAAAAAGAAACGCATATCAAACTTCGAATTCAGATTACTCTCTCAATACTTAACCAATTCAAAAACTATGCATATCATGTTCATCTACATTGAATGATCTTTAAAACGCACATAACAATTCATGCAATGGTAAGATTCGAAAAAACACCTTATGTTAATGGCAGATGTTGACTTTGATGTTTCACGATGCCAAAGCCAAAAACAGATGGAGATTAAGGCTGAGGAAGATGAATGAAATAGCTAGTTTAGCTTCAGCACGATCCAGATGCAAGAATTATCAAATCACCATTGATGAGCAAGCCTTGAACAGTCCACGATCTTGAGGTTTTTGGCACCAATTCAGCAAAACAGATGGAGATTGAGGCTTGTGGAGAGTGAATCTAAGAAGAATCAGCAAAAATGATGAAGAATTGATGAAGTTTTGATCAAAAATGCTTGATGAGATTTGAGAGGATTTGAGAGGTTTTGTTGAAATTCTGTTATGGATCTTGAGAATTGTGATTGTGGTTAACAAATTCTGTTACACTTAAGGCTTTATACCAATCTTAATCCATCTTGCTAATCACAATTAGCAAATTGACATGAATTAGTGTTAAGTGCATTTTAAGTGAAAGTCCAAAAATGACCTTTTCAAATAGCCAATGTAACAGTAAAATGAATGTTCACACAACTTCTATTTGGCATTTGGAGTGTGTTGGAATTGGTTTCATGTCAATTGGCCTTGTATTTCTCAATTTCACTATGCCACACCAAAAATGCACTTAAATCCACTTGAAATTTGAATTTTTGCATTGATCATTTTTGGTGAATTTTGATTATGCAACATGAAAGTACATGGGAAATGGGGTTTGCTCACAAAAAGATCACCCAAATTGGACATTCCATGTGAAAGTTATGCCACTTTGATTATAGGCATTTTTGGAAAATGAATGGACCATAACTTGCCAACCATACATGGGAATTTCAAGTTCTTGGACTTTTTGGAAAGGTGAGATCAAGATCTACAACTTTCATGTTAGACAAAGTTTCATTTGAAGCTTTTTTGGACATGTAATTTTGTGGTGAAAAACTTTCCATTTTTGGAAACTTCCATTACAAGTCACTTTCTATTTTTGGCAATTTTTGTCCTGACTTTATTTTCTTCATTCTTGAGCTTTGACATGTCAAATAAAACTTATTTCAACATGAATGAAGTGTATCCAACTCTCTCCCACCTCCAAATCCATAAAATCAAGCACAGTTGACCACAATTGACTTTTTCAATTGATAGATGAATTTGGCAATGCACTGATCAAATTGAGCCTCAAACTCCTGATGAAATGGATCACTGATGAAACCCTAGCCTCCATAAGCTCAATATAATCATGTGATGATCCCCATACCCATTGTAGACCCCATCTCCTTGCCATGCCCTGATTGGCCCAATGCAGATGATTAGGGTTGACCAGTGGTCAAAACCCTAATCTCAAGGTATATGATCAAGCACTTGAATCTTCTGGATGACAACAAGACCATGATGATGATGATGTATCATTTCAACCAAGATGAAGCTCAATCTCCTTGAGAAATCAAAAACCCTAATTTGAACCACCATATCCTCAGATGATTAGTGATCCAATCCAATGAAACCCTAGCTTGCATCATGACCTCTTCATCTTCTGATCAAGACCTAGGAGGATGACTTGCACAATGTAACCATATGATATGCAATATGCAATGCCTAATGACCTAAAATGATATGCAATATGTTAAACTAGTCCCAAGAGAGAAGGGCAAATTTTGAGGTGTTACACCAGGCATCTTTAGCCACTTCACAATTGTTTATCAACCTGAAGATGTTCTTGTCTACTCCATTGGATATGGCATTCAATTATTTAGAATTTCCAAGGGCTAAACCATCCTTCTCCTTGGACCATTGTTCTTCAGGCTTCTTGTCAGTTGTGGCTTCTTCTTCCTTAGTAATTACTGGATGAACCCATCCTGTTAACACAGCCTTCCAAGCCTTATTATCCAGATATTTTAAGAAGGCTACCATTCGAGGTTTCCAATAGTCATAGTTAGATCCATCCAAAATTGGTGGCCTATGAACAGATCCTCCATCTCTCTCCATTGTACCAGAAAGTATTGCCCCTAGATCTCACCCAGAACCAGAGCAGGATGCCTGCTCTGATACCAATTGAAATTCTGGTATCAGATATGAGATGTTGAAGGTAATGTCACGACACTAAAATCTGAGTAATGCAAACAGAATAAAGATAGAGAATAGTAATGCAAGATACACAAGCAATTGTTAACCCAGTTCGGTCCAACTCACCTACATCTGGGGCTACCAAGCCAGGAAGGAAATTCACTAAAATAGAATCAGTTCAAAGACTTTCCGTACACTTCGACAAGTTACAGTCTTTCTCACCTAATCTCTACCCGTGCAATTTCTACCTAAGCACTCTTAGATATGAGAACCCACTCACTTCCCTACAATCACACTTGTGATCTTAAACAACAATCCCTTGAGAAAAGAAAACACTTTTCAATAACACACTCTTGATTTTACTTCACAGTTTCAATCAAGAAGACACACTCTTGATCTTGCTTCACAGCTTTGATCAAGAAGACACACACTTGATCTTGCTTCACAGCTTTGATCAAGTAGACACACACTCTTTCTTAATAGCTTTAGAGTGACAAATTACAACCACAAATCAGACCAATTCAATCATCAATGGGTGACTTGAATGGCTTACAAGTCTTACGACTAAACAGACACAAACCCTAGCTCTCTCTCTATATTTCGCTCAGTATTGGTTGTGTAGTAAAACAGGTTTTCTAAGTCCCTTTTTATAGAAGCTTTCAGCTAGGCTTGGACATCTTGAAAACCCTAAATCTATTTTCCAATTAAATCTTTTCATAACAGCTGGATAGATCTCCTTGGAAAATAAGTAAATCAGGTTGTAATCAATGATTGAATGCGCTTGCAAATCAGATCTTCAATCATACATAGATTGCCATTAATTGTGCAATCACAAAACACCATACATTCATACTGAATGTTCTGTGTACAGAATGTCATGACATCAGGTCTGACATCCTGGAAAAATCCTACATAATTCCATAATTCCTTTTATAACTTTCAGCAGGTACAACCATATCAGATGCCATGACCTTGTGTATGACATCTTGAAACAATCCTGCATGAACATGTCTTTCATTTAAGCTCCAGCAGGTACACATATATCAGATGCCATGACCTTGTGTATGACATTCTGAAACAATCCTGTATGAACATGTTCTTGAACTCCAGCAGGTACATAGGATATCTTATGTTAAGACATCACACATAACATCTTGTGAACACTCTTTGTTTTACCAAAATTGCTGCCAACACTTAGAATCAACAAGCAGTGAAGATTAAGGAGGAAGTGCAGAAGTAGATTAATGTTGGTTTCCTTGTTACCTCTGAATATCCGTAGTAGGTGGCCAATATTGTATGTGTTCCTAAGAAAGACGGAAAAGTCTGTATGTGTGTTGATTATAGAGATTTGAATAAAGCTAGTCTTAAAGATGATTTTCCTCTGCCACACATTGATATGTTGGTAGACAATACAGTTAAATTCAAAGTCTTTTCATTTATAGACGAATTTTCTGATTATAATCAGATCAAGATGGAACCCAAAGATATGGAGAAGACCACATTCATTACACCTTGGGAAACATTTTGTTATAGAGTGATGCCTTTCAGTCTAAAGAATGCTGGTGTGACATACCAGACAGCTATCACCACTCTTTTCCATGATATGATGCACAAAGAGATTGAGGTCTATGTTGATGACATGATTGCTAAATTAAGTGACGAAGAAGAGAAAGTTAAGAATTTGTTGAAGTTATTCCAGCATTTGAGGAAATATAAACTCCGCTTAAATCCTAATAAGTGTACTTTTGGTGTTCGTTCTGGTAAGTTGTTGGGCTTTATTGTCAGTAAGAAGGGTATCGAGGTTGATCCTGCCAAGGTAAAAGCAATACTAGAGATGTAGATGTTTGATTGGCTGCATTTTATGTTAAAACACTAACTGTACTCTGATGTCTTGACTGATGTCATGACATACCTGTCGCAACCTGAAAAAGGAGATGCAAAAAAACAACCGGCGAGAAAGAAAAGACAGAAGAGTCGCCACCGTGCGTTATTTATCCCAAAGGAGGGAAAGGAAACGCTCGAAGTAAACCTGGAAAAGGGAAAGGAAAAGACAAGGTCTCGCAACCAAATCTTGGGTTTGGGAGTCGATTATGCGAAGGGAAGGTATTAGCACCCCTACGCATCCGTAGTACTCTACGGGATCCACTTTTGTTGTTCTTGTCTAAAGGGTGTGGGTTTATCTAATGTACTATTTACTAAAAAGGGGTCAAAATAAAATGACTCGCACGGATGTCGCATCCACTGCATACGTATCTCATCTGAATATGAGAATCAGAGTCTTCGTAGCTCGGCTACCTATGGGTTAAAGAGGAGTGTGCTCACTAAGACATCACGTCTTATGCCTACGTATCTCATCTGGAATGAGAATCAGAGCAAACCGTAGTTCGGCTAACTACGGGTTAAGGGTTGTGTTTTTTAGATGAACGACGTTACTACGCAATCTACCGGATGCTCGACCTTTGGAGACTTACTCGCCTGTAGTAGAAGGAGTTAACGTGTTCTTAGGAGAAGAAAAAGCAATGAGTTTGTTTGGGTTTTAGGAATGCTCATGCAAAAAAGGAAGTCCTAGACGAAGGAACAGTGCTACCTTAATTGACATGCAAATGAGAGACTATACGAAGCCTAGAAATCCTATGGGGAGACGATCGCACCATACAAAACAAACATGCATAAAGTAAAATGCCACAAAGGGGGCTCAAACCTACATGGGTAGGGCTTTAGTCAATAGGGGTCATATCGACCTCGACAAACAAGCCATGGAATAGGTAATCAAATGGGCTCTTAACCACTGACATTGAACGTCAGGGTGAGCAGATCAAAAGGGTAATGAGGATAAGACCTCATAGCTCTTAACCCTGGACAGGGTGAGCTCATGACAAAAAGTGGGGATTCAGAAAGGTGAAACCCTTTCCACTGACTGACCGGACAAAAGATCTTGGGCTTTTGTTCTGAAGCATCGACACGTAGTGCGAGCATAAAGAACGACACACTGAATAATGGGGGATTGACTACTAATCCCTTTTATCCGTTAATTGCCTCTTCGTGGAGGTCTTTAGCACTGGTGCCTCCTTTTGGAGGTCTTTGGGCACAAAAGTAAACAAACAAAAGAAAACATTGCCTCCTATCGAGGTCTTCCGGCTAAGAAAACGGTAAAATGCGGGAAAGATAAAGGGATCAGGAGGTCTACCACACGGATAAAGATCCGAAGTAATAACAGCTAAAGGAATAAGAAACCCAGAGATCTCTCGAGTTGATACCATCAAAGAAAGCAAGTCAATACAGGTAATCCGAATAAATCTCCAAATGGTATCCCACAAATAAAGTGGAATGCCAAGCAAGCTATCCTTTCAGGAGTCATGTGAGCCCTCACAAAAAAATGATTGGGGAGGATCGATTGAAATTGAATTGCACCGTTGGCTTTGTAGAATAATCTCAGGGTTTATATGAGAGGGAATTGGTTCTTTGCAGATGAGTTCCCTTCAGTCTCTGGAGGTTGCTCTGAATTAGTTAGAATCTCTCTAGGGTTTTTTCACTGAATTTTTTTTAGAATTTATAACCTGATTTTCATGGCTTTGTGGGCTCAAATGAGAGAGGTCCAAGTCCAAGATTTTTCTATTATATTTTATTTATTTATTTATTTATTTTTTTTATTTTTTTTTCCAAAACGCGTGGGCTTCGCCTAGCGAGCATGACAGTTCAAGAAATTCCTCTGAGCGTAGGTGATTCTGGTGGCTTTTCTTGGGACTCGCTAGGCGACCCATTCTGCTCGCCTAGCGAGCATGACAGCTCATGAACAAACTTTTGCTCCTTCAAGATTAATGTTTTGACTGATGAATAGACCCCATTTGAACATGTTGGAAGTATCTCAAGCCATTCCCTTGTGTTGACTGATCACCCAGATAGGACCCACAAAGTGTCTTGGATGATATTCAAGCTTCTTGGATCTAATTCCGATTGACATGATGAAATGTAATATGAAACGTTAAATGACCTAAAAATGAATGCATGAATGAGGGGGGCAAATTTTGAGGTATTACAGCTGCCCCTATTCAATCAACTGGAGACCCGAAAAGAAGATAGCAGCGGCTTTTGCACTTTCGAGGTATCAAGGGATTGAATACAATAAAAGCCCGAAAATTTGCACTGAAGTGAAGTGAAGTAACAATGCCTGTCAGAATCGGCAAAGAGGTGGTCTTGAAAGAAGAATCCGTCTGGTACGGTGAGAGTTAGTCTGAATACCGAAAAAGAGTGTTAACCTGGATACCAAAATAAATGGTAACACAGAAATAACCATGGCCTGAATGCCGCTCATCAGTCTGAATACTGGAAATGACTTCGATCTGAACATCGGAAGATATGAGATTATTAATATCGGTCTGAACACCGAGAGGCTGGCCTGAATGCCACAAGTTGCGTCGACCTGAATGTCGAAAACTTCTTCGATCTGAACATCGGAAAACTGGCCTGAACGCCACTTCAATCTGAATACCGGAAAACTGGCCTGAACGCCACTTCGGTCTGAATACCGGAAACTGGCCTGAATGCCACTTCGGTTTGAATACCGGAAACTGGCCTGAATGTCGTAAGTTGCATCGACCTGAATGTCGGAAACTTCTTCGATCTGAACATCGGAAACTGGCCTGAATGTCGTAAGTTGCATCGACCTGAATGTCGGAAACTTCTTCGATCTGAACATCGGAAAACTGGCCTGAATGCCGCAAGTTGCATCGACCTGAACGTCGGAAACTTCTTCGATCTGAACATCGGAAAACTGACCTGAATGCCACTTCGGTCTGAATACTGAAAACTGGCCTGAATGCCACTTCGGTCTGAATACCGGAAACTGACCTGAATGCCACTTCGGTCTGAATACCCGAAACTGGCCTGAACGCCACTTCGGTCTGAATACCGGAAACTTCATGCCTGTCAGCATCGACATAAATAGGGAAAGATAATAGAGGCGGCGCATGGGCCAATGACACTTGCTGGGGATAGTAAAGGTAAGTCATGAACAATCTTCAGTCTGAGTACTGGAAACAACTTCTAGCTTATCACTTGGGATACCGAGAATGTTTTATGCTTACATGCGTATGTTTGAATTTTTCAATGGCGTAATGCTCCATGAAAATGGAAATGTTACGCGATTTGGGAGGATGCAATGCAATATGATTCTACATGCAGGTATGCGAAATGCTGGGTAGAATTCCAAGCCGAGGCAAGGGAATCTGCTGGGGAAATGATCACCATCTTCTGGACCCTGGCAAGGCTGTTGGAGATGCATAATATAAAGAACTCTGTGGGGAAATGACCCGCCACACGGTGTTCTAGCAATGACAAAATACCGAGACTCTGACTGGGGAGAGAACGGCACTGAAAACCTGTTGTTGGGGAAAGCGATAGTGGTTCTGTCAACCATAATCTGCGAGAGAGACGACTTAGCAGGGGAAGCAAACACCGATATGGTACCGAGAGTCTGCTTCAAGGAAAAAACCCATGGATCTGGCGTCGAGATCATCGATCTGGCATCGAACCCTAGGGAGCAGCCGCTTCTGTTGGGAAGATACAGTCTAGCACTATCAACTCCGCTGGGGATATATAGTCTGGCACTGTCAACTATACTGGGGAGTGTATATTCTGAAACAACCGCTTGGGGGAGGTACAACAGTGAGAGCCTGCTGGGGATCGAAGAATCCAATGCTCTGATCAACTCTGCAGGGATAAGATACCAACTTCGACTGTTGGGGGAAAACATTCGCGATCATCGGCTGGAAACCTTAAGGAAATGCCCCGAGGGTACCTGTTCTGAATAGACGATCTAAAGTACTCAACATTTACAACAATTTTAAATGTTTCTTAAGCATGTACCTGTAAAGCTCTTATGTTTCATGATGCAATGTTTATCAAAAATTCGGACGTCATTTTTGCAAACAAAACAGTAAAATGAAAATGAAAATAGAGATATACTGAATAACATGATTTTATTGATTGAATGGCCTCTGAATAGGAATTTACATCAGGAAGCAATCCCTGGAAAGAGGTAATTGCACAAAAGATAAAAACAGAAATTAATCTAATGGCAATGTGAAATGGATTTCTATTGGGTTCCAATTCTGCTATGACTTGCTCGTCTTCAAGATCCTCTAGATGATCAGCTTTCTGAAAAGAGTGATTGGACTGTTTCCTATCCTTCAAAAGTTTCCAGTCATTGACACAAGATGAGATTCAGAACTACTCAGAATGCAGTCATTCGTTTAATCCCTAACTTTTGCCTGGATCGCCCTTTTCGGGTTTTCAATCCACCGGGATACCCATTTTTCCCTAAGTTGCCCTTTCAGGTTTTCAACTTACCGGGTGTACAATCTTTTCATTTTTAATCCCTAATTTTTGCCCGAACCTTTTCATTTTCTTGGTTCGTCGGGATGCCCATTTTTGCCTGGACTATTCTTTTTACTGTCCAGCGGGTCTATTTTATGCGAAGTATTTTTTAACTGCGTCTGAGTTCACAGGGGAAGTGAAGTTTTCACCATCCATAGTTGCAAGCATTAAGGCCCCACCATCAAAAACCTTGGTGACAATATACGGTCCATCATAGTTAGGAGTCCACTTGCCCCTGTGATCTGTCTGAGGAGGAAGGATCCTTTTCAACACCAAATCTCCGACCTGGAAGCATCGAGGATGCATTTTCTGATCAAAGGCTCTCTTCATCAGACTCTAATACAACTGCCCATGACAAATGGTTGCCATTCGCTTCTCTTCGATAAGACTCAACTCATTGAACCTTGTCCGAATCCGTTCAGCTTCGTCTAACTTGACATCCAACAGGACTCTTAGAGAAGGAATCTCCACTTCAACAGGTAGGACTGCTTCCATACCATACACAAGGGAGTAAGGGGTTGCTCCGGTCGATGTACGTACTGAAGTACGGTACCCATGCAAGGCGAAGGGTAGCATCTCATGCCAATCTCTGTACGTAACGACCATCTTCTGCACAATCTTCTTTATGTTCTTATTTGCTGCCTCAACAACACCGTTCATCTTAGGGCGGTAAGGGGAAGAATTGTGATGCTGAATGTTGAAGTTCTGGCACAACTCCTTCATCATTTTGTTGTTGAGATTAGAACCATTATCAGTAATGATTCTTTCGGGAATCCCATAGCGACAAATGATTTCTTTCTTGATGAAACGGGCAACCACATGTCTGGTGACATTCGCGAACGATGCTGCTTTGACCCACTTGGTGAAATAGTTGATGGCAACAAGGATGAAGCGATGCCCATTGGAGGCGGTCGGCTCAATCTTTCCAATCATATCGATGCCCCACATAGCAAAAGGCCACGGCGAAGACACCACATTCAAAGGATTTGGCGGCACATGTACCTTATCAGCATAAATCTGGCATTTATGACACTTCTGAGTATATTTGAAACAATCAGATTCCATGGTTATCCAGTAATATCCCGCTCTCAACAATTTCTTAGCCATTGCATGTACGCCGGCATGAGTACCGAAGGAGCCTTCATGAACTTCCTGCATTAACATGTCTGCTTCGTGTTTATCCACGCATCTGAGCAAAACCATGTCGAAGTTCCTCTTATACAGCACATCATCTTTGTTCAAGAAGAAACTGCCTGCCAATCTTCTCAAAGTCTTTCTATCATTGTTGGATGCCCCTGCAGGGTACTCTTGATTCTTAAGAAAGCGCTTGATGTCGTGATACCAGGGCTTGTCGTCAACTACCAGTTCAGCAGCAAACACATACGCGGCCCTGTCGAGGCGTATCACATCGATCCTGGGAGCATGGTTCCACCGAATCACGTTGATCATGGAGGATAGAGTGGCAAGAGCATCTGCCATCTGGTTCTCATCACGAGGTATGTGATACAACTTTACTGTTGTGAAGAAAGTCAATAGTCTTCTCGTGTAATCTCTGTAAGAGACCAGATTGGGCTGGAGGGTGTTCCAATCACCATTCACTTGATTGATCACTAGAGCTGAATCTCCGAAGATGTCCAGAGTCTTGATTCTCAAATCAATGGCTTGCTCAATACCCAAGATACAGGCTTCATACTCAGCTTCATTATTTGTGCACTCAAAAGTCAGACGAGCGGTGAAAGGCATGTGGGGACCTTTCGGAGTAGTAATGACAGTGCCAATTCCACTTCCTCTGGCATTGACAGCCCCATCAAACAACAAAGTCCACTTTTCGTCTGGATCAGGTCCCTCCTCAACAACTGGCTCTTCACAGTCTTTCATCTTGAGGAACATGATGTCTTCATCTGGTAAATCAAACTTCATCGGCTCATAATCATCATTCGGCTGCTGAGCAAGATAGTCTGACAGAATAATCCCTTTGATGGCTTTCTGGGATGTATACTGGATATCGTACTCTGTCAGTACCATTTGTCAACGAGCAACCCTTCTGGTGAGAGCTGGCTTCTCGAATATGTATTTGACTGGATCCATCTTGGAGATCACTAAGGTTGTGTGAGTCAGCATGTACTGTCTCAATCGCTTAGCAGCCCATGCAAGTGCACAACATGTCTTTTCAAGCATTGAGTATCTCGACTCGCAATCTGTGAATTTTTTACTCAGGTAGTAGATGGCATGCTCTTTCCTACCTGTCTCGTCGTGTTGACCGAGAACACAACCCATGGAATTGTCTAGTACTGTCAAATACATAATCAGCAGTCTCCCTGGGACCGGAGGCATAAGGATAGGAGGATTCTGCAAATACTCTTTTATCTTCTCGAAAGCCCTTTGGCAATCATCATTCCACCTGATAGCCTGATCTTTTCTCAGCAATTTGAATATTGGCTCGCACGTGGCTGTTAGGTGAGAGATGAACCTTGCAATGTAGTTCAACCTCCCTAAGAAACCACGGACTTGTTTCTCTGTTCTTGGCTCAGGCATTTCCTGTATCGCTTTCACTTTGGCCGGATCCACCTCAATCCCTTTTTCACTAACAATAAAACCCAGTAATTTTCCATATCTCACCCCAAAAGTACACTTGTTCGGATTAAGCCTCAGCTTGAATTTTCTCAAACGCTCAAACAATTTCTGCAAATTCACCAAATGTTCTTCTTCCGTCTGAGATTTGGCAATCATAGCATCAACATAAACCTCAATTTCATGATGAATCATATCATGGAACAGAGTCACCATAGCTCGTTGATATGTTGCCCCAACATTTTTCAGACCAAACGACATCACCTTGTAGCAGAAGGTGCCCCATGGGGTTATGAATGTTGTCTTCTCCATGTCTTCTGGTGCCATCTTAATTTGATTATAGCCAGAAAAGCCATCCATGAAGGAGAATACCGAGAACTGAGCTGTGTTATCCACCAAAACATCGATGTGAGGTAATGGGAAATCATCTTTAGGACTAGCTTTGTTCAGATCCCGGTAGTCAACATACATCCGTACCTCTCCATCCTTCTTAGGTACTGGAACGATATTTGCAACCCATGGAGGATAATTTGTGACTGCTAGAAACCATGCATCCAACTGTTTTTGCACTTCTTCCTTTATCTTGACAGCCATCTCTGGTCTTGTTCTTCTGAGCTTCTGCTTGACCGGAGGACAACCTTCTTTGAGAGGCAAACGGTGTACCACAATATCTGTGTCAAGCCCTGGCATGTCCTGATAAGACCAAGCGAAGATGTCAACATATTCTTGCAGCAATTCAATCAGCCCTTTCTTCACATTATCTTCCAAAGGAACCCCTATCTTGATTTCTCTCTTGGAGTCCTCGGTGTCGAGATTAATCACTTCAACAGACTCTCGATGCGGTTGAATGACCCTTTCCTCCTGTTTTAATAACCTGGTAAGTTCTTCAGGGAGTTCACAGTCTTCATCACCCTCTTCTTCAGCTTGAAAGATTGGATTTTCAAAGTCGAAGCGAGCCATAGCAGAACCGTTATCAATAGGATCCGGTGACGTGCATCTGCATGAGTGATGGTATATGCTTATGAGTGTGAACAAGAAGTGACAACTAAACAAAACATTGCCAAATATGTACTTTTTTTTTATTTTTGAAAACTACAAAAATAGAAAGACAGTGAACAAAATATTTGAATGCAAAAAGACGTCCTTTATTTATGATAAAAAATGCAAGTATCCACATATATGAGCCCTACAATGAGTCATTACGCCCTGGGCGGAACGTAAGACTTGGATATGCATGAATAAACAAAGAAAATTACTCCTTCAGAAAAGTGACTTGGACAATCTCCTCAGAAGACCAATTGTTGATGACTTCACCTGGGATCCTCGGACGCACCCAGTTATCGATGTCACAATCGCTATCCCCATCTTCATCATTGACCGCAGAGACCTGGGCAACATCTTTGACTGATTCGACTTCTCCTTCGACCATGTTAACATTTGCTCCACCATGTTGCGGCATGGGATTGTTGACAACATTAGGAGCCGGTGCAAGGTCGATGGCCTTTGAATCTATGAGGTCCTAAACTACGTGCTTAAAAGCTTTGCAGTTCTCAATATTGTAGCCAGGTGCCCCAGAGTGGAAGCTACACCTAGTGTTGGCGTCGTAACCCACTGGAAGTCTACCAACGGGAGGAGCCAGAGTGCGTAACTGCATAAGTTGTAGTTGTTGAAGACTAGAAAGTAGCTGAGCGTACGACATTGGAAGAGTGTCGAAACGCCGGTCCATCGTCCTTGGCCTCTATTGATAAGCGGGTTTGTTACCCGGTTGTTATGGTTGGTACTGAGCTGGTTGACGTTGTGGTTGTTGTTGTTGTAGTGGTGCTGCAGCCGGAATGGTCACAGCCGCAACATACGGTTGCTGATGATAGTTCTGAAAGTCATTCCTCTAGTTACCCCTGTTCTGATAAGAAGATATGGCACTTGCATCCCCTTCTCTCCTCTTATGTCCCTGAATGAACGGCTTCTTCACCCCTGATGAAGCTCCACCTCCACTCAGGGTCTTGTATTTCTTCAGATAATTCTCCACCCTCTCTCCGGCAGAGACTACATCAGCAAAGTTGGAGGCATTGCAACCCACCAGGCGCTCCAAATAAGGTCCGGGCAGAGTGTTCATGAACATGTTAGCCATTTCCTTCTCCAACATAGGAGGTTGAACACGGGAAGCTATCTCCCTCCAGCATTAAGCGTATTCCCTGAAGCACTCATTGCCTTTAAGAGACAGATTCTGAAGTTGAGTTCTGTCCGGAGCCATGTCTGCATTATACTGATACTGCTTCACGAAAGCCTCAGCCAAATCCCTCCAGCAGCGGATGTGGGCTCTGTCCAGCCTCATATACCATTCCAGGGATGCCCCAGCTAGGCTATCCTGGAAAAAATACATAAGCAACTTTTCATCGTCAGAGTATGCAACCATTTTACGGAAGTAGGATTGCACATGGGTCTTCGGGCAAGAGTTGCCACTATATTTATCAAATATCGGGACCTTGAATTTCGGTGGCACCCTCACGCCTGGGACCAATCCCAAGTCAGCAACGTCTACTCCCAGAGGATTATGTCCTTCCACTGCCTTCAACCTCTCTTCCAGTCTCCGAAACATAGGGTCCATACCATGACTCATTCCAAAGTCTTCCTGAAGCAAGGGGAACTGATCCTCCTGGTCATCATGGACGGTTCGTTGACCGGAGGTGACATGTAGGATCAGGGTAGGCCCCGGTCCACTGGGTCCGTTAACCTCTCCAGCTGGAGGATCAGTCAACGTCTCTGGTTGAGTAGTGGCGGGATTCCTCTGCATCATCTGCCTGAGCTCTTGCTGTCCCTGAGCTTCCCCTTGAACCACATCCATGAATTGGTTCATGCGAATCTTCATCTCGGCGTGTTCTGCTTGTAGGCTTTCTATTACTCTCTGGTGGTTTCTGCGTGTACCGTACCGGTGAATGCCTGAGTCAGCTATCCTGCTAGTGGAACACCAAACAACTGAGAACACTGTGGCGGTACCTGTTATGCAAAAGGTGCTGACGGATATGCCAATGCAATGACATGTTTATCAGTTCCAAAGGGTATTCTAACCCCTTGATTCCAGTCTCACATTTGATAAACGGTGTAAGAAGAAAACCCCGACTAGAATCAAGAAGAAGATATGAACACCTGGGAATAGATAAACATGTGTGAATGATATGAATGCAAAATGATGTGATGCAGTACAGTGACATGGGAATCAGGATTGCTGGATCCGCTTGAACATATGTCAGGTTGCACTGTCTGAAGAGAAACCCATTGAAGAATGTAATACAAGATCAGAACTCTGCTCCAAAAAACCGGGTTAGTTGGAGGTTAAGGTTTCCTGAATTTAGCCCGCCCCTCACTGGTAGGTTCTAAGAACAGAAGTTTGTCAACTTCGGCCCTTCAGTCGAGAATAATACGTTTACCACTTAAGGTTTGGCATTATTACGGGATAAAAGACCTCCATTGACTCCCCTCAATAGGACATCCTAATAGCAAGTTCCCAGTCTCGGGGTCCTCGGATTGATCAGCGAGAATGCGCCCACCAGAGCTAACATAAACGTGTCTCGGAGGAGAGGCCTCGACTGAGTTCTCGGGAAATGGTCACCAGAGTCGACGATTTCTAGAGGAACATCATGCCGTTACGGAACACCCGTAAGACAGAATATATCCAAAAGAAACCTCGTCTGGGTGTGGGTCTTCATGAACGACTTAACATAGCAACACGCCACGCAAGCCTCATGACTATCCACTCTAAAACCTGTGTGCACACTTAAGCCTGGGTAATGGGCTTATCTCTCATAGAACACCCCATCCCAACAAACAAACAAACCAACAGCAGAGCCAACAGATACAGCAATGATATGTACACAATGCAATGAAGCAGGTAAATGCTGAAAAATAAATAACTGTACAAAAGAATGAACACCCAATAAACAAACAACCTACAAAAGCTAGGAAGGACTCGCTCAGGGATTCACTCTTGTTGTTCTTGTCTAAAGGGTGTGGGTTTATCTAATGTACTATTTACTAAAAAGGGGTCAAAAGAAAATGACTCGCACGGATGTCGCATCCACTGCATACGTATCTCATCTGAATATGAGAATCAGAGTCTTCGTAGCTCGGCTACCTATGGGTTAAAGAGGAGTGTGCTCGCTAAGACATCGCGTCTTATGCCTACGTATCTCATCTGGAATGAGAATCAGAGTAAACCGTAGTTCGGCTAACTACGGGTTAAGGGTTGTGTTTTTTAGATGAGCGACGTTACTACGCAATCTACCGGATGCTCGACCTTTGGAGACTTACTCGCCTGTAGTAGAAGGAGTTAACGTGTTCTTAGGAGAAGAAAAATCAATGAGTTTGTTTGGGTTTTAGGAATGCTCATGCAAAAAAAGAAGCCCTAGACGAAGGAACAGTGCTACCTTAATTTACATGCAAACGAGAGACTATACGAAGCCTAGAAATCCTATGGGGGAGACGATCACACCATACAAAACAAACATGCATAAAGTAAAATGCCACCAAGGGGGCTCAAACCTACATGGGTAGGGCTTTAGTCAAGAGGGGTCATATCGACCTCGACAAACAAGCCATGGAATAGGTAATCAAATGGGCTCTTAACCACTGACATTGAACGTCAGGGTGAGCAGATCAAAAGGGTAATAAGGATAAGACCTCATAGCTCTTAACCCTGGACAGGGTGAGCTCATGACAAAAAGTGGGGATTCAGAAAGGTGGAACCCTCTCCACTGACTGACTGGACAAAAGATCTTGGGCTTTTGTTCTGAAGCATCGACACGTAGTGCGAGCATAAAGAACGACACACTGAATAATGGGGGATTGACTACTAATCCCTTTTATCCGTCAATTGCCTCTTCGTGGAGGTCTTTAGCACTGGTGCCTCCTTTTGGAGGTCTTTGGGCACAAAAGTAAACAAACAAAAGAAAACATTGCCTCCTATCGAGGTCTTCCGGCTAAGAAAGCGGTAAAATACGGGAAAGATAAAGGGATCAGGAGGTCTACCACACGGATAAAGATCCGAAGTAATAACAGCTAAAGGAATAAGAAACCCAGAGATCTCTCAAGCTGATACCATCAAAGAAAGCAAGTCAATACAGGTAATCGGAATAAATCTCCAAATGGTATCCCACAAATAAAGTGGAATGCCAAGCAAGCTATCCTTTCAGGAGTCATGTGAGCCCTCACAAAAAACTGATTGGGGAGGATCGATTGAAATTGAATTGCACCGTTGGCTTTGCAGAACAATCTTAGGGTTTATATGAGAGGGAATTGGTTCTTTGCAGATGAGTTCCCTTCAGTCTCTGGAGGTTGCTCTGAATTAGTTAGAATCTCTCTAGGGTTTTTTCACTGAATTTTTTTAAGAATTTATAACCTGATTTTCGTGGCTTTGTGGGCTAAAATGAGAGAGGTCCAAGTCCAAGATTTTTATGTTATATTTTATTTATTTATTTATTTATTTTTAATTTTTTTCAAAACGCGTGGGCTTCGCCTAGCGAGCATGACAGTTCAAGAAATTCCTCTGAGCGTAGGTGATTCTGGTGGCTTTTCTTGGGACTCGCTAGGCGACCCATTCTGCTCGCCTAGCGAGCATGACAGCTCATGAACAAACTTTTGCTCCTTCAAGATTAACGTTTTGACTGATGAATAGACCCCATTTGAACATGTTGGAAGTATCTCAAGCCATTCCCTTGTGTTGACTGATCACCCAGATAGGACCCACAAAGTGTCTTGGATGATATTCAAGCTTCTTGGATCTAATTCCGATTGACATGATGAAATGCAATATGAAACCTTAAATGACCTAAAAATGAATGCATGAATGAAGGGGGCAAATTTTGAGGTATTACATTACCTTGTAGATGTTTGATTGGCATTTTGTGTACTCTGATATCCTGACTAATGTCATGACATACTTGAGTAGTATGCTGTAGGTTTAGCTAATACAGGATTTACTGAATGTCAACCTGGATGGTATGACATTCATCCCTGACAGCAGATACTGAGGTATAGAATAGTTGGTTGGCTGTTATAACTCAGTATGTATTTCAGTCTGTTTATCAAGGGAATAACAGACCTGGCATAAGGCCTATTATCTGAATGTCAAACTGGATGTTATGACATTCATCATTGACAGCATATACTGAATAATTGGCAGGTTGGTTTTTCTGCTACAGTTCAGTATGTAGTTCAGTCTATTTATCAAGGGAATAACATACCTGACATATGGCTCATTGTCTAAATGTCAAACTGGATGTTATGACATTTATCACTGACAGCTGATACTGAAGTATAGACTGGTTGGTCTTTTACAGTTCAGTATTTAGTACAGTCTGTTTTCAGGAAAATAACTGACCTAGCATATGGCCTATGTTCTGGACGTCAAACTGAATGTTGTGACATTCATTCCTGACAACATATGCTAAATTGTAGGATGGTTAGTTTTTCTGTTTCAGTATTTTTCTCAGGCTATTTTTCAGGAATCCAACAGCTGAGCTAAAATCCAGGAAACTAACAACTAAGCTACATTTAATGAACCTAACAAATAACCTATTTGTTAGCACCATAATATGTGGAAATTAGGTTAACTTGCTTAACCTTAATTTTAGGAAATACAAGTACAAGGCCCAAGTGCTGCATTATAAAAGGATGGCAATCCTACTTTCACCAACTCAGGGGTTTTAAGCGTGAAGAAATCATTGTACCATCATACTTCACTGCTGTATTTTTATGCGTGTCTTGTATTAGGTTTAACTTGTGAGCCAAGCAATTATCACCTAGATGATTGCATTGGACTAGGGTGTTCATTGAGTTGTAAGTGTTGTGTCACTCTAAGCTTTTAAACGTGAGTGTTGTGTATCTTGATTAAAGTTGTTAAGCACAATCAAGAGTTGTTTGAAGTGTAACTTCACCATTATCTTTAAACTTAATTAAAGGTCGTAATCACTGAGGTGATTGAGGGGGAGTGAGTAGGAACTCTGGTCTTAATTTAAGATTGAAATTGCATTGGGTAGGTATTAAGTGATAGGATTAAACAGGTGGTTTAAGGCCTGAATTAATATTGCTAATAGTGGATTTCCTCCCTGGCTTGGTAGCCCCCAGACGTAAGTGTGTATGACACCGAACTGGGTAAACAATTCCTTGTGTTATTTACTGCACTTTACATTTATCTGCTGTTTACATTCCTGTCTGCGTAGAATCGGATGTCATAACATCCTGTGTGACATCGATAGTCTGTTAACTAGAATTTCAATTGGCATCAGAGCAGGCACCCTGCTTGTTAATTTCTGGGTGAGATCTAGGGATGTTACTTTCTAGTACCATGGACAAGGATGTAGGATACTCAAATAGACCACCCATGCTGGATGGTTCTAACTATGATGACTGGAAACCTCGTATGATAGCCTTCTTGAGGTCTCTAGATAGCAAGGTCTGGAGAGTTGTCAACAAAGGATGGGAACATCCAACGAAGACAGGTAAAGATGGAATCATTCTGCAAATTCCTGAAGAAGAGTAGGACAAGGAGCAAGAGGCATTAGCCCTTGGAAACTCTAAGGCCTTAAATGCACTGTTCAATGGGATAAATAAGAACATCTTCAGACCGGTGCATCATTGTGAGCTAGCTAAAGAAGTTTGGGATACTCTCAAAACAACTCATGAAGGTACCTCCAAGGTGAGGATGTCTAAACTTCAGATGCTGACCACCAAGTTTGAAAATCTGAGGATGAGACTATTCATGACTTCCACATGAATATTCTTGAAATTGCCAACACTTCTGGTGGCTTAGGAGAGAAAATGTCTGAAGAAAAACTTGTAAGAAAGATTCTCAGATCGTTGCCCAAGAGATTTGCCATGAAGGTCACTGCTATAGAAGAGGCTCAAGATATCTGCAATATGAAGGTTGATGAGCTTATTGGTTCTCTCCAAACCTTTGAAATGGGATTATGTGAGGATGTTGAAAAGAAGAAAAAAAGCATAGCTTTTGTATCAAATACTGAAGAGGATTCAGAAGAAGGAAATATTGGAGGTAATGAAAGCATTTCAGAAGCTATAGCCATGCTTGGAAGACAGTTCAACAAGTTCATAAAGAAGGTTGATCAACAGGGCAGACCTAATGTCAAGAACTCCTCATCTGACATCAGTAGAAGATCAAAGTATGAAGAAAAGGTAACCCAAGGCAAGGGAATCCAGTGCCATGGATGTGAAGGTTTTGGTCACATTAGAGCTGAATGCCATACCTTTCTTAAGATGCAAAAGAATGGGCTATCTGTCACCTGGTCTGAAGGAGATTCTGAGAGTGAATCTGAAGGAGAATCTGCTAAACATGTCACTGCACTAACCAGTGTCTGTGCCTCTGATGATGACTCAAGTGGAGATGAACTTACCTTTGAAAAACTTGCTGCTTCATATAAAGAACTATGTGTCAAAAGTGCAGAAGTGTGTATCCAAGGAGAAAGGCAGAAGAAACTCATCAAGGAGATGGAAGCTGAGAAACAGAAGCATCTGACAGTCATAGATGGTCTAAATGGTGAGATATCATTGCTGACATCTAAGCTAGAACAAATGATAAAATCCATCAGAATGCTGAATAAAGGAACTGACACCTTGGAAGAGATTCTAAAGGTGGGACAGAAGTCAGGAACCGTGTCTGGTTTATGCTTTGCTAAGAAATCCTCAACTGAACTCAAAAGCTCAAAGGCTGAAGTTCAGAAACTCAAGCAGAAGTCACAACCAATGTCACAACATCAGGGAACCAGGAGGAGTAACCATCAGAAGAAGAAATTTCAGAGATGGAGATGTCACTTCTGTGGTAGATTTGGTCACATAAAACCCTTCTGCTACAGGTTGCATGGTTACCCTAACCAGAACCCTCAAGTCAGACCTAAGCAGAAGGCATCTAAGCATAATGCCCCCATTAAGAAACAACAATGGGTTGCTAAACTAGCTCACACATCTCTAAGGGCATCTACCAGACAAGACTGGTATTTTGATAGTGGCTGCTCAAGACATATGACTGGGATGAGCAACTTATTGGTGGATATACAACCTCATACTACCAGATATGTGACATTTGGTGATGGAGCTAAAGGAGATATCAAAGGTGTTGGTAAGCTGGACTGTCCTAGAGTTCCAAAACTGAGTAATGTGCTGTTAGTAAAAGGACTAACTGCTAAGCTCATCAGCATAAGCCATCTATGTGATCAAGGCTTCTAAGTACAATTCACTAAGGAAGGATGTGTGGTGATGAATGGTTGTAATCAGGAAGTTATGAGAGGAGCCAGATCCAAAGATAACTGTTATCTGTGGGAATCTAAAGTCTCAAACTACTCCTCAAAGTGCCCCTTAGCCAAGGAAGAGCAGGAAGTGAAGTTGTGGCATGGAAGACTTGGACAACTTCATTTAAGAGGAATGAAGAAGATCATATCCAAGGAAGTAGTTAGAGGAATCCCAAATCTGCTTATGGATGAAAGAAAAGGCTGTGGAAAATGTCAGGTGGGCAAGCTAACCAAGATGTCATATCCCAAGATGGGACATTCAAAATCTGCCAAACTTATGGAACTGGTGCCCATGCACTTAATGGTGCCTATGCAGATTGAAAGCCATGAGTTGTCCTCACCTATTAGTCCTCATCAAAATGGTGTAGTAGCAAGGGAGAAACAGAATTGTGTATCATTATCCACTGCAGAAGCTAAGTACCTAGCATCTGGTAGCAGGTGTTCCCCACTGGTATGGATGAACCAGGTACAAACTAAGTACAATGCCACTCAGAATGTCATGACATTGGATGCTACTCAGTTTGACAAAGTTAGGGGCAAAGTGGGAATGTGTCCTTCTGAGAAATTATAGCAACTAATGATGTTAGTTATTTACTGTTTAATAAGTCAACTTACTAAACACTTGATAGTGCACTCTGATTGGTCAACAAATAATAGATATTGCTCGTGCAACAAGCGTTTCCTCTTCCATCGTTTCAACTTTCAGTCTTGCAAGCTTTCTCTCAAAGAAACGTTTCATTTCTCCTCTGAGATATTCATCATGTCGCACCAATCCGACTCATCTTCCTACACGACCATGTCTGATTCCTCCAGCTCTGAATCTTGCAACCCTAACAGGGAAGATCCTGTGGCTGACGCTGCAAATACTTCTCATGCAAGAAGACCTAAAGAAACGGTCTCCGGCTTCTCCTCAGCAATCGCACTTGATGAACAAACCAGGGAAGGCTCCAGGTATATGCACAATGCCATTTCAACTATGATGACTGGGATACTATCTGGTAATCATAAGGTTCTTGGGGTCTCCATTCCCTTAAACACTATTATACCTGATAATGTTGCATGTCAAGAAAATACAGTCGTCTTAGGAAAGAATGTATCTGACGATGCTGAGCAAACTGATGCTCATGAGGGGTCAAATATTGACAAACCCTTATACAATGTGGGAGGTGAGGAAGTCCGTGTCACTCATGATGTCAGTGACAACCCTCATTGTGCAGCTGAAACCGTAGACCTAGAGGAGTTTTCTGATAATGAGTTGTTGACCTCAGTTGTCCTTAGCATAGCCAAAAGGGTTAGGACTAGGAGAGAAAAGAAGACAGTGGTGCAGAGGTCCCCAAAAAGGAAGATTGATGTGGCAACTTCTCCCAATCCAAAGGTGACAAAGAGTTCCCTCAAGAGGAAAGGGCATGGTCCAACAAAATCTTGGAGCAAAGAGATGCCCATGAAAATGAAGACCAAGTCTGTTGTTGTGGAATCTGACTCAGATGTCCCATGTGATGTCACAACATCTCTGTCAAAGAAGAAGCCAACCACTAGCAAGCTGGTTGCTAGTGTCCCTGAGGTACCAATTGACAACATATCATTCCATTTTGCTTCTAGTGTGAACAGATGGAAGCATGTTTATCACAAGAGGCTGGCTTTGGAAAGGGAACTGGCTCAGAATGTCCTGGAATGTAAGGAGATTGTAGACCTGATTCAAAAGGCAGGGTTAATGAAAACTGTGACTCAGCTCTCAAAGTGCTATGAGATTTTAGTAAAGGAGTTTATTGTCAATGTGTCTGAGGAATGTGCAGATGGAAAGTCTAGGGAATTCAGAAAGGTATATGTGCGAGGCAAGTGTGTGAACTTCTCTCCCTCAGTAATCAACATGTATTTAGGAAGACCTGATGTAGCTCAACCTGAGCTTGAGGTGACTGACAAAAAAATATGTCAAGTCATCACTGCTAATCAAGTCAGGAAGTGGCCTCTAAAAGGTAAGTTGGTGGCCAGCAAACTCAGTGTCAAGTATGCTATGCTGCACAAAATTGGAGCTGCCAACTGAGTGCCCACCAATCACAAATCTACAGTGGTTGTGATGCTTGGAAAGTTCATATATGCTGTTGGAACCCAAGGAAAGTTTGACTATGGAACCTACATTGTTGATCAAACCATGAAACATGCAGGAAGCTTCAGTGTAAAGGGGCCCATAGCCTTTCCTTCCCTCATATGTGGTATTCTGTTGAATCAATTTCTAAACATATTGACAGAGAATGATTTTGTGAAAAGAAGAGAGAGTCCTTTGGCCTTCAATCATAAACTATTACTAGGTAAGCATGTCCCTAACATTGCCATGACAACAGGAGAGACATCAAGTGTTTGCAATCAACCAGGTAAAGTTGTTGTCATTGCAATACTCAGAGAAACGTGCAAGGAGCTAGAGGCAAGGAAGCTCACTTTGGAAAATTTGATTATCAAATTGGAGATGACTGAAGGTGGTGTGCTTGGTGAAGCTGCTGATGCTGCAGAAGGAGCTGCAAGGCAAAGTGTAGAGGGTGAAGAGGATGCCAGTCCTGATGATGGCACTGATGATGAGGCTGACTCTGAGTCAAATGATTAAATCATTTCCTGTGTTTCTGTCAATTCTGTTTAATTTTATTTTGTTTTGGTCTGTAATTTTTAAGTGTTGCTTTGGCAACATTTTTGACAAAAAGGGGGAGTAACACCTGTACCCCAGGTCAACAGATTATTTGCCATGTGCTTGAACATATATTGAAGATCCTCTAATCCAGAGGTTTTGCTGCAGTGTGATGAGTGTGAGTGTGTTGTTGTTAGAAGTTTTTATTTAACTTCTGTATGTGTGTTGCTGTTGTTTTTATTTAACTTCTGTATGTGTGCTGCTGTTAGAAGTTTTTATTTAACTTCTATATGTGTGCTGCTGTTTGAAGTTTTTATTTAACTTCTATGTGTGCTGAGTGTGTTGTTGTTCTGAGTGTATTAGCTATGGTATTACTCTGCTAGGATGTGTGTTTTCCGCTGCTGTGAACTCTGTTGTGATGCCAAGTAGTTTTAGCCAAAAAAAATCCAAAGGGGAAGTTTGTAGATGTTTGATTGGCTGCATTTTGTGTTAAAACACTAACTGTACTCTAATGTCTTGACTGATGTCATGACATACCTTGTAGATTTTTGATTGGCATTCTGTGTACTATGATGTCCTGACTGATGTCATGACATACTTGAGTAGTATGCTGCAGGTTTAGCTAATACAGGATTTACTGAATGTCAACCTGGATGGTATGACATTTATCCCTGATAGCAGATACTGAGGTACAGAATAGCTGGTTGGCTGTTATAACTCAGTATGTATTTCAGTCTGTTTATCAAGGGAATAACAAAGCTGGCATAAGGC
This sequence comes from Lathyrus oleraceus, assembly GCF_024323335.1. Lineage (NCBI taxonomy): Eukaryota > Viridiplantae > Streptophyta > Magnoliopsida > Fabales > Fabaceae > Lathyrus > Lathyrus oleraceus. The sequence goes on along the minus strand of NC_066580.1, from coordinate 416,971,923 downwards.
CTATTGTCTGAATGTCAAACTGGATGTTATGACATTCATCATTGACAACATATACTGAATAATAGGCAGGTTGGTTTTTCTGCTACAGTTCAGTATGTAGTTCAGTCTATTTATCAAGGGAATAACAGACCTGGCATATGGCTCATTGTCTAAATGTCAAACTGGATGTTATGACATTTATCTCTGACAGTTGATACTGAAGTATAGACTGGTTGGTCTTTTACAGTTCAGCATTTAGTACAGTCTGTTTTCAGGAAAATAACAGACCTAGCATATGGCCTATGTTCTGGACGTCAAACTGAATGTTGTGACATTCATTCCTGACAGCATATGCTAAATTGTAGGATGGTTAGTTTTTCTGTTTCAGTATTTTTCTCAGGCTATTTTTCAGGAATCCAACAGCTGAGCTAAAATCTAGGAAACTAACAACTGAGCTACATTTAATGAACCTAACAAATAGCCTATTTGTTAGCACCCTAATATGTGGAAATTAGGTTAACTTGCTTAACCTTAATTTTAGGAAATACAAGTACAAGGCCCAAGTGCTGCATTATAAAAGGATGGCAATCCTAGTTTCAGTAACTCAGGGGTTTTAAGCGTGAAGAAATCATTGTACCATCATACTTCACTGCTGTATTTTTATGTGTGTCTTGTATTAGGTTTAACTTGTGAGCCAAGCAATTATCACCTAGATGATTGCATTGGACTAGGGTGTTCATTGAGTTGTAAGTGTTGTGTCACTCTAAGCTAATAAGCGTGAGTGTTGTGTATCTTGATTAAAGTTGTTAAGCACAATCAAGAGTTGTTTGAAGTGTAACTTCACCATTATCTTTAAACTTAATTAAAGGTTGTAATCACTGAGGTGATTGAGGGGGAGTGAGTAGGAACTCTGGTCTTAGTTTAAGATTGAAATTGCATTGGGTAGGTATTAAGTGATAGGATTAAACAGGTGGTTTAAGGCCTGAGTTAATACTGCTAATAGTGGATTTCCTCCCTGGCTTGGTAGCCCCCAGACGTAGGTGTGTGTGACACCGAACTGGGTAAACAATTCCTTGTGTTATTTACTGCACTTTACATTTATCTGTTGTTTACATTCCTGTCTGCGTAGAATCGGATGTCATAACATCCTGTGTGACATCGATAGTCTGTTAACTAGAATTTCAAGAGATGCCCGCGCCAAAAACTGAGAAGTAAGTAAGAGGTTTTCTCATCCGCTTGAACTATATTTCGAGATTTATATCGCATATGACTTCCACATCTGCGGCTATATTCAAGCTTCTTCGGAAAGATCAGTCTTATGATTGGACCGAGGATTTCCAAAAAGCTTTTAATAGTATCAAAGAATATCTGATTGAGCCTTCGATTTTGTCTCCGTCTGTTGAAGGAAGACCTTTTATCATGTATTTGACTGTGTTGGAAGAGAGTATGGGTTGTGTTCTTGGTCAGCAAGATGAATCTGGGAAGAATGAATATGCAATTTACTACCTCAGTAAGAAGTTCACCGACTGTGAGACTCAGTATTCTATGCTTGAGAAGACATGTTGTAAGACCCCAAATTTGACCCTAAGATCCCTCATGCAATTTCATCATATGCATTAGCATTGGGATCATACCTTGGCATCCTCCTTACCCTTCTCTCATTGGGTTTGTTTTGGGAGAGATCACCAAGCACTATGTGATTGTATCAAACTTGTATATTATCATTTGTTACTAACCAAAATACCAAAAATATGTCTTTGCATTTGCCTAACTCTTTTGTAGGTAGGGCATGATCTCATTGATTTATCAAGTTCATATCCAGGGTTTGAGACCCTCATGGCAAAGAGCACAACCATGGATTGACCCAAAATGGCTGTAAGCACCATATATGAGTCCTAATGATCTCTACGTGTTATATTGATCAAGTTTTCTTCAAGAGTTTGAAGGTGATTTGCCTTGGAAACCCTAGTTTGATTGGGTATCTTGAGTAACTTCTCCAACAAGCCATCTCACCAATTGATCAAATTTCTCAAGGTACACCTCAAAATTCATCATCTTATGCATATATGATCTACCATGAGCAAAGAAAGTCAAAATATTTGAAGGTTAGCAAGTTGGTTGATGGTGGTTGGCCAGATGAATTCATCTGATCAAAACTAGGTCTCCCTAGACCTTATCTCCTACAATTTTCACCATATGAAAATAATTCCAAGAGAAAAGTTACTCTAAACCACATTCCAAACAACTTTCATGTTGAGACCTAGAGCTAGTTTTTCTTATAAAATCATTTTCTATGTTGAAACATTATAGGTCATTTTGTCTAAACCCTAATTTGAAAGTCAACTTCCCAAGGCCATAACTTGCTCAATTTTCATGAGATGAAATATTTCCAAGTTGCATAATCAAATTCAAGATGTCTACTTCAACGTTTATGTTTGGAGTGAGAGCTAATTCAACTTTTATGAGCATGTGATATGAGGATACATTATAGGTCTTTTTTTTACCTATATCATTGGAAAAGTGATTTTTCCAAACTTAAAAAATGCATAACTCTAGCATTCTAAATCCAAATGTCATGAAATTGGTGACCATTTTGAAGGTCTTTGAATGATATACAACTTTGATGAAGACTAGTTTCTCATTTGAAGCTCACATGAAAAGTTAAGCAAGGTGGAATATTGAGATATATGGCTTGACACTTAGAAAAAATTTCAACATGTTGAAATTTCCAAACTTCCACCTCAAAATTCACCATGATCCAAGCTCCAAATGAAAAAGTTTTCAACATCAAACTTGTTCCCCTTGACCCAAGCTTTCCAAAGAACCCAAGTTCATGCATTTTAGATGAAGTTTATTAGGTCTGCGCATGGCTTTAATAGAGCTGCATCATTGGAGAAAATCAAATGTCCAAAACTCCACATATCATTGCCTTGCCACTTAAGCCTCATTTGAACTTCAGAACAGATGCAAGTGGACCAAATTGGATTGCTTCATGGGCCTGTACACGCCCATTCAAGCTTGTGCATGAAATGTCTAAAATTAGCAATTTTGTAAGTATGCAAATATCAATCCCCATTACTATAAATACAAGGCCTCTGAGCTTAATTCAAAAACACCTTGCGCGCCAGCTTTGCCCCCCAATTGAAACCCTTACATTTCAAAGGAAAACCTGAGAATTTTCAACTTAAAACTTGAGTTTGATTCTCACTGTTTGGAGATTCAAGAACTCCGGGATCCAAAGCTTTATACCATTGTTAAACCTCTCCTGCAAGCTTCTCAAGTGTGAACAGATCAAGGTTGAAGCAAGCAACATCAAGTTCTGCACATCATTGAAGGTAATTTTCAGAAAACTTCATCTCTTCGATTCTCACTCAATTCTACTCAATTCTCTTGGATCTTTGGTTGTCTGAAGTCCTACCAATGTAGGCAAGAAGATTGAGTTGCTTATAGGTCAAATCGAAGCAACTCAGTTGACACACCTCAAAATTTAACTCCTCATATCTTTTTATGTATTTGCAGTTAGTTGAAATTGAGGTCAGATTTGTGCTCTACGCCATTTTTTCTTTCAGATCATGTCCTTCTTTTTCATTTTCTTGATGGTGATGAGTGAACCAGTCCGGTGGACCTCGCCTGAGAAGGTGACCTGAGGTCCAGCGCCGGTGGTGTGCTGGACAGATTCTGAGTCATTGATCTCATTTGAAATGTTTTAATCTCACGCGTTGGTTTTAATTATCATCCCTGCAGCGCATTGACTTAGGTCTATTGTAGAACGTGCGCGCTGATCCACTTGATTTGCGACCTCAATTAATGAGGGAGATCAAGTGGTCCACGTTTTTTCTGATTATTTGAATTTCATTTAATTTATTTTATTTTCATTAATTCATATTAATTTTAATATTGATCCAAAAAATATGAGAGTTTCACCAAAAAAATTAAATAAATTCCTCTTTCATATTCTGAATTAAAATTATCTTTTGGATCATTATTAATATTTTTCATGAATTAATTGATTTTGTGATTATTTTTAATTATTTAAAAATACTTTTAAGTCTTTAAAAATTCTGAATTTTTTTCTCCAAGGTCCTTTGATCTTGTTTGACCTATGATAAATCTCATGGCCATTTCTTTGGTGTTTTGATGAGGTTTTAGGAATTTGACAAACCATATTTAATTTAAATGTCTTATTTTAGTATTTTTAATTTGAATAAATGCCAAATAATTGTGTTGACCTCTTGTGATGATTTGTGTAAGTTTGACTTATGTTGTTGGGCCTTGGTCAAGGTTAATTTGACTTTGTTAAGTTAATATCATTGGATTTAGGGGATTGATGGAATGTACATTCCATCTCCCAAAATGAATGAATGATATTAATTTGGTAAAAGTCTTCCTTTGACCAATTTAAGTTTTGATCCATTCCCCCCCCCCCCCCCCCCTCTTCATCAATTTCCCATTCTTTATGCATTCATCTCATTTGGCCTATGATATCTCTAAGTCCTAAGGCTAGTTGATTGCAAAATCAACATAAGTATGGATGAGATTAGGCCACCTCTTTTGCATATTCTTTTTATGAGTGGTATGTTTCATGAGCATAGTCCATTATACTATGTCTCTAACATGCATTAATACCAAAATTCTATTGCCCGACCTCAAATAGTTGTGACTTCTACATAAGTCCAATTACGATTGCTTAATATAACGCTATATTTTTGACATAAAAGGCATAGCATTCTAGTTAGTGAGATTGTAAGTCTCCCTTCTTTCATGGTATTGTGTGGAAACTTGGCCTTTTTTCCTTCCTTTGGAAGATGTATTGGCTCAAGGATCTATGCTTGTGATAAGTGGGTTGAGTGTTCTCCAAAGAATGACTTAAAGAAAAGCAAAAGCAAAACAATACTAACTTCTAACTCATTAACAACTAACATTTAATTTCAAGTCCTTTATTTTAATGCACTTTAATTTTTAAGCTCTACTCATTTGCCATTATTCATACCATTCTAATTGTTTATGTTAATGCAATTTTCAATTTGTCCATTGGGACCATATTGTGTGATATATCTTGTTTGTGTATATTTTGTTTGTTTGGGTGGTCTTTGACCATTAATATACATAATGAGAACAAAAACCCTAAAAAAAATTGTGTGGACGGTTGACTTGATCTTGGACAAATTGGACTTAGAATCTAGGCAACATTCCTATGCTAAAGGACTTGGCCAATTCTAACATTTGTGTAACCAAGTGCTTGCAATTTGAAACTTCATCTAATACATCTTTGAAGACCCCTTTGAGTTCATCTGCAACATGATCATTGTGAAGCTGTTATTTTGAACCTGTGACTTGTGGAATTCATCTGCTAAAGATCATGGAGTGGCTAAAGCTTGGATGTGGATATCTTTATTTGATGCCTTGCTCTTCAAGATTGATATAATTGTGCATTGTGTGTTGCTTGATTCAAAATGTCCAAGGGAATTTGGGCTTCTATAAGACATTCGTGTCTATTGGATTGCTACCCATTCGTCAGATCTTTTCAACATTTAACTTTTAATTTTGTGCATATGATTAGTCTCTTCATCTCCTCCCATTTTCTTTAATTTCAAAATCTCTCCCTCCTTTCAAAAACTTCTTTGTTTGAACTTGTTATTTTCTAAATTTTGACCACTTTGCAAACTAGAAACTTTGGCTTTATGCCATTGCATTTTCAAACTTCTTTTCTTAAATTAAACTTGTAAATAGACTTAACTATACTTGACCTAAACTTTCAAAAGCCAAAAAGAATTAACTCATTCAAACCATTTTTAGGCCTTGGTGCCTCTCAAACTAAATGTTTGTTAAAAGCTATGCATCCACTTTGAAATTTGTATCATGAACTACGAGGTTTTTATCCCTCATTTTTATGTTGGTACGTAGGCACAAGTCCGAAGGTCTTGTCAAACACAAAAATATAATTAATGAATTCCCTTCTCATCCCCTCACTCTATTTTTTTGTAAACATCACTTTGTACAAAATACATATGCACACAAAAAAGGGCTCCCGAGGAGTATCTAGGACACTTTGGGTGTTAACACATTCCCTCTGTGTAACCAACCCCCTTACCTGTAATCTCTGATATTTTATTAGTTTTGATTTGAAAACTTCTTACTTTTGGGTTTTGTTCGTACTTTTTCCCTTTTCCCTTGGAAACAATAAAAGCGCGGTGGTGTCATACCCAAATTTCTCCCCTTATTCAGTAAATCGATACACTCATCATGAGTTTCACATTATCTGCACATTATAGCATGCATTTCATATTGCATAATGCATGAAATGTCAACCAGAACAAATTTTCAGATTTATAGACAGACCGGTCGAACTGATCCTCAAATGTACGTAAAATTAGCGGACTAAAATTTTCAATATGGATCTTGCAGACATCAATTTTATTAATCTGTGGTTCGTGTAGTTTAACCTGGCGTGCTCGTTTAAATTTTTCAACTACTTTTTCGATCGCGTTTCGGTCCGTCTGAGCCTTTTAACCGGTCAAATTTTATTTAAAAATTGGCTCAAACATTATATATTTCTGAGAGATTTATTTCGCATTGGTCTTTTTGGTGCAGTCAGTTTAATTTTTCAAGCATTTTCGTGCCCGAATTTTATTCATCTTGAGTGATTTTATTTTCATTTCTTTTTCAAAAAGTAAATAATAATTAATTAGAATTTTTTATGTTTTGATTCTGATTTAATTTTATTATTTATATTAGTATTTTTATTTAATCTAATTTGTTTATAATTATTTTTATACCAACAATACTCCAAAGGGCATTGTTGATATTAAATAAATTTATAACCCTAAATTCCAATAAATATATATATATATATATATATATATATATATATATATATATATATATATATACACCACATGAGGAAAACAATGAAAGGGGAGACCAATAACCTAGACCAATTGAAAAGCGGCGCCTCATAATCATAAGTCCCTCTCTAATTTTTTCAAAATGAATGGAAAGTAGAAAATACACAGAAGCAGAGCAAGGAGCATTGTTTTTCACAGTGACCAACTTGTAGAAACACTAACCTTCATTCATAACTTTTCATGTTCACCCCTTCATCTTCCATACACCATAACTTTCAATTCCACCAATAACTTCCATTAAGCACCCGCATCATTAGGTAGTTATACTTTATTATTATTTTATTGTTCATATGTATTGCTTTTACATTTTTGTGGTTTGCTATATGTGTTTAAATTTTATTTTTTATGTCCAATGAGAGGTTGATAGAGAGGAGAGGAAGAGTTTGAGAGAATTAGATTTGAAAGTGTTAATTTTGTTTTTTCTGAGAATAGTGCATCCGATGGAAAGGGAAAGTTGAGACCCATTTAATTTAATTTCTTTCTAATTTCAAAAAAAAAAATTATTTGATTATTATTAGTATTAATAACATGACCATGTGGTCCCTAGGCATTGTTTGTTTTTTTAACTTGAAAAAATGAAGTTTCTATTTTTTAGAGTTAGGAACAGGAGCGATGTCCCTATACATACAATACAGCCCCTTAAATTTTCAATATATTTTATCTTTTATTTTATATAAGTTTTTTGTTTTATTTTTTTTAATTAATTTAATCTATTTCATTTGTCTTAAATTTCATTAATTATTTAGAAGCAGCAAATATATATATATATATATATATATATATATATATATATATATATATATATATATATATATATATATATATATATATATATATATATATATATATATATATATATATATATATATATATATATATATATATATATTATAGTAACTAAAAGGAAAAATTAAGTAGTAAGAATGAAGAGTATTAGATTTTTTTTTCATTTTAGCTTTATTTTAATTAAATGTTTAAACTATTTTGTTTTTCTAATAAATAAGTATACAAGTATTTTTTTAATAACAAAGAAGTTCACAAAAAATAATAATAAGTTTTATCTTTGTGTTTGTGATTTACTTTCTTTCATTTTGTCTTTATTTATTTTGTGTGGTTATTTCTATTTTTATTATTTATTTGCTTTGTTACATTTTTCTCATGTTTTTAATTTGACAAGTGTATCATCTACCCTTTATATGTAATTTTTAATTATCTTTATTGCTTTTATTTCCATTAGTTAGAATAAATTAACTAATTAAAATAATCAACCAAAAATTAAATCAACCTTTCTTAAAATGAGCTATTGATCAATATCAAGATAGTTTTCATAATTTCAAACATTTCACAAATGATCTTCATCTACACGAATCAAACCTCGATCAAACACCGAGTGACTTTTCTTAGAATTAAATGCAATGTCAAATTATTTTTCTTAATAAACACGAAAGAAGAGGTCAATTGGAATTTGGCATTCCGGTGGGAACCCTCGAATGATCGGTCCCGAGCCTCGCATTTTGGGTTAACCGTTCATTCTTTTCTTTCGTCTCTAAAACACTTTAATTAACTTGGATAAAATAAGGGTCGTTGGGATCAAGCATTCTGGCGCAACTCTTTGAACAATTGATTCTTATCAAGCGTTCGATGTCCATCAAACAATTTTCTTAATTAATTTAAATGAAAAAGGACCATTGGAATCTAGCATTCCGGTGGAACCCTGAATGATTGATCCCGAGGCTTATGTCTCGTTGTCATCAATAAAAAAATATTCAACCAATCAAACTATTTTTTCGCTGTCGTACGATCTTTAAAACCTTTTCATAAACAAAAGACATATGTCTTAAGATGATGTAAAGCAATGCTTCGTCCATAATTGTTGGGTTGAGATAAGTGACATTTTTCTGAATGTTGATTTGTAAATCCATTTGATGTGATGTATACGTCTGCTCCTCGTCTGTTTTGGGTAAAACAATATTTCTCGTCGATTAATACAAGATAGCTTTCGCTAAAATCGATCAACAAACAAATATTTTCTACCCAGAACTACGTAAGCCTTGAATTCTCTATTGCACCCGGAGATACGTAGGAGCAGGATTGCGAAATCTTGTCAGGCCCATTAATAAAAAAATTAGGTTTAGTTCCTTTCTGCCCCCTAGTAATGAAAATATATTTAGGTCCTTTCTCATTAATAAAAAGTTCAAAAAAATTTATCTTATCTCTTTTTCTATTCCAAATAAGTAGAAGATTATAAACTAACATAAGCTAACATTCTTTATATACTAAATAAACGGTTCCCGTTGAGTACAACAGACGTGAGGGGTGCTAATACATTCCCCTTGCGTAACCGACTCCCGAACCTTGATATTGGTTGCGATGACCCTATCTTATCCTTTCTTTTAGGGGTTTTATCGATATTTTCCCTTTCCCTCTTTGGGAATAAATAAAGTTCGGTGGCGACTCTGTTCATCCCATCCCGCGAGCGTGCGATTGCGCTCCGCAAAGTCGTGCTCTCATTTTTCGAGGTACGACAGGTGGAAACTCTTGTTATTTTATGTATTACTTATCCATAGCTTGATGATCATGAATCTGCCGCTACAAAAATTAAGTGGCGACTCTGCTGGTGAGTAGTCTCCAGTGGGTTTAACCTACTTTTTTGTGTGTATATAATTGTATATTTGATGTATGTATATTTGTTTGTATGATATAATTTGCTTGATGTGCTTTGTGATCTCTAAGTGGTGAGATAAGTTCTAATCCGAACTTGAGTTCCATTAAGATAGCAGGATGGTATAGTCATGTTCGACTTGTGTGGAGTAGTCCTTAACAAGTTGGCTTGAGAACCATCTGCTCAGTGGACACCCTTTTTGATTTGGAAATGTCAGACAAGTATTTGTGGTTAGGCATTACTATCTCTAATTTGGGTCCGAGAAGCTGAGGACGCAAAACATTTACCCCCTCTTGGCCTATTTAGGACGTAGTGCGGAAACTGTCAAGTGTAGACTTGATAACAGTTGTTACGTGATACTACACTCAGACGAGTTTCTCTTGAGAATATTATGGATCGATGAGTCAGTCATCTTAACCTGTAATATCCGATAGATGGAATTAAGACCCTGGGAACTTTTTAGAACATGATCTACAGGTTTTTATCCTTAGTTCACTCCTTTGGGATGGTTATTACCCAGACTCCATGCTCGTGACTCACAACAAACCCTTGATTCTTGGTTGATCCAATCAAGTTTTGTCGATATCAATGGAACTTGGGTGTTGATAGGGTGTAAACCATAATCCACCAAAATGCATGATTGATCTTGACAATGACTTGATTCATACCTTGACCTTTGTTTGCTTGCCTTGTGTGTGATCCCTTATTTGTGATTGTTGCATTCATGCATTCATGCGCATCATAACATTCATCACACAAAAATTTCAAGGAACTGAGGTATTATTTGCAAATATTTTCAGACCATGGATTGTGGACGAAGGAACACTAAGAAGTATAGTTTCAGATGTCCCGACTTGAAAGAGTTAAGGAAGCTAGCATCTTTTGTATTAGATCCCTTGGACTTCAAACAAAGTCATGGGAAGCTTTTGTCTATCTTGTCTGCTGATGTGGTTGAAGGACTTTTGAGTGTGTTCGTGCAGTTCTATGATCCTCTCTACCGTTGTTTCACTTTCCTAGATTATCAGCTTGTGCCTACATTGGAGGAGTATGCCCATCTCTTGGGAATACCTATTTCTAGTAAGGTGCCATTTAGTGGATTGGAGGAGATTCCCAGATCTCATCTTATTGTTGAAGCTCTTCACTTGAAGAAGTCTCAGATAGAGGCTCATTGGGTGAAGAAAGGAGGTTTATTTGGGTTGCCATCTAATTTCCTCATCAAGGAAGCTACTGCTCTTGCTCAAGCCGGTAGTGTGGACGTTTTTGAAGCTATCTCAGTGTTGCTCATCTATGGATTAGCTTTGTTCCCTAACATTGACAGATTTGTTGATGTTAACGCCATTAGAATTTTCTTGATTGGGAATCTTGCACCTACTCTGTTGGGTGATATGTATTTATCTTTGCATCTAAGGAATTCTAAAGGTGGAGGAACGATTGTCTGTTGCATTCCTCTTCTGTACAAGTGGTTTATTTCGCACTTGCCTCATCCACCTGCTTTTGTGGAGAACAAACAATGTCTATGGTGGTCTTAGAGACTTATGTCTCTCACTAATGATGATATAGTTTGGTATGATCCTTCTTTGAGCGGTTTGGATATTATTGATAGTTGTGGTGAATTCTCTAATGTTCCTCTCATTGGTACACAAAGAGGAATTAACTACAACCCTGCTTTGGCTCGTCGTCAACTTGGGTTCCCCTTAAGAGACAAACCTAATAACACTTTGTTAGAAGTTCTTTTCTATCAAGAGGGTAAAGATCCCAAACATTTGAAGCAGAAGATTGTGCATGCTTGGCATAGTGTGCATAGGAAAGGAAGATCCGAGCTTGGTCTGTGCAATTGTGTGGCTTTGGAAGCTTACACTCTTTGGGTGAAGAAGAGAGCTTTGGAGTTTAAGATGCCTTACCCTTGTGAAAGACCTACGTCTATGGTTGTGGCTGAGCCATTAACTCTCCCTAACCAAGATGTAGAGGAGTTGGGAGACGCACTCACCAAGATGAAGCAAGAGAAGGATATGTGGGAAGAGCGTTTCCATGCTTTGAGCAAGAAGTATGAAGAGTTACAGTTGGAGTCTAAGAACAAGGATGCACTTATTGAGCTACTTGAAGACCGGGTGACAAAGAGACAAAGAGGGCTGGAGGTTTCATCTTCTAGCATAGCTCAGCCTTCCTTTGCTTGGAAGAAGATTGTTGATCAGCTTGTTCTCGAGAAGACTCAGATGAAGGCTTCTTTCGAGATCGAGATTCGACGCATTCGAAGGAAGTACGCGCCTACAGCCAGATCTTCTGACGTTGTTGTTAGGGATCCTTCGGATGACTAGTCTCCTTTTCTCTTGTATTTTTCATTTGGTTTCTGAAATTGTACTCAGTGTAATCCTTCCAAATATATAAATACAAAGATTTTTGGTCATATCAAATTATTGCAACTGTTGTTAAATATATATATATATATATATATATATATATATATATATATATATATATATATATATATATATATATATATATATATATATATATATATATATATATATATATATATATATATATATATATATATATATTTGCAAATAATATAGTAAGTTCCTTGAAAATAAAAATAAGTAAATAAGCATTGCATTTCATGCATCATTTGCATAAGCAGGTTTCTCTTTCAACAGATGTCTCATTGGTGTTCTTCTGTGCTTCAGCGAAGCTGACTCATCGGTATAACACTCGCGCTAATCATCTCAGAATCATGGAACATCTTGAGCAAAAGAACAAAGAGTTGAAGGACGAGATCGCTCGACTGACTGCCATGATGGAGTCAGTGCTAGTTGCCCAGAGTGAATCTTTTCCAACACCTGCAACTCCTCCTCCGATGATTGTTATTTCAGAGGTGGCTACCTCTACCATGCTCGGTGTTGCCGCTCACTTTGCGCCTACCATGTCTGCCAGATTCCCGTGGGGAATGCTGCTGAACTTCATGCCTGAAGGCTTTTTGCCTACCTTTGCTTCCATGCCGACATCTAGCCCGGTCATGTCTGTGCCACCTCCCGTTGTGCACACCTTGTCTCGTGTAGAGGATACCATTTATCATTCTGAACCGTCTGAGGGTCCGGATGTTTATGAGAAAATGGATGAAATGAAAGATCAGTTTCTTGAGCTACGCAAGGAATTGAAGACGTTGAGAGGTAAGGATTTGTTTTGGAAAACTGTTGCAGAGTTATGTCTGGTACCGAATATGAAGATTCTGGTGAAATTCAAAGTGCCTGAATTTGAAAAATACAGAGGAAACACATGTCCGCTTAGTCATCTAGTGATGTATGCCCGTAAGATGTCTACCCAAACTGACAATGATCAACTATTAATCCACTATTTCCAAGACAGTTTGACTGGTGTTGTGCTTCGTTGGTATATGGGGTTGGACAGTGCAAGCATTCACACTTTCAACAACTTGGGAGAGGCTTTCGTCAAGAAATATAAGTACAATATGGATATGGCGCATGATAGAGACCAGTTGAGGTCTATGTCTCAGAAGGACAAAGAGACATTTAAAGAGTACGTGCAAAGATGGAGAGAATTGGCTGCTCAGATCACTCCTCCCTTGGAAGAGAAAGAGATGACAAAGATCTTTCTAAAGACCTTGAGTTCATTCTATTATGAACGTATGATTTCTAGTGTCCGAGAAGGACATTTGTCAAAAGATGAAGCATCGTCAAGTAAGAGGTATGGCAGTAGCTTTGGGAAGAAGAAGGAGAGCGAAACTAATGCAATAACCAGTGGGAGGCAGAGGAGGCCTCATATCAGAAGGAATCAACCACCCCTTCAACACCATCATCAAGTATCTTTAGTCATTCCAGTATTTTCCAATAATCAATCAGTACCAATTCACCAACAACAACAAAAACGTCAACCGCAACAACCACAACAATGAACAAACACCTACAACAACAGCAATACCAATAACAATCATCATCAACAAAACTTCGAGAGGAAGAAGGTCTCTTTCGACCAAATTCCTATGTCTTATGTTGAACTGTATCCGTCTTTGGTTCTCAAGAACCTGTTACAACCAAGAAATCCGCCACAAGTTCCAGAACCACTTCCATGGTGGTATAAGCCTGAACTCCGTTGTGCTTTTCACCAAGGAGAACCCGGAAATGATATAGAAAACTGCTACCCACTCAAGTATGAGGTTCAGAAGCTGATGAAGAGTGGAATGGTGTCCTTTGAGGACCATGCACCGAACGTGAAAGAAAATCCATTGCCCACTCATGGAAATTCTTCTGTTAATATGGTGGATGGTTTCCCTGGCGAGTTTAAGGTGTTTGATGTTCGTTTCATCTGGAGGTCCTTGGTGCAGATGCATAAGGACATTTGTATGGTGAGTGATTGTGAACATGACAATGATGGTTGTGTTGTTTGCAGTATTAATTCAAGAGGTTGTGAGGTTGTGAAAAGGGACATCTAGCGACTGATGGATGAGTGCATGATTCAAATTGTTCAATCTCGTCATGTAGATGACAATGTAAATGTCATAGTGCCCGTTTTCAAACGACAAGAGAAATTGGTGATCTAGTACAACATCAGTAACAGTAATAGTATCAGCAACCGATCAGTATCGCCGTTGGTTATACGGTTAGCGGGTCCAGTCCCGTATTCATCTAATAAAGCTGTTCCATATCAGTATAATGCTACAATGATGAAAGATGGTCAAGAGGTCCTGTTACCTACGACCAGTTCTGTAGTGAGCATTGCTGATGTTACCAAGGTGACCCGTAGTGGTCGTGTGTTTGGGCCGGTGTTCCCAAAGGAAAAAGAAGAATCAGTTGTCAGTAAGAAGGTGGAAGTGCCTGTTGTAGATCCAGTTAGTGCTTCAAAGGGTAAGTATGGTGAATCCAGCGATTTGAAGACTAATGATGATTATGAAGTACTTCGATTGATCAAGAGTTTAATATGGTGGAGCAGCTGCTCCAAACCCCTTCAAAAATTTCAATGTTGTCTCTATTAATGAATTATGAAGTGCACAGAGAAGCACTACAGAGAGTTCTTGAATTATGGAACATGATGTTACGGTGGATCAATTCGATCATATTGTAGCTAACATCACTTCCTGCAACAACCTCAGTTTTTGTGATGAAGAACTCCCTAAGGAGGGTAGAAATCATAATCTGGCTTTGCATATCTCTAGGAATTACAAAGATGATACTTTGTCGAATGTGCTTGTTGACACCGGCTCATCAGTGAATGTGCTGCCGAAGTCAACTTTGTCAAAGCTATCATATGAAGGAGTGCCTATGAGGTATAGCGGTGTAATCGTCAAAGCTTTTGACGGTTCACGCAAAACAGTTATTGGTGAAGTGGACCTTCCAGTTAAGATAGGTTTGAGTGATTTTCAAATTAATTTTCAAGTAATGGATATCCACCCGGCCTACAGTTGCTTATTGGGAAGGCCATGGATCCATGAGGCAGGGACTGTTACCTCTACATTGCATCAGAAGCTCAAATTTGTCAAAAATGGAAAACTTGTTATCGTTGGCGGGGAAAAGGCGTTAGGCACCCACTACGTCCTAGGTACTCCTTTCAACAGCAATAACAAATAACAAATAACAATATATCACAACAAGGGTGAAAAGTAGGCAATACCACCAAGGAAATTTATCCCCAGCAGAGTCGCCACTTTTCTGTAGCGGTGTATTCGTCGCTATATGATTTATCGATTAAACCATAAGCAAAGCATACAATGAAATTTCGAGTCGCCACCGCACTTTTATTTATCCAAAGGACTGGCTAAAAAGCGAACAAAAGCCTAAGAAGTTTTACACGTAGAAAACTAATAAAAAGATCAGAGAGTCTGGGTAAGGGGTAAATTACGCAATGGGAAGGTGTTAGGCACCCACTACGTCCTAGGTACTCCTAGGGAGCCCTTTTCACACTTGTTGTAATAAATTGTTATTTGTTATGACATAAACATTGTGCAAACATGATTGGGATGATGAGAAAAGAATATACAATTTTTATTGGGTTTGAACGGATGAACCCGTTGCCTACGTACCTCCCATCAAAGGTAAGGATCAAAACGCCGTAGTTCGGCTAAAAGATTTCCAAAAGTTGGTGGATTCAATTTTAAACACAAGCACTGAGGCTTTTCATTATCAATGGGAGAAAACTCGACCAAGACCAACATCCACCATGTGAGGATAGCTTCGACGCACTAGAGGGGTTAACCCTGTTTTCAGTACGGAAGTCTTACTGTCGACTCACTAAGGATAGGTAAGATTTACATCAACCACAATGATAATTGAAACCTATGGCTAATGCATGAAAAGATTAACAATGGACAAGGCCAAAACAATTGAATGGGTGAAGTTAATTGATTGTGATCGTGAAAGTAGAGTCAAAATATGATTAAGATTAATTCAAAAGAAGTATTATGAAATGGAGTTTGAAAAAAGAGTCAAGGACTTGGGTCCAGGTTTTTAATTTGAAAACATGAAGAAGTTTGCCCAATATCTATGTCAAGTTTGAAATCAAAGTGTGAAAAGGTTTAGGATATAATGGGGATGAATGGATGAGTATGGATTGTAAAACTTCTTAGAAGGTTCACCTCTTGAGATCATATAGGAGATGATTCAAGTGTGTCCTTTGGAATGGGCAATTAATAATAATAAAATAAACAAACAAATGATACCGGATGCCATTCAATGGTCTTACTCCAATCTCACAAACAAAAGCGGATATCGGATACCAATAGATGGATTTACACCAATCTCCTAAAACAGAAATGGATATCAGAGGCCACTCAATGGTCTTACACTAATCTCCTAACAAAAAGCGGATACCGGATACCAATAGATGGATTTACACCAATCTCCTAAAACAGAAATGGATATCAGAGGCCACTCAATGGACTTATACTAATCTCCTCAAACAAAGAAACTTGGATACCGGATGCCAATCTGTCTGGGCTTATACCAATATCCAACATATGATCATAGGAAAGCAAATGCCAACTTACGGGGACTTATAATTGCATCCTCACATAAACAAAGAAAGCAAAACATGGATGTCAAATGCCAATCTGTCTGGGCTTACTCTAACATACACAGTATGATCCTAGGAAAACAAATGCCAACTTGCGGGGACTTACAATTGTATCCTCACATACAAACAATGCAACAAGCAAAGATAAGATGAGTGGCCAATGTGATGGTCTTATACTCACTTCCATATCCCAGGAGCAATGGCCAATGGATGGTCTTACAATTGTCCTCAATGGGCAAACAACAATGATAATGTCACAAAGACAAATGAGATGGTTATGCACTAATGAGCAATTAATGATGATAAATGCATAGAGCATACAAGCAAACATGTGCATATGAAGCAATCAACCAATCAATGAGAATCAAACAGCACACTCTATAACCAAACAAGGAGGCTCATACAAGAGGGTTAGGCACTGAGGCCAACTGGAATAGGGTCCAAGAGTTGCTCTTAACCTTGCCATTGAGAGGCTAAGGTGAAGCAGATGAAAGGAGATGAGGGGTGTGCCTCATTGCTCTTATCCCTGATCAGGGAGAGCATTTAAATATCAGAAGGTGTGGGAGTTCAGAAAGTAGGAACTCTTTCCACATTATTGACTCGATAGATCTTGGGCTAAGATCTCAATGCTACAACCATGTAATGGGAGCAAGGAGAAGACTCACTGAATAGTGGGAGATAGACTACTTATCTCTTATATCCACCAATTGCCTTACTTGAAGGACTTTTCCTGCTTGGGACAAATATAAACACACACAAGCATTGCCTCTTAAGGAGGACTTCAGACAGTTGCCTGGCCAAGTAACAGGCCAGGTCTTCCAGACTACATGAAGAAAAAGGAATTATACCTCAAAGCAAATTGCTAAATAGCAAAGCAAAGCAAGTTCAAAGAACTTAAGCGACTAATGGTACCTGAAATAGTCAAACGAATCAGTACACAATTCAACAGTTTAAATCAGAAGGAGGTAGAAACCAACAATCAAAACAGACAGGCAAATGTGCAAAGCACAAGACTCAAATCATATGAGTCAAACCACCTACAAAACAAAGGTTAGCTCATGATAAACCGATAAACCCAATCAACTTGCAAAAGTTTCTTTGAAGCATTTGTAGCTTAACCTGAAACAACGAACTCAATTATAAGCCACAGGACCACTAGGACAAGCCTAGGGTCAAAAATGAATGAGAAAGCCAAAACAGCAAGCAATATCCAATCACAATCAAATTCAAACATTTAAGAAGCAAACCCAATTGGTTTCAAGTTTATATCATGCATCATCATCATTTCATAGACAAAAGAAGTCAAAGCATGGCAAATGAGGGCTCATAAAAGTCAACAGCAAGACTTAGCTCAAAAGCAAACATAGACAATTCAAAAAATTACCAAATAATTCATGCTCAATCATAATCCACAACATGACATGCATATAAAATTTCAGCTCATTTGGATCATGGGAAGATAGTCAATGAAAATCAGAAAGTCAAAACAATTTCAAGCATGTACAAAGAAGTCAAACAAACATGTATCAACTTCAAAAAATCATAACTCAGTGATAACATATGAGAAATGAATGGGATCAACACCATGGCAAAGCTTAAGATGTCTAGTATGCACATGTAAAATTTCATGATCATCCAATAAAGTATGAGAATTTCACAAAGGAAATGGCAACATGTATCAAACAAGTCAACATTTTGGTCAAACAGGGGAGAAAAATCTCAAACAATTAGGAAATGGCACAATTAATTCCAAGAAAAATCACAAGTCAACTAGACATATAAGAGAAGGCTCATGCAAAATTTCACATCAATTGGAGGTCAGGAAGCATGTCAAAAAAAATCATGAAATTGCATATCAATGGTGTGACACAAATTGTCACACCCTACTTCAAAAATTCACAACTCAACAACCAGATAAGATAAAATCATAAACTCTACATCAAAACAAACATGAATGAGTGTAGATTAAGCACAAAAAATTTCAGGGTCATTGGATATATCCTCATCATTTCACAATTGAATTGGCAAGATGTACAAAATATGCATACATGAGCAAAACCCTAATGCCATTAAAAATCCAGCCATCCAAAAAATCAGAAAAAATCATGATAAAAAAAGTAGACATTCATATGAACATGATGCAAAAATTTTCATGAATTTTGGAATTGAAATGGTGATGTTATGATTTTTGTAAGTTGAGTAATGAAATGGAATAATTATTGAGGAAAAAAAAATGAAATAACCATGATTAATTGGAAATAATAGGGCACGGTGGCAATATGGTAAATATGTTGGTCTTTTAATGAAACGGTGAGTATTGTCTCCCAGACGTGTCAAGCAGTAATTCGGCGTGGGCAATGGAACAGTGGAGGTTCAGGCAAAACAAAATGGAACAACAGACCAATCGTGTTTTCTAGATTCAAATGCATTTAGGGTTTTAGCAACAGGGCTTCATCTTCATGTTCATCATCACAAAAACGAGTTTCACCCAGAATTTTACAAATAGCATGGCAATGAAACAGTGTTATTCATGCAATCACAATACAAACAACAGCCAAACGTATTCACGAGTTCAAGAATTTTCTGGGCAGATCCTAGGGTTTCACTACTGTAGCTTCATCTTCATCATTCGAACATGAAAAAAACAAATCGCCCAGAACATTAAATCTAGCATGGCATTCGAATCAGCAAACCTTAAACATCACAAATCCAACAACCAAATGCATAGAAACACACTGAATGACATGAATCGAGTAAAATCAACAATGAACAACAAATTTCATTTCCAGATATTTCACTCAATACTCAACCATTTCATGTGATTTAAGTTGCATTGTAACCAGCAAGGAGTAATCTATCACAAGCATAGCATGGATCAGAGAAAGAAAGTGGTCGAAACCTTACTTGTTTTTGAAGAAAGTTGGGATTCGGTTGCTATTTGGCTAGTATGAGCTCGAACAGATGAAGGTCCTAGCCCCAAATGATGGATTCTTGAAGAAGTTTAGCTCAGCCCACTCAAATCTAGCTTAAATCGAAATTGGCCATTGAAGATGCTTGAAGAAAACAGAACATGAAGATGCTGTTCCAGTCGAGATTCAGGGCTCCAAACAGCTTCCAAATGATGGTCAGATGATGAAACAATGAAGGTGGCTCGTGGTCCTTTGGAGGTTTTAGCAGAAAAAAATGCAAAGTGAGAAAATGGAAATTGAGAGAGAATGAGAGTTTTCTGATGTTGGATGGCTGCTGCTAGCTCTAGGGTTGGAAATGGACAGAAAATATGTATATATACTTCTGTTTTAAGTCTGCTAAGTGAGTGTTAACCATGATTATCACAAATGAACCATTTTGCTAATTGTCCAATTTTGGTTTGAGTGGTGGGGTGTATGGTACTATGCACGAATTTGGGCTTGCAAACATATTTCAAATGACATTTCAGACCTATTCCAAATGGCCAAATGGTTTAAAAATGATTACTTTGAAAAGTCAAAATTCAACTCACTTGAAATTAATTAAGGCAAGTTCAAAAAGGCCATTTTGCATGGTGATGTTTTGGTGCATGAAATTTACCTTTTTGGAAAGAGGAGGTTAAATGTGGTTTGTAGGAAAAAACCTCACCAATTTTGGCCAAATGGTTTGAGAGATATGGCCTTTTGAAGTTCAAGATTTTGTGAAAATGAATTGATCATATCTTGACAACCATATATGGGAATTGAGAGTTCTTGGACTTTTTGGAAATGGGAGAACAAGATCTTCAACTTTCATGTTGGGCAAAAATTCATTTGAAGCTTGTATCATGATGTAAGTTTGGGATCAAGAAGTTTCCATTTTTGGCAGTTAAAATTACAGGTCCAGTTTCTATTTTTGGAAATTTTCTGATTGGCTTCAAATTCTTCAATGATATTGCTTGCCATGATATATGAGGCCTATTGGGCCATGAATAAGCTCTCTCAAACCAAATCCATCCATCAAAACCACAAAATCAACCACAGTTGACCAGGTTTGACTTTCCAGGGTTTCTGACTGACTGTGCATGAACTGATGACTTCTGAACATCCAACCCTCGACTTAAACACTTCAAATGGACCTCCAAATCATGTGAACAAATTGGACCAACCCTAGGGCCTTGGCTCAATAAAAAACACACTTGCTTGCTTGGTTGACTGATCCCCTGATCAGTTTGACCTAATTCTTGATTGGCTTGCACTTGAGGCAAATGGGACAATGCAATGCTATGCAGTGGACCATGATATGCTATGACCTAATATGAGAATGTACGTACAATGATAGGTGCAAATTTGAGGTGCTACAGCTGCCCCTATTCAATCAACTGGGAACCCGAACGGATGATAGCAATTGCTGTCAGACTTTCAGGGTAAACAGGGATTGAATACTAAGAACCGTAGAAATTTGCACCAACTGGATATAATACAAGAATGCCTGTCAGGATCGGCAAAGAAACAGTCTTGAAAGAAAAAATCCGTCTGGAACGGAAAAAAGAAATCGGCCTGAATACCGAAACAGAAACGTCGACCTGGATACCAAAATAAATGGTAACACAGGGATAACCATGGCCTGAGCGCCGTAAGTACATCGACCTGATCGTCGGAAACTTCTTCGGTCTCAATACCGGAAAAAACATAAGTACATCGACCTGATCGTCGGAAACTTCTTCGGTCTGAATACCGGAAAAAACATAAGTACATCGACCTGATCGTCGGAAACTTCTTCGGTCTGAATACCGGAAAAAACATAAGTACATCGACCTGATCGTCGGAAACTTCTTCGGTCTGAATACCGGAAAAAACATAAGTACATCGACCTGATCGTCGGAAACTTCTTCGGTCTGAATACCGGAAAAAACATAAGTACATCGACCTGATCGTCGGAAACTTCTTCGGTCTGAATACCGGAAAAAACATAAGTACATCGACCTGATCGTCGGAAACTTCTTCGGTCTGAATACCGGAAAAAACATAAGTACATCGACCTGATCGTCGGAAACTTCTTCGGTCTGAATACCGGAAAAAACATAAGTACATCGACCTGATCGTCGGAAACTTCTTCGGTCTGAATACCGGAAAATTGGCCTGAGTGCCATGAGTACATCGACCTGATCGTCGGAAACTCCTTCGGTCTGAATACCGGAAAGACATGAGACATATTATCTATAGCCGTCAAAACGTAGATAATACACTCGCATGGAAGATTATCCATAACCGGGTTGTAGGTTGTTAAATGGATAAACGACCGAAAAGAAAGGCATCAGGGTACCAGGACTAGGTATGCAAAAGATGACTAATCAAAAGAGGATAAAGTTGCTTACTCGGAGCAAGTATCCAAAAAGAAGGGGAAGACCCAATGGGGACAATACTGCTTGATCAAGGCAAGTATCCAGAGGGGAAAGAATATCAATATCACAAACCGGATACTGATAACTGCAAGGAGGGGATTACATCTACCGGTTTGTTGGTAGAAAACCACGGAAAAAGTAACCAGTCATCGATAGGATGAGCACACAGGGTTAACTCCAACAAGGGGATGAAAGTGGGATTTTACAACTACCAGCTAGTAGGTAGAAAACCACCAAGATAGGACTTACAACTACTGATTCGTAGGTAGAAGCCAACAAATTCCGCTGAGGATAAGATGAATGAGTGTCGATTAGTGAGCGACTATTCATTTATGCCCCAGGGAAGCACGGGAGACAGCCAACAGGAAGCCAATTTAGGATCGATCCAAAAAGGCAGACTGAAACAAGACTCATCCTAATAAGGAAAGAACTCAATAGGGACAACCCATCCCGTTAGGGAGGGAACGGAAACAACCGTCAACCACGAGGACATAACTCAGTGGGGAGCGCAGAAGGAAATGGTAGACATTTTCTGCTTAAGGGGTAGACTCTACATGGAGAGATCAGACACTCCCACTTCTGCTAAGGGAATGGACCCAAGCTTGCAAAATGATGCCAACTTCGGGGAGTAAACACTGCTGGGGATACTCACTCAACTACGGAGTCACTTGTTGGGAAAACACCAACTTCTCAACCATGCTGATGAACCCAATTCTGAAGCCGATCCAATGGCGCGATGCTAAACCCTTTCCAACAATCCAAACTCGGCTGGTCACCACGGCCTAGGGCTAATGGACATGTTTGCAATGTTGATGCATGAGTTTTTTTTCTTGTTTTACATAATGCCCCATGATCATGATCATGGGAATGCTATGCACTGATGATGCAATATGCCATGCTTATCTAAATGATGAATGCATAAACACACGTCTCCTCCAGAGACAACATCGGGGAACTCCAGGAACAGTGCTGAGGATCTTATAACCACGTCAACTTCCACCCTGCCGGGAAAGACAAACCTTGCTTGGGAGTAACCAGACGACTTGCTAGGGATACTCAGGCGACTTCACTGGGGAGAGCCAACCAATCCATAAGTAGGATCAACTCTGCTTTGGGAAATAAATACTACTCCGCTGGGGAAGACTTAACCAATCCACAGCTAGGAGAATGGCTTCATTCTGGGAGATAAACCGCTGGGGAAATGCTCACAGGTGACGACCTGTACATCGGAATAACAAATGCCCCAGGGGGTACTTGGACAAGATACGCTCAAGTGTCCTCAAAATTCAAAATGATTTTCAAATGTTTTAATCTTTTGCACGTTATTGTTTAGCCTTCATGTTTTTATATGCAATGTTTATCAAAAATTCGGACGTTTTTGCAAACAAAACAGTAAAAGTAAAAACAGGAGAGCAATTTATCTGAATAACGACTTTTATTGATTGAAAATGTGCCTGAAAAGGCAAATACATTGGGAAGCAATTCCTAGGAAGAGGTAATTGCGCACAAAAGGAAAATAAACTATCCTAATGGCAATGTGAACACGGCATCCACTGTTTCCCAACTCTGTTATAACTCATAGATCATCAATTTTCCTCCCAACTCCTTGCTTTCTGAGAGGACTGACTGGACTGATCACAACTTTCGAGATGGTAGCTGACGAAGCGCGATGAAGTACAGATAACTCAGACTGTAGTCTTCGCTTTAATCCCTCTTCTGGCTGGATCGCCCTTTCGGGTTTTCAATCCACCGGGATACCCATTTTTGCCTAAGCCGCCCTTGCGGGTTTTCGACTTACCGGGTGTACAATTTTTCATTTTTATCCCTAACTTTTGCCCGAACCTTTTCTTTCTGTTTTTTTGGTTCGCCGGGATGCCCATTTTTGCCTGGACTCTTTTATTATTTTTTTTTGTCCAGCGGGTCAATTTATGCGAAGTATTTTTTGACTACATCTGAGTTAACAGGGGAAGGAAAGTCTTCACCATCCATAGTTGTAAGCATCAAGGCTCCACCGGAGAAGACCTTCTTCACAACATATGGACCTTCGTAATTAGGAGTCCACTTGCCCCTGTTATCTGTACCGGGAGGAAGGATCCTCTTCAAAACTAGATCACCAGTTTGAAATGTCCGAGGACGCACTTTCTGATCAAAGGCTCGCTTCATCCTTCTCTGATATAACTGCCCATGGCACACAGCTGCCAACCGTCTTTCTTCGATAAGGCTTAACTCATTAAACCTTGTACGAATCCATTCGGCTTCGTCCAGCTTGACATCCAATAATACCCTCAGAGAAGGGATCTCCACTTCAACGGGCAGGACTGCTTCCATGCCATACACAAGGGAGTAGGGGGTTTCCCCGGTCGACGTACGTACTGAGGTACGGTACCCATGCAAAGCGAAAGGCAGCATCTCGTGCCAATCCTTGTACGTAACGACCATCTTCTGCACAATCTTCTTGATATTCTTGTTAGCCGCCTCTACAGCACCATTCATCTTTGGTCTGTAAGGAGAAGAATTGTGATGTTCGATCTTGAAATCTCTTCACAAGTCTTTCATCATCTTGTTGTTGAGATTTGAACCATTGTCAGTGATGATTCTCTCAGGGACTCCATAACGACAGATGATTTCTTTCTTGATGAACCGAGCAACCACTTGTTTGGTGACACTAGCAAAAGAAGCTGCTTCTACCCATTTGGTGAAGTAATCAATCGCAACCAAGATGAAGCGGTGTCCATTTGAAGCAGTTGGCTCTATCTTCCCAATCATATCAATGCCCCACATGGCAAACGGCCAAGGCGAGTTCAGGACATTCAACGGGCTTGGTGGTACATGCACCTTATCAGCATAGATTTGACACTTATGGCACTTCCGAGCGTACTTGAAACAATCGGATTCCATAGTCATCCAGTAATATCCGGCTCTCAGCAATTTCTTCGACATTGCATGACCACCAGCGTGGGTACCAAACGAACCCTCGTGCACTTCTTGCATCAACATGTCTGCTTCGTGTCTATCCACGCATCTGAGCAAGACCATGTCAAAGTTCCTCTTGTATAGCACATCATCCTGATTCAAATAAAAGCTTCCAGCTAGCCTTCTCAGGGTCTTCTTATCATTCTTCGACGCACCCTCAGGATACTCTTGAGTCTTGAGGAAGTTCTTGATGTCATAGTACCACGGCTTCTCATCAATAGCAACAACAAACTCGGCTGCAAACACATACGCAGGCCTCTCGAGTCGATTCACAGCAATATTTGGCACATGATTCCACCAATGAACCTTTATCATAGAGGATAAAGTAGCCAAAGCATCAGCCATTTGATTTTCATCCCGAGGGACATGATACAACTTCACCTTCTTGAAGAACGTCAGTATTCTTCTGGTGTAATCTCTATACGGAATCAGATGCGGCTGGTTCGTATTCCAATCTCCATTGACCTGATTGATCACTAGAGCTGAATCTCCAAATATGTCAAGAGTTTTGATCCTCAGATCAATGGCTTCTTCTATCCCCATGATACAAGCCTCATACTCAGCTTCATTGTTGGTGACGTCGAAAGTCAATCTGGCAGAGAAAGGTATATGAGCACCTTTGGGATTGATCAACACTGCCCCAACACCATTACCATTCATATTCACCGCCCCATCAAACATCAGTGTCCACTTGTCATCAGGATCCGGTCCTTCCTCGACAAGTGGCTCTTCACAATCTTTCGTCTTCAGGTACATGATGTCTTCATCAGGGAATTCAAACATCATTGGCTGATAATCATCGATTGGTTGTTCGGCAAGATAGTCTGACAGAATACTACCTTTGATGGCCTTCTGAGATGTGTACTGAATGTCGTACTCTGTTAAGATCATCTGCCAGCGGGCAACACGTCCGGTGAGAGCCGGCTTCTCAAAGATGTATTTCACAGGATCCATCTTAGAAATCAACAGAGTAGTATGGTTCAACATATACTGCCTTAGTCGGCGAGCAGCCCAGGCCAAAGCACAGCAAGTTTTCTCGAGCAGTGAATATCTTGTTTCACAGTCGGTAAACTTTTTGCTTAGGTAGTATATGGCATGCTCTTTTCGACCAGACTCGTCATGCTGACCCAATACACACCCCATCGAAGTCTCGGCAACTGATAGGTACATTATCAGTGGTCTCCCAGGAACTGGAGGAATCAGGATTGGAGGTTTCTGTAAATATTCTTTGATTTTATCAAAAGCTTTCTGACAGTCATCATTCCATTTGATCGCCTGATTCTTTCTGAGTAGTTTGAAAATTGGTTCACATGTGGCAGTTAGATGAGATATGAACCTTGCAATGTAGTTCAACCTCCCTAAAAACCCACGAACTTGTTTTTCCGTCTTCGGTTCAGGCATCTCTTGAATAGCTTTGACCTTAGCTGGATCAACCTCAATCCCTTTCTCACTGACAATGAAGCCCAACAGCTTCCCTGATCTCACCCCAAACGTACACTTGTTCGGATTCAGCCTCAATTTGAACTTGACCAGTCTATCAAACAACTTCTGCAAATTTACCAAGTGCTCCTCTTCCGTCTGCGACTTCGCAATCATATCATCCACGTACACTTCAATTTCTTTGTGCATCATGTCATGAAAGAGAGTCGTCATTGCCCTCTGATAGGTAGCACCGGCATTCTTCAGCCCAAATGGCATCACTTTGTAGCAGAACGTGCCCCAAGGTGTAATGAATGTCGTCTTTTCCATGTCCTCTGGTGCCATCTTGATCTGGTTATAGCCTGAGAAGCCGTCCATGAAAGAGAATACCGAGGATTGAGCCGTATTATCCACCAATACATCGATGTGAGGTAATGGGAAATCGTCTTTCGGACTCGCTCTGTTCAAATCCCGGTAGTCGACACACATTCTGACTTTGCCATCCTTCTTTGGCACAGGAACGATGTTGGCCACCCACGGTGGATAACTGGTAACAGCCAGAAAACCTGCGTCCCACTGCTTCTGAACCTCTTCTTTGATCTTGACAGCCATATCAGGACTTGTTCTGCGAAGCTTCTGCTTGACCGAAGGACACTCTTCCCTGAGAGGTAATCGATGCACCACAATGTCTGTATCCAGCCCAGGCATGTCTTGATATGTCCAGGCGAATATTTCCACATATTCTCTTAGCATCTCAATTAGCCTCCTCTTGACAGAGTCTTCTAAAGCAGCCCCAATCTTGATCTCTCTTCTGGCGTCCTCAGTACCCAGATTAACAATCTCCAACTCCTCTTGATGAGGTTGGATAACCCTTTCCTCTTGCTTCAGTAATCTGACCAATTCCGCAGGGAGTTCACAGTCTTCCTCACTCTCCTCTTCAGCTTGGTAGATGGGATTATCCAAATCATATGGAGCCATAACAGAGTCGCTCACAGTGGATGCCAAGATATCACTTCTGCATGTTTAATGTTTTGTTTTTAGAAAAAGATTTCAATAAAGTCACAAAAAACAAAAACATTGCCATTTTTATTTTGAAAAAGTGAAAACAAAAATAGAAAGACAAAGATCTCAAAATTTGATTGCAAAACGTCCTTTATTTATGATAATCATTTAAACATGATGAGGCCCTACAATGAACCACTACGCCTTGGGCCGAACGTAGGGTTTTCATGCAAAAATGAAAAAAAACAAAGGAAAATTACTCTGTCAGAAGAGTAACTTGGACCACTTCTTCAGCCGTCCAATTGTTGATAGACTCCCCTGGTGCACACGGGCGGACCCAGACGTCTACATCACAATCATTGTCAAAATCTTCACCATCAGTAGCAAAGACATCCCCATGATTCATCAGCCCGACGCTGGTAAAGGTGCTCGGACCTGCTTGTACGCTCTGCTCTGTCTGGAGAGGCTCATACCCAATGCCGAATTTGTCTTCTTTGATTGGCAAGTCAACCATCCTGCCCCAGCCTTCAGCTCTTCCGGAGTCAACCACCTCCTTGGCTTGCTTGTACGATGTGATCGAAGCTCCTGGCTTCCTCTGCTCAGCACAAGCTATTCCTTCTAAAGCCACGGTCTCAAATGCCTGGCACAAGGTTTCATGGATCTCGCCATCTACCTCAACATACTTGAATGAGGAGAGATGACTCACCAGAATCTCTTCTTCGCCACACACGGTCACAATCTGACCGTTCCAGACATATTTGAGCTTTTGGTGGAGAGTCGACGAGACTGCCCCAGCTGCATGTATCCATGGACGCCCCAACAAACAGCTATAAGCAGGCTGAATGTCCATCACATAGAAGACTATGTCGAAAACTTCCGGACCTATCTTCACCGGCAAGGTGACTTCACCAAACACAGACCGTTTGGATCCGTCAAAGGCACGCACAATAAGGTCACTGGGAGTGAGCACGACTCCCTCGACATCGATCTTCTTCAATATCTGCTTGGGTAGGACATTCAGGGACGACCCGGTGTCTACCAGTACGTGAGATAAAACAGCACCCTTACACTCCATAATGATGTGCAAGGCTTTGTTATGATTACGACCCTCAGGCGTCAAGTCCAGGTCAGTGAAACCTACACCATGCCTGGTGCTCATGTTGGCTAGCACACCCTCCAGCTGGTTGACGGATATCTCTTGCGGGACGTACGCCATGTTCAGCATCTTCAACAAAGCGTCCCGGTGTGCCTCAGAGCACAATAGCAAAGAGAGTATTGAAATCTTGGACGGAGTCTGATTGAGCTGATCTACAATCTTGTAGTCACTCTTCTTGATTATTTTCATAAATTCCTCCACGTCCTTTTCAAAGGAACCCTCAGCCTCCTTCTGAGCCGATTCCTCGTCAACCATAGCTTGTTTACCTTTAGCCCTAGCAGATGCTTCAGCATTAGCATCTCTCAAAGGCTGAGGAGCAAACAGTCGTCCGCTCCTGGTAAAACCTCCTGGTCCACCGACATTGTCCACCACAGGACTTGCAACCACAGGAGTTCTTATTGGAGCACTGATAGTAACAGGTGCTTGCACTGCTGGCCTCGTCTGATTAACAGCCCTCCGATCACTGCAATAAGCGTTGTCATATCTCCAAGGAACAGCCCTACTATTTTCAACTCGTCCTCTGCCAGACGCCACAATAGTAGTTGGTGCACTGATGGTTACCGGAGCAGGAATGGTAACTGGAGCACTGCTTGCTGCTGATGTACCAACAACCCTCTGTCCTCGTCCTCGTCCTTCAGACGGCTTGAAGTAAATGGTGACAATAGACACTGACCCATTATTTTTAACAGCCCGGCTGAACTGGAGACAGCCTTCATTGATTAACTTCTGGATACCAGCCCTTAACTGGTCACACCCATTGTCAGCTTCAGCACAGCCCAAACATCCTTCGTCACAAACCGGGTAGACACCCCTCTTCAACAAACGGTCCTTCACAACTGATAAAGAAGTCTGAACATCTTCAACATTATCAACCAGATTTCCTGCTTCTCCTCCTTCAACATTGTTTACCCTATGCCCACCATGCTGAGGCATAGGGTTGTTCACTACATTGGGTACCGGAGCAAAGTTGATCGCCTTAGCATCGATCAAGTCTTGTACCTTATGCTGCAAAACCCGGCATCTCTCAGTATGGTGCCCTGGTGCCCCAGAATGAAAGTCACAGCGAACGTTCGCGTCATACCCAGGCGGTAATACTGTTGGTGTGGCCATGGTACGCAATTCAACAAACCCTAACCGGAGTAGTTCGGGTAATAATTCAGCGTACGACATTGGCAACGGATCAAAACGTCGCTCAGCCATTCTTTGTCTGGGCTGATACGGACGTGGTTGCTGTTGTTGTTGTTGTTGCGGTTGTTGAACTCTCTGTTGTTGTTGTGGACGAGGTTGAGGTGCAGGAATAGTCACTGCAGCCACTGGACGATACTGATCTCTGTTTGCATTGGCTCTGTACACACCCCCTCTGTGTTGTACAGCATTGGTTTCTTCTTCTCTACGGCGAGGTGCCCCAGAGAAGGGTTTCTTCGAGGACGACGAAGAACCTGCGTCATGAATCCTCCCAGCTTTGATTAAACTTTCTGTTCTCTCGCCACAGATGACGACGTCAGAAAAACTTCCGAATGGGCAGCTTCCCATCCGGTCCATATATACACCTTGCAGAGTACTGATGAACATGTCAGTCAACTCCCTTTCCAGCATAGGGGGTTGAACTCTCGCAGCTAGTTCACGCCACCTCTGGGCGTACTCCTTAAAGCTTTCATTATTCTTCTGACAAAGACTCTGCAGCTGAGTCCTGGTCGGAGCCATGTCCATGTTATGCTTATACTGTCTGAGGAACGCTTCTCCCAGATCTCTCCAGCATCTGATTGAATCCCGCTTCAATTCCATATACCAATCCAAAGACGCCCCAGATAGGCTGTCTTGGAAAAAATACATCCACATCTTCTCGTCATCAGTGTATGCGGAGATTTTTCTGTAGTATGCCTGCACATGGGTGCGAGGGCAGGAGGTACCGTTGTATTTATCAAATGACGGTGCCTTGAATTTGTGCGGGATTCTCAGACCTTCAACTAATCCCATGTTTGTAACATCAAAACCGAGGGAGTTTTGACATTCCATTGCCCGGATCTTCTCAGCAAGGGCCTCAACTTTACGATCTCTCGCATCATTTCTGCCCAAAATGTCTTCGTCTTCACTGAGTAAAGTAAACATATCCTCTTGTCTATCAACAATCGGAACTCTGTTACGGGCCGGAGCATGGATGACTCTGGCATTAGCAGCATCTGGAACAATAGGTTGACCGTCAACTCGGATACCCCTCAACTCTTCACCTACAGCATAGTTGTTGACGGGAATAGCAGCAGCAGGAACGTCAGGAACTGGGTTTCCTTCTTGCAGAGGCTGGTTGGGCGGTGGCAATGTAGCTTCTTGCCTCTGGACCAGTGCTCGGAGTTCTTCTTGACCTTGTGCAACCCCTTGCATCATGTGAATGAACTGGGCCATGTTAGCCCTCATCTCAGCTAACTCAGCTTGTACTTGGTCCATGTTGCGTTGATGGTTGAGTCGCGTTGAGTAGCGGTGCGGCCTTTGATCAGCTATCCTGCCTGGACACAGGAATCAAAGTGAGAAGACGGCACGAGACCACCTGTTTATGCAAAGATGATGCATGCAATGCTTGTGCAAATGCTTTGTTTTCAAGGAACCCTTAGGGTATTATTTGCAATATTTTGAATATTTAAACATTTTAATTGCTCATGGAAATATTTCATTCAATATATTGAGACAAAGAAATACAGCATTTTTGATTCATTACAAAGAGAAAAGGTAAATGACATCCTATGGATCCCTAGAAGCTCGGGATGCTGGAAGACGAGAAGTGCACAACTTCTTGATCTCTCTCTCATAGGCAGCCTCCATGTCAGCTTTCTCTTTTGCAAGTCGATCATACCTCCTCTTCCAGAATTTGGATGACTGAGGAAGCGGAGAAGTCCAAGTGTCGTTCGGATCGTCGATCACTCGGTGCTCGAGAAATTCAATCATAGCGTCCTTCTCCTTGAGCTGCTGCAGCAATTCCTCTCTTTCACGGATCCAAGCACGCGAAAGGTCTTCTTCTCTCAACTCCTCTACACGTTGGGTAGGGAGGGTTGAAGGCCCAGCCATATCCAACGGTGTAGGTCTTGGATGATCATACGGCATCAGGTAGGTGGCAGCTCTCTGTCTGACCCAAGAGGTGTATGGCTCCAAAGCAATGCAGTTCTTTGGACCCAATTCATTCCTACTCTTCTTGTGAATACTGCGCCAAGCACGGACAAATATGGCTTTCAGGCCTTGGGGATCTTTACCCTCCTGAAAAAACACACCTCCTAACAGAATGTTATTAGGTTTATCTTTCAGGGGGAACCCAAGCTGACGTCGTGCAAGAATCGATGATCTGGACGGTATCATACACGCGATCATACCAGGTGATATCATCATTGGTGAGAGACATGAGTCTCTGAGACCACCGTAGACATCCCTTGTTCTCCTTGAAAGCAACTGTCTGCGGCAAGTGCGAAATAAACCACTTGTACAGCAGGGGTAAACAGCAGACAATGACTCCTCCACCTTTCATATTCCTTAGGTGCAAAGAGACATAAGCATCGCCCAACAAAGTCGGGACGGGATTAAGAACTGAGAAGATCCTAATAGCGTTCATGTCCACGAACTTGTCGAAGTTGGGAAACAACACCAATCCATAGATGAGTAGCACATATAGAGCCTCAAAGGCATCCTCACTCATGGCCTTCCCATAGAAGGTAGCTTGGGCAATGAGGAACTCGGAAGGAAAACCTTGAATTCCGCCTTTGGTAGTCAGATTAGCTCTAATCAGATCTTCATCTATATGCAACAGACTTGCAATCTCTCGAGCAGATGGAATACTCTCTAGGCCACTGAACGGCACTTGATCCAGAATCGGAATCCCAATGAGATGAGAATATTCCTCCAAAGTTGGCAGCAGCTGAAAGTCCGGAAATAAGAAGCAATGATGCAAGGGATCGTAGAACTGAGCCAGAGTGCTCATCAGCCCTTCGTCAACCTGAGTGGTGAGCAGAGGCAGAAGCTTCCCATAGCGAGCTTTGAAACCCAAGGGATCTAATACATATGATGTCAGATTCCTTAACTCTTTTACGTCGGGCTGCTTAAAGCTGTACTTCTTTGTATGCCTCTTTGGTCTTTCCATGTCTGAAAATTTTGCAAAATAACCCTTTAAGTTCCTTGAAAATTTTCTTTTTCTGATGACATGAATGCGGATGAATGCGTGAATGCATGAATGCAACAAACACACTCAAGGATCAAGCAAGGCACACCACACAAAGGTCGTGGGAAAGCTCTATGTATCCTTAATATCAATCATCCATTTTGGTGGATTTAGGTTTTCACCTTATCGACACCCAAGTTCCATTGATATTAACGGTACATGAACCGGCTCAAACATCCTTAATATCAACCAGCCGCTTTGGTGGATTTTAGGTTTTACCCCTGATCCGGGATCCATTGATATTAACAATGTTTGAACGACTCAACCACGAATCATGGGTTTTTTGAGAGTCACGAGCATGGAGTCTCGGTTAAGAACCACCCAAAGGGAGTGTACTAGGGTTTAAACCTGCCAGACATGTTCTATCAGAGGTTCCCATAATCATCGTTCCATCTCTCGAATATTATCGGAGGAACGAATACTCGTATTCCAAGAATATTCTCAAGAGAAACTCTTATGAGTGTAGTATCGCGTAACAATCGTATCAGAACTGACATCTGAACGACCTCCGCACTATGGTCCTAAAAAATAGGCCAAGATGGGTTTGGTAAACTAAGGTCCTTGGCTTCTGCGGCACATGATTGAAAGAATAATGCCTAACCACAAATAACTTGTGTGACATTATTAGTCCAACATGACCTCCACCAAGTGAATGGACTCGCGAGTCAACTGGCTAAGGAATACTCCACACCAGTCAACAAGACTATGCCATTCTCCTATCCTAGAGTGCACTCGAGTTCGGGTATAGAACTCATCTCACGGATCACCAAAGCAAACAGCAATTGTATATCAGGCAATTCAAACATTACAATCAATACAGTTATCCCAAATTGTACAAAAATATGTCAAATAACAAATAACAATATATCACAACAAGGGTGAAAAGTAGGCAATACCACCAAGGAAATTTATCCCCAGCAGAGTCGCCACTTTTCTGTAGCGGTGTATTCGTCGCTATATGATTTATCGATTAAACCATAAGCAAAGCATACAATGAAATTTCGAGTCGCCACCGCACTTTTATTTATCCAAAGGACTGGCTAAAAAGCGAACAAAAGCCTAAGAAGTTTTACACGTAGAAAACTAATAAAAAGATCAGAGAGTCTGGGTAAGGGGTAAATTACGCAATGGGAAGGTGTTAGGCACCCACTACGTCCTAGGTACTCCTAGGGAGCCCTTTTCACACTTGTTGTAATAAATTGTTATTTGTTATGACATAAACATTGTGCAAACATGATTGGGATGATGAGAAAAGAATATACAATTTTTATTGGGTTTGAACGGATGAACCCGTTGCCTACGTACCTCCCATCAAAGGTAAGGATCAAAACGCCGTAGTTCGGCTAAAAGATTTCCAAAAGTTGGTGGATTCAATTTTAAACACAAGCACTGAGGCTTTTCATTATCAATGGGAGAAAACTCGACCAAGACCAACATCCACCATGTGAGGATAGCTTCGACGCACTAGAGGGGTTAACCCTGTTTTCAGTACGGAAGTCTTACTGTCGACTCACTAAGGATAGGTAAGATTTACATCAACCACAATGATAATTGAAACCTATGGCTAATGCATGAAAAGATTAACAATGGACAAGGCCAAAACAATTGAATGGGTGAAGTTAATTGATTGTGATCGTGAAAGTAGAGTCAAAATATGATTAAGATTAATTCAAAAGAAGTATTATGAAATGGAGTTTGAAAAAAGAGTCAAGGACTTAGGTCCAGGTTTTTAATTTGAAAACATGAAGAAGTTTGCACAATATCTATGTCAAGTTTGAAATCAAAGTGTGAAAAGATTTAGGATATAATGGGGATGAATGGATGAGTATGGATTGTAAAACTTCTTAGAAGGTTCACCTCTTGAGATCATATAGGAGATGATTCAAGTGTGTCCTTTGGAATGGGCAATTAATAATAATAAAATAAACAAACAAATGATACCGGATGCCATTCAATGGTCTTACTCCAATCTCACAAACAAAAGCGGATATCGGATACCAATAGATGGATTTACACCAATCTCCTAAAACAGAAATGGATATCAGAGGCCACTCAATGGTCTTACACTAATCTCCTAACAAAAAGCGGATACCGGATACCAATAGATGGATTTACACCAATCTCCTAAAACAGAAATGGATATCAGAGGCCACTCAATGGACTTATACTAATCTCCTCAAACAAAGAAACTTGGATACCGGATGCCAATCTGTCTGGGCTTATACCAATATCCAACATATGATCATAGGAAAGCAAATGCCAACTTACGGGGACTTATAATTGCATCCTCACATAAACAAAGAAAGCAAAACATGGATGTCAAATGCCAATCTGTCTGGGCTTACTCTAACATACACAGTATGATCCTAGGAAAACAAATGCCAACTTGCGGGGACTTACAATTGTATCCTCACATACAAACAATGCAACAAGCAAAGATAAGATGAGTGGCCAATGTGATGGTCTTATACTCACTTCCATATCCCAGGAGCAATGGCCAATGGATGGTCTTACAATTGTCCTCAATGGGCAAACAACAATGATAATGTCACAAAGACAAATGAGATGGTTATGCACTAATGAGCAATTAATGATGATAAATGCATAGAGCATACAAGCAAACATGTGCATATGAAGCAATCAACCAATCAATGAGAATCAAACAGCACACTCTATAACCAAACAAGGAGGCTCATACAAGAGGGTTAGGCACTGAGGCCAACTGGAATAGGGTCCAAGAGTTGCTCTTAACCTTGCCATTGAGAGGCTAAGGTGAAGCAGATGAAAGGAGATGAGGGGTGTGCCTCATTGCTCTTATCCCTGATCAGGGAGAGCATTTAAATATCAGAAGGTGTGGGAGTTCAGAAAGTAGGAACTCTTTCCACATTATTGACTCGATAGATCTTGGGCTAAGATCTCAATGCTACAACCATGTAATGGGAGCAAGGAGAAGACTCACTGAATAGTGGGAGATAGACTACTTATCTCTTATATCCACCAATTGCCTTACTTGAAGGACTTTTCCTGCTTGGGACAAATATAAACACACACAAGCATTGCCTCTTAAGGAGGACTTCAGACAGTTGCCTGGCCAAGTAACAGGCCAGGTCTTCCAGACTACATGAAGAAAAAGGAATTATACCTCAAAGCAAATTGCTAAATAGCAAAGCAAAGCAAGTTCAAAGAACTTAAGCGACTAATGGTACCTGAAATAGTCAAACGAATCAGTACACAATTCAACAGTTTAAATCAGAAGGAGGTAGAAACCAACAATCAAAACAGACAGGCAAATGTGCAAAGCACAAGACTCAAATCATATGAGTCAAACCACCTACAAAACAAAGGTTAGCTCATGATAAACCGATAAACCCAATCAACTTGCAAAAGTTTCTTTGAAGCATTTGTAGCTTAACCTGAAACAACGAACTCAATTATAAGCCACAGGACCACTAGGACAAGCCTAGGGTCAAAAATGAATGAGAAAGCCAAAACAGCAAGCAATATCCAATCACAATCAAATTCAAACATTTAAGAAGCAAACCCAATTGGTTTCAAGTTTATATCATGCATCATCATCATTTCATAGACAAAAGAAGTCAAAGCATGGCAAATGAGGGCTCATAAAAGTCAACAGCAAGACTTAGCTCAAAAGCAAACATAGACAATTCAAAAAATTACCAAATAATTCATGCTCAATCATAATCCACAACATGACATGCATATAAAATTTCAGCTCATTTGGATCATGGGAAGATAGTCAATGAAAATCAGAAAGTCAAAACAATTTCAAGCATGTACAAAGAAGTCAAACAAACATGTATCAACTTCAAAAAATCATAACTCAGTGATAACATATGAGAAATGAATGGGATCAACACCATGGCAAAGCTTAAGATGTCTAGTATGCACATGTAAAATTTCATGATCATCCAATAAAGTATGAGAATTTCACAAAGGAAATGGCAACATGTATCAAACAAGTCAACATTTTGGTCAAACAGGGGAGAAAAATCTCAAACAATTAGGAAATGGCACAATTAATTCCAAGAAAAATCACAAGTCAACTAGACATATAAGAGAAGGCTCATGCAAAATTTCACATCAATTGGAGGTCAGGAAGCATGTCAAAAAAAATCATGAAATTGCATATCAATGGTGTGACACAAATTGTCACACCCTACTTCAAAAATTCACAACTCAACAACCAGATAAGATAAAATCATAAACTCTACATCAAAACAAACATGAATGAGTGTAGATTAAGCACAAAAAATTTCAGGGTCATTGGATATATCCTCATCATTTCACAATTGAATTGGCAAGATGTACAAAATATGCATACATGAGCAAAACCCTAATGCCATTAAAAATCCAGCCATCCAAAAAATCAGAAAAAATCATGATAAAAAAAGTAGACATTCATATGAACATGATGCAAAAATTTTCATGAATTTTGGAATTGAAATGGTGATGTTATGATTTTTGTAAGTTGAGTAATGAAATGGAATAATTATTGAGGAAAAAAAAATGAAATAACCATGATTAATTGGAAATAATAGGGCACGGTGGCAATATGGTAAATATGTTGGTCTTTTAATGAAACGGTGAGTATTGTCTCCCAGACGTGTCAAGCAGTAATTCGGCGTGGGCAATGGAACAGTGGAGGTTCAGGCAAAACAAAATGGAACAACAGACCAATCGTGTTTTCTAGATTCAAATGCATTTAGGGTTTTAGCAACAGGGCTTCATCTTCATGTTCATCATCACAAAAACGAGTTTCACCCAGAATTTTACAAATAGCATGGCAATGAAACAGTGTTATTCATGCAATCACAATACAAACAACAGCCAAACGTATTCACGAGTTCAAGAATTTTCTGGGCAGATCCTAGGGTTTCACTACTGTAGCTTCATCTTCATCATTCGAACATGAAAAAATCAAATCGCCCAGAACATTAAATCTAGCATGGCATTCGAATCAGCAAACCTTAAACATCACAAATCCAACAACCAAATGCATAGAAACACACTGAATGACATGAATCGAGTAAAATCAACAATGAACAACAAATTTCATTTCCAGATATTTCACTCAATACTCAACCATTTCATGTGATTTAAGTTGCATTGTAACCAGCAAGGAGTAATCTATCACAAGCATAGCATGGATCAGAGAAAGAAAGTGGTCGAAACCTTACTTGTTTTTGAAGAAAGTTGGGATTCGGTTGCTATTTGGCTAGTATGAGCTCGAACAGATGAAGGTCCTAGCCCCAAATGATGGATTCTTGAAGAAGTTTAGCTCAGCCCACTCAAATCTAGCTTAAATCGAAATTGGCCATTGAAGATGCTTGAAGAAAACAGAACATGAAGATGCTGTTCCAGTCGAGATTCAGGGCTCCAAACAGCTTTCAAATGATGGTCAGATGATGAAACAATGAAGGTGGCTCGTGGTCCTTTGGAGGTTTTAGCAGAAAAAAATGCAAAGTGAGAAAATGGAAATTGAGAGAGAATGAGAGTTTTCTGATGTTGGATGGCTGCTGCTAGCTCTAGGGTTGGAAATGGACAGAAAATATGTATATATACTTCTGTTTTAAGTCTGCTAAGTGAGTGTTAACCATGATTATCACAAATGAACCATTTTGCTAATTGTCCAATTTTGGTTTGAGTGGTGGGGTGTATGGTACTATGCACGAATTTGGGCTTGCAAACATATTTCAAATGACATTTCAGACCTATTCCAAATGGCCAAATGGTTTAAAAATGATTACTTTGAAAAGTCAAAATTCAACTCACTTGAAATTAATTAAGGCAAGTTCAAAAAGGCCATTTTGCATGGTGATGTTTTGGTGCATGAAATTTACCTTTTTGGAAAGAGGAGGTTAAATTTGGTTTGTAGGAAAAAACCTCACCAATTTTGGCCAAATGGTTTGAGAGATATGGCCTTTTGAAGTTCAAGATTTTGTGAAAATGAATTGATCATATCTTGACAACCATACATGGGAATTGAGAGTTCTTGGACTTTTTGGAAATGGGAGAATAAGATCTTCAACTTTCATGTTGGGAAAAAATTCATTTGAAACTTGTATCATGATGTAAGTTTGGGATCAAGAAGTTTCCATTTTTGGCAGTTAAAATTACAGGTCCAGTTTCTATTTTTGGAAATTTTCTGATTGGCTTCAAATTCTTCAATGATATTGCTTGCCATGATATATGAGGCCTATTGGGCCATGAATAAGCTCTCTCAAACCAAATCCATCCATCAAAACCACAAAATCAACCACAGTTGACCAGGTTTGACTTTCCAGGGTTTCTGACTGACTGTGCATGAACTGATGACTTCTGAACATCCAACCCTCGACTTAAACACTTCAAATGGACCTCCAAATCATGTGAACAAATTGGACCAACCCTAGGGCCTTGGCTCAATAAAAAACACACTTGCTTGCTTGGTTGACTGATCCCCTGATCAGTTTGACCTAATTCTTGATTGGCTTGCACTTGAGGCAAATGGGACAATGCAATGCTATGCAGTGGACCATGATATGCTATGACCTAATATGAGAATGTACGTACAATGATAGGTGCAAATTTGAGGTGCTACAATAAGGTGTAAACCATAATCCACCAAAATGGATGATTGATCTTGACAATAATTTGATTCATCCCTTGACCTTTGTTTGCCTTGTGTGTGATTCCTTATTTGTGATTGTTGCATTCATGCATTCCATGCGCATCATAACATTTATCACATAAAATTTCAAGGAACTAAGGTATTATTTGCAAATATTTTCAGACCATGGATTGTGGACGAAGGAACACTAAGAAGTACAGTTTCAGATGTCCCGACTTAAAAGAGTTAAGGAAGCTAGCATCTTTTGTATTAGATCCCTTGGACTTCAAACAACATCATGGAAAGCTTCTGACCATCTTGTCTGCTGATGTAGTTGAAGGACTCTTGATTGTGTTGGTGCAGTTCTATGATCCTCTCTACCGTTATTTCACTTTCCCAAATTTTCAGCTTATGCCTACATTGGAGGACTATTCTCATCTTTTGGGGATACCTATTTCTAATAGAGCGCCTTTTAGTGGATTGGAGGAGATTCCCCAATCTAGTATTATTGCTGAAGCTCTTCACTTGAAGAAGTCTGAGATAGAGGCTCATTGGGTGAAGAAAGGAGGGTTATTTGGGTTGCCATCTGTTTTCCTCATCAAGGAAGCTACAACTTTTGCTCAAGCTGGTAGTATGGACGCTTTTGAATCTATCTTTGTGTTGCTCATCTATGGATTAGCTTTGTTCCCTAACATTGACGGTTTTGTTGATGTTAATGCCATTAGACTCTTCTTGATTGCGAATCTTGTGCCTACTTTGTTGGGTGACATGTATTTCTCTTTGCATCTATGGAATTCTAAGGGTGGTGGAATAATTGTCTATTGCATTCCTCTCTTGTACAAGTGGTTTATTTCGCACTTGCCTCAGACGCCTGCTTTTGTGGAGAATAAACAATGTCTAAGGTGGTCTCGGAGACTTATGTCTCTCACTAATGATGATATAGTTTGGTATGATCCGTCCTTAAGCAGCTTGGAGATTATTGATAGTTATAGTGAATTCTCTAACGTGCCTCTCATTGGTACACAAGGAGGAATTAACTACAACCCTGCTTTGGCTCGTCGTCAACTTGGGTTCCCCTTGAGAGACAAACCTAATAACACTTTGTTAGAAAGTCTTTTCTATCAAGAGGGTAAAGTTCCCTAACATTTGAAGCAAAAGATTGTGCATGCTTGGCATAATGTGCATAGGAAAGGAAGATTCGAGCTTGGTCCGTGCAACTGTGTAGCTTTGGAAGCTTACACTCTTTGGGTGAAGAAGAGAGCTATGGAGTTGAAGATGCCTTATCCTTGCGAAAGACCCATGTCTATGGTTATGGTTGAGCCATTAACTCTCCCTAACCAAGATGTAGAGGAGTTGGAAGACGCGCTCATCAAGATGAAGTAAGAGAAAGATATGTGGGAAGAGCGTTTCCATGCTTTGAGCAAGAAGCATGAAGAATTGCAGTTGGAGTCTAAGGACAAAGATGCACTGATTGAGCTACTTGAAGACTGAGTGACAAAGAGATAGAGAAATCCATAGGTTTCATCTTCTAGCATGCCTCAACCTTCCGTTGCTTGGAAGAAGATTGTTGACTAGCTTGTCCTCGAGAAGACTCAGATGAAAGCTTCTTTTGAGACCCAGATTCGTCACATTCGAAGGAAGTACGCGCCTTCAGCCAGATCTTCTAACACTGTTGTTAGGGATCCTTAGGATGTCTAGTCTCCTTTTCTCTTGTATTTTGGTTTCTGAAATTGTACTCAGTGTAATCCTTCCAATTTATATAAATGAAAAGAGATATTTTGGTCATATCAAAATTATTGTAATTGCCATTTCAATTTTCATATATTTGCAAATGATATAGCAAGTTCCATGGAAATAAAAATAATCAAGCATTTCATTTCATGTATCATTTGCATAAGCAGGTTTTTTGCGAGGTGTCTGATCAGTGTTCTTCTGTGCTCTAGCCAAGCTGACTCACCGGTACAACACTCGAGCCAATCATTCAAAGATCATGGAACACCTTGAGCAAGAGAACAGAGAGTTGAATGACGAAATCGCCCGACTGACTGCCATGATGGAGTCAGTTCTTGCTGCCTAGAGCCAAGCTTCTCCAACTCCTACAACTCCTCCCGCGAGGACTATCATTTCTGAAGTGGTTACCTCTACAGTGCCTGATGCCACCGCCCACTTTGCTCCGAATCTGCCTGCTGGGTTCCCTTGGGGAATGCCACCCAATTTTGTACTAGAGGGTTTCGCTCCCACTTTTGCTTCCCTGCCGGCATCTAGCTCGGTCATGTCTGTGCCACCTCCCGTTGTGCACACTTTTCCGCGAGTAGAGGACACCATCTATCACTCCGAGCCATCTGAGGGCCCGGATGTCAATGAGAAGATGGATGAGATGAAGGATCAATTCCTTGAGCTGCGCAAGGAACTGAAAACGTTGAGAGGCAAAGATCTGTTTGGGAAGAGTGCTGCTGAACTGTGCTTAGTGCCCAACGTGAAAATCCCAGTCAAATTCAAAGTGCCTGACTTTGAGAAGTATAAGGGAAACTCATGTCCGCTCAGTCATCTTGTGATGTATGCCCGCAAGATGTCAACCCAGACAGATAATGATCAACTACTGATTCACTATTTCCAGGATAGCCTGACAGGTGTCGTGCTTCGTTGGTACATGGGCATAGATAGTGCAAGCATCTGCACTTTCAATGATCTAGGAGAGGCTTTCGTGAAACAGTATAAGTACAACGTGGACATGGCGCCAGATAGGGACCAGCTGAGGTCCACGTATCAGAAAGACAAGGAGACGTTCAAAGAGTACGCCCATCATTAGAGGGAGTTAGCTGCCCAGATCACTCCTCCTTTAGAGGAGAAGGATATGACGAAAATCTTTCTCAAAACCCTGAGTTCATTTTACTATGAATGTATGATCGCCAGTGGCCCTAGTGATTTTACCGAGATGGTAAACATGGGAATGAGACTTGAAGAAGGGGTCCGTGAGGGACGATTGTCAAAAGAAGAGGCGTCAACTAGCAAGAAGTATGGGAGCAATTTTAGCAAGAGGAAGGAAAATGAAACAAATGCAGTAAGTAGTGGGAGGCAGAGGAGGCCTCAAGCAAGAAGGAATTTACCACCCTGTCAACATCATCATCATCAAGTATCTTCTATTATTCCAGTGTTTTCAAATCAACCAGCAACACCGATTTAACAACAACAACATCAGTATCAAAATCAACGTCAACAACAACAACCGCAACAAAGAACAAACACCTACAACAACAAAAATTCCAACAACAATCATCACCAGAAACAGAACTTCGAGAGGAAGAAGGTCTCTTTCGACCCTATTCCTATGTCATATGCCGAGCTGTACCCATCTTTAGTCCTCAAGAATTTGATTCAACCGAGGAATCCTCCACAGATCCCAGAACCACTTCCATGGTGGTATAAACCTGAAATTCACTGTGCTTTTCATCAGGGTGCACCTGGGCACGATATTGAGAATTGTTATCCGCTAAAATATGAGGTGCAAAAGCTTATGAAAAGTGGCATGGTGTCTTTTGAAGACCGCGCGACTAATGTGAAAGCTAATCCCTTGCCCGCTCATGGGAATACCTCAGTGAATATGATGGATGGCTGTCCAGGTGAATTTAAAGTTTTTGATGTCCAGTTTATCCAAAGGTCTCTGGTGCAGATGCACAAAGATATCTGTTTGGTGAGTGAATATGAACATGATCACGAAGGCTGTGATATTTGTAGTGTGAACCCAAGAGGGTGCATTGTTGTGAAAAGGGACATCCAGCATCTGATGGATGAAGGCATGATTCAGATTGTTCAATCCCGTCATATAGACGACGATGTCAACGTCATTGTTCCCGTTTTCAAGCAACCAGAGCGGTTAGTGATGCAGTATGATAGTAGCAAGAATGTCAGCAATAGATCAATTTCGCCATTGTTAATACGGGTTGGCGGGCCCAGTCCCGTATGCATCTGATAAGGTTGTACCGTATCAATACAATGTTATGATTATTGAGAAGGTTTAAGAGGTCTCGTTGCCTACGACCAGTTCAATAGTGAGAGTTGCAGACGTTACGAAGGTGACCCGCAGTGGTCGAGTTTTTGGGCCAGTTATTCCTGAGAGTAAGGAAGAACTGATTGTTGGTAAGAAGGCGGAGGTGCCTAGTGTAGATCATGTGGGTTGTTCAAGAGATAAGTCTGGTGAATCCAGCAATTTGAAAGCCAATAGTGATGATGATGAGGTACTCCAGCTAATCAAGAGGAGTGAATTCAACGTGGTTGTGCAGTTACTTCAGACTCCCTCAAAGATTTTCATGATGTGTCTGCTTTTAAACTCTGAAGCACACAGAGAAGCACTCCAGAGAGTTCTCGAACAGGCGTACATGGAGCAAGATGTTATTGTAGCTCAATTTGATCACATTGTAGCTAACATCACTTCATGCAACAATTTGAGTTTTTATGATGAAGAAATCTCTGAGGAGGGAAGAAATCACAACCTGGCTTTGCATATTTCGATGAATTGCAAAGAAGATGCTTTGTCAAACGTGCTAGTTGATACTGGGTCGTCACTCAATGTGCTTCCAAAGTCAACATTGTCAAAGTTATCGTACCAAGGAGCTCCCATGAGGTACAGTGGAGTAATTGTCAAAGCCTTTGATGGCTCGCGCAAGACTGTCATTGGAGAAGTGGACCTTCCAGTGAAGATAGGTCCGAGTGATTTTCAAATTACTTTCCAGGTAATGGATATTCACCCAGCCTATAGTTGTTTGTTGGGAAGGCCATGGATTCATGAAGCATGAGCTGTTACATCTACTCTGCACCAAAAGCTCAAGTTTGTCAAGAATGGCAAGTTGGTGATTGTTGGGGGTGAGAAAGCGTTGTTGGTCAGCCATCTGTCATCTTTTTAATATGTGGAAGTTGAGGATGAGGTTGGAACGTCGTTCCAAGCTTTGTCTATTGCTTTTGAGAAGAGAGTTGGGGAACCTATGTCCTCTCTGAAAGATGCGCATAGAATTGTTGAAGAAGGTCCTGTTGATCAGTGGGGCGCGTGGTAGAGGTTGCCGACAACAAGGGAAGAACTGGTTTGGGGTTCCAT
The DNA here is from genome assembly GCF_024323335.1 of Lathyrus oleraceus. Lineage (NCBI taxonomy): Eukaryota > Viridiplantae > Streptophyta > Magnoliopsida > Fabales > Fabaceae > Lathyrus > Lathyrus oleraceus. Next base: position 416,927,563 of record NC_066580.1, on the reverse strand, counting down.
AAGGGTTCATCAACCGTTAGATCAGAAGAGATGCAACTCAGTTTCCATAGTGGAGGGTTCATTCATGGGAGTGAACAACACTTAGCTGCTGTGCTAGAGGATAATGAAAAGGAAGACTGCACCAGCTTTGTGACACATGGACAGTCATGCAACAATTGGACTGCTGTTGATATTCCTGTTATTTTGCATCGATCTAAGTAATTGCTTTTATATTTTAAAATCCTTCTCCTATGCCTAAGGGAGAAGTGAACATTGTTTGGGAATTTTAAATTGATCATCAATAAAATTAATTATATTCATCCACATCTTTGATGTTTTAGTTTTTTAGTTTTTGCTTATTTCTGAAAATGGTAATCACAAAAAACATAAATAAACAACATAATTGTCCATCTGCATAATATTTGGTCACAAATTCACTTCTCTAAAATCAAAATATCAAATCATTATGCAAGTTGGTTCCTAACCCCATTGAATACAATGCTCCTTCTCCTTCCCCAAATTTTGAATTCTCTGTGTTCGAAGCCGAGGAGGAAAGTGATGAAGAAGTGAGTGATGATTTGTCTCGCCTTCTTGAGCAAGATGAGGAGATTATTCAGCCATTTGAGGAGCAGATTGAGCTAGTCAACTTGGGTTCCGAGGATGATGTGAAGGAAGTCAAGATTGGGTCTCGACTATGTCCAGATGCTAAGAAGGGGTTGATCGATCTTCTTCAAGAGTATTTAGATGTGTTTGCTTGGTCCTATCAAGACATGCCTGGGTTAGATTCTGATATTGTGGAGCATAAATTGCCATTGAAGCCAGAATGCCCGCCAATCAAGCAAAAGTTGAGAAGAACGCATCCTGATATGGTTGTGAAAATCAAAGAGGAAGTTCAAAAGCAGATTGATGCCAGCTTTCTTGTAACTGCTGAGTATCCGCAATGGGTGGCCAACATTTGCTAGTGCCAAAGAAAGATGGAAAAGTCCGCATGTGTGTTGACTATAGAGATTTGAATAAAGCCAGTCCGAAAGATGATTTCCCTCTACCACACATTGATATGTTGGTAGACAATACTGCTAAATTCAAAGTCTTTTCATTTATGGATGGATTTTCCGGATATAATCATATTAAGATGGCACCCGAGGATATGGAGAAGTCCATATTAATTACACCTTGGGGAACATTCTGTTATAGAGTGATGCCTTTCGGTCTAAAAATGTTGGTGCAACTTACCAGAGAGCAATGACTACTCTTTTTCATGATATGATGCATAAAAAGATTAAGGTATATGTCCATGACATGATTGCTAAATCAATTGATGAGGAGGAACATGTTAAGCATTTGTTGAAGTTATTCCAGCATTTGAGGAAGTATAAACTCCGCTTGAACCCCAATAAATGTACTTTTGGTGTTTGTTCTGGTAAGTTGTTGGGCTTTATTGTCAGCGAGACGGGTATTGAAGTTGATCCTGCCAAGGTCAAAGAAATACAAGAGATGCCTGCGCCCAAAACAGAGAAGCAAGTCAGAGGTTTTCTCAGCCGCTTGAATTATATTTCCAGATTCATTTCCCACATGATTTCCACATGTGTGCCTATATTCAAGCTTCTTCGGAAATATCAGTCTTGTGATTGGACCGAAGACTGCCAGAAAGTTTTTGACAGTATCAAAGAATATTTGCTTGAACCTCCGATTTTGTCTCCACCTATTGAAGGAAGATTGTTGATCATGTACTTGACTGTGCTAGAAGATAGTATGGGTTGTGTTCTTGGTCAGCAAGATGAGACTGGGAAGAAAGAATTTGCAATTTATTACCTTAGTAAGAAGTTCACTGATTGTGAGACTCGGTATTCAATGCTTGAAAAGACATGTTGCGCATTGGCTTGGGCTGCTAAGCGTCTATGTCAGTACATGTTGAATCATACCACTTGGTTGATATCCAAAATAGATCCAATCAAATATATATTTGAGAAGCCTACTTTAACTGGGAGAATTTCCCGTTGGCAGATGTTGTTATCAGAGTATGATTTCGAATACCGATCTCAGACAACAATCAAAGGGAGTATCTTGGCTGACCATTTGGCTCACCAACCAATTGAAGATTACCAGTCAGTACAATATGATTTTCCTGATGAAGAGATTTTGTACTTGAAAATGAAAGATTGTGATGAACCATTGCTATAAGAAGGGCCAGAACCTGGTTCACGCTGGGGCATGGTATTTGATGGAACTGTTAATCAATATGGAAATGGCATTGGGGCAGTGATTATTACTCCTCAAGGCACACATCTACCATTTATAGCTAGATTGACTTTCAAGTGTACAAACAACATGGCAGAATATGAAGCTTGCATTATGGGGCTTGAAGAGGCCATGAATCTCAGAATCAAGTATTTGGATATCTTTGGTGATTCGGCTTTGGTTGTGAATCAGATCAAATGAGAATGGGAGAAAAATCAACCCGGTTTGATACCGTATAGAGATTATGCGAGGAGGATTTCAACTTTCTTTACAAAGGTTGAGTTTCATCATATCCCTCGAGATGAGAACCGGATGGCAGATGCTCTTGCAACGTTGGCATCAATGATTGTAGTGAAGTATTGGAATGAAGTTCCCAAATTATTCGTGATGCGTCTTGATATGCCAACTCATGTGTTTGCTGTTGAAGATCTAGGTAAGGGGGTTGGTTATGAAATGGGAAGGTTTTACGCACCCAAGACATCCTTAGTACTCTAAGGGAACCTCTTTTTGCAAATATGTGTTGTAGGTTGGTATTTGTGAAAATATATGCAAAAGATTGGAGGGATGAGAAGAGAATAGATTATATTTACAAATTTGTTGTTTGAATGGATGAACCCATTGCCTACGTACCATCACAAAGGTAGGATCAAAACCTCATAGTTCGGAGTAAAAGTCACAAAGATTGGTGAATTGATTTGATCAAAAGCCTTAAGGTCTTTTGTTATCAAAGGGAGAAAACTCAACCTAAACCAACAATCCACCATGTGAGGAGAGCTTCAACATACTAGTGAGGGGTTAACCCTATAATAAGTATGGAAGACTTATAATCCAATCTCTCCATTTGGCTTGTCTCTCTTAACTTGGATATTCATGACAATGGTCCTCTTTACTATCTCAAGATGGAATCCCTATCACACAAGAGCAAACATCAAAAAGTTCACAACACAATAAAGGGGGAATGGACAAAGAATAAGTTTGGAAGAAAAGTCCTTTAACGTCAACTTTGAAACTTAGCATTCTAAAGGCATGAGGCCTAGTTGCTCTTCAACAAATTTAGCATTTTAAAGGTATGTGGCCTAGTTGCTCTTGAACTTCTTTAAGCATGGGTATGACCTAGTTCTAAGTCCTTTCTCCTTTTTGCATTAGGTCCACACAAAACAAAGGCAAAACTAACACAAAACAACAATATATTTATATACAATAATGAGCTCAAATGAGCACAAGAAAAAATGACATAAACATAAAATATGTGCTCAAGTGAGCAAAATAAAAAGCAATATGAATAAATGGGTAAGAAATAAATGACATTAAAGTAAATTGCAAGAAATTAAATGCTCAAATTAAAGTTAGTAATTAGTATGGTTATGTTAGTTTGTCATAAGACAATGTAGCGCTATGTTAAGCAATCGTAAGTGGACTAATGTAGTAGTCACACCTATCTGAGGTCGGTCAATAAAACTATAGGCAAATAAACACAAGTTAGAGGTCATGACTAGTAAGCCAAGCTCCTAAAATTTGCCATGCCAAAACAAAAGGGGAAGGGCCTTGTATGGACTTTAGGTTTTTTGCTTGACCAAGAAGCAACCTATATTGGACACAAAACAACTCAATTGATCTTGGATCAAGTTGATTTTGGTTTGGATCAAAGAAGGTTAAACCTCTCATTTGTCAAGACCAACCATAATTCATTAACTCATTGGTCAAATTATGAAAAGAAAGGGATGAAGATGAAATGGATGGAAAGAGAATTCAAGTATCAAACTCAATTGGTCAAAAGTGAATCAAATCATCATCAATCAATGCTAAACAGAAAAGAAATGAAGGTTACAAGTCAACAAGTCAACCATATTTTTTTGGTAATTTTTGAATTAAAAATAAATGCAAAATAAAATAAACAAAATATGGTCAAACCTCAAATTTAATTCAAATCAACTTCAACAAGTCCAATTAAATTCTCATAGGTCTAACATGGTCAAACAAACTTTGACAAATTTTCTCAACAATTTTTGAAATCAGAAACTATTTAAAAACAATTAAAAACAATAAAAAAATAACATAATATGAATTAAAATCTCAAATAAACCTCAAATCAAATAAGAAAATGATGAGACTATTTTTCATTGACTTATCATGATCCATATGTGTTAGGAAAATATTTTTGGATTTTTCAAATATCAGAAAGTATTTAAAAATGAATTAAAACTATTAAAAATCAAATAATTCACAAAAAATATTAAATGAAGTCACAAAAATAATTAAAAATAAAAATATGAAACTAGATTTTTCAAGGAAAATTTTGGCATTGGTCTCATGTTATTGTGACTTCAAATAAAATATTTATGAATTTTTAAAAATAAAAGGAATTAACTGAAATTAAAAGAAAATAAGGAAAATAGAAAAGTCCAGCGCCACCAGATCAATTTATTAATTGACGTGGCATGGATCACATGGCTCAGAAGCGCAGATGCATTGTACACCCAGGTCAAGCGCGCAACACATGGCATTAAAACAGGTAATTACAATGGATGGCCACAATTATAACGTTTAGGAACGATCCAATGGTTGTACAGCCAACACGTGGGGATGGTGGTGGAAACCACCATCTTCTCCGGTGATCTAACCATTTTCGGCCACCACGCGCAGGAAAATAAATTGCAATGAAAATGAAATGTAAGGACATCAAAATGAAGCTTAGGTGATGTACATCACAACTGTAACCATGGATCATCCTCACCATTCCTATTTAGAGAGAAATGTGAGCTTGAAAATCATGGTGTGTCAACTGGAATGGCACGATTTGCACAATTAAGACCACCATTGGCTTGCCTCAAGTATGAGGACTTCAGAATACCACACAAACCAAAGGAAATCACATTGAATTTCAATATCTAGATCAAAAAAGTTTGAGGTTCTACCTCTGAAATGAAGCTTCAAATGGCACGAATTCTTCAAGATCTTGATCTGCTTTTGCTCTGGAAGTGTGATGGAGATGATAGGTTAAGGAACTGAGCTTTGAAGATCAACTAATAATGTTGAATTCAAGCTTGAAAAAGAGAAAGAAAACTGAAAATTCCTTTAGCGAGGGTTGGGATTTCAATTCAGCAGCAATTCAGATCTCCACTTGGTTGCCAAATGAATGAGATTGAGCTCCTATTTATAGCTGAAACGGATTGGCAAGCATGGTTCCTTCGTGTGCATGGGATTTGAATTTTCCTTGCATGGGCCTGTACAGGCGCATGTAAGGCCCAATGATCGGTGCAAATCCTTGCTTAGCTCAACTAGAAATGAATTGGTCGTGCATAATGAACTACACAAGCTTGCACATCAAGTTATATCATGAAATGCCAAAATGGTCATAAAAAGAAAGCTCTTCGAAACTCCCACATGGAAAGTCCAAAAAATTAATGTGAGTAATGGTTGGAAATCTCTTGAAATAAGGAACAAAAGTCATGTTGGGAAAAAATTCATTTGGCATTTGGAAATTAGTGAAAACTGGCTGTGAAAGTTTGGGTACAAAACATGTTTAAGTTACCCTTTGAAAATTTTCACCAAAAGCAAGCATCTTCAAGCCCCTCTGTTTCCATGAACCAAGCTTCAAATGAAAAAACCTCCAACACCAAAGTTGTATACATTTTCAATATGATCAATTTAGACTTAAATTTTGCATCATTTGGATTTTTCATGAGAAAAGCAATGGAGCACATGATCACTTGAGCTTCAAAACAAAAAGAGTTAGTGACATATTTTTGTGCTTTTGGTTAATAATCAAATAAGAAAAGCAATAATATACAATACAAGCATGCTTGGTGGTTTCAAACCAAACACAAGTCCCACCCTAGGGTTAAGGAGCCAAACATGTTGTGATCCTTGAGGCAATGCATTGAGCAATGATATAATGCCACAAGGTATCTTAGTGTCAAAATTAGGGTCTTACAGTGTCATGGTCAAGTATACCAGCAGAGGATGAAGAAAGTTGTTGATAAGAAGGTTAGACCTCGTGTGTTCAGAGAAGGTGACCTTGTGCTCAAGAAGATTTTATCGTTCAAGCCAGATTCCAGAGGAAAATGGACTCCCAATTATGAAGGCCCATATGTTGTCAAGAGAGCTTTTTCAGGCGGTGAATTGATTCTTACAACTATGGATGGTGAAGAGTTCACTCGTCCTGTGAACGCAGATGCAGTCAAGAAATACTTCGCCTAAAAAAAAGAACAGCTCGCTAAGTTGAAAACCCGAAAGGGCGGCTTTGTGGGATCAAGCGCTTACCACTGAGCTAAAAGCAATTGCTGTTAGTGAGGGTGCAACTTTATTTCCTTATAGTATGAGCCCTCAGAGGCTGCACCTAAAGCGAGGTTTGTAAGCTCCCTCTAAGCGCCATGGGTTGGGATGTTAAGCCCATTCGAATCCCTAAGGGTGACGCTGGATTTATTTATCCAACAATCTCCCCCCCCCCCCCCCCAGTGTCAGCCGGGGGGATTCGAACCCATGGTCATGCTCTGATACCACTTGTAAGATCAAGCGCTTACCACTGAGCTAAAAGCAATTGTTGTTAGTGAGGGTGCAACTTTATTTCCTTATAGTATGAGCCCTCAGGGGCTGCACCTAAAGCGAGGTTTGTAAGCTCCTTCTAAGCGCCATGGGTTGGGATGTTAAGCCCATTCGAATCCCTAAGGGTGATGCTGGATTTATTTATCCAACAGGCTTAAGCAAAAATGAGCGTCTCGGTGGATTGAAAACCCGAAAGGGCGATCCAGGCAAAAATTAGAGACATAAAAAACAGAATATAATTTCCTGATAAGTTTTGTACCCCGCCTTAGGGCAACTTATGCAAAAATTAGGGATTATGGAAAGTAACTGCATTCTGCTGATCTTCAGTGATTTTGAAGACCTTGTTCGAGCACAAAGGGTTGACATCAATTCATTATCCCAGCAGCAGTCAACAGCATAGTGAATATCAAGATTTGGTAGAAGGATTAAGGATCATTTGTATTCAATGTAACCCTTTTCCATGAAAATTACCATTTTCAACTTTGTAAAATCCATGGAGTCTTGTCATTTACAGACTACCATTCTATTAAATAAAGTTGAGCTTTTATCCAATTGTTTTGACTCTTATTTTACTTCAGCCAATAGTTTTAAATTTTATTATGATCATTTTGAAATTAAATTTTTAAATCAAAATCTAGTTTTCTTTAAAATATAAATGCAAAAAACTTTTCCAAAGCAAGTAACAGTAATATCAACAACATTTCTGTAAGAAGCAAGTTCTTAAGTGCGAAGCATCTAAGGTTCCCCAAGCGGTAACTCTTCGGGTATCTCTAGGCATCAGTTTTGATTCACGTCCTCAGTAGAGTGTTGTTGCTCCCAGCTAGCGAATTCAGTTTCCCGGTGGAGTGTCTCCCCAACTGAGTTGGTTGATTCATATACTCCGTGGCATATTATTTTCCCCAGTCAAGTCGCTAAGATGCTTGTACTTCCCCAACGGCGTGTCCTGGTTCCCGACAGTTTCGGCCTTCTCGGCGGAGTTCGTATTTCTTCAGCAGGTAGATCGTCATTAGAAGATGCCTGATCTCTCCCCAGTAGATCGTTTTCGTATCTCCACTAATCATCGTATCTTTGCTCCCAGTCAGAGTCTCCTCCTGGTTTATGAGCGGCTGTTTGTTTCTTCCCCAATAGGGTTGTCTCCCATTTTATGGTATTGACCTAAAATTCCCTACTGTTGGATGTGTTTTCTCCTCAGCAGATCTCCTCCTTTCCCAGCTAAGGTTTGAGCTTTTGGGATGTTGATCTCTCTGTTCTTTAGCAGTTTGTCTCCATTTTTTTTGGATTGACCGAGGATTGTACCGGTGGTTCAAAATTTTTGCGACACCTTTGTATCCTTTGTGATCGTTTTGTCAGCATGATCACCATATACATATACATATACATTCATGATTTGCATATTCTGCATATTTATTTGGTTTGAGATTCTCATTCTCTGTTATGGCGGTACTTTATCCCCATATCCAAATCTGGTGTTTGTCCTCCTTCAATCATAAAGTGTCAGCCCCTAAGCAGAAAAGACTTTAACCTTTCTCTGTTTCCCCACTGAGTTTGCTTCCTCGTGGATGATTGATATTTCAGTTTCCTCTCCGACAAGATTGCTGGATGGAATTACTCCCCTTGAGTTATGTCCTCATTCGGTTGAGTCTTGATTGATTGTTTCTTTCTAGCTCTTACATAGATAGATACTTCGGTCCCTAAAAAAGAGTTTATTACCCAGTAACTGGTAATATTCTTCTTAGTTTGTGTTTTGTTACTTCTTGCCCAATACCCGGAAAAAGTACCCCTTTTCTCCCAGTGGAGCCCCCGAAAGTATATCTTTGATATGTTCATCTTAACCGGTGACGGATATATTTCATTCCCCCGCGTGAGTCTATCCTTGATATGTTCACTTTAACCAGTGACGGATATTCTCTTCTTTGGTATTCTACCCAGTAAAAAGGTAGTTGTAATCCCTATTTTATTTCCCCAGAGATTTAATCCTTGATATGTTCATCGTAATCGATGAGGGGTTTTCTTCTCCTTGTTGGTCTTCTACCCAGTAACCGGTAGTTGTAAATTCTATTTGTCCCCTCGTAGAGTTTAATCCTTGATATGTTCATCCTAACCGGTGATGGATTCTCTCTCCGACGGTTTTCTACCCAATTTTTGATAGATGTAATTCCCTTTTCATTCAGTTGGTATATCCTTGATATGTTCATCCTAACCAATTGTAGCACCTCAAATTTGTACCCCCCATTCATTCATTCATTCATTTCATTTTTAGGTCATTGACATCACATTAACAATACATTATCACTGCATAGTGCATTGCATTTCATCAGTCAAGACTGGCATCAGGAGAAGTCAACTGTGCAAGAGAGCAAGCATTTCCATGAGAAAAAGGCCCTATGGGTGTTCCAATGAGCTTATTGAGCCAAGATTCATTTTGAAGCCATTGTACCAAGTGCTAGAGGCTTAAAGTCCACAGTGCAGTTTCAGGTCATCTGGGGCCCATAAAAGTCAACTGCAAGTCAAGTGAGGGCTAGGAGATGGAGAAATGGTTTGAGACACTTCATTCATGTCTCAAAGAAGGTTATTCAACATGGCAAACATCTACCTTAAAGATTTTGAAGCCAGATCAAAAGTTTCCCAAAATGGAAAGTGACCTGTAATTTGAAAGTTTCCAAAAATGGAAAGTTTTAGACCAACTTCAACTTGACTTTCCAACATCAAAGACGCTTAAAATGAAATTTTGTTCAACATGAAAGTTTAATATCTTTCTCTCCCATTTCCAAAAAGTCCAAGATCATGAATTTCTAATGAAGGGTTAAGGAGTTATGATCAAATCATTGAAAAGTGTGCTTGAAACTTCAAATGGCCATATCTTTTGAACCAAGACTCCAAATTTGGTGGTTCTTTTTGAAAAATGTTTCTCATGTCATGAATTTTCCAAATACCTCATCATATTGCATGAAATGTTATCATATGATCACTTGCTTGTTCATGAAGTTTTTGAAGGAAAATTGCCAAAATCAAAATTGGTTGATCACATGCATGTAATTCCATTTCCAATGTGTGCATGGAGTAATTTTGAGTGGATTTGGGCCAGCTTGGTGTACTGTTCACGTGTTCATCTCATGCATGAGGTGAAAATGCAAAGTGGTGCATACACCTTAAAACTCCCTAATCTCCATTAACCTTGGCTTAGTGTTAATTTCATAATGATTAAGAGAGCATATATAAGGTTAATCATAACTGTATTGAGGAGAGGACACAAGTTTCAGATCTAGATCCAATTTCCATTCTCAAATTTCTCTCACAAAGAACTTCCAAATTCCTCACATAAGCACCATTTCTCTTGTTGAATTGTTGATCATGGAGTGGTTCTGAGTGAGATTGGATGTGCCATTGGTGTTTTTCTGCTCAATTTCGTGCATGCTCAAGCTTGAATGCATCAATGGAGATTTCAAATTAAGCTCGTTTCAAGCCTTCTCGCGTGCTGTTTATTGTAGCAAACCTCATTGGAGTTCAAAGCAAGCAGAACTGGACCATTACAAGCATTGAATCGTGTGAATCCAGAACTTGATCTTCAAGAAGGTACCTAAGTTGCTTTAAGTTCATTTGAACTTTGCTTTGCTTGCTTGTGGTTGGCATACCAGTGAGGTATAATTCCTTGATCTTCATGTAGTCTGCAAGACCTGTCATGTTATGTTGCCAGGCACCTGTCTGAAGCCCTCCTTAAGAGGCAATGTTTGTGGTTGTTTATTTTTGTGCCAAGCAGGTAAAGCCCTCTTAAGAGGCAATTGGCAGATAAAAGGGATGTGCAATCCATCCCCTGCTATTCAGTTGTGTCATTCACTTTGCTCACACCATGTGATGATGCATTGTGAATAAGAACCCAAAATCTTGTCCATAGAGTCAGTCATTTGTGGATAAGAGTTCCTACATTCTGAACTCCCACACTTTCTATTTGATTCAAGCTCTCCCAGGCCAGGGATAAGAGTTATGAGGCATAACCCTCATCTCCATTTCATCTGCTTCACCCTAACTCTCAATGTTAGGGTTAAGAGCTAATAACACCCTTTTCCAGTTGGCTTGTTTGTCGAGGTTGACATGACCCCTTGACTAAAGTCCAACCTTGTGTGAGCCAATTATTTGCATATAGTGCGTGCTACTTGTGCTTGTGTTTGCTTTTTTTGCTGTTTAGGCTAGCTTGCTTCTTGTACAAGTTAGGATAGAGACCTCAACATAGGGATCGTATGGATGACAACTTCTAGGCTCGAGTCGTAGTCTCCCTAGTAGCTTGTTATCTCCCTTGTCTCTGGTTAGGTTAGAAGTTCTTTCCCTGTTTAGGGGAACTACGTCGCCCTGATCCTCATACCAGATGACGTACGTAGGCAGGAGATGAGTTGATCTCTTCAGGCGCCCTTTTTCTTTTTCAACCCCTTGCGTGTGTTCGGAGTCCGACGTAAGTCCAGCGATTGGCAGTCGGTTTCCTGTGCGTGTTTCTTTGTTTGGAGTCTGACGTAAGTCCAGCGATTGGCAGTCAGTTTCCAGTGTGGTTTTGTTGGTTCGGAGTCTGATGTAAGTCTAGCAATTGGCATTCGGTTTCCATGTTTGCCTGTTTGTGTGGAGTCTGACGTAAGTCCAGCGATTGGCAGTCGGTTTCCTGTATGGTCTTGTTCGGCGTGCGTTAGCCGAACTACGGCAACTCTGATTCTCATGTCCAGATGAGATACGTAGGCACGAGATGCGATGTCTTGTCGAGTTTGACTAACAACTAACTTTAATTCTTTTCTCTCGCCCTCGTTGCGATTGAGACCTCCCCTTTCTCTTGCCCTAGTTGCAATCGAGACCCTTCTGTTTGCGTTTGTTTGTTCGGAGTCTGATGTCAGTCCATCTATTGGCATTTGGTTTCCCGTTTGCGTTTGTTTGTTAGGAGATGGATGTAAGACCAGCGATTGGCATTCCGTTTCCTATTTCCGTTTGTTTGTTGTTTGTTCGGAGTTAGATGTAAGACCAGCGATTGGCATTCCGTTTCCAGTTGTGTGTTTCGTTTGACGTCTAAGCGTCTCTGTTTTAGCGTTTTGTTTCGGCGTGCGTTAGCCGAGCTACGAGTGCTCTGATTCTTACTCCGGTTTTTCGCGTAATACGACAGCTGGCGACTCTGCTGGGGAAAAGAGAAGTTGACCTCTTGCTGGTCCATCTTCGCTAAGCGAGTCAATCCTAGCGCTCTTTAGGATAGGGTTTGGTTGCTTTTATTGCTTTATTTATCGCATTTATGATTATGATGTGGTTGTATATATGTGCATTTATGTTTGCATGCATCATACTTTCATTGTGTTGGTTGTGTCTCTGTTTCTATATGGGGTGGGAGTTACGAGAGGTAAAAGGCCCAATACCCAGGCTATGAGTGAACTTTAGGACACCTAGGAATAGAGTGATTCATGGGAGGCGGGTGGTATTGCGCCACTTAGCGGAACATGATATCACGAGCAGTTCAGATCCTGATGGGATATTATCGTTGCATACATCGGGTGTGTACATGATGATATTCTTGAAAGGGTTGTTTATCCTGCGTTTCTCTTATCCTTACCCTGGCTTAGATGACACCCGTGAGTGGGGAGGGATTGAATCATTTGCAGGTACAGATGGTGACTATGGTTCAGATGGACTTACGGATATATCTGTGACACGCCGGAATTCTGTCCATGATATCTATCAGCGGGTTCCGTTTATTTCGGATCCCCGGTTTGAATTTGAGGATATTTGTTCAGAGGACCTAGTTGTCATCCGTTCAGTGGATTTCCTGTGATGTTGGTGATACATTCTTTGTTCCATTTATTTCGGAACCTCCCAAGTTGGATTTATGATTACTCGGGCCCTCAGATGACTGTGACTGGTTCAGAGACTTGACGGGTTTTCAGATGACTTGGAAGATGGCACAGTGACCTGCCTGCATGCATTTGCATCATTCCCATTTCGTATTCATATGCATTTAACCCATGTCTATCCGTACTCAGGGTCCATTTTTTGATTAAGATTTTGGTCGAGAGACATCCGGATGTCAGAATGTTGTTGATGAAATATTATCCGTCTCAATGAAGCTAGAATCAAAGGACAGAATATTCCTCATACGGATAGACATTGCATGTGTGAGTCATATTAACCTGTTTGTTGTTTTGTAGGTGTCAGTATCTAACCGGTGCGCATAGCTCTTCCGTTCAGATATCTCAGACTGATGGATCCACCCAACGCCGACATTCTCGAATTGAAAGAGATGATGAGAGAGTTGTTCAAAGTCGTGCAAGGGCTCGCCTTGGGCAGAAAGCAATTGCTGAAAGGTTGGAGAGGATTGAAAGCTAGATGATAAAGGAGAAGGTTCAGGGAAATGCTCCGTCGGCTGGAGTAAAGAAGCCCTCTGGCAGTAGTCAGCTCAAGAAGGAGGTTGAGTCAAGTGGTGTGCAGGCCAAAAAAGAACACGGTAAGGATCGTTACCACCCTTATGCTGCCACTGTAACCACTCCCGTTGGTAGTCCACCTGCACCACAGCAACAACCGCCACCTCAACAGAAAGCACAGAAAGCTAAGGGCCAAGTGAAGAAGGGGACGAAGGATCGTCAGTTTGATAAGCCACCTGTGACTTATACCCTTCTGTTCAAGAGGTTAAGGGATCTTGGGTTAGTTCGGCCAAGGATATTGGTTCCTGTAGAACTGCATCGGAGGCCTGCAAACTACGATGAGAACGCCAGGTGCGAGTTCCATTCTGGAGCACCCGGACACAACGTTGAGGGTTGTAGGGCTTTTAAGCATGCCGTCCAAGATATGGTGGATTCTAAGGTCATCAGTTTGGCACAGATACTGAATGATAATGCTAACCCCGTGCCAATGCATGGTCCTGTAGAGGTGAAGGTGATGTCAAAGGACAAGAGAGGAACAAATGTGATTGATGGGGATCAGTTAAAAACTCCCATGTCTGCAGTTCAAAAACATCTGATGAAGAGTGGAGCTTTCCCTGATGGTGGCAATTGTTGTGCGGCTGTCGCTACAAATGAGTGTGCAATGGTGAGGGAAACGATTCAGAGGATGATGGAAGTAGAAATGGACGGTGAAAAATTTGAAACAACAAATCAGGCAGTTGAAACCATCAAGGTAGAGAACGCCATTCTTTCTGAGAAAGAGAAGAAGCTGTCCATTTCTTCTTACAAACAGGCCCTAGAAGTGGTGAAGAACGGAGAAGCCTTAGGCTGGGGAAAGATCATAGACATTATGGTGAAAGCAGATATGTTCGGGGTTGGCTATCAGCCAGACCAAGAGTCGTCTAGACAAAACAGAGGACATCGTCAACCGTTCACATTCGTCAGTGTCGGAGTGCTGGATCCAGGTCATGCCTATGCAGTGGGTGAAGAGATTGACAGTGACTACGAGCTTGATTCGTGGATAAGATCGTGCGTACCAGGGAACTGGAAGGCCTCAAAGATCATCACTGTCACTCATCCTGAAGAGTAGTATTTCTGTTTTTCAAATTCTGTTTGCATGAAAGCCATACGTTTTGCCCGAAACGTAATGGTCCATTGTAAGGGCCATCTCATGTGTTTCATTTTGCATCATTAATAAATGGATGTTTTTGTATTAAAAGCGGTGTTCCCTGTTTTTCATTTATTTTTGCAGTTTAAAAATAAAAATAAAAATGGCAATGTTTATTTTCATTTTTCTTTCCTTTGGATTTGTCTTGTTCCGACTTCAAAAGTGACTATCCTCCTGATCTCATTGATAACAATTCGGTTACACCTCTGTATGACCTCGACAATCCAATCTATCATGCCGAAGAAGAAGGCGAAGAAGATTGTGATCTGCTCGAATTAGCCAGGTTGTTGAAACAAGAGGAGAAGGTGATTCAACCGCACGAGGAGCGATTCAAGATTGTTATTCCAGGCACCGCCGAGGTCAGAAAGGAAGTGAAAGTTGGGGCCGCTTCAGAGGCAAATGTCAAGAGCAGAATGGTAGCGCTGTTAAGAGAGCATGTTGATATCTTCGCCTGGTCGTATCAGGATATGCCAGGGTCAGATACCGATGTCGTTGTGCACAAGCTACCATTGAGAGAAGACCGTCCTCTAGTGAAGCAGAACGCCGGTGCCACGTATCAGAGTGACTTTGTTTCATGATATGATTCATCATGGAATCAAATGCTATGTTGATGACACGATAGCAAAGTCCCAAACAGGAGAGGGGCATCTGTTGGACTTGGTCAGGTTGTTGGACCGATTGAGATAACTCAGACTGAGGTTGAGTCCGAATCAGTCCACTTGTGGAGTGCTGTCCGGTAAAATGTTGAGGCTTATTGTGAGCGGATAAGAGGAATTGAGGTCGATCCTGCTAAAAAAGAAAGAGAAAAAAGAAAAAAAAAGCAATACAAAGAAATGCCTGAACCGAGAACAGAAAAGAAGGTTCGTGGTTTCTTAGATAGATTGAATTGCATTTCACGGTTCATATCTCATCTGACAGCCACGTAGGAACCCATTCAAGCTGGAAAAAAAAGAGCAAATGGTCAGGTGGATAATGGTTGCCAAGGGACATTGAAAGATAAAAGAATAAGTTGCAGGAGCCTCCGATTCTGATGCCTCCCGGTGGAGAGACGGTCTCATTAATTCTGTACTTGACAACCCTCGAGGGGTCTATGAGGTGTGTACTGGGTCAGTATAACGAGTCTGGTCGAAAAGAGCATGCAATTTACCTTAGCAAAAAGTTTATCGACTGTGAAACAATACATTCACTGCTCGAGAAAACTTGTTGTACTTTGGCATAGGCTGCTCGCCGACTGAGACAGTATATGTTGGTTCATACCACTTTGTGGATGTCCAAGATGGATCCGATCAAGTATGCGTTTGAGAAGTCAGCATTGACCGGACGGGTTGCGAGAGGGCAAACGATTCTGACTGGTTTGTGAATATTCATTATACCTCTCAGAAGGCAATCAAGGGGAGTGTATTGTCCGGTTATCTCGCCCAGCAACCCATTGAGGATTATCAACCGAGGAAGTTTGAGTTCCCTGATGAGGACATCTCGAGGTGCTCAAATCGAAAGATTGTGAGGAACCGATCCCGGAGGAGGGGCCTGACCCTGAATCCGAACGGATTCTAATGTCTGATGGGGCTGTCAATATGAATGGTAGTGGGGTTGGTACCGCTTTGGTTACGCCAAAGGGATCCCACGTTCCTTTTGTTGCCTGGTTAGCATCTGAATGTACCAACAATGGTGGCTGAGTACGAAGCTGGTATCCTGGGTATCGAACCTCGGAGCGTACGCCTACTGGGGCAACACCTTTCTCACTCGTGTATAGGATGGAAGTCGTGCTAGCAGTTGAGGTCCAGATCCTATCATGGAGAGTCCTGATGGATGAGAAATTAGAAGAGGCTGAGTGGATAAGGACGCGGTACGAAGAGTTGAGCCTGATTGAAGAGGCTGGCAGTTACTTGTCATGGGGCAGTTGTACCCAGTGAATGAAGCGTGTTGTTGACCGAAAAGGGCGACCTCGTGTGTACCACGTGGGAAAGCTGGTATTGAAAAGGATCCTTCCTCCTCAAGACGATCGTGGGGCAAGTGGATATACAATTATGAATGCTCATTCGTGATCAAGAAAGCGTTCTCTGGCAGAGCTTTGTTGTTGACGACCACGGATGACGAGGATTTTCCATCCCCTGTGAATGCGGACGCAGTTAAAAGATACTTCGTAAAAGAGACCCGCTGGACGAAAAGAATAAAAGAGTCCAGGAAAAAAAGGGCATCCCGGCGAACCAAAAAAAAAAAAAGGTTTGGGCAAAAGTTAGGGATAAAGAATGAAAAGAATATGTACACCCGGTAAGTCGAAAACCCCACAAGGGCGGCTTGGGCAAAAAAGGGTATCCCGTTGGACTGAAAACCCGAAAGGGCGGTCCAGGCAAAAGAGGGAATGAAACGAACAACTGCGTCCAGCATGATCGTTTGTACTTTGGATATGACTTGGATAATCCCCGACAGAGATCGATCGGAAGCGTCTTGTTCAGAAGACAGAAAGTGCGGAAAGTCTTGAGGATATATGAGGTGTAACCAAGTTGGAACCCGATGAGATCACGGTTTCACATTGCCATTAGGATAGATTTTTCCTTTTGTGCGCAATCACCTCTTTTCAGGGATTGTTTCCTGTGTTGCTCAGTTCTGAGCCACCTTTCGTTCAGTCAATAAAATGCATGTTCAGTCAAATAATTTTGTTTTTGTCTTCATTACCGCTTTGATTGCAAAAACATCTGTTTATTTTTTATAAGAATATTTGCATCTTGAAACATGGAGATCCCTTCCGATGCATGCTTATAAGATTGAAAGCGTGAAATCTTATTCGGAAGTTTGAGTGACCTAGGTGTTGAAATTTTGGCACGCCTGAGGCATGTTTTTATCTAACGATCTCTTTGCAGGTGCTGCTGGTTTGTTTCCACTCACTGGAAGGTTGTGATATGGAGCATTTTGACAAAAGATCCCCGCAGAGTCCAATCAGGGGCAACGGATAGAGGAACCGTGAAAAGACGGCGAAAGAAGGACGACGATCCTAGAGAGTAATCAAGAAGACTCTTCAAAGTCTGAAGATTAGAGAGTTAGCCCGGATCTGAGGAGATCATTTGTCTCGAAGCAAAGAAAAGACGAGAATACTAGGTGATGAATCAGAAAAGACCGGATGAGTCTGGGAGTCCTCAAAAGAGGAAAGTGGACACTGTGGTTGGATGATGAATGCCAGTGTTCGACGAATCGACGGGTATTCCGTGTCAAATAGACCGTATCTCCCCCAGTGGATTTGGGAGTGTTATCTCCACAACCGATTCGAGATCGGTGTCTCCCTAGCATAGTCAAGATCAGGGATGCCTCAGCAAAATTGAGGACGTTTCCCCAGCAGGGTTGTGAATATTTCCCCAAGCAAGTCTGAAAGCTGTTAGAATTGTTCTTCCCCAGCAGTCGGGTAGCAGGTTCAAAGGCCATTCTATCCCTAGCTAGTCTGAAGACGGTCAGTCCCCACTGAATCTGAAGTTTGTTGTATCTCCAACGGAGGTATCAGTGAGAAGTTTGTTCCTCAGCAGTCGGGTATGAAGTACTGTAATCCTCAACATGGTCATGAATGCACTTTCCCCAGCAGGGTTGTGGATTTTCTCCCCAGCAAGTGGGTAGTCTCCCCAACGGAGGTTTGCTTTGATGGTTTTCCCCAGCGAAGTCCCCAAGCGGATCATGTTCGGTGAGAATTGTCCCCAGTAGAGTTAATCCTGCCCGTGGGTTGGTAGGTATCCTCAGTGAAGGTGAACTTTGGTTGTTTCCCCTAGCGGAGTCCCCAAGTGGATTGGATCAGTGAAAGTTATCCCTGGTGGGATTTATCCTTTCTCCAGCAGCAATGCTACCGTCCCCAGAGTATCAGATCAGCAAAGCACCCCCAGCAGTGCGTCTCCCCACAGAGTGGAGAATCAAATCAGATTGTGCGCTCAGCAGAGCGATCAGTTGCTCCCAAGCCGGAGTTTTCTTCATTTGCATCTTGTATGTAGTGATCATTGCATCCCCAAATAGCGTAGCATTTCCATTCAATATGGAGCATTACGCCATAGAAAAATTCAAACATATGCATACATGTGTCAAACCGGATTGGGCCATATCCCTAGCAGAGGCGGATCATTGTTCGACATCTGTACGGCACATTCGCTACAGTTGCTCTTGATAGACAGCATTCAGGGTTGATAATCCCCCAGGGAGGTTTATTTCCTCACCCGTCAGCGAAAGGAAAGCTTGACTCCCCAGAGTAGTCCCCGACAAGTGTGTGGCCTTGTCCTGACCTATGTAGATGTCATCCTTGTGATACCAGTAGGTGTTATGTTGATCCCCATGTGGGTCCCCCTTTTTTGGTGTCTGTAGACATCATTTTTCGATGTTCGTAACATCTTCCTTCCTTTCTCCCGTTCGTCTGTTGACGTATGGTCGAGTCTTCCCATTCATCCGTTGATGTCTGGTCACCTCTCCGTTGGTGTCGGTAAACGTCGAGTTTTTCCCATTCGTCTGTTGACGTTTGGTTGTATCTTTCTCCCATTCATCCGTTGATGTCTGGTCACCTCTCCGTTGGTGTCGGTAAACGTCGAGTTTTTCCCATTCGTCCGTTGACGTCTGGTTGTATCTTTCTCCCATTCATCCGTTGATGTCTGGTCACCTCTCTGTTGGTGTCGGTAAACGTCGAGCTTCTCCCGTTCGTCTGTTGACGTCTGGTCGAGTCTTCCCATTCATTCGTTGATGTCTGGTCACCTCTCCGTTGGTGTCGGTACACGTCGAGTTTTTCCCATTCGTCCGTTGACGTCTGGTTGTATCTTTCTCCCATTCATCCGTTGATGTCTGGTCACCTCTCTGTTGGTGTCGGTAAATGTCGAGCTTCTCCCGTTCGTCTGTTGACGTCTGGTCGAGTCTTCCCATTCATCCGTTGATGTCTGGTCACCTCTCCGTTGGTGTCGGTAAACATCGAGTTTTTCCCATTCGTCCGTTGACGTCTGGTTGTATCTTTCTCCCATTCATCCGTTGATGTCTGGTCACCTCCCCGTTGGTGTCGGTAAACGTCGAGCTTCTCCCGTTCGTCTGTTGACGTCTGGTCGAGTCTTCCCATTCATCTGTTGATGTCTGGTCACCTCTCTGTTGGTGTCGGTAAACGTCGAGTTTTTCCCGTTCGTCCGTTGACGTCTGGTCGAGTCTTCCCATTCATCCGTTGATGTCTGGTCACCTCTCCGTTGGTGTCGGTAAAAGTCGAGCTTCTCCCGTTCGTCCGTTGACGTCTGGTCGAGTCTTCCCATTCATCCGTTGATGTCTGGTCACCTCTCCGTTGGTGTCGGTAAACGTCGAGCTTCTCCCGTTCGTCCGTTGACGTATGGTCGAGTCTTCCCATTCATCCGTTGATGTCTGGTCACCTCTCTGTTGGTGTCGGTAAAAGTCGAGCTTCTCCCGTTCGTCCGTTGACGTCTGGTCGAGTCTTCCCATTCATCCGTTGATGTCTAGTCACCTCTCCGTTGGTGTCGGTAAACGTCGAGCTTCTCCCGTTCGTCCGTTGACGTATGGTCGAGTCTTCCCATTCATCCGTTGATGTCTGGTCACCTCTCCGTTGGTGTCGGTAAACATCGAGTTTTTCCTAGTTCGTCCTTTGGCGTCTAGTTGCGATCTCTTTCTCCCATTCATCATCTTTCGATGTCTGGTTGTAGTCCCTTTTTCTGGAAAAAAAAATCAAAATCCCCAGTGGAGTCGTGTGTAAACGTCTTGTCTGGTTCGGTGATAAATATCAGATCCCAGTGGAAGTTGCCATTGGTGAACAGTCTTTTCTTGGATCCCCGCAGAGTGCAAATTTCTACGGTTCTTTGGTATTCAATCCTTGTTTACCTTGAAGGTCTGACAGCCGTTGCTCTCATCCGTTCAGGTTCCCAGTTGATTGATTAGGGGAAGTTGTAGCACCTCAAATTTGCACCCCCCATTCATTCATTCATTTCATTTTTAGGTCATTGACATCACATTAACAATACATTATCACTGCATAGTGCATTGCATTTCATCAGTCAAGACTGGCATCAAGAGAAGTCAATTGTGCAAGAGAGCAAGCATTTCCATGAGAAAAAGGCCCTATGGGTGTTCCAATGAGCTTATGTGAGCCAAGATTCATTTTGAAGCCATTGTACCAAGTGCTAGAGGCTCAAAGTCCACAGTGCAGTTTCAGGTCATCTGGGGCCCATAAAAGTCAACTGCAAGTCAACTGAGGGCTAGGAGATGGAGAAATGGTTTGAGACACTTCATTCATGTCTCAAAGAAGGTTATTCAACATGTCAAACATCTACCTTGAAGATTTTGAAGCCAGATCAAAAGTTTCCCAAAATGGAAAGTGACCTGTAATTTGAAAGTTTCCAAAAATGGAAAGTTTTAGACCAACTTCAACTTGACTTTCCAACATCAAAGACGCTTCAAATGAAATTTTGTCCAACATGAAAGTTTAAGATCTTTCTCTCCCATTTCCAAAAAGTTCAAGATCATGAATTTCTAATGAAGGGTTAAGGAGTTATGATCAAATCATTGCAAAGTGTGCTTGAAACTTCAAATGGCCATATCTTTTGAACCAAGACTCCAAATTTGGTGGTTCTTTTTGCAAAATGTTTCTCATGTCATGAATTTTCCAAATACCTCATCACATTGCATGAAATGTTATCATATGATCACTTGCTTGTTCATGAAGTTTTTGAAGGAAAATTGCCAAAATCAAAATTGGTTGATCACATGCATGTAATTCCATTTCCAATGTGTGCATGGAGTAATTTTGAGTGGATTTGGGCCAGCTTGGTGTACTGTTCACGTGTTCATCTCATGCATGAGGTGAAAATGCAAAGTGGTGCATACACCTTAAAACTCCCTAATCTCCATTAACCTTGGCTTAGTGTTAATTTCATAATGATTAAGAGAGCATATATAAGGTTAATCATAACTGTATTGAGGAGAGGACACAAGTTTCAGATCTAGATCCAATTTCCATTCTCAAATTTCTCTCACAAAGAACTTCCAAATTCCTCACATAAGCCCCATTTCTCTTGTTGAATTGTTGATCATGGAGTGGTTCTGAGTGAGATTGGACGTGCCATTGGTGTTTTTCTTCTCAATTTCATGCATGCTCAAGCTTGAATGCATCAATGGAGATTTCAAATTAAGATCGTTTCAAGCCTTCTCGCGTGTTGTTTATTGTAGCAAACCTCATTGGAGTTCAAAGCAAGCAGAACTGGACCATTACAAGCATTGAATCGTGTGAATCCAGAACTTGATCTTCAAGAAGGTACCTAAGTTGCTTTAAGTTCATTTGAACTTTGCTTTGCTTGCTTGTGGTTGGCATACCACTGAGGTATAATTCCTTGATCTTCATGTAGTCTGGAAGACCTGTCATGTTATGTTGGCAGGCACAAATCTGAAGCCCTCCTTAAGAGGCAATGTTTGTGGTTGTTTATTTTTGTGCCAAGCAGGTAAAGCCCTCTTAAGAGGCAATTGGCAGATAAAAGGGATGTGCAATCCATCCCCTGCTATTCAGTTGTGTCATTCACTTTGCTCACACCATGTGATGATGCATTGTGAATAAGAAACCAAAATCTTGTCCATAGAGTCAGTCATTTGTGGATAAGAGTTCCTACATTCTGAACTCCCACACTTTCTATTTGATTCAAGCTCTCCCAGGCCAGGGATAAGAGTTATGAGGCATAACCCTCATCTCCATTTCATCTGCTTCACCCTAACTCTCAATGTTAGGGTTAAGAGCTAATAACACCCTTTTCCAGTTGGCTTGTTTGTCGAGGTTGACATGACCCCTTGACTAAAGCCCAACCTTGTGTGAGCCAATTATTTGCATATAGTGCGTGCTACTTGTGCTTGTGTTTGCTTTTATGCTGTTTAGGCTAGCTTGCTTCTTGTACAAGTTAGGATAGAGACCTCAACATAGGGATCGTATGCATGACAACTTCTAGGCTCGAGTCGTAGTCTCCCTAGTAGCTTGTTATCTCCCTTGTCTCTGGTTAGGTTAGAAGTTCTTTCCCTGTTTAGGGGAACTACGTCGCCCTGATCCTCATACCAGATGACGTACGTAGGCAGGAGATGAGTTGATCTCTTCGGGCGCCCTTTTTCTTTTTCAACCCCTTGCGTGTGTTCGGAGTCCGACGTAAGTCCAGCGATTGGCAGTCGGTTTCCTGTGCGTGTTTCTTTGTTTGGAGTCTGACGTAAGTCCAGCGATTGGCAGTCGGTTTCCAGTGTGGTTTTGTTGGTTCGGAGTCTGATGTAAGTCCAGCAATTGGCATTCGGTTTCCATGTTTGCCTGTTTGTGTGGAGTCTGACGTAAGTCCAGCGATTGGCAGTCGGTTTCCTGTGTGGTCTTGTTTGGCGTGCGTTAGCCGAACTACGGCAACTCTGATTCTCATGTCCAGATGAGATACGTAGGCACGAGATGCGATGTCTTGTCGAGTTTGACTAACAACTAACTTTAATTCTTTTCTCTCGCCCTCGTTGCGATTGAGACCTCCCCTTTCTCTTGCCCTAGTTGCAATCGAGACCCTTCTGTTTGCGTTTGTTTGTTCGGAGTCTGATGTCAGTCCATCTATTGGCATTTGGTTTCCCGTTTGCGTTTGTTTGTTAGGAGATGGATGTAAGACCAGCGATTGGCATTTCGTTTCCTATTTCCGTTTGTTTGTTGTTTGTTCGGAGTTGGATGTAAGACCAGCGATTGGCATTCCGTTTCCAGTTGTGTGTTTCGTTTGACGTCTAAGCGTCTCTGTTTTAGCATTTTGTTTCGGCGTGCGTTAGCCGAGCTACGAGTGCTCTGATTCTTACTCCGGTTTTTCGCGTAATGCGACACCGATGACGGGTATCCTCCTTGACATTCCCAGGCAAGTCTATCCTTGATATGTTCATCTTAACCGGTGACAGATTTTCTTCCCTGTCGAGTTTATCCTTGATATGTTCATCCTAATCAATGACGGATACTCTCACCCTTTTGGTCTTCTGCCTAGTAACTGGTAGTTGTAAATCCTATTTCCCTGCAGATTTCCCCAGCAAGGCTATTCTTACCCAGTAACTGGTAATGAATATTCCTCCTGGCTTTTCCCCAGCGAGTCATCCTTGATATGTTCATCGTAATCGATGACGGGTGGTCTCCCTGTCATATTTTATTATCTTCTTACCCAGTAACAGGTAGTAGGTGATAGATGTCTGCTCCTCCTGGGTTGAAATTTTATTTGTCTCCCCCAGTCGAGTCGAGTGCGCTTTTCCTTAGTGAATTCATTTTTTCTCCAGCGTGAGTCGAGTATTCCAATCTTACTTGTATCCTCTGCAGACGTTGATTGTTTCCTCGGCTGAGTCTTTCTATTTTATATGGATCTCCTCAAGTCCCCCAGTAGTTTTAAGTCGTAGCCTGGCCTACGCATAACTCCTTTTATCCCCCAGAGTCTCGGTCTCCCCGGTGAGTTTTCCTTATGGAATGCATTGTGCTCCAATGGACTTTCGGTCTCTCTGATTTCTTTTTCCTTTGTGGCAATATTTCCCCACAGAGCATTAACTTTTGCATTCATATCATATGCATCATGAGGTCTCTTAAGGACCAAAATTTGTTTCTCTATGTTGTTATTTAAGCCCATTCTACTGAGCCGACATGAAGATTTTAACCTTCACCTCCTCAGTTAGAATGTCCTTAAATAGGGGCAGCTGTAAGACCCCAATTTTGACCCTAAGATCCCTCATGCATTTCATCATGAGAATTGGCATTGGGATCATATCATGGAATTCTCCTTACCCCTTTTGCATTGGGTTTGTTTTGGGAGAGATCACCAAACACTTTTTGATTATATCATAATTGTATTTTTATCATTTCACTAACCAAAATACCAAAAATATGTTTTTGTATCCATCTAACTCTTTTTGTAGGAAGGGACATGATTTCCTTGATTCATTGATCACATCTAGGGTTTGAGACCCTCATGAATAAAGAGCACCATCAAGAGTTGATCCAATAATGGTTGTAAGAATCATGTATGAGTCCCAATGATCTCTACATATTATATTGATCAAGTTTTCTTTAAGAGTTTGAGGGTGATTTGCCTTGGAAACCCTAATTTGACTGGGTATGTTAAGTAACTTCTCCAACAAGCTATCTCACCAATTGATCAAATTTCTCAAGGGACACTTCAAAATTCATCATATTATGCATATATGATCTACCATGAGCCAATAAAGTCAATAGAATTCGAAATTAGCAAGTTGGTTGATGGTGGTTGGCCAGATGAATTCATCTGACCAAAACTGGGTCTCCCTAGACCCTATCTCCTACAATTTTCACCATATGAAAATTATTCCAAGATAAAAGTTACTCTAAAAGATATTATGAACAACTTTCATGTTGAGACCTAGAGATAGTTTTGCTTGGAAAAATATTTTCTATGTTGAAACATTATAGGTCATTTTGTCTAAACCCTAATTTGAAAGTTAGCTTCCCAAGGCCATAACTTGCTCAATTTTTATTATATGAAATATTTCCAAGTTGCAAAATCAAATTCAATGTGTCTACATCAACCTTTATGTTTGGAGTGGGAGATAATTCAACTTATTTGCACATGTGATATGAGGCTACATTATAGGTCACTTTTGACCTATACCATTGATCAAGTGATTTTGCCAAACTTTAAAAATGCATAAGTTTATCATTTCAAATCCAAATGACATGAAATTGGTGACCATTTTGAAGGTATTTGAGAGAGCTATAACTTTTATGAAGACACGTTTCTCATTTGAAGCTCCCATAAAAAGTTGAGCAAGGTGGAATATTGAGACATATGGCTTGACACAGAGAAAATTTTCAATATGTCAAAATTTTCCAAACTTCCACCTCAAATATCTCCAAGTTCTAAGCTCTAAATGAAAAAGTGTTAAACATAAAACTTGTTCCTCTTGATCTCACCTTTCCAAAGAGCTAAAATTCATGCATTTTGGACGAGAAGTGCATAGGTTGTGCATGGCTTAAACAGGTTGGTATCATGTGTCATGGATCAAGCTTCAAATTCAAATTCTCAATTGCCTTGCATTCCAAGCTTGCTTCAACATATCTGAACTTCAAATATGGACTTTTAGCAATCATTTGATGGGCCTAGGAGCGCCCATGCAGCTGCTTACCTAACTTTGCCAATTTTAGAAACTTGAATGGAGTGTGCAATAAACACTTGAATCCTCTATAAATTGGAGCTCAATTGCTCATAATCAACACACACACTGCGCAAGCTTTGATTCCCCACAGAAAACCCTTCACATTAAGAGGATAAACCTGAGAAATTCTTTTGAATTTGAGCTTGAATCTCCACTATTTTGGAATTCAATTCTCCAGGAGTCCTTTGATTCTAAGCCATTTCATTCCTCTTCTACAAGTAATTGGAGTGAAGCAAAGCACGATTCAGATCAAGATCTAGCAAGCTCAGACCTCCATTGAAGGTATTTTGCAAAAAATTTCAATTCTTCGATTCTCCTTGTTTCTTGCTCAATTCTCTTGATTATTGTGTTGGCTGAAGTCCTACCAATGTAGGCAAGGTGTTTGAGTTGTTTTGATGATGAATCGAAGCAACTCAGATCATGAACCTCATTTTTCAATTCCATATATCTCTCAATATAGTTGGAATTGGAGGAAATGGAGGTGATATTCTTGCTCAGTGATGTTTTCTCTTTAAAATCATGTCCCTGTTTGAAATTTTGGTGATGGTTGATGATGATCAGTCTGATGAAGCTCGCCGGAGAAGACAACCGGAGCTCTGGCTCTGGTGATGATGTGTCTAAGGTCCAGACCGTGTGATCCAACTCCTGCGTTCTAATCTTGGGCGTGCATTGTGATTACCATGTTTATAGTGCGCTTGACTAAGGTGTTGGTGGAATGCGCGTTGTGGATCATCATATCTGCCACCTCAATTAATGAGGGAGATCTGATGGTCCACGTATTTTTGCATTTTTCTGATTTTCCATTTAATTCTATTATTTTCAATAATTCATAATAAATTTAATATTGATCCAAAAAATATGGGACTTTCACCAAAAAATTTCAAATATTTTTCTCTTTCATATTCTGAATTAAAAAAAAATTGGATCATTATTAATATTTTTCATGAATTAATTGATTTTTCATTTGTTTTTAATTGTTTAAAAATATCTTTAAGTGTCCAAAAATTATGAATTTTTTTATCCAAGGTCCTTTGACCTTGTTGGACCTATGATAAATCACATGGCCATTTATTTGGTGTTTTGATGTGATTTTAGGATTTGGACAAAACATATTTGAATTTAATGCATTATTTTAATATTTTTAATTGAATACATGTCATTTTAATTGTGTTGACCATTTGGATTGACTTATTTGAGTTTCTCATTTGTTGTTGGGCCTTGGTCAAGGTTGATTTGACTTTGTCAAGTTAATATTATTGGATTTAGGGGATTGATGGAATGTACATTCCATCTCCCAAAATGAATGAATAATATTAATTTGGTAAAAGTCCTCCTTTGACCAATTTGTGATCTCATTCATCCCTTTCCCTCTTCATCTAATTCCCCTTCTTCATCAATTTATTTCAATTGGCCAATGACATCTCAAAGTCCTAATGCTAGTTAATTGGCCAATGACACAAAAGACATAAGCATTCTAGTTAGTGAGATTGTAAGTCTCCCCTCTTCCATGGTATTGTGTGGAAACTTGACCTTTTTTCCTTCCTTTGGAAGATGTTTTGGTGCAAGGATCCATGCTTGTGGCAAGTGGGTTGAGTGTTCTCCAAAGAATGTCTTGAAATCAAAAGCAAAGCAAATTTAACCATTAACTTACTAACCATTAACCTTTACTTTCAAGCTTTTACTTTTAATGCAATTTATTTTTATTATCATTTGTCATTGTACATATCATTCTATTTGTTTATGTTTATGCAATTTTCACTTTGTCCACTTGGACCATATTGTGTGATATACTTGGTTGCTTTGTTTGTTTGTTTGGTCTTTGACCATTAATGCACATAATGATGACAAGAACCCTAAAAGACAATTTGAGTGGACTATTGTTTTGATCTCCCCAATTGGACTTAGAATTTAGGCAACATTCCTTTGCTAATGGACTTGGCCAATGCCAGTTTGTTGAAGAATCAAGTCTTACAAGTTTGAATTCATCTGATACATCATTCTAGATCTCTCCAGATCCATCTGCAACATTGATCCTTGTTAAGTTGTTATGTTGAACTTGTGACTTGTGGATTTCATCTACTACATGGACTATATTTGAAGGATATCATTGAAGTGGATAAGCTTGGATGAGGCCATCTTTATTTGATGCCTTTGCTCTTCAAGATTGATATAATTGTGCATTTGTGTGTTGCTTGATTCTAAAAAGTCCAAAGGGAATTTTGGGTTTCTATTGACATACTTGTCTATTGGATTTCTCCCATTTTGGTCAGATCTTTTCAACTTTAAACTTTTAAATTTCTTGTATCTAGGGTAGTCTCTTCATCTTCTCCCCACTTCTTTAATTTCAAAATCTCTCCCTCCATTTTTAAAAATCTTCTTTGTGTGAACTACTCTTTTGTTCTAAACTTTGACCACTTTCAAAAAAGGTAGAAAATTTGACCTTATGCCATTGCATTTTCAAACTTACTTTCTTAAATCAAAATTGTAAATGAACTTAACTATACTTGACTTAATCTTTCAAAAATCCAAAAAGAACTAACTCATTCAAACCATTTTTGGGCCCTTGTGCCTTTCAAACTTAAATTTTGTTAAAACCAACATACTCACTTTGAAATTTCTAGCACGAACTACGAGGTTTTGATCCCTCATTTTTATGTTGGTACGTAGGCACGAGACCGAAGGTCTTGTCAAACACAAAAATATAATTAATCAATTCTTTTCTCATCCCCCATTCTATTTGTGTGTAAACATCACTTTGTACAAAATACATATGCACACAAAAAGAGCTCCCTAGAAATACCTAGGACACTTTGGGTGCTAACACCTTCCCTCTGTGTAACAAACCCCCTTACCTGTGATCTCTGATTTTTATTAGTTTTTATTTGAAAACTTCTTACTATTTGGGTTTTGTTCGCATTTTTCCCTTTTCCCTTGGAAACAATAAAATCGCGGTGGTGACTCTTGGTAATTGATCTTTAGCTTGTCAATAGCTTAATGATCATGAATTTCCCGCTACAACTATTAGAGTATGATATCGAATACCGATCTCAAAAAGTGATCAAAGGTGGTATCTTGGCTGACCATTTGGCTCACCAACCAATTGAAGATTATCAGTCAGTGCATTATGATTTTCCTGATGAAGAGATCTTGTACTTGAAAATGAAAGATTGTTATGAACCATTGCTCGAAGAAGGGCCAGAACCTGGTTCCCGTTGGGGCATGGTATTTGATGGAGCTGTTAATCAATATGGTAATGGCATTGAGGCAGTGATTTTTACTCCTCAAGGCACGCATTTTCCATTTACAGCTAGGTTGACCTTCAAGTGTACAAACAATATGGCAGAATATTGAAGGTTGAGAAAAACAAGAAAGGGGGTTTGAATTGTTTTGGAAATAAAAACTTTTATAGAAAACAGACACACACAGAACAAAAAGGAGATGACACAGAATTTTATACTGGTACGCTTGAAATTCAAAGTTACTCCAGTCCATCCGGCCAAGGTGATTCGCCTTCAAAAGGGACTTAATCCACTAATCTTGAAAGATTACACAACTAACTGTCTAAGAGAATAATCTCTCAGCCCTCTCAAGTATTCAGACTACACAGAGTCACTTGAGGAAGTATTTTAAGAAAGAGTATAAATTGTAATGTAATGTGCTTCTAACAAACAAGCAAGAATTACAGAATTGTAAGAATAATAGTTTTTCACGTAAGAGCAGCAGCTCGTGAAAGATAAGAAGGAAATTGAGAGTTTTCATTATCTTGTGTGTCTCAGGTGTTCTCTTGTGAAGTATTTCGTCCTTTATATAGTCGTTGTGAAGGACCGTTGGAGTGATGATAGGATCTTGGTCATTGAAGAATGTTTAATATCATTACTCTCCTTGTTTCTTTCTAAAGCAGTTTTGCACGCCTCATTATTTCCTTCTCAAAATACTTTCTTTCCAAATAAAGATTTATTTTCGGTTACACGTTCTGAACTTGTGAGTCTGCATCAGAGCCTTGATAAATCAGAGTTTGTCTTCAGAGGTTGATTATGTCTGACCACATCAGAGTTTCTCAATGCTCTAGGCTTCTTCAGATTCAGAGTCTGGATTCAGTATTCTTTTATCAGAGTTCCTGACTTCTTTATGTTGCGCTGGTATCTGCATTGATCA
Organism: Lathyrus oleraceus; assembly: GCF_024323335.1. NCBI lineage: Eukaryota > Viridiplantae > Streptophyta > Magnoliopsida > Fabales > Fabaceae > Lathyrus > Lathyrus oleraceus. The sequence continues at coordinate 416,897,932 of NC_066580.1, read as the reverse complement.
GAATCAGATCCTTCTAGATACATTCTTTTTTAGTAGCATTTGATAGTCAAATATTTTGTATCCGATGTAATTTTCTATCTGACGTTTGATCAGAGTCTTGCACACTAAGAAAAAAATTCGTTAGAGTACCATTTTTGTTTCATCCTTTGTTATCATCAAAATCTTAGAGATATATTGTAGAAATAACTTTGTTCTTACAAATATGAAGCTTGCATTATGGGGCTCGAAGAGGCCATTATTCTCAAAATCAAGCACTTAGATGTCTTTGGCGATTCAACTTTGGTCGTGAATCAGATCAAAGGAGCATGGGAGACAAATCAACCTGGTTTGATACCATATAAAGATTATGCGAGGAGGATTTCAACTTTCTTCACAAAGGTTGAGTTTCATCATATCCCTCGAGATGAAAACCGGATGGCAGACGCTCTTGCAACGTTGGCATTTATGATTGTAGTGAAGTATTGGAACGAGGTTCCCAATTTGACCGTGATGCATCTTGATGGGCCAGCTCATGTGTTCGCTGTTGGAGAAGTCAAAGACGAGAATCTGTGGTATTACGACATCAAGTGTTTCCTCCAAAGTCAGATTTACCCGTCTGGGGCATCTTTGAAAGATAAGAAGACTTTGAGAAGATCACCCGACAATTTCTACCTGAATGGAGATGTTCTGTACAAGAAAAACCTTTGACATGGTTCTGCTCAGATGCGTGGATAGACACGAAGCAGACTTGTTGATGACTAAAGTGTATGAAGGTTCCTTTGGTACTCATTCCAATGGATATGCAATGGCGAAGAAGATGTTGCGAGCAGGTTACTATTGGCTGACAATGGAATCTCACTGTTGCAAGTTTGTGAAGAAATGCCACAAATGTAAAATATATGATGATAAGATTCATACTCCTCCGACACTATTGAACGTCATTTCCTCCCCATGGCCTTTCTCCATGTGAGGAATCGATATGATTGGAATGATTGAGCCCAAAGCGTCGTATGGACATCGCTTCATTTTGGTGGCAATTGACTACTTCACAAAGTGGGTTGAAGCAGCATCATATGTGAATGTAACTAAGCAAGTTATTGTGAGGTTTATCAAGAATCAGATCATATGTCGTTATGGTGTGCCAAGTAAGATCATTACTGATAATGGATCAAACTTGACTAACAATATGGTGGAAGCTCTTTGTAAAGACTTCAAGATAGCACATCATAATTCTTCTTCCTATAGACCCAAGATGAATGGGGTTGTTGAAGCTGCAAATAAGAACATGAAGAAGATTATTCAGAAGATGGTTGTAACATATAAGGATTGGCATGAGATGCTCCGATTTGCTTTGCACAGGTATCGTACATCAATCTGCACTTCAACAGGGGCAACCCTTTTCTCTCTTGTATATGGCATGGAAATTGTGCTCCCAGTAGATGTTGAGATCCCTTCATTGCGTGTGCTCATGGAAGCCAAGTTGACTGAGGCTGAATGGTGTCAGACCAGGTATGATCAGCTGAATTTAATCGAAGAGAAGAGATTGACTGCCATGTGTCATGGTTAGTTATATCAGCAGAGAATGAAGAAAGCTTTTGACAAGAAGGTCAGACCCCGTGTGTTTAGAGAAGGTGACCTTGTGCTTAAGAAGATTTTATCGTTTAAACCAGATTCTAGGGGCAAATGGACTCCTAATTATGAAGGCCCATATGTTGTAAAGAGAGCCTTTTCAGGCGGTGCTTTGATTCTTACAACTATGGATGGTGAAGAGTTCACTCGTCGTGTGAATGCCGATGCAGTCAAAAAATACTTCGCCTAAAAATAAAAGAACAACTCTCTAAGTTGAAAACCCGAAAGGGCGGCTTAGGCAAAAATGAGTGTCTCGGTGGATCGAAAACCCGAAAGGGCGATCCAGGCAAAAGTTAGAGACATAAAATAGAAAACATTTCCCGATAAGTTGAATACCCCACCTTGGGGCAACTTATGCAAAAAAATTAGGGATTATGGCAAGTAACTGCACTCTGTTGATCTTCAGATTTTGGAGAAACTTTGAGCACAAGGGTTGACGATGATTTATCATCCCCGATAGCGGCCAAAAGCACAACGGACATCAAGAGTTGGTAGAAGGATTAGTGGTCATTTGTATTCAATGTAACCATTTTCCGTGGAAATTACCATTTTCAACTTTGTAAATAATCTATGGAGTCTTGTCATTTACAGACTACCATTCTATTAAATAAAGTTGAGCTTTTATCCAATTGTTTTCACTCTTATTTTACTTCAGCCAATAGTTTAAATTTTTTTATGATCACTTTTGAAATTAAAATTTTAATCAAAATCATTTTCTTAAATCTATAAAAGCAAGAACTTTTCAAAGCAATTAAAAAGAAACATCGACAACATTTTGAAAGCAGCAAGTCTTAAGTGTGAAGCATTAAGGATTCCCTAAAGCAGTTAACCCTTCGGGTATCCCTAGTCGAGTTTGTTGATCCAGTTCCCCTGTGGCATGTTTGATCCCCGGCAGCATTTCGGTATCCCCCTGCAGGGGTCGTGTATTCTTCAGCAGGTTTGATTTCGGATCTTCAGCAGAGTAAGTTAATTTCCCCAGTAGATCGTGTTGGTTTCTCCACCCGTCGCCATCCGACTCGCTCCCAGTCAGAGTTTTCTCCTGGTTTCTAAGAAGCTATTTGTGAGATCCTTTGTATGGTTGTCTCCCATTTGATGTGGTGTTGACCTGAAATTCCCTGCAGACTCGATAATGTTTCCTTTCCTTAGCAGGTCTTCTCCCTTCCCAGCTAGGGTTGAGCCTTTGGGATGTTGATCTCTCTGTTCTCCGGCAGTGGTTCCTTTTTTTCTGGATTAGTCGAGGATTGTACTGATGATTCAAATTTTGTGACACCTTTGTATCCTTTGAGATCGTTTTGTCAGCATAATCATCATATATACATATACATATACACTCATATAAGTTCATATTTACATGTTTGTATCATTCATATTTGTTGAATCATTGTCTGGGATTCTTATGCTCTGTTATGGCGGTACTTTAATCCCATACAAGTTCGGTGTCTGTCCTCTCTCAATTGTAGAAGGTCGGCCCCTTAAGCAGAAAGACTTTAACCTTTCTCCTTTCCCCACTGAGTTATTTCCTCGTGGATGATCATTGTTTCATTTTTCCTCCCCAGTCGATTATCTGGATGGAACCACTCCCCTTGAGATATATCCTCATTGGGTTGAGTCTTGATTGACCGTTTCTTTCTAGCTCTTACCTAGATAGATTCTTTGAGTCTCCTAAGGGTTTATTACCCAGTAACTGGTAATATTCTCCTCAGTTCGCAATTTGTTACTTCTTTCCCAATACACGGTAAAAGTACCCCTGTTTTTCTCCTCAGTAGAGTCCTCAGTGGATCTATTCTCCAGAAAGTGTATCCTTGATATTTTCATCCTAACCAGTGACGGATATCTTTCTCTCCCTTGTCTGAGTTTATCCTTGATATGTTCATCCTAACCGATGACAGATATTCTCATCTTCGGTATTCTACCCAGTAAAAAGGTAGTTGTAATCCCTATTTTTGTTCCCCAGAGAGTTAATCCTTTATATGTTCATCCTAACCGATGACGGATTTCCTTCGCTTTGCGGTCTTCTACCCAGTAACCGGTAGTTGTAAATCTTGCTTTTGTCTCCTTCACAGAGTCTATCCTTGATATGTTCATCTTAACCGGTGACGGATTTTCTCTTTGATGGTATTCTATCCAATAACTGATAGATGTAATTCTTATTTTCTCTCCTCAACAGAGTCTATCCTTGATATGTTCATCTTAACCGATGACAGATTTTTCTCTTTGATGGTATTCTATCCAGCGTTCGATAGATGTAATTCCTACTTTTTGTTCAGGTGGTTTATCCTTGATATGTTCAACTTAACCGATGACGGATATCCTCATTGACAGTCCCCAGGCAAGTCTATCATTGATATGTTCATCTTAACCGATGACGGATACTCTCATCCTTGGTTTTCTACCCAGTAATTGGTAGTTGTAAATCCTATTTTCTGCAGTTTTCCCCAGCAAGCTTATTCTTACCCAGTAATCGGTAATGAATACTCTTTCATGGTAGTTCCCAACGAGTCATCCTTGATATGTTCATCCTAATCGATGACGGGTGTCCTCTCTGTCAGATTTTTATTATCTTCGTACCCAGTAACAGGTAGTAGATAATAGATTTCTGCTCCTCCTGCGTTGAAGTTTATTTCTCCCCAGTTGAGTTTAATGCGCATTTCCTAGGTGAAATCGCATTTCCTGCATGATTCAAGTACGTCAGTTTTATCCTGATCTACTCGTTTTCCCTGCAGATTTTTTGTTTCCCCGACTGAGTCTTTCCATTTTGTATGGAATTCCTCTAGTCCCCCAGCAGTTTTAAGTTGTAGCCTGGCCTACACATAACCTCTTTTATCCCCTCAGAGTCTCTGTCTCCCCAGTGAGTTTTCCTTACGAAATACATTATACTCCTGCGGACTTTCGGTATCTCTGATTTCTTTTCGTTTGAGGCAATATTTCCCCACAGAGCATTGACTTTTGCATTCCTATCATATGCATCATGAGGTCTCTTAGGGAGCAAAATTTGTTTCTATGTGTTTCTATTTAAGCCCATTCCACTGAGTCGAGCCAAGGATTTTAACCTTCACCTCCTCAGTTAGAATGCCCTTAAATAGGGGCATCTGTAAGACCCCAATTTTGACCCTAAGATCCCTCATGCAATTTCATCATATGCATTAGCATTGGGATCATACCTTGGCATCCTCCTTACCCCTCTCTCATTGGGTTTGTTTTGGGAGAGATCACCAAGCACTATGTGATTGTATCATGCTTGTATATTATCATTTGTTACTAACCAAAATACCAAAAATATGTCTTTGCATTTCCCTAACTCTTTTGTAGGTAGGGCATGATCTCATTGATTTATCAAGTTCATATCTAGGGTTTAAGACCCTCATGGCAAAGAGCACAACCATGGATTGACCCACAAATGGCTGTAAGCATCATATACAAGTCCCAATGATCTCTACATGTTATATTGATCATGTTTTCTTCAAGAGTTTGAAGGTGATTTGCCTTGGAAACCCTAGTTTAACTGGGTATCTTGAGTAACTTCTCCAACAAGCCATCTCACCAATTGATCAAATTTATCAAGGGGAACCTCAAAATTCATCATCTTATGCATATATGATCTACCATGAGCCAAGAAAGTCAAAATATTTGAAGGTTAGCAAGTTGGTTGATGGTGGTTGGCCAGATGAATTCATCTAATCAAAATTGGGTCTCCCTAGACCCTATCTCCTACAATTTTCACCATATTAAAATCATTCCAAGAAAAAAGTTACTCTAAATGACATTCCAAACAACTTTCATGTTGAGACCTAGAGCTAGTTTTTCTTGGAAAATCATTTTCTATGTTGAAGCATTATAGGTCATTTTGTCTAAACCCTAATTTGAAAGTCAACTTCCCAAGGCCATAACTTGCTTAATTTTTATGAGATGAAATATTTCCATGTTGCACAATCAAATTAAAGATGTCTATTACAACTTTTATGTTTGGAGTTAGAGCTAATTAAACTTTTATGAGCATGTGATATGAGGATATATTATAGGTCATTTTTGACCTATATCATTGGACAAGTAATTTTTCCAAACTTCAAAAATGCATAACTCTAGCATTCTAAATCCAAATGTCATTAAATTGGTTACCATTTTGAAGGTCTTTGAAATAGATACAACTTTGATGAAGACAATTTTCTCATTTGAAGCTCACATAAAAAGTTAAGCAGGGTGGAATATTGAGATATATGGCTTGACACTTAGAAAAAATTTCAACATGTTGAAATTTCCAAACTTCCACCTCAAAATTCACCATGATCCAAGCTCCAAATGAAAAAATGTTCAACATCAAACTTCTTCCCTTTGATCTGAGCTTTCCAAAGAACCCAAGTGCATGCATTATGGATGAAGTTTGCTAGGTTTGCGCATGACTTTAACAGAGCTGCACCATTGGAGAAAATCAAATGTCCAAAACTCCACATATCACTGCCTTGCCACTCAAGCCTCATTTGAACTTCATAACAGATGCAAGTGGACCAAATTGGATTGCTTCATGGGCATGTGCATGCCCATGCAAGCTTGTGCATGAAATGTCCAAAATTAGCAATTTTTCAAGTGTGCAAATATAAGTCCCCATTGCTATAAATACAAGGCCTCTGAGCTCAATTCAAACACATCTTGCGCTCCAGCTTTCCCCCCCAATTGAAACATTTCAAAGGAAAACCTGAGAATTTTCAACTTGAAAATTGAGTTTGAATCTCACTGTTTGGAGATTCAAGAACTCCTTGATCCAAAGCTTTGTACCATTGTTAAACCTCTCCTGCAAGCTTCTCAAGTGTGAACAGATCAAGGTTGAAGCAAGCAACATCAAGTTCTGCACAACATTGAAGGTAATTTTCAGAAAACTTCATCTCTTCGATTCTCACTCACTTCTACTCAATTCTCTTGGATCTTTGGTTGTCTGAAGTCCTACCAATGTAGGCAAGAAGATTGAGTTGCTTAGAGGTCAAATCGAAGCAACTCAGTTGACACACCTCAAAATTCAACTCCTCGTATCTTTTTATATATTTGGAGTTAGTTGAAATTGAGGTCAGATTCGTGCTATACGCCATTTTTTCTTTCAGATCATGTTCTCCTTTTTCATTTTCTTGATGGTGATGAGTGAACCAGTCTGGTGGACCTCGCCTGAAAAGGTGACCGGAGGTCCAGCGCCGGTGGTGTGCTGGACAGGTTCTGAGCCATTGATCACATTTGAAATGTTTTAATCTCATGCGTTGGTTTTAGTTACCATCCTTGCAGCGCATTGACTTAGGTCTATTGTGGAACGCACACACTGATCCACTTGATCTGCCACCTCAATTAATGAGGGAGATCAAGTGGTCCACGTTTTTTCTGATTATTTGAATTTCATTTAATTTGTTTTATTTTCATTAATTCATATTAATTTTAATATTGATACAAGAAATATGAGAGTTTCACCAAAAAAAATTAAATAAATTCCTCTTTCATATTCTGAATTAAAATTATTTTTTGGATCATTATTAATATTTTTCATGATTTAATTGATTTTGTGATTATTTTTAATTGTTTAAAAATACTTTTATGTCTTTAAAAATTCTGAATTTTTTTCTCCAAGGTCCTTTGACCTTGTTTGACCTATGATAAATCTCATGGCCATTTCTTTGGTGTTTTGATGAGGTTTTAGGAATTTGACAAACCATATTTAATTTAAATGCCTTATTTTAGTATTTTTTTAATTTGAATAAATGCCAAATAATTGTGTTGACCTCTTGTGATGATTTGTGTAAGTTTGACTTATGTTGTTGGACCTTGGTCAAAGTTGATTTGACTTTGTTAAGTTAATATCATTGGATTTAGGGGATTAATGGAATGTACATTCCATCTCCCAAAATGAATGAATGATATTAATTTGTTAAAAGTCCTCCTTTGACCAATTTGATTTTTGATCCATTCCCCTCCCCCTTCATCTATTTCCCATTCTTTATGCATTCATATCATTTGGCCTATGATATCTCTAAGTCCTAAGGCTAGTTGATTGCAAAATCAACATAAGTATGGATGAGATTAGGCCACCTCTTTTGCATATTCTTTTTGTGTGTGGTATGTTTCATGAGCATAGTCCATGATACTATGTCTCTAACATGCATTAACACCAAAATTCTATTGTTCGACCTCAAATAGTTGTGACTTCTACATAAGTCCAATTACGATTGCTTAACATAGCGCTAATTTTTTGACACAAAAGGCATAGCATTCTAGTTAGTGAGATTGTAAGTCTCCTTTCTTTCATGGTATTGTGTGGAAACTTGGCCTTTTTTCCTTCCTTTGGAAGATGTCTTGGCTCAAGGATCCATGCTTGTGATAAGTGGGTTGAGTGTTCTCCAAAGAATGACTTAAAGAAAAGCAAAAGCAAAACAATACTAACTTCTAACTCATTAACAACTAACATTTAATTTCAAGTCCTTTATTTTAATGCACTTTAATTTTTAAGTTCTATTTATTTGCCATTATTCATATCATTCTAATTATTTATGTTAATTCAATTTTCAATTTGTCCATTGGGACCATATTGTGTGCTATATCTTGTTTGTGTATATTTTGTTTGTTTGTGTGGTCTTTGACCATTTATGTGCATAATGAGAACAAAAACCCTAAAAAACTTTTGCGTTGATTGTTGACTTGATCTTGGACAAATTGGATTTAGAATCTCGGCAACATTCCTATACTAAAGGACTTGGCCAATGCCAACATTTGTGTACCCAAGTGCTTGCAATTTGAAACTTCATCTGATACATCTTTGAAGACCCATTTGAGTTCATCTACAACATGATCATTGTGAAGGGCTCCCTATGAGTACCTAGGATACTTTAGGTGCTAACACCCTCCATCTGTGTAACCAACCCCCTTACCTGTAATCTCTGACATTTTATTAGTTTTGATTTGAAAACTTCTTACTTTTGGGTTTTGTTCGTACTTTTTCCCTTTTCCCTTGGAAACAATAAAAGCGCGGTGGCGACTCTTGTTATTTGATGTCTTGCTTATCCATGGCTTGATGATCATGAATCTACCACTACACATGTTGCGCATTGGCTTGGGCTGCTAAGCGGTTGCGCCAGTATATGTTAAATCATACTACTTGGTTGATATCTAAAATGGATCCATTCAATTACATTTTTGAGAAGCCTTCTTTAACTGGGAGGATTTCCCGCTGGCAGATGTTATTTTCAGAGTATGATATTGAATATTGATCTCAAAAAGCTATTAAAGGTAGTGTCTTGGCTGACCATTTGGCTCACCAACCTATTGAAGATTATCAGTCAGTGCACTATGATTTTCCTAATGAAGAGATTTTGTACTTGAACATGAAAGATTATGATGAACCCTGAAGAAGGGCCATAACCTGGTTTCCGTTAGGGTATGGTATTTGATGGAGTTGTTAATTCGTATGGTAATGGCATTGGGGCAGTGATCATAACTCCTCAAGGAACTAATTTTCCGTTTACAGCTAGATTGACATTCAAATGTACAAACAATATGGCTGAGTATGAAGCTTGCATTATGGGGCTTGAAAAGGCCATTGATCTCAGAATAAAATATCTCGACGTCTACAGAGATTCAACTTTAGTTGTGAATCAGATCAAAGGAGAATAGGAGACAAATCAACCCGGTTTGATACCGTATAGAGATTATGTGAGGAGAATTTCAACTTTCTTTACAAAAGTTAAGTTTCATGATATCCCATGAGATGAAAATCGGATGGCTGATGCTCTTGCAACGTTGGCTTCCATGATTGTGGTGAAGTTTCATAATAAAGTTCCCAATTTGACTGTGATACGTCTTGATAGGCCAGCTCATGTGTTTTCTGTTGAAGAAGTAAAAGATGAAAAGACATGGTATTATGATATAAAATGTTTCCTCCAAAGTCAGATTCACCCGTATGGGGCATCTTTGAAAGATAAGAAGACTTTGAGAAGATTAGCTGGCAACTTCTACCTGAATGGTGATGTGCTTTATAAGAGAAATTTTGATATGGTTTTGCTCAGATCCATGGATAGACACGAAGCAGACCTATTGATGACAGAAGTCCACAGAGGTTCCTTTGGTACTCATTCCAATGGACATGCTATGTCGAAGAAGATGTTCAGAGCAGGTTACTATTGGTTGACAATGGAATCTTACTGTTGCAAGTTCGTGAAGAAATGCCACAAGTTCCAAATTTATGTAGATAATATTCATGTTCCTCCGACACTTTTGAATGTCATTTCCTCTCCATGGCCCTCTTTCATGTGGGGAATTTATATGATTGGTCTGATTGAGCCCAAAGCTTCGAACAGACATCATTTCATTTTGGTGGCTATTGATTATTTCACAAAGTGGGTTGAAGCGACATTGTTTACAAATGTGACTAAGCAGGTTGTGGTCCGATTTATCAAGAATCAGAATATATGTTGTTATGGTGTGCCAAGTAAGATCATTACTGATAATGGATCTAACTTGAACAACTATATGGTGGAAGCTCTTTGTAAGGACTTCAAGATTACAAATCATAATTCTTCTCTCTACAGACCTAAGAATGAGGTTGTTGAAGCTGCGAACAAGAACATTAAGAAGATCATTCAGAAGATGGTTGTGACATACAAAGATTGGCATGAGATGGTACCATTTTCTTTGCATGGGTACCGAACATCCATCCGCACTTCAATAGAGGCAACCCCTTTCTCTCTCATTTAGTTGTTGGTGACTTTACTTCCACAATAAGTTGTTGTTCATCCCTAACATGGTCGATGGCTTGTTTTCATCCTCGGTAGCGCTGATGTGTTGTCCCATGTACAATTCATCTTTCCCCAACTGAGGCATTCATGTTTTTGCGTTCCTGGATTATCTTGGAACCTTTATTTGGTCTCCAGATCCTTAACACATTTATTCATGTGTTGCATAGCCGTGACAGTGTCTCCCATGCATGAGTCTACAAATCCGGTTGATATTTGTGTACCTTAGAATTGGTTTATTTCTCAATCTCCAAGAAGTGTCTGATGACTATTGTTTTCCTTTTGAGGAAGTTTTTGCTGATCTTTGTATCCTCGTGTGGCCTTTGATTTGTCTTGTCAAATTTTTGTATCCCCTATGAAGCCCCACAAAGTTGTTTTTTGGATGGAATTCCCAGTAGATAGTTTGGTTCTCCTCACTTGGAGTTTTACCTCTTATTGTGACTTGAGACCCTAGCGGACTTCCATATTCTGATAGAAAACTTCTTCCTTCATGCAGTATTTGGTTCTGAGCAGTATTAATAGTGTCCCCTGCATGGTTGTCTCCCATTTAACATGGTGTTGATTTAAAATTCCCCGCATTAATGAATTGTTGCTCTGGTAAGGATCCTCAGCAGATCCTTCTTTGTCTGCAGTACTTTAGGTTGGACACCTATTTTCCAAGCCTTTTCCCGGCCAAAGTTGATTGGAATATTATTTTGAGTAGGATTAATATCCTCGGTGATTTATTTTCATCCCTAGCAGGTTCTCTAGTTGGTGTTTCCATCTTGTTGAGATTAGTCGAGTATCTAGTTGTGATGATTCAAAACTTCATTATTTGTACCCTTTGTGCTTATTCGTCAGCGTAATCATGTACATACTCATTCATACACATGCATAAAACACAACATCAGATATTTCATTGTGCATTTTTATCGCATTTACCTTTCTTCTGATCCCCTGCTTTGGTGATATTATTTCCTTACACATATTTGGTGTGTCTGTCCTCCTTCAATTGTAAAGTGTCGGCCCCTTTAAGCATAAAAAGTTTATCTTTTCTCCTTCCCCATTGAGATATTTCCTCGTGGATGATTATTATTTCAGTTTACTCACCAGTTCATTATCTGGATGAAACTACCCCCCTTGAGTTATATCCTTATTGGGTTGAGTCTTGTTTAACTGTTTCTTTCTAGTTCTTACCTAGATAGATTTTTTGGCACATCGAGAGTTTATTTCCCAGTAACTAGTAATATTCTTCTTGGTGTTGAGTACTTTACCTGTGTTAATTTACCCAATAACTGGTAAAAGGTAATATACTTCTTTGTTTTTCTCCAGCGGATTCGTTTTTTCGTTTCCCCATCAAGTTTATCCTTGATATGTTCATTTTAACCGATGACGAATATTCTTCTTGTTTGGTATTCTACCTAGTAAAAAGGTAGTTGTAGTTCCTTCTTTCCCAAACGAGTTTATCCTTGATATGTGTCGCAACCTGAAAAATACAGTGCGCGAAAAAATAACCGGCGAAAGAAAAAGACAGAAGAGTCGCCACCGTGCGTTATTCATCCCAAAGGAGGGAAAGGAAACGCTCGAAGTAAACTTGAAAAAGGAAAGGACAAGACGGGGTCTCGCAACCAAATCTTGGGTTCGGGAGTCGGTTATGCGAAGGGAAGGTATTAGCACCCCTACGCATCCATAGTACTTTATGGGATCCACTTTTGTGGTTTTTGTCTAAAGGGTGTGGGTTTACCTAATGTGTTTATTTACTAAAAGGTTAAGAGAAATGACTCGCGCGGATGTCGCATCCACTGCATACGTATCTCATCTGAATATGAGAATCAGAGTCTTCGTAGCTCGGCTGACCTATGGGTTGGGGGATGTGTGCTCGCTAAGACATCGCGTCTTATGCCTACGTATCTCATCTGGAATGAGAATCAGAGCAAGCCGTAGTTCGGCTAACTACGGGGTTATGGATTGGGTTTTGGACGAACGACGTCACTCTGCAATCTACCGGATGCTCGACCTTTGGAGACTTACTCGCCTGTAGTAGAAGGAGTAAACGTGTTGCTTTGGGTTTTAGGGTTTGGGATGCTCGAGGGCAAACAGGCAGTCCTTGACGAAGGAACCGCGCTACATGTGGGGATATGAATACAAAACACAAAACATGTATCTCAAAGTAAAATGCCACCAAGGGGCTCAAACATTGCCTCCTATCGAGGTCTTCCATCTAAGAAAGCGATAAAGTACGAGAAAAGGAAAAAATTACCACACGGATAAAGATCCGAAGTTACAGCAATTAAAGGAATGGGAAACCCAGGGATCCTTCCAAGCTAAACACCATCAAAGAAAGTGAGTCAGTACAGGTAATCGGAATGAAACCTCCAGGGGGTATCCCACAAATAAAGTGGAAAACCACGCAAGTTATCCCTGCAAAAGTCATGTGAGCCCTCACAAAAACTCAACAAAAGGGTTAGTGAAACACGATAAGCATTTTTTTCATGGATAACAGTATGGTTTCAGAAACCTCAAACCCTGTGGCATACACTTCATAAATTAAACGATTAAGCATTCAAGGCATTATTTATACATTCATACATAATTATGAACCCGTGGGCAAGAACCTAATGAAATTCATCCATCATACCTCAAACATTCAGATGATCCAAATTAAGAGCATAAAGGTAATGGGAATAAGGGCAAACCTGATTGGAGAGTTTGATTGAAATTGAGTTGCACCCGTGAGGTTTACAAAACAATCTTTAGGGTTTATGTGAGGCAGAGGTGATTCTGTGCAGTTGAGTTCCCTTCAGGGTTTGGAGGCTGCTCTGAACTCTGTTAGTTCTTCTCTCACTATCTTTTTCCTCAGGGTTTTGTTCCAAGGAAACCTCAGAGTATTTTGCTTCCCCCCTTTTCTCAAGTGAATCTCCCAGTGTAACTCCAAGTGTGTTTTCCTCTACTGAAACTTCAGTATTTATAGATTGATTTTCGTGGGTAGTGGGCTCAAATGAGGGAGACCCAAGTCCAAAAAAAATTTGTTATATTTTATTTATTTATTTAATTAATTTTATTTATTTATTTATTTTTAACTTTTTTTTTTTTTTTTTTCTTTTTTTTTCTTTTTTTTTTCTATTTTTTTCGTTTTTTTTTTTCGTTTTTTCCAGGAAAAATGAAGGGTAAATTTTGGGGTATTACAGCTGCCCCTATTCAATCAATTGGAGACCCGGAAAGAAGATGGCAGCTGCTTTCGTACTTTCGAGGTATCAAGGGATTGAATACAATAAAAGCCCAAAAATTTGCACTGAAGTGAAGTGAAGTAACAATGTCTGTCAGAATCGGCAAAGAGGTGGTCTTGAAAGAAGAATCCGTCTGGTACGGTGAGAGTCAGTCTGAATACCGAAAAAGAATGTTAACTTGGATACCAAAATAAATGGTAACACAGAAATAACCATGGCCTGAATGCCACAAGTTGCATCGACCTGAACGTCGGAAACTTCTTCGATCTGAACATCGGAAAACTGGCCTGAATGCCACAAGTTGCATCGACCTGAACGTCGGAAACTTCTTCGATCTGAACATCGGAAAATTGACCTGAACGCCACTTCGGTCTGAATACCAGAAACTGGCCTGAATGCCACAAGTTGCATCGACCTGAACGTCGGAAACTTCTTCGATCTGAACATCGGAAAACTGGCCTGAATGCCACAAGTTGCATCGACCTAAACGTCGGAAACTTCTTCGATCTGAACATCGGAAAATTGGCCTGAATGCCACAAGTTGCATCGACCTGAACGTCGGAAACTTCTTCGATCTGGACATCGGAAAACTGGCCTGAACGCCACTTCGATCTGAATATCGGAAATTGGCCTGAACGCCACTTCGATCTGAATATCGAAAATTGGCCTGAATGCCACTTCAGTCTAAATACCGGAAACTGGCCTGAACGCCACTTCGATCTGAATATCGAAAAACTGGCCTGAACGCCACTTCGATCTGAATATCGGAAATTGGCCTGAATGCCACAAGTTGCATCGACCTGAACGTCGGAAACTTCTTCGATCTGAACATCGGAAAACTTCATGTCTGTCAGCATTGGCAGAAATAGGGAATGATAATAAAGGCGACGCATGGGCCAATGACACTTGCTGGGGATAACCAAGGTGGGTCATGAACAATCTTCAGTCTGAGTACTGGAAACAACTTCTAGCTTATCACTTGGGATACCGAGAATGTTTTATGCTTACATGCGTATGTTTGAATCTTTCAATGGCGTAATGCTCCATGAAAATGGAAATGCTACGCGATTTGGGAGGATGCAATGCAATATGATTCTACATGCAGGGATGCGAAATGCTGGGTAGAATGCCAAGCTGAGGCAATGGGATCTACTGGGGAAATGATCACCATCTTCTGGACCCTGGCAAGGCTGTTGGAGATGCACAGCGCAAAGAATTCTGTGGGGAAATGACCTGCCACACGGTGTTCTAGCAATGACGAAATACCGAGATTCTGACTAGGGAGAGAACGACACTGAACACCTGCTGTTGGGGAAAGCGATAGTGGTTCTGGCAACCACGCTCTGCGAGAGATGACTCAGTAGGGGAAGCAAACACTGATACGGTACCGAGGTTTTGCTTCAAGGAAAGAAAACATGGATCTGGCATTGGGATTATCGATCTGGCCTCGAACTCTAAGGAGCAGCCACTTCTGCTGGGAAGATACAGTCTGACACTGTCAACTCCACTGGGGATATATAGTCTGGCACTATCAACTCTACTAGGGAGTGTATGTCCTGAAACAAACGCTTGGGGAAGTATAGTGGTGAGAACCTACTGGGGATTGAAGAATCCAACACTCTGATCAGCTCTGCAGGGATAAGACACCAGATTCGTCTGTTGGCGACTTCACTAGGGAAGATATTCACGATCATCTGCAGGGGATTTTAAGGAAATGCCCCGGGGGTATCTGTTCTGAATAGACGATCCAAAGCACTTAAAATTTACAGCAATTTTAAATGTTTATTAAGCATATACCTGTAAATCCCTTATGTGTCATGATGCAATGTTTATCAAAAATTCGGATGTCATTTTTGCAAACAAAACAGTAAAATGAAAATGAAAACAGAGATATACTGAATAACATGATCTTATTGATTGAATGGCCTCTGAATAGGCATTTACATCAGGAAGCAATCCCTGGAAAGAGGTAATCGCACAAAAGATAAAAACAGAAATTGATCTAATGGCAATGTGAAATGGATTTCTATTGGGTTCCAATTCTGCTATGACTTGCTCGTCTTCAAGATCCTCCAGATGATCAGCCTTCTGAAAAGGTGATTGGACTGTTTCCTACCTTTCGAAAATTTCCAGTCATCCGCATGAGATGAGATTCAGAACTAACTCAGAACGCAGTCATTCGCTTAATCCCTAACTTTTCCCTGGATCGCCCTTTTCGGGTTTTCAATCCACCGGGATACCCATTTTTGCCTAAGTTGCCTTTTCAGGTTTTCAACTTACCGGGTGTACGATCTTTTCATTTTTAATCCCTAATTTTTGCCCGAACCTTTTCATTTTCTTGGTTCGTCGGGATGCTCATTTTTGCCTGGACTATTCTTTTTACTGTCCAGCGGGTCTATTTTATGCGAAGTATTTTTTAACTGCGTCTGAGTTCACAGGGGAAGTGAAGTTTTCACCATCCATAGTTGCAAGAATTAAGGCCCCACCATCAAAAACCTTGGTGACAATATACGGTCCATCATAGTTAGGAGTCCACTTGCCCCTGTGATCTGTCTGAGGAGGAAGGATCCTTTTCAATACTAAATCTCCGACTTGGAAACAACGAGGACGCACTTTCTGATCAAAGGCTCTCTTCATCCGACTCTGATACAACTGCCCATGACAAATGGCTGTCATTCGCTTCTCTTCGATAAGACTCAACTCATTGAACCTTGTCCGAGTCCATTCGGCTTCGTCTAACTTGACATCCAACAGGACTCTTAGAGAAGGAATCTTCACTTCAACAGGTAGGACTGCTTCCATACCATACACCAGGGAGTAAGGGGTTGCCCCGGTCGATGTACGTACTGAAGTGCGGTACCCATGCAAGGCGAAAGGTAGCATCTCATGCCAATCTCTGTACGTGATGACCATCTTCTGCACAATCTTCTTTATGTTCTTATTTGCCGCCTCAACAACGCCGTTCATCTTAGGGCGGTAAGGGGAAGAATTGTGATGCTGAATATTGAAGTTCTGACACAACTCCTTCATCATTTTGTTGTTGAGATTAGAACCATTATCAGTAATGATTCTTTCGGGAATCCCATAGCGACAAATGATTTCTTTCTTGATGAAACGGGCAACCACATGTCAGGTGACATTCGCGAACGATGCTGCTTCGACCCACTTGGTGAAATAGTCGATGGCAACAAGGATGAAGCGATGCCCATTGGAAGCTGTCGGCTCAATCTTTCCAATCATGTCAATGCCCCACATAGCGAACGGCCACGGCGAAGTCATCACATTCAGAGGATTTGGCGGCACATGCACCTTATCAGCATAAATCTGGCATTTATGACACTTCCGGGCATATTTGAAGCAATCTGATTCCATGGTCATCCAATAATAACCTGCTCTCAACAATTTCTTAGCCATTGCATGTCCGCCGGCATGAGTACCGAAGGAACCTTCATGAACTTCCTGCATTAACATGTCCGCTTCGTGTCTGTCCACGCATCTGAGCAAAACCATGTCGAAGTTCCTCTTATACAGCACATTGTCTTTGTTCAAGAAGAAACTGCCTGCCAATCTTCTCAAAGTCTTTCTGTCATTGTTGGATGCCCCTGCAGGGTACTCTTGATTCTTCAGAAAGCACTTGATATCGTGATACCAGGGCTTGTCGTCGACTACCAGTTCAGCAGCAAATACATATGCGGCCCTGTCAAGGCGCATCACATCGATCCTGGGAGCATGGTTCCAACGAATTACCTTGATCATGGAGGATAGGGTGGCAAGTGCGTCTGCCATCTGGTTCTCATCACGAGGTATATGATACAATTTTACTGTTGTGAAGAAAGTCAACAGTCTTCTCGTGTAGTCTCTGTAGGGGACCAGAGTGGGCTGAAGAGTATTCCAATCACCATTCACTTGATTGATCACCAGAGCTGAATCTTCGAAGATGTCCAGAGTCTTGATTCTCAGATCAATGGCTTGCTCAATACCCAAAATACAGGCCTCGTACTCAGCTTCATTATTTGTGCACTCAAAAGTCAAACGAGCGGTGAAAGGTATGTGCGCACCTTTCGGAGTTGTAATGACAACGCCAATTCCACTTCCTCTAGCATTGACAGCCCCATCAAACAACAAAGTCCACTTTTCGTTTGGATCAGGTCCCTCCTCAACAACTGGCTCTTCACAGTCTTTCATCTTGAGGAATATGATGTCTTCATCTGGAAAATCAAACTTCATCGGCTCATAATCATCAATTGGCTGCTGAGCAAGATAGTCTGACAGAATACTCCCTTTGATGGCTTTCTGGGATGTATACTGGATATCATACTCTGTTAAAATCATCTGCCAACGGGCAACACGTCCGGTGAGAGCCGTCTTCTCAAAGATGTACTTCACTGGATCCATCTTAGAAATCAACAAGGTAGTATGGTTCAACATATACTGTCTCAGTCGGCGAGCAGCCCAGGCCAAAGCACAGCAAGTTTTCTCAAGTTGCGAATATTTGATTTCACAGTCGGTAAACTTTTTGCTAAGGTAGTATATGGCATGCTCTTTTCGACCAATCTCGTCATGCTGTCCCAATACACACCCCATCGAGTTCTCGGTCACTGACAGGTACATTATCAGAGGTCTCCCAGGAACTGGAGGTATAAGGATCAGAGGTTTCTGTAGATACTCTTTTATCTTCTCGAAAGCCCTTTGACAATCTTCATTCCACCTGATAGCCTGGTCTTTCCTCAGCAATTTGAAAATTGGCTCACACGTGGTTGTTAGGTGAGAGATGAACCTTGCAATGTAGTTCAACCTCCCTAAGAAACTACGGACTTGCTTCTCTGTTCTTGGCTCTGGCATTTCCTGTATCGCTTTTAATTTGTCGGGATCCACCTCAATCCCTTTTCCGCTAACGATAAAACCCAGCAATTTTCCCGATCTCACCCCGAAAGTGCACTTGTTCGGGTTAAGTCTCAGTTTGAATTTCCTCAAACGCTCAAACAGTTTCTGCAAATTCACCAAATGTTCTTCTTCTGTCTGAGATTTGGCAATCATATCATCAACATAAACCTCGATTTCATGATGAATCATATCATGGAACAAAGTCACCATCGCTCGCTGATATGTTGCTCCGGCATTTTTCAGACCAAACGGCATCACCTTGTAGCAAAAGGTGCCCCATGGGGTTATGAAAGTTGTCTTTTCCATGTCTTCTGGTGCCATCTTGATTTGGTTATAGCCAGAAAAGCCATCCATGAAGGAGAATACCGAGAACTGAGCTGTATTATCCACCAAAACGTCGATGTGAGGTAATGGGAAATCATCTTTAGGGCTAGCTCTGTTCAGATCCCGGTAGTCGACACACATCCGTACCTTTCCATCCTTCTTAGGTACTGAGACGATGTTTGCAACCCATGGCGGATAATTGGTGACTGCTAGAAACCCTGCATCCAACTGCTTTTGCACTTCTTCCTTTATCTTGACGGCCATCTCTGGTCTTGTTCTTCTGAGCTTCTGCTTGACCGGAGGACAACCTTCTTTGAGAGGCAAGCGGTGTACCACGATGTCTGTGTCCAGCCCAGGCATGTCCTGATAAGACCAGGCGTAGATGTCAACGTATTCTTGCAGCAATTCAATCAACCCCTTCTTCACATTGTCTTCTAAAGCAGCCCCTATCTTGATTTCTCTCTTGGCGTCCTCGGTGCCGAGATTAATCACTTCAACAGACTCTTGATGCGGTTGAATAACCCTTTCCTCTTGTTTTAATAACCTGGTAAGCTCTTCAGGGAGTTCACAATCTTCATCACCCTCTTTTTCAGCTTGAAAGATTGGATTTTCAAAGTCGAGGCGAGCCATAGCAAAACCGTTATCAATAGGATCTGGTGACGTGCATTTGCATGAGTGATGGTATGTGCTTATGAGTGTGAAAGAAAAAAGTGGAAACTAAACAAAACATTGCCATTTTTTTTATTTTGAAAAAACTGCAAAAATAGAAAGACATGGAACGAAATATTTGAATGCAAAAAGACGTCCTTCATTTATGATAAAAAATGCAAGTGTCACATAGATGGGCCCTACAATGAGTCATTACACCCTGGGCGGAACGTAAGACTTGGATATGCATGAATAAACAAAGAAAATTACTCTTCAAGAAGAGTGACTTGGATAATCTCTTCAGAAGACCAATTGTTGATGACTTCACCCGGGATCTTCGGACGCACCCAGTCGTCAATGTCACAATCACTATCCCCATCTTCATTGTTGACCGCAGAGACCTCACTGGGAATCACAAAATTAACAGGAACAACATCTGTGAATTCATCAGTAGCATCTTCAAACCCTTCTTCCTCAACCCCTTCCACAAACTCTTGGACAGACAAATCTTCAACCTGGAGGATACCTTTGTCGAGCAAGGCCTGGATACCCTGCTGTAGCTTCAAACAACCTCCACTCTGAGTGGCACAATCCAAACAATCCTTCCCACAACCGGGAAAACATCGGCCTTCAGCAAGCATCCTTTGATATCCAACAATGGAGTCTTCAACTTCAACACATCCTTAATGGACTTGGCTTTTCCCTCTATCATGTTAACGTTCGCACCACCATGCTGGGGCATGGGATTGTTAACGACATTCGGAGCCGGTGCAAGGTCGATGGCCTTTGAATCTATGAGGTCCTGAACTACGTGCTTAAAAGCTTTGCAGTTCTCAATATTGTGGCCAGGTGCCCCAGAGTGGAAGCTACACCTAGCGTTGGCGTCGTAACCCACCGGAAGTCTATCAACAGAAGGAGCCAGAGTGCGCAGTTGCACAAGTTGTAGTTGTTGAAGACTAGAAAGCAACTGAGCGTACGACATTGGAAGGGTGTCGAAACGCCGGTCCATCATCCTTTGCCTTTGTTGATAAGCGGGTCTGTTACCCGGTTGCTGCTGCTGATACTGAGCTGGTTGACGTTGTGATTGTTGTTGTTGTAGTGGCGCTACAGCTGGAATGGTCACAGCCGCAACATACGGTTGCTGATGATAATTCTGAAAATTATTCCTCCGGTTATCCCTGTTCTGATAAGAAGATATGGCATTTGCATCCCCTTCTCTCCTCTTTTGTCCCTGAATGAACGGCTTCTTCACCCCTGATGAGGATCCACCTCCACTCTGGCTCTTATAGGTCTTTAGGTAATTCTCCACCCTTTCTCCAGTAGAGACCACATCAGCAAAGTTGGAAGCATTGCACCCCACCAGACGCTCCAGATAAGGTCCAGGCAGCGTATTCATGAACATGTTGGCCATTTCCTTTTCCAACATAGGAGGCTGAACACGGGAAGCTGTATCCCTCCAGCGTTGAGCGTATTCCCTGAAGCACTCATTGGTTTTAAGAGACAGATTCTGAAGTTGAGTTCTGTCCGGAGCCATGTCTCATTATACTGATACTGCTTCACGAAAGCCTCTGCCAAATCCCTCCAGCAACGGATGTGGGCTCTGTCCAGCCTCATATACCATTCCAAGGATGCCCCAGCTAGGCTATCCTGGAAGAAGTACATAAGTAGCTTCTCGTCATCAGAGTATGCAACCATTTTACGGAAATAGGCTTGCACGTGAGTTTTGGGGCAAGAGCTGCCATTGTATTTGTCAAATATCGGGACCTTAAATTTCGGTGGCACTCTCACACCTGGGACCAGCCCCAAGTCAGCAACATCTACTCCCAGAAGATTCTGTCCTTCCACTGCTTTCAACCTCTCTTCCAATCTTCTAAACATGGGGTCCATGCCAAAGTCTTCCTGAAGCAAGGGGAACTGATCATCCTGACCATCCTGAATGGGTTGTTGATCTAGGTTGACATGCGGGATCGGGATAGGCCCCGGTCCATTGGGACCATTAGCCTCTCCAGCTGGAGGATCAGCCAACGTCTCCGGTTGAGTAGCGTCGGGATTCCTCTGCATCATCTGTCTGAGCTCTTGCTGTCCCTGAGCCACCCCTTGAACCACATCCATGAATTGGGTCATGCGGATCCTCATCTCAGCGAGCTATGCTTGTACACCTTCCATTGCTCTCTGTTGATTCCTTCGGGTACCGTATCGGTGAATGCCTGAGTCAGCTATCCTGCTGATGAAACACCAAACAATTGAGAACACTGCGGCAGTACCTGTTATGCAAGACATGCTATGGATATGCAAATGCAATGCCATGTTTATCAAATCCAAAAGGTATTCTACCCCCTTGATTCCAGTCTCACATCAGGCGAATAGTGCAAGAAGACTGAGTCATGGATAAACTTCTGAGATCAAGATGCAACAAAGGGAAACCAACATACAAATGAGTTCCAGGAAAGGGGCCTTAGCCAAAAGTACATCAAAAGAGGATCCCCACAACAAGCCTGTGGATTATCACTACACAGCAACAAAACAAAAAGTAAAGGGAGGAACATAAACCAGGGATCAGCCTCCTGTATACAACCCATAAGGACTGCTCCTCACTTCATCCAGTAATGCCACCGTGTCGGGATGATCTGGAGATTCTGTCAAATGTCGGATAAGCAGATTCCTCTTGTGAATGATCCCATCCAGTTCGTTGATGTGCTCTCTGTAGTAATTCCCATCATCTTCTCTGAATACCTCTTCAAGTCTGGATTTCTTCAAACCTGCCAACACCTTGAGTTCTTCAATCTGTCCTCGAGCCTCATGGAGTTGATCTGTGATGTAGCCATTAGTAGAACGGGCGCACAGAAGCTCATTGTTTTTCCCCTTCAGCAAATTCGTCAATTTCTCTATCTGACCAGTTAGTTCGGCTACTGTCTCCTCCTCCTTTGCCTTCCGAGAAGTTGAAAATGCATCCCATTGCTCCTGCCACCCAGCTAATTTACCATGAGCATCTACTAACTGCTGCTTGACTCGCCTCAACTCAGAACTGGATGATCTCAAGGCTTCGTTTGTCTTCCTGAAGAAGTCCGCCTCCACAACAAATCTCCTCTCTGCTTCCTTTTGCACTCTGGCGGCTTCCCTCTTCTGATATTCTGCCTCCTGGAATTGATGCATATAGTCTTGTAACTTCTCACTTAACTCTGAGTTCTTGGTTTGAAGTCCCTCCATGGCACTCTTCAACTTGTCGTACTCCTCTCGGCTCACCATTGTTGACTGCTCAGGAGTAAGTGGATACAACGGTTCTTCAATAGGGAACGGCAAACCAAACTCTTCGACTCTTCCTTGAAGCCACTCTTCATATCGAGGGTAAGTTCTACAATCTCCTTTTCCAAGGACGGTTCTTCCTCTCTTGATCACCTTGAGCCAGGCCTCAGTTGCCTTACGGGATACCGTCAAATCAGGCGAAGAATGGAAAAACAGAGATTCTTCCACATCCTTTTCCAAAGGCGGAGTTCTTAAAGCATATCCAAACTGTCTAACTGCTAGAGAAGGATTATAGTTGATTCCTCCTCTTCTTCCTACCAACGGAACATTTGGGAAGTTCCCACAACTATGAATAATATCTGCCCGAAGCAAGCTCCGGTCGGACCACCAAGGAATATCTTCAGCTCTCAACCCCATCAATCTCTTCGACCAACTCAACGAGTCCTTGACATTAACGAACACTCCTGATTTGGGTAGGTGAGAACTGAACCACCTATAAAACAAAGGCACACAACAATTCAACAATCCCCCTTTTCTATTCTTATTTCTGTGGTGCACTGAATGAAAGAAATCTCCTAGCAAGGTCGGTACTGGATTTCTCAACACGAAGAGGCGTATTGCGTCCATGTCCACAAATTTGGCGACATTAGGGAACAAGACAATCCCATACACACAAAGAGCCAACACAGCATTGAAACCCCTCTAGTTACCGTCTTCCAGCTTCTTCTTTGCTTCTCCAAGTAAGAAACTCAGATGAAAACCATTAACTTCTCCCTTCTGACACATATTAGCCTTCCAGACTGATTCCTCCAAATATGTGGCTGAAGCAACCATGCTGAGATCGGGCAGAAACTCAGAACTGTAGAACAATAATTGTGACCTGATAGGAACTCTGAGAAAACTGGCAATCTCCTCCAGAGTAGGGACCAAGATATAATCCGGGAAAGTGAAACATCTCAGTGGAGGGTCATAGAACTGTAGCAGTGTGAATAGGGCGTCATATTGATCTTTGGAAAGAACCGTGACGAAACTTAGAATCAGACCGTAATCCTCTCGGAATCCTTCTAGAGAACTAGGATCCATTAAGTGCATCAACTGTTGGATGGGCTCCAGACAGACCACCGGAAACTTGTAGGCGACAAGTATCTTTCTGCCAATATTCATCTTAAGAGAACCAGAAAAACTCCGACTGGAATCAAGAAGAAGATGTAAACCCCCTTGAAATGGATAAACATGTGTTAAATGATATGAATGCAAATGATGTGATGATGTGAATGCAATGCAGTGGTATGTCAATCAGGATTGTTGTATCTGCTTGAACATCTGTCGGGTTACACTGTCTGAAGAGAAAACCACTGAGGAATATAATACAAGATCAAAGCTCTGCTCCAGAAAACCGGTTTGGTTGGAGGTTAAGGTTTCCTGAATTTATCCCGCCCCTCACTGGTAGGTTCTAAGAACAGAAGTTCGTCAACTTCAGCCCTTCAGTCGCAAATAATACGTTTACCACTGAAGGTTTGGCATTATTACGGGATAAAAGACCTCCACTGACTCCCCTCAACAGGACATCCTAAAGCAAGTTCCCAGTCTCGGGGTCCTCGGATTGATCAGCGAGAATGCGCCCACCAGAGCTAACATAATCACGTCTCGGAGGAGAGGCCTCGACTGAGTTCTCGGGAAATGGTCACCAGAGTCGACGATTTCTAAAGGAACATCATGTCGTTACGGAACATCCGTAGGACATAATATATCCAAGAGAAACCTCGTCTGGGTGTGGTTCTTCACGAACGACTTAACGTAGCAACATGCCACACAAACCTCATGATCATCCACTCTAAAACCTGTGTGTATACTCAAGCCTGGGTAATGGGCTTATCTCTCGTAGAACATCCCATCCCAACAAACAAACAACAGCTCCAACAGATACAGCAGATGAATGCAAGCAAGTAAGTAAATAAATGTACAAACGCATGAACACCCAATAAACAAGAAATCACATGAGCTAGGAGGGACTCGCTTAGGGAAGATGGACCAGCAAGAGGTCAACTTCTCATGATCCCTAGCAGAGTCGCCAACTGTCGCAACCTGAAAAATACAGTGCGCGAAAAAACAACCGGCGAAAGAAAAAGACAGAAGAGTCGCCACCGTGTGTTATTCATCCCAAAGGAGGGAAAGGAAACGCTCGAAGCAAACCTGAAAAAGGAAAGGACAAGACGGGGTCTCGCAACCAAATCTTGGGTTCGGGAGTCGGTTATGCGAAGGGAGGGTATTAGCACCCCTACGCATCCATAGTACTCTATGGGATCCACTTTTGTGGTTTTTGTCTAAAGGGTGTGGGTTTACCTAATGTGTTTATTTACTAAAAGGTTAAGAGAAATGACTCGCGCGGATGTCGCATCCACTGCATACGTATCTCATCTGAATATGAGAATCAGAGTCTTCGTAGCTCGGCTGACCTATGGGTTGGGGGATGTGTGCTCGCTAAGACATCGCGTCTTATGCCTACGTATCTCATCTGGAATGAGAATCAGAGCAAGCCGTAGTTCGGCTAACTACGGTGTTATTGTTGAGTGTAATTTTAAGTGTCGGGTTTTTGTTATCGTATCCACAGGGATTGTAAGATATCACCGCCTTTCGATGGTTGTATTAATTCTTAGCTTAAGTAACACAGGGGTTTTTGGTTTTAGTCACGTTATCTTGCATAAAAATGTAATAAAATGCTGTAAGAGATTTGGTTTGAATATTTGAGAAATATTGCCAAAGTTAGGGTTCAACGATCACTTTGCATGTATATGTTCGATCAACAAACTTATAAACTCCTTTAGATGATAAATTATTTCACAAAGTCCTCCCAATGTGTTTATCTCTAACACACATTGTGAGTTTTCCCATTTTGATCCATTGTTTATCTCTAACACAATCTATCAAAATGACAACTTTTTGGTTCAACCTTATGGTGAACAAAATCATTCATTACTATCTCTAGCTAACAAACAAGTTTGGATGAAAACCTAGGTTAAGAGTTGGTAAACATCTCTCGATCATAAACCAACACAAAGAGTTTTGAATAAGACAAAGTTTTCATCATATATTCACCATTAAAGAGTTTACAAATGAAGATCCTTACATTTACACACAAAGCTAATGATCATCTACATCTAACCTTGACAAATGGAGGACTTAGCTACTCATTTTCATGGTAGCTTGGTCGGCAAGTTTCGGAAGAAGGTTGATCAACATCCAAGTCGAATAATCAAGATTGGATGGGAATCCACCTTCTTTTTGTAAAAGATGGTTAAGAGATGAAGAGAAATGAAATCTAGGTCACAAAAGATTCTTGGAACAATGCTGTAAAAATATCTAGAAAAAGTACAAAAGTATGAAAAACTAGGTATGGCTTCAAAAAGTGGCACTTGCTACTTATAGAGCAGCTACTGGGCTGTCATGCTCGCTAGGCGAGCAGAATGGCTCGCCTAGCGAGCCCCTAATTGAGGCACCTGAGGCACCTGCGCCCAGAGAAACAGCCTTTCCCAGACTGTCATGTTCGCCTAGCGAACAAAACCTTCGCCTAGCGAAGGACACGCTTCAACCTTCGCTCCAGCGAGGTTGAGAGGTTTTGCTACTGGAATGCTCGCTGGGAGCTCGCTAATGGCTCGCCTAGCGAGTGAGTGCTGGCTGCGCTTTTCACCAAGTCTGGACGCGTTCGCCACACTCCTCGTTGGAAGCTCGCCTAGCGAGTGTGGTGATGTTTGCCTCTGTTAAATACTGGAGCTTCTCGCTGGACGCTCGCCTAGCGAGTCCTTCGCCACAGCCCTCGCCTAGCGAGGCAGCTGATGAATGCTTGTTTCATTTGATCCCTTTGCCACATTTCTTGTGTCTTCATTTTCTATTATTTCATGCCTACTTCCTGCACAATAACACACAAATCAAAGGTACCAAGATAGATTATCATTGCATTGCATTTCATCTGAAACAAAGGTGGTTTCGACATTTTAGCAAGGAAATGGAGTGAAAGATACCCATATTTGATAGCTCAAATAAGCACTTTTGGGTATCTAACAGTTATGGATTGGGTTTTGGACGAACGACGTCACTACGCAATCTACCGGATGCTCGACCTTTGGAGACTTACTCGCCTGTAGTAGAAGGAGTAAACGTGTTGCTTTGGGTTTTAGGGTTTGGGATGCTCGAGGGCAAACAGGCAGTCCTTGACGAAGGAACCGCGCTACATGTGGGGATATGAATACAAAACACAAAACATGTATCTCAAAGTAAAATGCCACCAAGGGGCTCAAACATTGCCTCCTATCGAGGTCTTCCAGCTAAGAAAGCGATAAAGTACGAGAAAAGGAAAAAATTACCACACGGATAAAGATCTGAAGTTACAGCAATTAAAGGAATGGGAAACCCAGGGATCCTTCCAAGCTAAACACCATCAAAGAAAGTGAGTCAGTACAGGTAATCGGAATGAAACCTCCAGGGGGTATCCCACAAATAAAGTGAAAAACCACGCAAGTTATCCCTGCAAAAGTCATGTGAGCCCTCACAAAAACTCAACAAAAGGGTTAGTGAAACACGATAAGCATTTTTTTCATGGATAACAGTATGGTTTCAGAAACCTCAAACCCTGTGGCATACACTTCATAAATTAAACGATTAAGCATTCAAGGCATTATTTATACATTCATACATAATTATGAACCCGTGGGCAAGAACCTAATGAAATTCATCCATCATACCTCAAACATTCAGATGATCCAAATTAAGAGCATAAAGGTAATGGGAATAAGGGCAAACCTGATTGGAGAGTTTGATTGAAATTGAGTTGCACCCGTGAGGTTTACAAAACAATCTTTAGGGTTTATGTGAGGCAGAGGTGATTCTGTGCAGTTGAGTTCCCTTCAGGGTTTGGAGGCTGCTCTGAACTCTGTTAGTTCTTCTCTCACTATCTTTTTCCTCAGGGTTTTGTTCCAAGGAAACCTCAGAGTATTTTGCTTCCCCCCTTTTCTCAAGTGAATCTCCCAGTGTAACTCCAAGTGTGTTTTCCTCTACTGAAACTTCAGTATTTATAGATTGATTTTCGTGGGTAGTGGGCTCAAATGAGGGAGACCCAAGTCCAAAAAAAATTTGTTATATTTTATTTATTTATTTAATTAATTTTATTTATTTATTTATTTTTAACTTTTTTTTCTTTTTTTTTTCTTTTTTTTTCTTTTTTTTTTTTTTTTTCTCTTTTTTTTTCGTTTTTTTTTTCGTTTTTTCCAGGAAAAATGAAGGGTAAATTTTGGGGTATTACAACTGCCCCTATTCAATCAATTGGAGACCCGGAAAGAAGATGGCAGCTGCTTTCGTACTTTCGAGGTATCAAGGGATTGAATACAATAAAAGCCCAAAAATTGGCACTGAAGTGAAGTGAAGTAACAATGTCTGTCAGAATCGGCAAAGAGGTGGTCTTGAAAGAAGAATCCGTCTGGTACGGTGAGAGTCAGTCTGAATACCGAAAAAGAATGTTAACTTGGATACCAAAATAAATGGTAACACAGAAATAACCATGGCCTGAATGCCACAAGTTGCATCGACCTGAACGTCGGAAACTTCTTCGATCTGAACATCGGAAAACTGGCCTGAATGCCACAAGTTGCATCGACCTGAACGTCGGAAACTTCTTCGATCTGAACATCGGAAAATTGACCTGAACGCCACTTCGGTCTGAATACCAGAAACTGGCCTGAATGCCACAAGTTGCATCGACCTGAACGTCGGAAACTTCTTCGATCTGAACATCGGAAAACTGGCCTGAATGCCACAAGTTGCATCGACCTAAACGTCGGAAACTTCTTCGATCTGAACATCGGAAAATTGGCCTGAATGCCACAAGTTGCATCGACCTGAACGTCGGAAACTTCTTCAATCTGGACATCGGAAAACTGGCCTGAACGCCACTTCGATCTGAATATCGGAAATTGGCCTGAACGCCACTTCGATCTGAATATCGAAAATTGGCCTGAATGCCACTTCAGTCTAAATACCGGAAACTGGCCTGAACGCCACTTCGATCTGAATATCGAAAAACTGGCCTGAACGCCACTTCGATCTGAATATCGGAAATTGGCCTGAATGCCACAAGTTGCATCGACCTGAACGTCGGAAACTTCTTCGATCTGAACATCGGAAAACTTCATGTCTGTCAGCATTGGCAGAAATAGGGAATGATAATAAAGGCGACGCATGGGCCAATGACACTTGCTGGGGATAACCAAGGTGGGTCATGAACAATCTTCAGTCTGAGTACTGGAAACAACTTCTAGCTTATCACTTGGGATACCGAGAATGTTTTATGCTTACATGCGTATGTTTGAATCTTTCAATGGCGTAATGCTCCATGAAAATGGAAATGCTACGCGATTTGGGAGGATGCAATGCAATATGATTCTACATGCAGGGATGCGAAATGCTGGGTAGAATGCCAAGCTGAGGCAATGGGATCTACTGGGGAAATGATCACCATCTTCTGGACCCTGGCAAGGCTGTTGGAGATGCACAGCGCAAAGAATTCTGTGGGGAAATGACCTGCCACACGGTGTTCTAGCAATGACGAAATACCGAGATTCTGACTAGGGAGAGAACGACACTGAACACCTGCTGTTGGGGAAAGCGATAGTGGTTCTGGCAACCACGCTCTGCGAGAGATGACTCAGTAGGGGAAGCAAACACTGATACGGTACCGAGGTTTTGCTTCAAGGAAAGAAAACATGGATCTGGCATTGGGATTATCGATCTGGCCTCGAACTCTAAGGAGCAGCCACTTCTGCTGGGAAGATACAGTCTGACACTGTCAACTCCGCTGGGGATATATAGTCTGGCACTATCAACTCTACTAGGGAGTGTATGTCCTGAAACAAACGCTTGGGGAAGTATAGTGGTGAGAACCTACTGGGGATTGAAGAATCCAACACTCTGATCAGCTCTGCAGGGATAAGACACCAGATTCGTCTGTTGGCGACTTCACTAGGGAAGATATTCACGATCATCTGCAGGGGATTTTAAGGAAATGCCCCGGGGGTATCTGTTCTGAATAGACGATCCAAAGCACTTAAAATTTACAGCAATTTTAAATGTTTATTAAGCATATACCTGTAAATCCCTTATGTGTCATGATGCAATGTTTATCAAAAATTCGGATGTCATTTTTGCAAACAAAACAGTAAAATGAAAATGAAAACAGAGATATACTGAATAACATGATCTTATTGATTGAATGGCCTCTGAATAGGCATTTACATCAGGAAGCAATCCCTGGAAAGAGGTAATCGCACAAAAGATAAAAACAGAAATTGATCTAATGGCAATGTGAAATGGATTTCTATTGGGTTCCAATTCTGCTATGACTTGCTCGTCTTCAAGATCCTCCAGATGATCAGCCTTCTGAAAAGGCGATTCTGTGCAGTTGAGTTCCCTTCAGGGTTTGGAGGCTGCTCTGAACTCTGTTAGTTCTTCTCTCACTATCTTTTTCCTCAGGGTTTTGTTCCAAGGAAACCTCAGAGTATTTTGCTTCCCCCCTTTTCTCAAGTGAATCTCCCAGTGTAACTCCAAGTGTGTTTTCCTCTACTGAAACTTCAGTATTTATAGACTGATTTTCGTGGGTAGTGGGCTCAAATGAGGGAGACCCAAGTCCAAAAAAAATTTGTTATATTTTATTTATTTATTTTATTAATTTTATTTATTTATTTATTTTTAACTTTTTTTTTTCTTTTTTTTTTTTTCGTTTTTTTTTTTTTTTTTTTTTTTTTTTCGTTTTTTCCAGGAAAAATGAAGGGTAAATTTTGGGGTATTACAATATGTTCACTTTAACCGGTGACGGGTTTTCTCATTTTGTGGTATTCTACCTAATAACCGGTAGTCGTAATTCCTATTTGCAGTATTCTGCCCAGTAAATGGTAGATATAAATCCTATTATTCCTTTGAGTTTATCCTTGATATGTTCATCTTAGCCGATAACGGATACTCTCTCTTTAGTTTTCTGCCCAGTAACCGGTGGTTGTAATTCTTATTTTTCTCCGACAATCTATCCTTGAGATGTTTATCTTAACTAGTGATGGATATTCTCCCTTTGAGTTTATCCTTGATATGTTCATCTTAGCTGATGACGGATACTCTCTCTTTGGTCTTCTGCCCAGTAACCGGTGGTTGTAAATCCTATTTTCCCCGGCAGTCTATCCTTGATATGTTCATCTTAACTGGTGACAGATATTCTTCTCTTTGAGTTTATCCTTGATATGTTCACTTTAATCGGTGATTGATACTTTCTCTTTGGTCTTCTGCCCAATAATAGGTAGTTGTAAATCCTATTTGGTTTCTTTTCCCAGTAGGGATTCTTACCCAGTAACCGGTAATGAATATGCCTCATTTTTCTCAACGAGTCATCCTTGATATGTTTACCTTAACTGGTAACGGTTATCCCTCTGTCTGAGTGTATTATCTTCTTACCCAATAACTGGTAGTAGATAATATATCTTTGTTACCCCTGTGTGGAAGTTTTTTCTTCCCCAGTTGAGTTTGGTTTCGTATTTATTTGATAAATCCAATCTCCTTTTTGCATTTGAGTATTTCAGTATCGTTCTGATTTATGCATTTCTTCAGCGGGTGTTTCTTACTGTATTAGTATTATCCCAATACATGCAGACTCCCTTTTTCCCCAATTGAGTATTTCCATTGTTTTATTTTCATGGAAATCCCCTCGGGACTCCACCAGTTTTCAAGTCGTAGCCTAGCCTACGCATAAATTTTATCCCCCCAGAGTCTCTGTCTCCTAAGTGAGATTTCCTTATGGAATGCATTATGCTCATGCAAACTTTCGGTCTCTCTAGATTCTTTTCCTTTATGGCAATATATTCCCCACAAAGATTATTTTTGCATTCATATCATATGCATCATGAGGTCTCTTGGGGACCAAAATTTGTTTCTTGATGTTGTTTTTTAAGTCCATTCTGCTAAGTTGATACGAAGATTTTAACCTTCACATCCTCATCTAGAATGTCCTTAAATAGGGGTAGTTGTAAGACCCTAATTTTTACCCTAAGATCCCTCATGTTATCTCATCATTTGCATTGGCTTTGGGATCACACCTTGGTATCCTCCTCACCCCTCATTCATTGGGTTTGCATTGGGAGAGATCACCAAGCGCTTTTGATTGTATCATACTTTGTTTTTCTTTGTTTACTAACCAAAATACCAAAAATATGTCTAGCGTAGCTTTGTTTCTTTTGTAGGTAGTGTGTGTCTCTACCTGTGCATCATCAAGTCCATATCTAGGGTTTGAGACCCTCAATACAAGAGATCAAGAAAGAGAAGGTCCAAACTGGTTCTAATCATCATATATGGATCCCCATGTTCTTTATTTATCATTTTGATCAAGAAATCATTAAGAGTTTGAAGCTTGTTTGCCTTGGAAGCCCTAATTCATCTAGGTAACTTGTGTGACTTCCTCAACAAGTTTCTTCATCATTTGGTCAAAGATGTCAAGGGATACTTAATTATACATCTTCTTATGCATATATGATCATCCATGATCCCCAAAGATCAATAAAACTTCCAATTTGCAAGTTGGTTCTAAGAGATTGACCAGAGAAAGTTAACTGGTCAAAACTGGGGTTCCCTAGACCCTATCTCCTAAAATTTTTGTCATATGAAAATGATTACAAGATAAACGTTACTATTTATGATATTCCAAACAACTTTTATGTTGGCATCAAGAGCTAATTTTGCTTGGAAAGTCATTTTTTCTGGTGAAAGATTATAGGTCATTTTGTTTGTGCCCTAGTTAGGAGGTCAACTTCCATGAATCATAACTTGCTCAATTTTTATGATATGAAGACCATCCAAGTTCCATGATCAAATTCAACATGTCTTATACAACTTTTATTCTTTTAGAAATTCCAAATTCAACTTGAAAAGGCATGTACCAAGAGGACACATTATAGGTCATTTTGGGCCATCATCATTGAACAAGCATTTTTCCTCAACTTATAAAATCCATAACTCCCTCATGCAAAATCCAAATGGTGTCAAATTTGTGACTAAATTTAAAAGGGGTGAAATAGATACAACTTTGAAGTAGGAACCATTTTCATTTGAAGCTCATAGAAAAAGTTCTTCAACGTGGAAGAAGTGATCATTTGACTTTATACTTAGAAAATTTTCAACCATATTTGAGTTCTCCAACTTCCACCTCAAAATTCATCATGATCCAAGTTCCAAATGGAAAAGTATCCAATAGAAAAGTTGTTCCTCTTCATATTAGATTTCCAAAACATCCAAGATCATGGAATTTGGATTAGAAAACGGATCTCACTTGCCCAAGCTTTGCACCAGTACTTCTCTAACCTCCATTAAAGGATAAACTTGAAGATTTCACTTGAAATCGAGTTTCAATTCTCATTCTATTTTGGAATTTAAACTCCAAGAATCCAAACCTTTCAATCATCCATTCCACTTCCTGCAAGTTGTTAGAGTCGAGCCAAGGCAAATTGGAAGCAAGATCAAGCTCAATTGAAGCAAATCGATGGTGAATTTTCAGATTTTTCTGTTCTTCGATTCTCCCTGAATTCTCCACTATTTTTCTTGTTCTTTAGTTGTATGAAGACCTACCAATGTAGGCAACAAGATTGAGTTACTTTGAGGCCAAATTGAAGCAACTCATATCATGCACCTCAAATTTCAAATCCATGTATCTTTTAATATACTTGAATATGGGAGAAATTGAGGTCTATTTCGAGCTCCTGGACATTTTTCCTTTAAATTACTGTATGCACTTTTTATTTTAGTGGAGGTTGGTGGTGGACCAATCCGGTGAGGTCCACTGAAGAAGAAGACCAGAGCTAGGACTCCGGTGGTGCGTTGGCGCCTTCCCAACCTTTTGATCTCATTTGAATGTTTTAATCCTGGCCCCCGCTTCTGATTACCACACGTGTACACGCATTGATTGTGGTACATGATGGAGCGTGCATTGTGGCCATCAGATTTGTCACCTCAATTAATGAGGGAGATCTGATGGCCCTTGTTTTTTTGAATTTTATTTTATTTTCTGATTTTATGTTTAATCCTCTTATTTTATTTTATTCATTGAGATTTCATTTTTAATCCAAAAAAAAAGGAAATTTAACCAAAAATCTTTAAATATTTTCCTCTTTCATATTCTGAATTAAAATCATATTTTGGATTATTTTTTATGTTTTTTGTGAATTAAATGATTTTTGACTTGTTTTTAAATATTTTAAAATACTTCTGACTTTCCAAAAATTATGAAATTTTTGTCTAAGGTCCTTTGACCTTGTTTGACCTAGGATAAATCCCTTGGCCATTTATTTGGTGATTTGAAGGGATTTGAAGTTTTGTCCATTTAAAAATTCATTTTAATTCATTTTAAAATTGATTTTTAATTATTTAATTGTTTAAAAATTGTGTTGAGCCATTTAATTGATCTTGTGATGTTTAACTTTCTGTTTGGGCCTTGGTCATGGTTGATTTGATTTGTGTTTGACCAATACTATTGGATTTAGAGGGTTGATGAAATGTGCATTTCAGCCCCCAAAATGAATGGATCGTATTGGTTAGATGAACTTCCTCCTGTGATCAATTTGGATTTCTATTGACCAATGAATTCTCTCTATGTCTAATGCTAGTTGATTCATCAATTACCTTGTGTCAGATAAATCAACATGAGCCTGACTGAGATAGGTCCCTCCTTTTTTTTAGTGTGTGGTATATTTTAGGAGTTTGGTTCTTTGTACCAAATCTCCAACATGCATTAACACCTATATTTTTATTTCCCGGCCTTAGATAGTTGTGACTTCTATATAAGTCCAATTACGATTGCTTAACATGGAGCTAAATTTGTCCCGTAAGGCATAGGATTCTAGTAAGTGACATTGTAAGTCTCCAATTCTTCATGGCATTGTGTGAAAACTTGACCTTTTTCCCTTTCATGAGAGCTAGTGACATACTTGTTAATTTTTCTAAGTTGAAACCCTTCTCATGGATGATGTTTTGGTTCATGGATTCATACTTGTGAGTGAATGGTTGAGTGCTCTCCAAAGAATGACTTAAAAAATTAAAACTTTTCACTAACAATTGACTAACTTCTTATTAACATTGCTTTACTTTCAAGTCATTTACTTAACGCAATTTAAATTTCAGTACCTTTATCATTCATTGTCATTTACGTTCCATGCAAGATGTTTATGTTTCAGTCATTTTTACTTTGCTCACTTGAGTCATATCATTTGTGCTTGTATATATTGTGTGATGTTGATTTTTTTTATGGTCTTAGGACCTTAAAATACCTAATAACAACAAAAACTCTAAAAAAATATGTTGGTGGACTGTTGGACTTAGAATAGGCAACTTCCCTATGGTTTTAGGACTTGGCCAATGCCATCATTTGAGACTGAGTTATGCTTGATTGTGCCTTTCATCTGATGCAAGACCTTGAGTGCCCTTTATTCATCTATCACTTTGTCTTTATGCTCAATTGGTTATATTGTTATTATGGTTCATGTTTTATGATTGTGTCTGATGACCAAGGAATATTTCATCCGATACATTTGAAGACTGCTAGCTATTGGAGTGCTTGATCAGATATTATGGCTATCTTTATTTGATGTCTTTGTCTTCATATGGTTGGCTTGGATATTGCTTATGTTGGTTGCTTGTTAAAGTCCAAAGGACAATGGGTTTCTATATGACATTCTTGTCTATTGGATTGCATCCCATTGGTCAGATCTTTTCAACCCTTAACTTTTAATTTTTATCTAGGATAGTCCCTTCATCTCCTCCCACTTCTTTAATTTCAAAATCTCTCTCTCTCTCTCTCTCTCTCTCTCTCTCTCTCTCTCTCTCTCTCTCTCTCTCTCTCTCTCTCTCTCTCTCTCTCTCTCTCTCTCTCTCTCTCTCTCTCTCTCTCTCTCTCTCTCTCTCTCTCTCTCTCTCTCTCTCTCTCTCTCTCTCTCTCTCTCTCTCTCTCTCTTCAAAACCTTCTTTGCTTTTGATTTCAAACATAGACATGTTTTAATGATTAGAAACTTTGGCCTTATGCCAGTGAATTTTCAAACTTTTTCTTAAATCGAACTTGTGAATGAACTTAACCATATTGACTTTAAATTTCAAAAAGACAAAAAGAACTAACAATCTCATTCAAGTATTTGGCCTTTTGTGCCTTCCCTTTTAAAAAATTTGTTAAAATAAATCCACAAACTTCTTTGAAATTTTTACCACGAACTATGGGGTTTTGATCCTTCATTTTTATGTTGGTACGTAGGAATAAGACCGAAGGTCTTGTCAAACACAAAAATATAATTAATGAGTTCTTTTCTCATCCCCCCACTGTATATTTTACCAAATATCATTTTGATCAAAAACACTTGCACACAAAAAAGGTCTCCCTAGGAGTACCAAGGATACTTTGGATGCTAACACCTTCCCTCTGTGTAACTAACCCCCTTACTTGTAATCTCTGACATTTTATTTGTTTTGATTTGAAAACTTCTTATCTTTTGTTCGTACTTTTCCCTTTTCCTTTGGAAACAATAAAAGCGCATTGGCGACTCTGGTTTTATTGACGTCAAGTTTATCCATGGCTCGATGGTCATAAATTTACCGCTACATCGACTTATACGATAAATTTTATGAAAAATTCATATTTTCTCCAAGTTATTTGCAGTTCCTTTTGCCATAAATCACCCATGCATATAAATACTTCATACATGCATCATTCTCTAGTAAGGTTTTTAGAGTGAGTAAAACCTACATGAATCCAGGATTTCAAAGAATCTCATCATCTTCAATTTAATCTATTCATACACACAATCAAACTACACATAATCAGTTTTTGATGGGGTGCCATCTAGATTAGGATTGATGACGACCAATTAGATTTATTGTACCGAGAATATTGGGTTACGATTTTTGAGGGATTCAAATAAGAAAATTGAGGTGGGGTTTTCCTTCAAGATCTTTAGTGTTTAAAGGTTTTAGACAAGATTGTACAATCCGGATCCGATCGAGTGAAAGCCTTGAGACTAGGTGTGTCGGCAAGGGAGTAGCGTGAAAGGATGGATCGTGTTGACCAACCATCAGGAGAAGCAAATACAACAGGTACACTAATTAATAAAATGGATGAAGTAACAATTAATGCAAAAACAGCTAATTGAAACGCAATAGTCAAAAATATTGGATTCAATAAGTGTGCGCTTGGGATTAATTCATCCGGGTGAAAGCCTTGAGACAAAGAGGTCATGCAAGGAAGTAGCAACACAGGTGAATTGCATCGACATTATTGGTTACATGATCATGCGCTTGGGATTAATTCAGTCGGGTGAAGGCCTTGGGCCAATGGGTTCCTTGCAAGGAAGTAGCAACAACAGGTGAATTGAAGCGGCATAGTTAGTTACTTGATCAAGGTTTTTGAAGATGCTAGAGTCAAGAACAAACTTAGGGTTTGTGGGATTTGATTTCTCATCTCTTGTATTCATACATTTGCAAAGTAAGATTTATTATATTAATATCTCAATTCAATTTGAAGGAAAACGTACCCATAGTGAGGTCGATTGGGAAACTGCCTAAACAAATCCTTGCGTACTCTCTCTATCTCTATCTCTTTTATTTTTCAATTTGCAAATTGTCGATTGCTTTGATCACCGGATCAACATAGTTTGGATCATAATTTTGATTATATTTTGAATCTTGTGTTTGTTGTATTAATCATTAACCATTTGATTGTGATTGGATTTCTTAGAACAACAAACACCATATAAAATTCCAAACTTTATTTTTCGCACACCAAGTGTTCGACAAATTGCTTGACTTAGTTTTTTTTGTGTAAATATCATTGGAGATAGACTTTCACGATTGTAGAGTATTCAATTAGTTGTGATCAATAGTTTTTTATTGACTTGTGGATCATTATCATTCTATTAGTACTATTACGCATATCCGGGTTTTTCAATAGAAGATTCGTTAGATGATTTTGAATCCGGGAAATATTTGAAACTTGCTTCCGCGCCAAAAATTTCTAAATCAAAGTTTCAAATAATTATTTTACTTGGGATATATTCAACCATATTTTCATAGTCACTCTCCATATATACTAAAATAGGATAGTTCATTCTCGATAGTCATTGCTTGAAACAAAAATGATTAATAAAAATGATTTTTGAGCAAATGTTATTCAATTTCGGATTTTATTAATTTTGAAATGAGTGTATGCCACCATAATGTGTCACTTATGAATATTGATAGATTTTCATGTGATTTATTTTTGGATGGTTTCTTTCTTGAATGATTTATAATTTAATTTATCCACGGGAACTTAAAACGTGATTTGTACTTGAAAAAATATTTATCGGTAATGTGTAAAAGTTAAAAGAATTATTTTTGCCCAGAGGTGTTAGAATTTTTGTCACTATTTTTTTATAGTATATGTTTCACCCATGGGGGACTTTATATTGTGTAGTTAGATATTTGTAAATTCCCCCGAATAGGACACTATATGTCTTTTGATGGGTGCCCGTCCTAGAAGATGTCGCTCAGGGCGTATCGTTTACGTGGCTTGGGGGTTCACCCTAAGGGAAGATGTGGATAATACGGTTTACCTATTCTCTAGATGTGTGTGCGAGATGAAACGATGATTCTCTAAGAAATAGGTAGCCGGCACCCTTCCTCAATTAAATGGGAGTGGTTATCACTTTTTAGGGGTCAAGAGTTCTAGGCCTACACACCTCTATGAATACCTCAACCTTAAGGTTGGATAGGAGAGGTCATAACTTACCCATCATAAACACAGATCCTCTCACCTCACGTGAGTTGGCCCTATCTCACCACCATAAACACCACAAAACAGGGCCTCTCGTTGTCGCGGGAAAATCCTAATCGCCATAAAATTACTAAGTCTCTGGCCATCCCTACTAGATTAGGGGTACCTCCTGTACTTTTTGACAATTTTAGTGGAGCCCATTATGGGGCCCCGATAAAACTAACCGGGATCATACCTTTAGTTACTATCACCACTCTGATACACATTGAAACCTATGCTCCTAGACCTAATTGATCCCAATCATGGGCACTAGGAAAGTGCCATCTCCCATGTTGGGATACACCAGAGGTAGCAGTGATGCCAACACCCTAGCTAAGATGTGTGTCGCCATGGACACATTATGCATCCAGAATCAGACTCTAGAGGACAATGTCCATAACATTCAGCAACGCCAATAGGAGGATAACCTTTAAGAGGAAATGTAAGTACTAGATCCCTAGACACTTTTAGATGAAATACTAAAGTATCATGTCCCTAAAGGGTTCAAACCTCTCTCTTTGGATAAATTTCATAGGCGTAGTGATCCTTATAAGCATGTCGCCTCCATCGTCATTCAGACGAACATCATATGAGCGTCTGACTTTCTAAAGTGCAACATGTTGTCTGGAACTTTCAAGGATGCAACATTGTGATGGTATATGGGCCTAACCTAAGCTTTCATTTCCATCTATCAAGAGCTGGTGAAGAACATTGTACATCAGATCGTTGCCAATAGACGTGAGAATATGTCCACCATAAGTCTATTCAACATATGACATGGCACTTCGGAGTCGTTGAGGGAATACCTATCCAGTTTAAATGAGGCTACCATAAGGGTTATTCTACCAAACCAAGAAATGTTTATGGGGGTTTCTAGAATGGCCTCAAAGCAGGGAACTTCAACAAGTCTCTTGCTTAGAGACTAGCATCCTCATTAGCAGAAGTGGTAACAAGGGTGAGATTCTACATAAAGGGCGAGGAGATAAATGTCGAGAAAAAGGCATGGGACATAAAAGAGTGTGTGCCTAGCGCCAAAGATTCACAACACCCAAGGAAGCACAATTATACCTCGCCCACGAAGGACACAGTCGCCTTCAAGCAAGTAGGAAAGATGGTGGAGAACTTCATGCCCCTTAACATTTGTCCTGAACAAATTTGGCATGAGGTTCTCCACCTGCATAATATCCTTATGCCTCTAGCCCCCAAAGACATGTTTTTTGGGACCTGAACTCGAGAGATGGTGTAAGTTCTATAAAGTCAAAGGGTACCACACAAAAGACTGTTGGCGGCTTAAGGAAGATATTGAGCGCCTGATCAAGGAGGGACAACTCAAGAAGTATGTCAAGAGAGACCACTCCCAGGGGTCAGAAGGGTCCAACTCTTGATGGAGGGACGACATTAGAAGCCCCAAATCCATAAAAGTAAACGAGCCATCCAAAGAAGAGGGAGACAAAGATGTATGCCATACGCTTAACACAATCGCATGAGGATTTGCTGGAAGCAGGGAGACTAGATTTTCCCATAAAAAGTATGCCCGCCAGGTATTAAATATAGAGGACCTCCCTAAGTAGTTAAAGTAAAGTGAGTCGAAGGTGTCCGAAATTGAGACTGCCTTTTCATAAAGAGATGCGGTAAGCATCAACTCTCATAATGACGACCCCATGGTCATCATTGTTAGGTGCGATGACTGGGAGATCAAGAGAATTCCCATGGATCAAGGGAGATCCACAGATATCCTATACTGGGATGCATTTGAGAGGATATGCCTCAACCCAAAAGACTTAAAGGCTTTCAAGGAATCGCTCATTGAGTTATCCGAATAGCAAGTGCAAGTGAAAGTTGCATCACACTGAAGACCACCTTTGGGGTGGGAGAACAAACCAAGGAGATCAATGTCAAGTATCTTGTTATAGACACCCCATATTCTTATAACATGATTGTAAGGCGGCCAACTTTTAATCATCTAGGCGCTGTATTGGCTATCTTATACTACCTACGGTCCTTTATATAAGAGACAACTCACTTTTTGGATTCATTGAATAATTAATGTATCTAGTCAATAAACCGAAATACATTGGTTATTCAATGAGCCTAAAAAATAAGTTGTCTCTTATTTAAAGGAACAGAGGTAGTATTTGAACATGAAATATCTGCTCTCCAACGGGGAGGTGGGAGTCACCCAAGGAGACCTCAAAATCTCCAAGAAATGTTATGTAGAGAGTCTGAAGCTGAAGAGGATTTGAAATATAGGAATTAATACTATAAAAGTTTATTCGGGAATGCCCCTAATGGTTATTCGATTTACCGATGTTTATTTATTTGTTTTACCATTGCTCATTTGCCTCGTTACCATTTAGATTAGGCGATTATGATATTTGTGTCGCGTGTAAGGACATATAGTTTTTTTTATGCACTTTTTTCCTTGTTTGCCTCGTAGGAGTGAGTATTTTTAATAAGGCTCCCCTATTTTATTTTATTATTTATTAAGTATTTGCATTGTTGCTTTTCTTTCTATATAAATAGCCTAGGAATACTATAAAAGATTGTCCTTATAAGCGATCAAAGTTTTGAATCCTGAAGGGAGATCCTTACTTCCCTTAGAGGCAAACAAAATTTTGGATCCTCAAGAGAGATGATTGCTTCCCTTAGAGGAAATCATAAAAATTGGATCCTCGAGAGGAATCCTTGTCGCCCTCCGATGTGATCACGAACATTGCATCCTCAAGATGGATCATTTCCATTCTTAGAGGCGATCAAAGTGCATGATTTTCAATAGGGATACTTGTTGCCCTTATAGGTGATCATGAATGTTGGATCCTCGAGAGGGGTCTTTTTTTCCCTAATAGGAGATCACGGACACTAGATCCTCAAGAGGGACCATTGCCTCCCTTATAGGTGATCAGAAAAGTTGGATTTTTCATAGGGATATTTTTCGCCCTTAGAGGCGATCTCAAACATTGGATCCTCAAGAGGGATCATTGCCCCTCTTAGACGTGATCATGAACGATGGATCCTCAAGAGATATCCTTGCAACCCTTAGAGGTGATCACAAACATTGGACCCTTAAGAGGGATCCTTGCTTCCCTTAGAGGAGATCAAAGTAGTGGATTCTCAAGAGGGATCCTTGTCGCACCTTCTAGGAAATCAATACATTGGACCCTTATAAAGAACATTAACCACCTCCTTTTTTGTAGTCAAGGGCTTAGGGTCCCGCTTAACAAGTTACGTCCGCCAAAATATGAACTAAGAACATATTACAAGCAAAAAGGGGGGTTATGCAAAAACTGGTCGGAGGAGGCCACAAGTCCTTGAGCGATAGAGCCTCTTCCTCCTCTAGACATTTTACAGAATTTAGAGCCTCATCGAGTTACTTCTCTAGGCATTTTCCTTCCTAAATGTAAAACATAGCCTTGGTGGCCACCCCCGGCGCATGTCCTTAAATCATCTCGCTCCTTCATCGTCGCCACCACCACCCTTTAATGTTATTGGACGCCTCATACGATAAGGTCCACCATTGACTATAATTCTCGGATTACTATAAGGCTCTTTTCCTGTTGTGCTCCTTCCACTAGGAGACACCTCAATATTTGGACATCTAGGAGCTTCGTTAAGTGAAAAGATGACTTGTTAAGAAGTGACTGAGGGAAAGGTGGCGCCTAGTGAATTTAATGGCGGTGAAGGTAATGTCGTTCCACAATAAGCGTTTAGACACTCGTGATGTAGGAACAAGCGTCACATCAGTCTTTACTCATGCATATACTCCTTGGATACTTCCCTAAGACCTAAAAGGAACCTCCCTCAATCGTAGGGTTGCAGGTTGTTATGTGGCTTGCATCCAAACCAATCTATCTCCTCTAGTCGAGCAAATTCTCATCATATCTTATGAAAAAATGGCGACGTTAATATGTGTAAAGCAATAGGAAAAAGGGATCAAGTCAAAAGGATCTTTCATACCATAAAGCCTACCCAAGTACTTATCTACCACATCACTGTCCTCTCGGTCCTGGGTAATTAGAGTACGAGAGTTCAGAAGCTGGAAGCAACTCAAAATATGGATCATCTCTTATTCAAGGGCAGAAAGGGCAATGGAGTTTATCCCTTTGATAAGTTGAGGATTCGGCATCCAGTAAAAAGGAAAAAGAGGATCCCTTACCAACCATGTGGTCACCATAGAGGCTTCATATCGTCCTTTAATTTGTACGAACCTATCTTTCCAATCCTCAAAAAGATCTGTATATGGCTTCAACAAGCACCCACCGGATAAAGCGTTCAAAGTTATCCAACCGCTGGTGGGGAGGATCTCTATTCTAAAGAAGGAAAGAAA
The DNA here is from genome assembly GCF_024323335.1 of Lathyrus oleraceus. Lineage (NCBI taxonomy): Eukaryota > Viridiplantae > Streptophyta > Magnoliopsida > Fabales > Fabaceae > Lathyrus > Lathyrus oleraceus. The sequence continues at coordinate 416,855,092 of NC_066580.1, read as the reverse complement.
CATCCAAATAGTATGAGGGATTCACAAGTTACAACCGATTATCTGGAATTCCCTTAGAAGGATTCAAACATTAGGCACGATTTAAGAGGCGGTAACATTAATAGTCTCCAAAAAGGTTATTTTAAAGGATGTAAAAGGGATCATAACCCCCTAAAGGCCAATAGTTTTATTAGAACTTGGTACTTGTATCGAATTATTTATTAATAATTAAAAGACATTTCTTTATTGTGTTTGTTTTTACTTAGTTACTTGGTACTTGTATCAAAATTGTGGATGAAAAAATTTAAGAGGACCATTATTTGAAGAAAATATTTTAAGGGACTAAAAACGAAACTTGAGATATTTAGGAGGACCACAAACATGTTTAACCCTATTATTTTTGTGTGAACATGGGGGTATCCATGTTTAGTCGTAAAGTTTAGAACTTGATTTATTTCACTATAATTAAATGTCTTGTTATATGCACACTAAGACATTTTTTTTAAAACCTAGAATCCCTTAGGACTTGATTTATTTCACTATAATTAAATGTCTTGTTATATGCACACTAAGACATTTTTTTTTAAACCTAGAATCTCTTAGGACTACTCTGATTATTATTGATGAATATATTTGTTACTAACCCCTTTGAAACTTAACCTTTTCTTTGCTACACCAAACAAAATTATAAAATTTCTTGTACTCAGTGTATCTCCTTAGAGTTAGATAATTATGAAATAAAATTCTAAGTGTAGCATATCTCAAAGTTTGGAGTTTTTTTTGGTATAGCAACCTTCTAAATTTGGGTGATGATCTTAAGAGCATATATAATGAACATAGAGTGTGGAAAATAAAAATTAGAAAATAGATACCCATTGACAGAAAAAATGAAGGGAAAAAAAGAGAGAATAAAAAGAAAGAACAAAATATTATTCAAAGAATAAAATACAAAAGAAAATGGATGGGTATCAAAAATAAAAGAAAATGTTTCAAATAGATCAAGATCAAGCTCTTCAAGAATTGAATGTGGAAACAAATAGACAATTAGATGAATGAAGGGATTTATTGCCTAACACCAAGAATTGGCTCACTTAGCCTAAATTTGTCATACATTAACCCAAGTCAAGTTACGATCCTTAAGACCTGAATGTGTGTATGCTAATAATTTGATAAACTTTTTAGAAATTATTCAAACATGTGGTAAAATGATTTATACGTGTTGATTAAGTAAATAATTTTCTTTTAATGAATAGGGAGAAGAGAGAGAAAAAAATGAATAAATATAAGTCAAGAATAAGTCTTTAGACTTATCCATCCAAAAGTATGAGAATGGAAGGAGAGATTGAGCAGATATACTACTATACTTTGATAAGTAGCATCAACTTATAAATTATCATTAAAGCGGACAAATCCTCATGTTTTCTTAAAATCTCAGTTTTCAAATATTTTTCTTGATGACAAGGAAAGATTCAAGTTTGGTGTTGTGATGATAGTCCGTCTGACTATGTTTTTTAGTAGTCAATTACATTGTTTTTAAGTACCTTTATTGTTAATGTATTTACATTTTGTAGATTTTCAATAAAGATTTTATATATTCATGAAAAAGATCGAACAAGTCAAAATCATCCACACTATAAAAATTTCATAGTGTTTTACGGTATAAGTTATGATGACGAAGCAACTAGAGGACTAGAACACGAAGAATGCAAGAAAAACTGAGGAGAATTACAATAGTGGGGCTTACAAAAGGCGTTGTCAAGTGTCAAATGATAAAAGTGGCGCTTACAAAAGCACATAGATACGATTGAAACAATATTTCATAAAATTATAGAATTGTCAAAATATAATGGTCGAACAATAGCGGCGCAATTAAGGTCAAGCATTGTGCAGTCTACTATTTTTAGAATTTTTCTTATAAATTATAAAATGTCTTCGGTCATTAGGGATCATATATTTTAGAGAGAAATGTGTATTTTGGTATCAAGGAGCAAGAAAAAAAGAAAAGATATAATTCGGGAATGATCCTTAATCATTGTAACATCCAAAAATAGTTTGACTTATGGAGTTAACATCTTTAGAAGTTACTTGAAAGTTGTCATTAGTTGTCATCATCAAAATCAATTGACGATTATACCTGCAAGCAAGAGATTCATACTTTAATCTCTTTTTATAACATATTATTATGTTTATATTATGCTCCGTGTGACATTCTCAAAATCTCACTCTTGCCCTTGCAAGGACGGGAGTATATGCATAGGTGGAACATGATACTTTGTCAAATCAATAACATATTTTCATCCATATACACAGACAACATATTTTTAATTATGCTTTTTATTGTAATATTTGCTTCCTTATATTTTTCACTTTATCACAATAAAAGATTAACTTGTTATTTTTCTTTCTTTTCTGTTCCGATATTTGACAGAGTAATGACTATAGTCTTTATGTCTAATTTCATCCTCTTTACTCCACTTAATTATCTTTTCTTGTTTATAAAATTTATGCTTACTTAAGAATCCACATGTGATGTCTAATTTTTATCAAATCTCTATAAAAAGATATATTTTTGAAACATAAAAACAAGTTAAAAACAAATTTAAAAAATATATTTATAAGTAAATAATTTGGTGAACAAAATAATAAATTAGAATACTTAAAACCAAATTATCAAGCAATAATTTATAATATTAAACAACTATGTTGCAAATTATTACAAGAAAAGCAATCCATTAAAAGAAAGCAAAAGATACATCTTATAATATTACAGTATTGATGTAATTTTAGATGTCAACTCTTAAAAAGAAACATGTACCAAAATACTAAACAAATAATGTAAGTTCATAAATTTTAGAGAAAAACATAAAATTAAAAAGTAATAATAGGTAAAAAGAATAAAGTGGAGATTTTTGAAAAATTGTAGAAGTGGAGTAATAAGTGGGGAGTGTGAAATAAGATTTTCTATTAGAAATAAAATAAAGTTAGCTAAATTTTGCTTATATTTAAAATTATATACGTGCCAGAGTTTTTAAAATTAAGACAATTTGGCCGGCGCCAGATTTGTCAAATATTATTTTTTCTCTTTTTCTAAAAGAAATCCACAAAATAACTTTTTTTCTTCTTCTTACTTTCTTACTTATACACTAGATAAGAGAAAATATACTATGTTTTTATATACAATTTTTACATAACATGAAACAATATTTGAACTTATTTAGCTACCCGTATAAAATTAATTGAAAAGAACAAAATAATGTAAGACTTTTATGATAAAAGAATAGAAGGTTGGAAGAAGAAAATAATAAAGAGAATGTGGACAGAAAACCTCATTAACACCGCTTTATACCTCGAAAAACTCAATTCCAAAGTTGAAACATTAATAACCCAACAACCACTGCATTCCTCATTTATAACCTCTGAACCAACCAAGTAGCTATGGTCACTGCAATCTTAACCATCATCTAAAATCCAATGCAAACAAAAAAACACCATTTGCCTCTACTTTTCTCCATCAAAGATTCACCACAAACATGTACGATAAGAATGTTAGTACTACTCATTCATAATCATTCATGCAATAATTAACCATCATATTTAACTCAGAATACTCAATACAACACCAAATATTCAAACTAAATGCAAGGAAACAACAATCAAATAAAGTTTACGTGTAAAGAAAGCATAATAACTCCTTCAAGTATACATAGAGAACAACAACATTGAAGCATGAAAATTAAACCATGATTCTGACACTTCATAGAGTAGCATTTGAATCGGCATTCATATCTGGGTTGGTGTTAAAATCCTTGCTTGGTCTATACTCCATGGCAGACGAGGCTAAATCTTTCTTCCACTGCCAGTCATTGAAGAGAGACTGAGGGGATTGATAGTCCTGTTTCAAACTACCTAACTGGCCGTTGAAGACGATTTCCTTGGACCTTGCAGCGTCGAGGTTAAACAGCAGCTCGGGCTCGCGTGTTGTTCGCTGTTGTTGAAAGTAGTTGCTGTTGTTAACCATGGTAGAATTGCTCCTTGATTCTGAAACTGTGTTTGATGGAATCTGAGACATGTTGTTATACCACATGCCATCTGATGTAAAGTCGTAGCCTTGATACTTGACAGTTCCGAGATCTTTCTGTAAGAGGTTGTGCTCCTCTGCTTCCGAGTTCAGTCCATACCTATGAAGTGTTCAGTAAAAGTTATGACGCTGCAAGACTGCAGGCGTTGTTAGAACACATTGAATACTTACGTAGTTCTAAGAAGTGTTCAATGTGTTCCGTCTAAAAATGGAGAATAAACATAAACAATCAAGCACAAATAATAGTAAGAGAATGAAGAGGAGGAAGAAAGATGCATCAAAGAATAATCAAATATATCAAAACAGCTTAGAGCTAGAGCTAGCTAGCTACAAATTCCGGTATATGCTGGTTAGTTCCGGCCAAACTCCGGATTTAGGACCCTTTTCCTAAGAACCGAGGATTAAGAGCACATAAAAAAAAATGTAGGTCAATTGACCACCATGAAATTACAGTCCAGCACCTAATTAAGTTCAATCCAGAAAATCGCTTACCATAACATGCCACACCTGTTATCTTTCTAAATGGCATAGTTTATTAGTACTTCATTGTGTCTAATTACAGAAACAAAAGCTGAATGAAGTACAAGCCTAACTCCAAAACTATGACCACATAGATGTCTTGAACCTTACTCTTAAATCTCACCTCGCGCATCTTAAGGATCCACATCACATGTTATATGTTAACTTAGCATCACAACAACCATGTTTACCATCATCCATGTTATGTTAAAATCTATTGTGTAACCAAAAAGGGAGAACAATAAAATAACAACACTCCAACAGAAAGCATGGCAATCATTTCCTCAAAACCCCACAAGTCAAAACAGCCCTAAAAGATATATGCAACAACATTGAACACAAACAACAAAAAACATCAAAATAGTGAAAATACCTCATTCACACACAACCATACAGGTCAAATATAGCAAAACAAAAACAGAATAAGAAAATGTTTCCTTAATGAAAACATACCTATAAGGTTTCTTAGAACCCTGAAGAGGAAGAAGCATAGGGTCCATGTGGGACATGGTGTTCCCAAGAGTGAAACCTAAAGTTTCACGAGTACCATTTGTATGCAAAGGAAGTGTATGGAAAGTTGAAGTATCAGTGGCAGAAACAGTAGTAGTAGCACCAATAGAGGGAGCAAGTTGTTGCGAAGTAGAAGAAAGTGAAGATGAAGATTGAGATTGAGATTGAGAAGAAGAAGAAGATTCCACAGGCTTTCTTGAACGGTAACGACGTCGTATCATATGGCGGTCACAGTACTTAGAATCAGGATGAGCATCCCTAGAACATCTCCATTTTTTTCCATCGGTTCTTCTACACCTACCTGGTTCTGGGTCAATTTTCTTCCCATAATAACCCACTGAAACAAAATCAAAAAAGGAACAAACTTTATAGTTCTAGAACAAAATAGAAACAAAATGACAAAGATTAACGTTGTTGGGTTGATTTCGTTTCGGCTTACGAGATGGGTGAGACATCAATTGAAGACTTTTCCGAATAGGTAAAAGGAGGTCTGGAGGAACCGACAAACCAGCTTTGAGATACTTGAAGATGAGAGCTTGGTGTTCAAGCTCCTGCCACTGAGACACCGTGAACGGTGGATGAGTTGGTGGCCACATCAGCGGCGGCGGTGGTGGAACGCTCATTTTTTTTGGGTTGAGTATTTAGTTTTTTTTAAGGTGATGATGTTGTGAGAGAGATAAAGAGATGAATCTGGAAAAGGAAAAATTGTGTTAGAGAGAGAGAGAGGTTATAGAGAGAGAAGAGACGGTGGTTGTTGTGGTGGTGGTGGAGGAGGAAAGGGTGGGGAGCTTACCTTGGAGAAAACCAGTTGAGCCATCATTGGTAAATGGTAAAGGAATTGGAGGTGAATTAAGGAGGCTATATTATTATAATATTGATTTATTTAATTATTATTTAATTAAAAGAAAACTTTGATGTTTCTAGTTTTGTTTTTCTAGTACATGTTTGTAGCTAGAATTAGAATCATGAGATTTAGAGTCGGCATATTTATTATTTATTGTTACTAGTACTATGGAAAAGAGGCGCCTCTCTACTCTAATAAGGCATTACTAAAATTTAATCCTAGAGTAATTTTAGGAATGGAAAAAAAATCTAAATTCAGCGATTGCTCCTATTAAAATTAGTGTAAATAAGTTTGAGTGTCGATAAAATTTTAACTTTAATTACAGGGACTGAAAAAATTATATTTTTATTATTTTTATTTTTAATTATTTTATTACTTATGTATCTTTTTTAATTCGAGAATAGTATTTTATTGATTTGAATTTGATTTTTGTTCGGATCTTTTGTGAACTCAATTTGTATTTATCAATAGCAGTTTGAGAGGTTGATATGTATCTTGGGGGGTGATGTGGTGTGGTTGTGACGGATGTCTCTTGCTCTATTTTTTATGGAATTATTGGTCTGAGCTCTAGTTTGATTCTCGGCTTGAGAGAATCCTGATTCTTGGTTTTGATTTTGGAGTTTCCTTCTTCTTGTTCGTTTTTCGTCTTTTATGTTCTTTTGTTCCTTTTTCATTGTTGGTTTTTGTCTGTGATACTTCTTGTGCCAGTTTGTTGTATCTCTATTTTAAGATTTTTCCCTGATTTATATATCTTATTATTTGCCCTTTTTAATCTTAAGATATCGTTTATTATAATTAACATTCGTTTTTTAAAATACAAATATGTAGTGTTATGTTTTTACTGGCCCTAAGGAGAGGTAGCTTACGAGGAAGGTCATTAAGCAGACGAGAGACTAGGCGCCCAGCGAAGCCACTGACCGCCCGAAATCGGCCTAGAGGTCGCCCAAATGTGGCAATATAACTCGCACGATTGGGATCCCATTTTCATAATCGTCCAGTAGACGTGGATGATGACATGGACCCACAATGACTAATTAAAGTGAGTCAGTCAAGAGGGGGAACCACTTCCTCCATGTTTTTAGGGAACTGAGTCTTTCCTTGACCACTTCCTTGGTCATGAAGGTGGGGCGTAACCACCCCCTAACTTTACTACCCAGACCCAAGAGAGCCTATATAAATATCTTTCCTCAGAAGGGAGAGGGGATATACTTTAAGTCATACACAATCTCCACCACTCAAAGAGAACTATGTTCGTCACCATCTTAACATACACGATCAACCTAACAGCCCGTCTACAACCCAGTAGTGTGTCGGCCACCAACAGGGTATGTCACCTCACGTGAGTTGGTTCCTTAAATAGCCTAAAAAAACATTGCACACGACTTCTCGCCATTGTGAGCAAACCCCTCACTACCCAAATTTTTATATACCTACTAAGGAATCTGAGTCTTCCTGCCCTTGCAAGAGAAACACGCACACCAGGTACTTTTTGACAATTATAGTTGCGCTTACTCTAGGGACCGGTAAAACTAACTTGGGCCTCAAGATTTATTCTTTTTCACTTCATAATGGTCGTTGATCATGGTGACTTGGGAATCATACGTATACATTCATGTCTCATTCATATGCATCACTCGTCCATTAGTTTATCAACATATATTCAAAGCTCTTGGCTTACAAGCTAGAGTTTGTGTGTGGATCAAACCTTAAAGGTGTGACTTGGCTATTCATCTGATCATGGGGGATGTGAAACCCTAATGACTTGATCTTTGAAGCATGAGTTTAACAAGATTCCATCATGGTACTCCTCAGGGGTCTTAAACCCTAATTTCCTGATGATTTAGTTGTAAGGCTTTATGGATGCCCTTGGAGCCTTGTTTTGGCTATCTAAACCCTAGTTGAAGGCTCAAGCACTGGAGAATTGCTTGTAAAGCACCCTGGTTGATTTGAAGGGCTTAATTGAAGGGTGTGCCTCATTTGAAACCCTAATCAAGGGAGATGTGGTCCTAATGTGCCTTGTGACTTAACTGTTCATCTGGTGACAATGGTAACCTTAACTTCTTGAACTTGGATTCAATAGGATTCATTGTGGCATGCCTCTAGCCATCAAAACCTTAATGTGGTCTCACCTTGATTTATGGTCTCTTAGCCTTAGTTGTATGTGTGGTGTGTCCCACTCAACCTCTCATTCATATTGTTGCCTTTGCTTGGTTCCATTCACTTGGGTCTAAGCCCTTTGTCCCCAGCTCAAGTATTGGGTTTATCACATTCATTTACTTCCATTCTCATGGCATTTCACCTGGTCATCTCTCTATGTCTAGCCCATAACTTGTTCATGTCTTGCTTGGTTTCAATGCCTTAGTATTTTTGTTCATGGATCTTTGGTTAGGTCATAGTCATTGTCCACTTTGGCCCTGCCTAGGGTTTAAGAATTCATCTGAGTCTTGTAGCATCTATACATTCCCATTGGTTTAGTCATGGTCTATTCACATTCAAGTCTTGTCATGTATCACTCATTCAAGGTTTAATTTCATGGGGTTATGTGGTTGGTGTGTTCAAAGTTCATTGGCCATACCATATAATTCATTCCATACCATGGTTTGATTAATCCAATTCAAAGTTAATTATAAGTCTTGATTCATGTTTATCCAAGGTCATATTCATGGTTCTATTCAATCAAGTTTAAATCATGTTCACACAAGATCATTACAAGCACAAAATTCATTCAAATACAAGTATCAATTTCATTTAATCCATCATTACAATCCATTACAATGATCATTACATGAAAACTCACAAATTTTGGCAACTTTGACCAAGTGTTAACTTTGGTTAACAGTTGACTTTTTGGTCAACTTTGACTAAAGTCAAATCACATCTCCCCTAAACCTAATCCCACTTGCTTCATTCCAATCTTCCATTTCAATCCCATGATTCATTGTTGCTTCATGAACAGGCTAGATACCATGGCCATGTTTTGAACAAACCAAGTCAGAACTCTAAAAAACCACGAACTTGCCAAGTCAAATATATGCCATTCACCTGTTACAGAATGAAGGATGACCAGTTCTACTGCTCAATGCATTGCTTCAAGCTGGTCCAGGTCAGAACCTGCAAATGGCAAAGAAAGTCAAGGCAAAATTTGCCCAATTGAGTTGCATTGTTCAAATTGTCTATCACTACAGACATTGAACATGATTGATGAAAATAATGCAACTATAAGGATCATTGGATCAGTATGTAAACCAGGACTAAACCCTGTAACATCTCAGAACCAATCACCATGCCAGTTCATGCCATTTACCAAGATCTACAATCAATCAGAGCACCATACAAGCCCTGCAAAGCCAATGCACATGACCAAGTCTGCAGCAAACTAATCGAGCTAACCAACACCCTACAATTATCCAACAATCATTCATAATCATTAGCAACGCATCAGGCCCATAGAAATTCAAGTAAACGCAAAACATGCATGTTGTTTAAACAAAGCTGAAAGTTCAATGCAAAAACAAACATCCACAAGCAACTAGCATAACTTCATTTCAATACATTCATTTACCAACCATCAACTTAGCACAATTAATCCAACTAATTTGAATCCTCCTAATTGCTCCTAACAGCATAACAAAGTTGATAACCACCCTTAGTTCAGTAGCAGAACTAAAAATGGCTAACAAAAAGCAATGCAAGGCCATAGACCAGCTTTGTTGCCAAGCCAAGAACTAACAAATGCAATACCTTGTTACAAACTCAGACCTGTAATGAACAAAATCCTGCATCCTGCAACATTCAAGACAACAACAACATAAACCATCCAACTTGACCAAGGCATGAAGACCCTACAACCTGCAGCAATAACAGGCAATGCATTGTCAAATGCTAACCTGTTGCAACACCAAAGATTGGTTTGTAACAATGCATTTAAACCGTAAGCCTACTGCAACTGACTTGTAATTAAAACCAAAATCTCACAAGCCTTACAAAACCATGGATTTGCAATGGTCATTCCTGACCTGTGCCATTTCACAACACAAAATTTGTTACTACCTGACACAGTCCCTGAATCCTGCAATCAAAGGCAAGGTTCAACACATGATAACAACATGATAAAGCACCACAAGGTTAAACTCAGAAGCATCACAATGGTTCACACACCCTACATAAGCAGAACAAAAATCACAATTATCCAAACATAACCACACTTGAGCTAACCTACTGTTACCACGAAAAATCTCTAAGGCATGCTGAAAGGGTAATTAGTGATAGAGTCCTGTGAATTTGGGGGTTATACCCCATCAAAGGATGAAGATGTGTTTGAGACAAGCAAGAGTGGAAAGAACACAAGTCAAGGATGAAGCCGACAGGATAAGCCTGCTTGGTCGACAGGCCATTCCGTCGACCAAAATGAAGTTTGGGACTTAAAGAATTTTCTTTCATGCCAGATGCGTAAGAGACAGTGTCGCCCTAAACGTCTGGGCGGGAGAAATTGGAAATTGGAAAATTACCAGCAGTTACAAGAAGAATAAGAGCGCCAGAATCTAGAGCAGTTTGCAAGACGTGGGTTTAACGGTTTGCAGATCGTGTGACATGACATCTGCTAGTTTTTAGGAGTTTTTAGCTTATGAGCAGTTCCTTTAGTTTAGTATAAATAGAATATCCCACGAGGGGCTCGTGGTGTTCACCTTGTACAAAAAAACCACTTGTAAGAAACTTCCCATTCCCAGCGCGAGGAAGCAAGAGTTCTTGAGAGTGCTATGTACGTGAATCACCAAATTTATTTCAATGCAACTTCCTTACTTTTCAATTGTTCCCGTTGAACATTTTATCTTAATTTCATTTACTTTTGAGTTATCACTTTACGTTGTCGTTTACGCTGTCGACACTGATTCTATTACGATAATAGAGTTCACCAAAAGCGTGTTCGTCGTGTACATCTTTTGAATGTTGTAGCGTTGTCGGTCACGAGCCACCTATAGGCTATAGCATCGTTTAAATTGTTCGTGTGGAAAAACCTGCGCTTGTTCAATACTTTCTAAGGAGACGTTCCTCGCAAAGTTATTTCATCGACTTGGATAAGCCTCACTTGCACTAGCACATGTCCTAGGATCAACTGGTCGATCCTGCAAGTAACCCTTAGTCTTAAGGCCTAGGGAGGATCAGCGGTTGTTTATCAATTTCCATAGTAAACAAAATGGCACGCCCAGTGGGACGGTGCTAGCGCAGTTGCGAAATTGCATGAAACTTAGAAGTGGCAAACTGTATAGTAGTAAGCCACGAGAAACTCTTAAAATGTCAGATTCTAACACAGATGAAGTGCCATGAGGAACTTTATCCACTACGGAAACAGTAATCTCACAGGTTGCCACTTTGCCACCGATGACAAATGCAGCCTCAACAATGTCGACCACGGGTGTGGTTGGAACATCAATTCCTCTACCTCCACCGGGGGGTTCAGGATCAATGCTAACGACGTTCAGACCTTACGTGCCTCGCTTTGGCACCACAGATCCTCTTTATGGAATGTCGTATTCCTTAATGTCAGGGTATCAGTCGACATCAAGTGCAACACTATTTTCAGACAACGTCCAAAACACAAATCCACCCTTGCAAGGATCAGCGCAAGGGGGCAACATTAGGAATAATACTCAGAACAGAACCATGTCGCTGTCGAACACTTCAGTAGCGGTGTTGAGACAACAAATGGACGATAGTAACCATGAATTGGTTAACATGTTGACCAACCAAATGGGCACAGTCTTTAATCCAGTTATACAAGAATCTACTGAAACAAATAGGCAGGTGGCAAATCAATTGACACGCTTGTGCAATTTTCTAGGGGTACCGGCTCGACAGATGGCACAAGTGGTTAGGCAAACTGTTCATGTTCAGATGGAGATAGGGGCAGCGGAAGATGAGAAGTCCACGAAGGACAAATCATTAGACCCCTTCAAAATCAAGGCGTCGAATCAGGAGTCGCAGGACGTAACCAGATGGTACTGGTTAACTGACACCAGGATGCTGATCAAATTGTCGATCAACATCGACAAGAAGACTTAGCAGTGGAAAATAATTTGACAACTATTGTCGAAAGGATTATGGCCAGAAATGGTATGGGTGCTACATTGCAAAGGCCATTGTACGCCTCCCCGTTAGCTGAGTTTATTCTCCAAGCCGAGGCGCCCAGGGGAATGAAAGTGCCTAAGTACACTAAATTTGGGGGAGAATCTGGTGAATCGACGATAGAGCATGTTGCCAGATACTTAACAGAGTCAGAAGATCTAGCTCATAATGAATGTTTGAGAGTAAAAAACTTTCCCTCCTCTCTGACTAAGGCTGCCTTCACATGGTTTACTTCGTTGGCCCCCAATTCAATCGATTCGTGGGCCAAATTAGAAAAGAAGTTACATGAACAGTTTTACGAAGGACACTCCAAAATTAGTTTAGCAGAATTGTCTAGTATCAAGAGAAGGTTTGCTGAGAGCATCGACGATTATCTGAATCGTTTTAGGTCATTAAAGGCTAGATGTTTTACGCAAGTGCCAGAACATGAACTGGTTCAAATGGCCGCAGGGGGTTTAGATTATTCCATTAGGAAGAAAATAGACCCAACCTTTGTGAAAAGTATGTCACAATTGGCTGATAGAGTTTGACATCTAGAACGACTAAGATTAGGAAAAGTTAGACACAATAAGTCTAAGAAAGAAAAAGTAGCGTTTGTCGACTACGACGAAACAGACCCAATATATGAGGTTGATTATGCTTCATCAACCGAATTAGAAATTGACATGGCTGAATTAAAGCCAGGACCCGCCTACGAGTGTCGATCATTACTTCCCGCGCAAGGAAAAAATCCTGTCGAACACAACCCAAAATTCCCTTCGAAAACTTATACTTTTGATGTGACAAAATGTGAGGAAATTTTTGACTTGTTGGTCAAAGATGGTCAAATGGTGGTACCACCTGGTACTAAAATACCACCGTTAGAACAAAGACAGAAAAGAGGTTTTTGTAAGTATCATAACTATCTTGGTCATAATACCTCTAATTGTTACCTTTTCAGGGATTTGGTTCAGAAAATGATTCAAGAAGGCAGGCTGAAATTTGTTGGCCGCAGAATGAAGATCGACGTTGATCCTCTTCACCAGGAGGAAACCCTATTCGTGGAGCCAGTCGAGATCAACATGGTAGAGATCACCGAATACGATGAGGCCGACATGCTGGAGCAAACTGGTGAAAGCCCAAATGTCGATATAGCTGAAGTCTACTCAAGGGCTGATGAAGACTTGGTGGATTTCCTGTATCGCTGCAAGAACAAGGGTTCACAAGTTTGCATGTGCCCTAGGTGTGGTGCTGTCACCGACAAAATAGCGGCGAAAAATTTCCAGAAACTGCAATTGGGTAAAAGCAAAAGAAACGGACCGACCAGGGGGTACCAGAATGAAAGAGGCTCAAAAAAGGCTGTGGAAAAATACCCGAGCAAGGCCTAAGAGCTTTATACCGTTGGCAAGTGCCCCTAGAGGCACTTGGATTAAGCCTCAGGAAAAATAAGACACCCCACAAGGTGTTGCTGCTGCTACTAGAGGAGGTCTAGCAATTAACTACAGGCGTGAGTTTAAGTCTGAAAAAAGGACTCATGTCTCTAAAAATTATTTGGGGAAGAACCCCATGTCGAGGACTCAATGGAGACGCTTTCAGAGGCGTAAACAGGCCAAAAGAGAGGCTGCAAGAGGCATGGCTAGTGGGGCGAGTGCTGGGAAGAAGGTTGTTGTGAAGGTCGACACAACAGCAAAAGAGCAGATCAGGGAGTATGTTCGTCGACCAACTGAGAGATGTTCTGATGAAGTTACTTATGACTTCAATTCAGAGTCCGAAGCAAGTCTGGGCATCTTGGTCAATGTGGTGTCAATTCTACCGCGAGAATATAATTGTATGAATAAAGTGGAGGAGTCGGTAGACGATGCTGACGCTGAAGAAATGGCTTTGCACCAGCCAAGATGTTATTTTGTGCTAAACGATGGCTCTGCTGAAAGCCAAGAGGCAGTGTTCGAAATACCAATGATGACTATGAAAAATCATTTGAAGCCACTGCTGATAAGGGCCAAAGTGGAAGGCGTAATTATCAACAAAGTCTTGGTCGATTGTGGTGCCACTGTCAACATCATCCCGCACCATATTCTGAGGAAGATTGGCAAGTATGATACTGATGTCAGATCCAACAACGTAGTCTTGTCTGACTACGAGGGGAAAACGAAAAGCACCATGGGTGTGATTATGGTGAACATCGCGGTGGGTTCAATAACTAGGCCGACACTATTTGATGCTAAGCCAAGTTACAACTTGTTATTTGGCAGAGAGTGGCTCCATGGTGTCGGAGTCATACCATCTTCAGCGCACCAAAGGTTGGTGATTTAGAGAGAAGATGGAGTGGTCGAAAATATCAAAGCCGACCAAGGGTACTTCATGACTGACGTAAATAATATCGGTAAGAAGGAATTTGAGAGAAACTTGGCCAACATTTCTCCTTGCTTTCCAGCTGAGGATGTATATGCTAATCTGAGTGAGGCTTTCGTTTCTCTAACTCTGCACGAGACTCATGGCTTCATTTGGGATGTGGAACGTCTGGATGATCCACCCTATACAGGTATCCGGCCGACAGGCTGGGGAGATGTCACTGATGATGACTGAGCAAGAAGCTCTAAGAAAGATTTCGGTATACGTTGCCGAGATCAAAATAAAGTCGGATCTAGAGGCTGAAGAAAACATGGTTGTCGAAGCCTATACGTTAAATAAGGAGGGTTATATGGCTATTGGGCCAGAGCCCCCAGACAAGCCAATTTTGGCTAAAGGAAACGTCAACATGCAGCGTTTGGGTTGTATTTATGACAATGAACCTTTAGGGTTTGAAAAAGACCCGGAGGCACCAGAGAAAATCCGACCAAAAGATCCCTTGGAAGAAGTCGACCTTGGCAAAAATGGCGAAAAAAGGCCAACGTACATCAGCGCCAACATCGACGAAGAACTAAAGTCTGAGGTAATATCCATACTTAAAGAATTTAGGGATTGTTTTGCTTGGGATTATAACAAAATGTCTGGTTTAAGTAGGGATTTGGTTGAGCTAAAGCTGCCAATAAAAGCTGGAAGAAAGCCAGTAAAGCAGACGCCCAGGCGTTTCGCCCCAGAGATCATGGCAAAGATAAAAGCAGAAGTAGAAAGACTCCTAAAAAGCAAGTTTATCCAAACTGCAAGGTATGTCGAATGGTTGGCCAATATTGTGCCAGTCATCAAGAAAAATGGGTCTTTAAGAGTATGTATTGATTTTAGAGATCTAAATGTTGCCACCCCCAAAGATGAGTATGTCATGCCCGTGGCGGAAATCCTGGTCGATTCGGTCGCGGTTTCGAATATTTAAGTATGTTAGATGGTTATGCTGGATAATAACCAAATTTTTATTGTAGAAGAAGACGTGCCGAAGACGGCGTTTCGATGCCCAGGAGCCCTGGGGACTTACGAGTGGGTTGTTATGCCATTTGGCCTGAAAAATGCCGGAGCAACATACCAGAGGGTAATGAACTCAATGTTCCATGATTTTATTGAAGATTTCATGCAAGTATACATTGATGATATTGTGATAAAATCCAATGATCGGCATACTCACGTCGAACATCTTAGAAAGGCCTTTATAAGGATGAGGAAATATGGATTAAAAATGAATCCATTAAAGTGTGCTTTTTGTGTTCAGGCAGGCGACTTCCTTGGCTTTATGGTGTATAAAAAGGGTATTGAAGTAAACCAAAGCAAAACAAAAGCCATTATGGACGTCAAGCCTCCGTCGACCAAAAAGGAACTACAATCTTTGTTGGGCAAGATAAATTTTCTTAGAAGATTTATATCAAATTTAAGCGGCAAAACAAAAGCTTTCTCCCCACTACTTCGACTGAAGAACGAGGATTTCAAGTGGCAGGATGAGCACCAAGAGGCTTTTGACAAAATCAAAGAGTATTTGACTAGGCCTCCAGTACTGGCCCCTCATGTTAGGAATAGGCCAATGAGACTGTATATTGCAGCCTCAGAATCGACTATAGGAAGTATGTTAGTCCAAGAGGATGAAAAATGTGTCGAAAGGCATGTGTATTACCTTAGTTGAATGCTTAATGACTCTGAAACTAGGTATAGCTGTAAGAACAAAAATAGTTCTACAACAGATTCCAGGATTTTGATGATAACAAAGGATGAAACCAAAAATGGCACTCTAACGAAAAGTTTCTAAGTGTGCAGGACTCTGAACAAGAACAAAGGAATCTGATCGCTTTATCAGATACAGAATAAAATCAAATACAAAGTACCAGAAGATCAGAAGCATCTGAAGTGGAAACGCGCCCTAGAAGCTCTGACTCTGAGCAAAACAACATATCAGAATATCAGAAGCATCTGAAGAAGTTCTGACTCTGAGCAACAGCATATCAGAATACCAGAAGTTCTCAACTTCCTCTAAAGTCAACACTGATGATCTAAAAGATCAGGACTATCAGAAGCTCTAATGTCATTTCTCAGATCTCAGATTAATAGAGTAATTCAGACTCTGACGAAGAACTTCCTCATCCAGAAAGAGTAACGGCAACTACATCTTCAAAGGGAAAGAAATTATATCTGGAAAGAAATTATTAAGGGAGACAAACTTGTTTTGGCAAGAAACAACAGAAGTTATGGCATTAAACTCTCATCAAGACAAAATATCTGCCATCACTACAACAGTCCTTTCACCTCTATATAAAGGACGGCGAACCTCATTGAGAGACACACCGGAACGCACAGAAATACTCTACTCTCTCTCTCTCTCTTAATCTTTCACGAGCTTTTGCTCATAACGTGAAACTTCTTACTTGCTCAAATTTTTGTAATATTTGCTTTATCCTAGAAGCACTCTAGATTACAAATTCTGTTTTTACCTAAATTGATTTTTATTCCTCAAGTGACTTTGCGCAGTCTGTATACTTGGGAGGACTAAGAGATCTTTCTCTTAGACGTTGGTTGTAATAATATTTCAAGATTAGTGGATTAAGTCCTTGTTAAAGGCGAAATCACCTTGGCCGGGTGGACTGGAGTAGCTTTGTGTTATAAGCGAACCAATATAAAATCCTGTGTGTTCTGATTCTGAAAAAGCGCTTATTTTCCAAAACAATTCAACCCCCCTTCTTGTTTTTCTCACCTTCAATTGGTATCAGAGCTTCGGCTCTGTTATTGATTTTCTAATCAAACACTTAATAGTGTAGAGAGATCCAGAACGAGAAAAACTATGGCCCACACAAATGAGAGAGACAGTTACAATGCTAAGCCTCCTGTCTTTGATGGAGAGAAATTCGATTACTGGAAAGATAGAATTGAAAGTTTCTTTCTAGGCTATGACGCTGATCTCTGGGACATTGTCACAGATGGATACAAACCTCCTGTAACAGATGTTGGAGTTGAAGTTCCCAGAAGTAAGATGTCAGACGATCAGAAGCGAGAATTCAAGAATCATCACAAAGCCAGAACGATACTTCTCAATGCCATATCATACAACGAGTATGAAAAAATTACCAACAGAGAAACAGCTAAAGACATACTCGACTCTCTGAGGATGACTCATGAAGGAAACTCTCAGGTCAAAGAAACAAAGGCTTTGGCTCTAATCCAGAAATATGAAGCCTTTAAAATGGAGGATGACGAAGCCATAGAGGTAATGTTCTCTAGATTCCAAACTCTTATTGCAGGTCTCAAAGTTCTAGACAAAGGATACAAAACTGCAGACCATGTCAAAAAGATAGTCAGAAGCTTGCCAAAGAAGTGGAGACCCATGGTCACTGCCTTAAAGCTTTCAAAGGATCTGAACAACATCAGTCTTGAAGAGCTTGTCAGTTCACTCAGAAGTCATGAGATAGAACTAGAGGAAGATGAGCCTCAAAAGAAGAACAAGTCTATAGCATTAAAGTCCAGATCTGAAAGACGCAAATCTGACAGAAACAAAGCATTCCAGGCCGAAACAGAAGATGCTGATGACTCTGAACAGGAAGATTCTGATGATGAAGAAGAATTGTCCCTCCTAACTAGAAGAGTTAAACAACTCTGGAAAAAGAGGAACAATAACTTCAGGAGACCAAGACCCAGAGGGGATCGATCAGAATCAACCTCAAAAGGTAAAACTAACAAAGATGTTACTTGTTATGAATGTAAAGAAACAGGTCACTACAGGAACGAATGCCCAAAGTTAAAGAAAGACAGCTCCAGAAAAGAGAGCTTCAAGAAAAACTCCCTCAGAACCAAGAAGGTATTAATGGCCACCTGGGATGATAGCGAATCTGACTCATCAGAATCTGACTCTGATGAACAGGCCAATGTGGCGTTCATGGCTACCACATCCAGGAACACTTCAGATGAAGAATCTGAATCAGAAGAGGTATTTTCTGAACTCTCTCGATCTGACCTAGAATCATGCTTGTCTGAAACTCTTAGCTCATATCAGAAACTAAAACAAAAATTTAAAGCAATAAAAGGTTGTCTTGAAGAAAAATTTGAAGAATGTGGCAAACTTGAGATGACTATTCTAGAACTAAAAGATGAAAACAAAGTTTTAACATCACTAAGAGATGCAGCTAAGAAAAATTGTTTAAAACTAGAAGAAGCGTTATCTCAAGCTCCACAAACTTCAAACACGATAATTTATAAATACGAAAAACCTTTCAAAAGTTTCTGAAAAATGGGATAGGAAGGAGTGTAACGGCATCCATGATTTATGGAGTCAGTCAGAACAATAGAAGAGGAATTGGGTATGATCCTAAGGAAGATAAAACTTCTACTAGTGACCAACCTAAATCCCCATTTTCATATCACTATACACACACACAAGAACAAAAATTTGATAATGCTAGAAAACCCAAGGTAATCAGAAACTCTGGGAAAACTAATCATAAAGGACCCAAGAGACTCTGGGTACCAAAAGATAAGATTGTTTATGTTGCAGATATCTTATGCAGCAAAGTTCAAACACCAGTCATGGTACCTGGACTCTGGATGCTTGCGACACATGACGGGAAGAAAGTCTATGTTCCAAAGCCTGGAACTTAAAGACGCTGGATTCGTAGGGTTCGGAGGAGATCAGAAAGGAAGGATCAGAGGCTCCGGAACTATTGGTAATGGTACTCTTCCCTCTATATCTGATGTCCTTTACGTAGAAGGATTAATGCATAACCTGTTATCCATAAGTCAATTAAGTGATAACGATTATGATGTAATCTTTAATCAAAAAACATGTAAAGCCATAAATCAAAACAATGGATCTGTCCTATTCACAGGCAAGAGGAAAAACAATATTTATAAAATTAATCTGTCTGATTTAAAAGAACAAAATGTGAAGTGTCTGATGTCCGTTCACGAAGAGCAATGGGTATGGCATAGACGCTTGGGCCACATTAGCATGAGGAAATTATCTCAGCTAAATAAACTCGAGTTAGTCAGAGGCCTGCCTAAACTAAAGTTTTCTTCAGATGCTCTGTGTGAAGCATGTCAGAAGGGAAAAATTTCAAAAACATCTTTCAAAAAGAAAACTATTGTTACTACCTCTAAGCCTCTAGAACTTCTTCACATTGATTTATTTGGTCCTGTGAAAACAGCATCAGTCAATGGAAAGAAATATGGACTAGTCATTGTTGATGATTTCAGTCGTTGGACATGGGTGAAATTCCTAAAGCACAAGAGTGAGTCTCACTCTGTATTCACTAGCTTCTGTTCCAAAGTGCAAAAAGAATTTGACTCTAAAATCGTAAGAGTCAGAAGTGATCATGGTGGGGAATTTGAAAACAAATTTTTTGAGGAATTATTTGACTCTAATGGAATATCCCATGATTTCTCCTGCCCTAGAACTCCACAACAAAATGGAGTTGTAGAGAGGAAGAATAGGACACTCCAAGAGATGGCAAGAACTATGATCAATGAAACAAATGTGGCTAAGCACTTTTGGGCCGAAGCTGTAAATACAGCGTGTTATATCCAAAATAGAATCTCCATAAGACCTATTCTGGAAAAGACTCCCTATGAACTGTGTAAAGGAAGAAAACCAAACATTTCATATTTTCATCCTTTTGGATGCCCCTATTTTATTTTAAACACTAAAGAACATCTGAACAAGTTTGATTCCAAAGCACAGAAAGGTATTATGTTAGGATACTCAAAACGCTCTAAAGGCTACAAAGTATACAATACAAAAACCAAAATTGTGAAAGAATCAATTCATGTCAGATTTGACGATAAGCTTGACCCTGAAAAGTCAAAGCTAGTTGAAAATTTTACAGATTTAGAAATCACTCTTGCAGGATCTGACAAAACTCCAGAAGCAACTGCCATTCAAGATCCTGAGGAAATTAATCTTCCATTAATCCCAAAGAAAGCTAAAAGTCGCCTCAACATATCTGAAGAATTGATTCTGGGTAACAAGGACGAACCTGTCAGAACCAGATCTACCTTCAAGACCTCTGAAGAGACTCCTCTGGGACTAGTGTCTCTGATCGAGCCTACTTTTTGTGATGAGGCACTTCAAGATAACGACTGGGTTCTAGCCATGCAAGAAGAGTTAGATCAATTCACAAAGAACGATGTCTGGGATCTTGTTCCTAAGCCCAGAGGCACTCACGTTATCGGAACCAGATGGGTATTCAGAAACAAGCTGAATGAGAAAGGAGAAGTCGTCAGAAACAAAGCTCAACTGGTGGCTCAAGGTTACAGTCAACAAGAAGGTATTGACTACAATGAAACCTTTGCTCCAGTCGCCAGGTTAGAATCTATTCGTCTTCTTGTATCTTTCGCTATAAATCATTCTATCAAATTATATCAAATGGATGTCAAGAGTGCATTCCTCAATGGTTATATATCAGAAGAAGTGTATGTCAACCAACCTCCAGGTTTTGAAAATCCAAATTATCCAGAACATGTTTTTAAACTTAAAAAATCTTTATATGGACTTAAACAAGCTCCCAGAGCTTGGTATGAACGGTTAAGTAACTTTCTTCTGAAACATAATTTTATCAGAGGGAAAGTTGACTCCACGCTCTTCTGTAAAAACCTTAAAAATGATCTCATGATATACCAGATATACGTTGATGATATCATTTTTGGTTCAGCTAACGCCTCTGTTTGTCAAGAATTCTCTGAGTTAATGCAGGCAGAATTTGAAATGAGCTTAATGCAAGAACTAAAGTTCTTTCTAGGAATTCAAATTAACCAAACTTCAGAAGTCACGTACGTTCATCAAAGCAAATACATAAAAGATGTTCTGAAAAAATTTGACATGGCTGAATGCAATTCTGCAAAGACTCCCATGCATCCAACATGCATTCTTGAAAAGGAAGAAGTCAGTAAAAAGGTTTGTCAGAAGCTCTATCGTGGTATGATAGGCTCCCTTCTCTATCTGACTGCTACTCGACCTGATATTCTCTTCAGTGTCTGTCTCTGTGCCAGATTCCAATCAGATCCTAGAGAAACTCACTTAACTGCAGTTAAGAGAATTCTCAAATATCTGAAAGGAACTCCTAACCTGGGCCTGATGTATGAGAAAACATCAGAGTATAGACTTTCTGGTTACTGTGATGCAGATTACGCAGGAGATAGATTGGAACGAAAAAGCACATCTGGAAATTGTCAGCTCCTGGGAAACAATCTGATATCCTGGGCAAGCAAAAGGCAATCAACTATCACTTTGTCCACTGCAGAAGCAGAATACATCTCAGCATCATTGTGCACGACTCAGATGCTCTGGATGAAGAACCAGTTAGAAGATCTGCAAATCTTCGAGAGTAACATTCATATCTTTTGTGATAATACTGCTGCCATTTGTTTAAGTAAGAATCCCATTTTGCACTCCAGAGCTAAGCACATTGAAATAAAACATCATTTTATCAGAGACTATGTTCAGAAAGGGATAGTCACATTGAAGTTCATTGATACAGATCATCAATGGGCAGATATCTTCACTAAACCCTTAG
Organism: Lathyrus oleraceus; assembly: GCF_024323335.1. Taxonomy (NCBI): domain Eukaryota; kingdom Viridiplantae; phylum Streptophyta; class Magnoliopsida; order Fabales; family Fabaceae; genus Lathyrus; species Lathyrus oleraceus. Next base: position 416,833,149 of record NC_066580.1, on the reverse strand, counting down.
CTAAAGATAGATTCCTCTTTATCTTAGAAAATCTGAACATTCAAAACTGCCCTGAATAAATTGTGCCTCTAAAGTGGTTAAATGAGACTCTAACATAAACAAATGGATTCTTCCTCTGACTCTGATACTTTTACCCAGTTAGAAGTTATCTGAGTTGGAAATCTCCAGGAACGAATCGTTTGGTATTCCTGAAGATCAGATAAATCAAAACACGTGGAGTGACTTGCGTCTAACTTTGGAACTTCTAGACAGCTGTCCAGCAGTAATCAAAGAACAGACTCTTGAGATCTCCTCGAGCAGTGTGCAAACTGTTGGGATTAGACATCATTTATGAGCCATAATCATTTCTCCCTCTAAACGTGCTAACTTGGTTTTTGTGTTAAAACTCTTATTTGCGTGTCGTTTTGCATGCGTTTTTTTTTGGATATTTAAACACTCTTTTCACACTTTGCACACACTTCACTCTCACTCACTCGTTTAACCCCAGTTCTCTCAAGCATTTCTGCCAACAGTTCATCTTCATCTCAGTTCTTCATCAACACCATGGATACTCAACAACAATCTGTGTTCAACTACTCTCAGCAAATGGATTCCAGCAACCCAGCTCAAAGCACCAACAACCCTACTCCAACAGTTACAGGCGTAGTTACAACACCAGTTTACAAGGAGCCTCACATTCTTGACCGTGAACCCCATATTAACCTTGCAACACCTTTTGAAAAACTGGACGTGCTGTGTGAATCCCTGGTGGATTTTAATAACATGAGAAGAAATGGCGTAGACCTCACTGAAGAACTTCATCAACAAGGTTGGGGAAACTACTTTCAACGCCTCTACGGTCCAGTTTACCCAAATCTCATTAAGGAATTCTGGAGATTTGCTGATGCTGACGATCATTTCATCGTCTCATACGTTCTGGGAGTAAAGATTGTGTTAATTGAAAAGTCCATCGCTGCTTTGCTGAACATGCAGAAAGATGGAGGAAGAAGGATTTACAACATCAATCCCAGGGCAAAATACATATCTCAAGAAATCAACCCAATGATTTTCAAACTAAACGCAGAAGGCAACCCCTCAAAGAACAAGGAACTGCATCAGAACCTCCGGGTCTGGCTCAAAATCATTCTGGGAACAATCCATCATCGCCCAGCGTCAAATTCATCAGATTACACCAATACAGATCAGAAATGTATTCTGTACTGTATTCATAAAGGTCTGAAGCTATGCCTCCCAGCACTCCTCTTCAAATACCTCAGAGATTCTGCACGAGAAACCAGAAATCACATGAAGCCCAGAACTTACATTCCCTTGGGAAGACTCCTCTCAGATGTACTGATAGAGAATGGTCTCGTGGACCATCTGGTAAAGCTCAGGCTTATGGAAGACATGGCAGTCGACACTAGAAGGCCTCTGAACTCCAGAAATCTGAAGAGCATGGGAATTCTGGAGAAGGTCAACGTTAGACCTACTCTGGACACCTCTTGGGAAGCCTTAAAAGATCAGAGGAAAATTCCCCATGGTCTCTATATGTTCTCCAAGGAAGAAACCAAAGAGGCAATTCTCCACTATCTCCAACGTCTGAAGGATGAAGGCGTGGATATCTCAGAATTCAGGTTGAGCGAACTGCCAGATAAAGCTCCCAACTTCGTGAGGCATAAAAGAGGTCCCTCTGAGAAGACATCACAGGCGAAGAAAGCGAAGCTAGGAGAATCCTCTGAATCAAGACCTCCAGCACCTCTGCAAGAGTCTTCTGGTAAGTCTGCCTTTCCTGCTCCTTCTGTACAGCAACTTGCTTCTTCTATTCCTCTACCAACCCCTCTATACACCCCATCTGAAACCCCTCCTTCAACGACCAGAACATCTCAACCACTCCCAAAATTTAACCTCGCCAATACCTCTTTACCCATATTTGAAGCTGAACAAATGAATGAAACCACCTCCTCTTCTTCAGTCCCAGAATCACCTCCTTACTGTATCATCTCATCTGACACAGAATTCTCTGACCCCGCCTCTCCCACTCTAGCCCAACTTCAGACTTAACACCTTTCCTCACAACAACCACAACAACCTCCACCTGAACCTGAAATTACCTCACCACCCACAAAACAACCAATCGTCACTCCATCTGACGTTTAACCCTCTGACCCCAACGCCTCTGACATTACCCCTCCAAACACTTCCGCTGAACCTCAAACTCTCAACCTAAGCCCTCCTACTTCCTTTCCTCTACCATCTGAACCTGAACACTCCCTGTCAACCCTAGAAGAAGCAATTATGTTGTTTGCAAGAGCATCCGTTGAAAAGGTCAAGTCTCTGACCATCAACTCTGGCATCAGTGATGATCCTGCCTCTGTTAAGACACACTGGAATAGAGTCATTGGCTGGATGACTTCTGAGGCCTTTAAGCTGAAGAACCTCTCTGAGCAAGTCAGAAACGACTTTATCAGAGACGATGAGGCAAGACTACATGAGCGCTTAGCCAGAGAAGCTGAGGAACAGGCCAGACGGGAAGCAGAAGAGAGAGCAAGACTGTAAGACCCCAATTTTGTCCCTAAGATCCCTCATGACATCATATCATAACATATCATTGCCTCAAGGATCATTGGACACCTTGCTTCCTTTCCTATGGGTGGGATCCCTTTGAGAGTGCTTCTTGATCACCAAGCATTGCTTGCATTTGTATGTCATTGCATTTCTTTTAATCCCTAACCAAAAGGTACAAAAATATGTCATTAACCCTTGTTACTTGCAGCTGAAGCATTTGCAGGTCAAGCAATGAAAGGCATTCATTGAGCAATAAATGGTGGTTATTCTTGAGATTTGGACCCCATGATCATTATCAAGAGTTCATATGAGCTATGATGTCATTTTGAAGCAAAATCCCAAGTGGTAGAGGCTTAAATTTCATCAGGACATTTCCAGGTCATCTGAAGACCCAGAAAGTCAACTGCAAAGTCAATTGTGGATTTGGAGGTGGGGAGTGATTAGAAATACTTCATTCATGTTCAAACAAGTCTCATTTGACATTTAAAACACTCACATTGAAGAATTTGAAGTCAAGTCAAAAATTTCCCAAAATGGAAAGTGACCCATAATTTGAAGTTTCCAAAAATGGAAGGGTTTTGGACCAACTTCAACTCAATCTTACATCATCAAAAAAGCTTCAAATGAAATTTTGTTGAACATGAAAGTTGTATATCTTTCTCTCCAATTTGTAAAAAGTCCAAAAGCATGAGCATCTGATGAATGGTTGAGGAGATATGATCCAATCATTGCCAAGTGTGCATGGAACTTCACATGAGCATAACTTTTGAACCAAAGCTCCAAATTTGGTGGTTCTTTTTGCATTTTGCTTCTCATGACATGATCTTTTCAAAACATTCACCACATTACATGAATTGTCATCATATGATCACTTGCTATTCCATGCCTTTTGTCATACCCCGATTTTGACCCTGTAATTTTTCCATTTTTTCTTTTATTTTTTGCATTTGCATACATTCATCAGTATAAAACGGATTTTAATATCTTGACTTTTTTATTTTTAATTTGATTTTAATTTCGAATTAAGTTTAATTCCAATTGTCAATTTAATCTTAATTGTTTATTTTTACTAATGATTAAAACTCTAATCGATTTTTATTTCCAAATGAATGTTAGAGTTGATATCCAAGTAATTTTAAATGAATTATAAATTAATTTGATTTTAATTTAGTTTTTACTGATTTGTTATTATTTAAATTGATATTTAAGTTAGTTTTGGATTATGCCTAAAAATCCTTTCCATTTTATAAACCAATTATCCACATTTTATGATCATTTGCATATCCATAAAAAGGCAATATAAAAAAAGGCATGGTTAGTAATGCTACATTCTCATACATTTCATTCCATTAATATTTATATATCATGAGCACATTTTACATGTTAAAGCCAAGCATGTTTCCATGAGCATAGTGACGACATTTCACCATTGTATACATATATCACAAAGAGGGCCAATTACAATCAGAATGAAAAAGAGGGAGAGTCTTGGTATGCCTCATGATTCCGTACTCCACGCTTCCACTTGCCATGCATTTTCTAACCAAGAAGCTACCGTAAGTGATTGCCGGCATGGTGTGAACTACAAGACAGGATTTTTGTTACTTTGACTTCAAGTCCGTCAAACCGCCCTTTTGAGCCTAGAAGCAAAGGAGAACATCGTTTTAATACCGAAATTGTGGCAAGACGAACCTACCAATTCACAAGACAATATTATCACCTGAAGATGAAAGCAGTTGCAATCAAAATTCAAACCAATTCACGTGGAAGATTTACCAGAAAATCCTACCTTGAATTAAGGATTTCTGCCTTTGTCTTACAGACAGGTTTTCGGGCTAGGGCTGCTCGGCATGCTCGTGATAAATTGAGATATGAAGAGCAAACACCTACCTTCATGAATGCTCACAAACAACAAGTTCCCATTTTTGTCATCCAAAGCAAGCACCACTTGTCATAACCTGCACAAAAGGGAACATTTCAAAACCAGCAGAAAAACCACATAACAAAGCCATATTACGGTTTCATCCCAGTTCATAAAATCCAGCCACATATACAACTGTGATACCTTTGATCCATAGTACATTTCTTCATTAGGTGCAACAATTTTCAAGGGAATGCAGAGTGGTGATAGTGATGCTATTTGGTTAATGCAGGGATGGCTATTTACATATGATCCGTTCTGGAGACCTCCTCAAATGAAGGCTCTTTTGCACTCTGTTCCTGAAACATTGAGATGCATGGGATATTAGAAGATGTAGCATCTGGTCCAATTGAAGCACGAGCAAGTGTTAACTCAACAATGGTTGGAGTTGGAATGTCGATGGAAGGTATCGAACAAAACTGCAGGAGCATCTTCATAACCTGCCAAAACATCTTCCAACTCAGAAAAATCAATGCAAAGAAGAAGGATATAGACGCTTTTGTGACTGCTGATTTCAAGCTCATTAACTATAATCCTGCACCAAAACCAGTCCTACATCAAAATTATCTGCAAGATGTAAATTACCTGATGGTCTGCTGCATGTTAAGCCATGTCCTTGTGGACATTTTCCTTTAAGATCTCCAACATCTATAACAAGTCCTTCGACACCACTGCAGCTTCGTGCTTTGGTTCCTTCCATCGGTGTTTCTAGAACAATGATTCTCATAGGCCTCAAGGAAATTATTGTACATCAAATCATCTTCTGCCATGCGAACCTGGGACCAAACATGAATAATTTTGATGTGTGAATGCATATGTGTCGGCTGAACCATGTGATTGGGAATGGGAGAGCCTCTGAACAACTATTCTGCTGTGGTAGAATCTGTTCGTATCATGACTGGGTCACCATTTCAATTGTCATTTAAGAGGATTACCATCTCAACGGTTGGCATCATTCATGCTATCGACAAGCTTCATAATGCTTTGCCTGGTTTGAACTTGGCAGTCTTACTACACGCACCAGCCCGAGACATCCGTTGTCAGATAATGCCCGCTGCCCGTGCTTTTCCTTTGGAAAAACTTATGAATTCACTGCAAGAATATCAAAAGAAAAGTCTGCAGAAAATATTAATTGAATACATAATGCTTGATGGTGTGAATGATGAAGAGAAGCACGCCCACCTATTAGGAAAACTGTTGGAGACATTTGAAGTGGTAGTGAGCTTGATACCTTTCAACTCCATTGGGACATTGAGTCAATTCAAACCTACTAGTAAGCAGCAAGTGTTCAACTTTCAGAAATTTTAAGAGGTACCTATGATATTAGAACAACAGTTCGGAAGCAGAATGACGTGGGAGACGAAGAACTTACCAAATTCAACGCACTAGAATCATAGCTTTGGTGAGAAGGCTTGAGCTTGATGCAGAGAAGTTGCTCATGCTTTTACTAAATGTTCACTGCAGTAAAAGATAAAACAATCAGCAAGGCAGTTAAAATTCGAAAATCCCAAAATGGAATAGAGACAAAAACATAGAAGAAATCATAAACCCAGATTACCTTTCCGAGTCCAATGATAAAACAGGGCAATCACTTCTGAGCAGAAAAAAAGCACTTCTGGAGTTGTTCTTCTTTGGACTTTTGAGCACCAATTGAAACCCTAATCTGTGAGCATAAAAGGGGAGAAAGAGAAATCAGTGGGAGAGACGAAAATTGAGAGAGGGAGGCGACCATAAACACGAAGCCCTAATCCAAAAAAAACAAGAAAAACGCTAAACATCAAGGGAACGAACCTGATTTCCATTGACGGCGGAAAACCTTGAAACCTAGCGAAGGGATCCCATTGCAAGAAGTGAGTTTCTTCATCTCTGACCTCTATTTCATTCTCTATTTCATTCTTATCCTGTTGAGTGAGAGAGGTGAGCTAGAGTACGGAGAGGCGATTTCGAGAGATGAGTGAGAGAATGAGAGAGAAGGACGTTTGAGCTACTGTTTCGCGTCCTCTTTTTTTTTTCTTTTCTCGTTTATTTATTCAATGTTTTTTTTTTCTTTTTTAAAACAGACTACTCCCTGCAATTAGCTTTTGTTTTGAAATTTAGATTTTTTTCCTTAAGTATATAATAGGTTAATTAGGAATATTAAATAATTTTAGTTTAGAATATTAGATTTTTTAGGATATGATTAGAAATTAAAAATTAGATTTATGTTTAGAATAAAATAATATTAGTTTAGAATATTAGATTTTTTAGGATATGATTAGAAATTAAAAATTAGATTTATGTTTAGAATAAAATAATATTAGTTTAGAATATTAGATTTTTTAGGATATGATTAGAAATTAAAAATTAGATTTATGTTTAGAATAAAATAATTTTAGTTTAGAATATTAGATTTTTTAGGATATGATTAGAAATTTAGAATTAGATTTATGTTTAGAATAAAATAATTTTAGTTTAGAATATTAGATTTTTTAGGATATGATTAGAAATTTAAAATTAGATTTATGTTTAGAATAAAATAATATTAGTTTAGAATATTGGAATTTTTTTTAGGATCATAATTAGGAGTTAATCTGATTAATTAGGATTTTTAATTTTGATTAGTTTAATTAGGTTTAATTAGGGTAGTCCAACAGTTTCCTATTTATTAGTTTTTTTTATTTTTATTTCTTTTTTTTTATTATTTATTTTGATTTATATATTTAAATTAGTATTAAAATAACAATTAGTTTGTAAGTGATCTGGTGGAGAGGAGTGATGTTTAGGTCTTTAGTGTAGTGGGTTTGATTCCCCTATGTGTAGTTTTTTTTTCTTTTAACATTTTCTTTTGTGTTTATGCTTTATTACTCATAGTTTTTATTATTTAATAACATAGATTTGTTTTTTCTTTCAATTGCATCATGCATTCGAAACCATTTTTTTTAACTTATAAAAATCATATTTTCTCGATTTAATATCGAGCCCCTTTTTCACACCCTTGTAAGTCGATTGCTTTTTAAGCATCGCCATCAACCTCACATAGCTTACTCTTGGGCTTTCTTACAATGAGCCAGTTCTCTTGCACTTACACTCATACTTTACATTATTTGTTGTTTGGGCCCGATTTAATCATTCCAATATTTTGAATCCCCATTTGACAAAATGTACCCCACTCCCCCGATGTGTAATAATCTTGTACTATTTTATTTCTCTATTGTTTGGTTGTTTAGTTAGATACTAATATAAGAATAAAATCAACAATTTCAAAAAATACAAAAAATATGACTCGATCCAACGTCGAGTATTTTCTCAATAAACAAATCAAATCATTTCTCCCTCCTATTCCATTCCAGTTCTTCCAAACTTTCATCAAACGCTTGGTTTAACGTCAAGCCATTTTTCCTGATAAAAACTCAAAAATATTAATCCCTATCTAAACCCTTTTCAATAAGATGGAAATGGAACATGGTGTATACCATGCACTCCTGAGGTTAAGATTCGAGACGTATGCCTCGCCAATCTTAACTCTCGCCATCATCCAAAATTATCCACTTTGTTCTCTCGAACACTCATTCAAATTTCTCAAACGTCCATCAATACTTGATCTAGGTCAAGTCATTTTCACAACAAAACTCAAAATACCTAAATCTTATTTAACACTTTTTCAATAAAGGTGGAAATGGAACATGGTGTATACCATGCACTCCTGAGGTTAAGATTCGAGACGTATGCCTCGCCAATCTTAACTCTCGCCATCGCCTAAAATTGTCAATGCGGTTTCTTCAAACCCTTTCTCAGTCAAATTCCAAAATACTTAATTCCTATCTTAACTTTTTTTTAATAAAGATGGAAATGGAACATGGTGTATACCATGCACTCCTGGGGCTAGGATTCGAGATGTATATCTCGCTCATCCAAGTTCTCGCCATCACTCAAAATACATCCAACCAATCAAACTTTTTTCTCGCCGCCGTGCGATTAATCAAAAACCTTTTTCATAAACGAAAGGTATATTGTCTTAAGGTGATGCAAAACAATGTTTCGGCCACGATTGTTGAGTAGAGATAAATGACGCTGTTCCGAATGTAGATTTATAAATCCGTTCGATGTGTGGTATGCGTTCACTCCTCATCTGTTTTGGGTAAAACGATGTTTTTGTCGATTAATACAATATAGCTTTCGCTAAAATCGACCAACAAACAAACATTTTTCTACCCAGAACTACGTAAGCCTTGATTTCTCTTTTGAGATACGTAGGAGCAGGATTTTTAAATCTTGTCAGGCCCACTAATAAAAAACTTAGGTTTAGTCCTTCGTCAAAAATCCAAAAACATTTTTCCTCTCTTTTACTCTTTCTTTCCCACTTAATAATTTGAAAAGCCTAATATTTTAACTAACATTAACGCACACAACTGACCTAATGGTTCCCGTTGAGTACAACGGACGTGAGGGGTGCTAATACCTTCCCCTTGCGTAATCGACTCCCGAACCCTGATATTGGTTGCGATGACCATATCTTATCCTTTCATTTGTCTTGGGTTTTATCGATATTTCCCCTTTCCTTTTTAGGAATAAATAAAGTTCGGTGGCGACTCTGTTCAGTCCATCATTGCGAGCGTGCGATCACGCTTCGCTTTGAAGTCGTATCCCCATTTTTTCGAGGTGCGACACCTTTTTTGGAGGGAAATTGCAAAATTCAAAAATGGTGCATTCTATGGACTTTCTACCATTGCCAATGTGTTTAAAAGATGATTTTAAGTGACTTTGATCAAGGAAATGGTACTGTTCACGTAGGGTTAATACATGCACCATGCATTTTCAAAAATTTGCAAAACACTTTAGTTTCATTAACCAAGTTAATTATGGATTAGTCAAGTGATTAGGAAAGCATATATATACTCTAATCATAACAGAACTAAAGGAGGTTAATCATTTTTCACCATTTTTAGATCTAGAAACTTTTTCCCTCCAAAATTTTCTCTCAATCAAAACTTGAAAATTCTCCACATAGCATAGTATTTTTCTTCCATATTCTGGTTTATTGAGTGTAGTGGATGAAGAATCAAACATTGGATCATTGAATTCAAGCAGAAATCAAGCATACTCCAAGCAAATTCATGAAGATGGAAGTGGAAAATTAATCAAGATCCAAGCCACTACAAGCTCCAATTTCTTCATAAAGCTTCAAGTCATCAATATAGGAGTGGATCTGGACGCTTTAGGAGCTTGAATCACTGGTTTTATTGTTCTGCTCTTCAAGAGGTAAAAATTCGAATCTCTCAATTCTTCAATCCATTGCCATGTTTAGGTAGAGCTTTTCATGCTGATCAATCTGATATAAAATTCGTGTGAAATGGATGAAAAATGGATGAGTTATGCTTGATTAAAGTTTGACATGTCAAAATGTTTTGGCTCGTATCTCTTAATCCATGGCTTGTTAGGCTTAAATGTTGATTGATCTGTAACCTACATTGCACAAGCTTTCATTTGGTATAGATTTTGCTGGATTCTGGAATAATTTTCTGAACACATGCACTGTAGCACCACCGTCTTCGCGAAGAAGACGGTGGAAACCTCCGCGCACCATACGCGTACCATACGCGTACCACCTGCAGTTTCTTGACCTTACGCGTACCATACGCGTACCAGCGCTAGGGCTTTGTCTGGTTCAGGCGCACACACGCTTCGATTCCTGCATGCTGCATATTTTCAAACTTAAATCCATTTAATATTTCCCTCCAATTTTTCCATGCATTGTCCATTTTATTTCAACATTTTTTCCAAACTTCAAAAATTCATATTAAATTGAAAAATGATCCAAAAAATGCCTGGTTTTTTGATACTTGATCCTTAGGATGTCTAGAATGTGATGATGTTAAATTTGTAAGTTGTGCATGGCTGGAATTTTATTTGCTCTAGGTTGATTGAACACATGTGCATTTATGACCTTGCCTTACTCTTTCTATCATGAAATGCTTGATTTTAATCCAATGGACTTGAAATTTTACATGATGATTCTAGACATATTGATGGATGTTTTAGGCTTGGTTTGGTATTTTTCCCATTTACCATTTCTGTTTTATGCTTGTGTTAACATGGTGTGACAATGTATGTCACACATTTGGTTGTTCAACTTGCACAATTTAATTTCCATACCAAATGATCTTTGATGCTTCTAGTTTTTTGTATGTTGATCATGTTGGATGTGTTGAATGCTCATGAATTTTTCCATAATTATTTGAATCATTTCTGTTTTGTTTTGGAATTTTCATTCATGATGTCCATATATGAGCTTTGAAATTGCCTTTGACTTCTTTTGATCATGAAATGCTTTTGCTTATTGATTTTGATGTGAGCCTTTTTAGGACTTGTTAATATGTGTTTGAAGTTGCAATGTGTTGAATTTCAGATCCTGTTTTGAAGTTTTTCTTCATCTTTGACCCTAGGCTTTGACCTAGTGGTTTGTTGCTTACATGTGAGCTTTGAATTTCAGGTTTAAGCATCCAAGTTCCATGGTTGATGATGCTTCATCATTTGGATTTTGATATTTGCTTTTGATTGCTAACACTTGCTGTTTTGTAGGTTGATGATAACTCATTTGAGTTTGCCTTATGGCTTTTGTGTTGTATATTGGGATTGTCTGTTGGTTATTAACTGTTGTCTGTTTATCTGAAAGTTGTACTGATTGGTTTAGCTGTTTCCACAGGTACCTAAGTTGCTTTAAGTTCATTTGAACTTTTCTTTGCTTTTGCTTGTGGTTGGCATACCACTTAGGTATAATCTCTAATCTTCATGTAGTCTGGAAGACCTGTCATGTTACTTTGACAGGCACCTGTCTGAAGCCCTCCTTAAGAGGCCACGTTTTTGTTTGTTTAATTTTTGTGCCAAGCAGGTAAAGTCCTCTTAAGAGGCAATTGGCAGATAAAAGGGATGTGTAATCTATCCCCTGCTATTCAGTTGTGTCATTCACTTTGCTCACACCATGTGTTGATGCATCGTGAATAAGAACCCAAGATCTTATAGAGTCAATCATTTGTGGAGAAGAGTTCCTACATTCTGAACTCCCACACTTTCTATTGTTTAAAGCTCTCCCAGGCCAGGGATAAGAGCTATGAGGCATAACCCTCACCTCCATTTCATCTGCTTCACCCTAACTCTCAATGTTAGGGTTAAGAGCTCAAAATGCCCCATTCCAGTTGGCTGTAAAGCCTAACCTTGCTTGAGCCTAATTGATTGTGTATAGTGTGTGCTAATTGATTTCTTGTTTGCTGGTTTGCCCATATGTGCATAATTGTTTGAGTATGCCTTTGTGCATTGTTTTCATCTTTGAGTATTAATTGTATATCATTTCATGATCATTGTTCATATCTTTGTGACACTTTGTTTGTCCATTGAGGAATCAATTGTAAGTCCATTTATTGGCAGTTGTTTCCTATGATCTGGGAGGAGTTGGGACTAAGACCATTGATTGGCATCCCATTTCCTTGGAGTCGAGTGTAAGACCATTTATTGGCAGCTTGTTTCCTCTTGCTTCTTGCATTTATTTCTCTTTGTTTTAGGAGATTGGTATAAGCCCATTGATTGGCATCTGGTATCCATTTTGTTTTAGAAGATTGATATAAGTCCATTGATTGGCATCTGGTATCCATTTTGTTTTAGGAGATTGGTATAAGTCCATTGATTGGCGTCCGGTATCCATTTTGTTTTGTGAGATTGGAATAAGTCCATTGATTGGCATCCGGTATCCATTTACTTTGTTCATCTGTTATTTGCTTGTTGCCTTTTCCAAAGGAATCACTTGGATCATCTACATATGATCTCAAGAGGTGAGCATCTAAGAAGTTTTGCATCCCTTAACCCTCACCCTTTTTGTTCTAAACCTCCATTTGCATGTTAACTCAAACCAAAAAATATTGTGCAAACATTTTCACTTCTTTTCAAACTAGAAACCTAGGCTTTAGGCCTTTGATTTTCAAACTTCACTTTCATGATACTTCTTTTGAATTGAATTCTAATCATACTTTGACTTCATTTTGTGAATAATCCTAATTGGTTAACTTCACTCATTCAATTATTTTGTGGCTCAAGTCCACTTCTTGATAAGTTTTCATACATTAGCCATAGATCTCAATTATATTAGTGGTTGATGTTAATCTCACCTTTTGTCCTTAGTGATTGAATTGTAAGACTTCCTTGCTTATTATAGGGCATGGTCCCTCACTAGCAAGTTGAAGCTTTTCTCACATGGTGGACTGTGGTTTGTATAGGTTGAGTTTTCTCCCATGGATAATGAAAGACCTTAGGGCTTTTGTTTAAAATCAATCCACTTACTTTTTGGAAATCTTTTAGCCGAACTACGAGGTTTTGATCCTGTAAAGGTACGTAGGCAATGGTTATCCATCCAAACACAAAAAAATAATAAAACTTGTATATTCTTTTCTCATCCTCCCAATCAATGTTTGCATAATAAATATTTGTCATAAACAATATCTTTTGCAACAATTTGTGAAAAGGGTTCCCTAGGAGTACCTAGGATGCTTTGGGTGCCTAACACCTTCCCTTTGCATAATTACCCCCTTACCCAGATCTCTGACCTTTTCATTAGTTTTCTATGTGTAAAACTTCTTAGGCTTTTGTTCGCTTTTTAGCCATTCCTTTGGATAAATAAAAGTGCGGTGGCGACTCTATCTTTGTATGCTTTGCTTTTGATTTAGTCAATAAATCATAAAGTGACGAATACACCGCTACAAAGACAAGAAGAACTTCAAAGGGTAAGGGAAGCTGAAGCCAAAGCTCTAGCTGATGTTGCTGCTGCTGCTGAAGCTGAAGCAAAAGCTGCTGCTGAAGCTGAAGCCAAAGCCACTGAAGAACAGAGTGCTCTGACTCAGGGGGAGTCCTCTACATTTGCCCCTTTGGTTCTCAAAACCCTTGAGGAGCTTCAAAAAGAGCAGAAGGAAGTCCGAGCCAGATTGGATCAACAGGACACAATCAATGCCAACATCCAGAATCTGCTGACCCAACTGCTTCAGAGGATGCCTCCCTCTCCCAACCCTTAGGCACCTAGGACTTTTTTTCTTGTTGCTTTATGTTTTGTCTCTGATGTTTTTTCTCTTATCTGGATATATCTATATATATTTTCTTCCTGCTTATTACTTTTTTAAGTCTTTTTGATTCTGAAAAAAAGGGGGAGAAATCAAACAGCTCTGATGAAAAATTGTCTAATTCCTCAAGCACTCTGCAAACATACTATTCAATTAAAATCTATCTAACACTCTTTGACTTAGAAAGATGCAGAAAGGTATCTAGAAAACTTCATTGCTTGGAAGCTCTGGTAAGAACTTCTGAACTCCATAACTTATCTCAGGGGGAGCTCACTTCTATCTGATATGATAAACTCTTATATCTGAATGTTTCATCTGTCATTTAAGTTTGTTTTGTCATCATCAAAAAGGGGGAGATTGTAAGAACAAAAATAGTTCTACAACAGATTCCAGGATTTTGATGATAACAAAGGATGAAACCAAAAATGGCACTCTAACGAAAAGTTTCTAAGTGTGCAGGACTCTGAACAAGAACAAAGGAATCTGATCGCTTTATCAGATACAAAATAAAATCAGATACAAAGTACCAGAAGATCAGAAGCATCTGAAGTGGAAACGCGCCCTAGAAGCTCTGACTCTGAGCAAAACAACATATCAGAATATCAGAAGCATCTGAAGAAGTTCTGACTCTGAGCAACAGCATATCAGAATACCAGAAGTTCTCAACTTCCTCTGAAGTCAACACTGATGATCTGAAAGACCAGGACTATCAGAAGCTCTAATGTCATTTCTCAGATCTCAGATTAATAGAGTAATTCAGACTCTGACGAAGAACTTCCTCATCCAGAAAGAGTAACGGCAACTACATCTTCAAAGGGAAAGAAACTATATCTGGAAAGAAGTTATTCAGGGAGACAAACTTGTTTTGGCAAGAAACAACAGAAGTTATGGCATTAAACTCTCATCAAGACAAAATATCTGCCATCACTACAACAGTCCTTTCACCTCTATATAAAGGACGGCGAACCTCATTGAGAGACACACCGGAACGTACAGAAATACTCTACTCTCTCTCTCTCTTAATCTTTCACGAGCTTTTGCTCATAACGTGAAAATTCTTACTTGCTCAAATTTCTATAATATTTGCTTTATCCTAGAAGCACTCTAGATTACAAATTCTGTTTTTACCTAAATTGATTTTTATTCCTCAAGTGACTCTGCGCAGTCTATATACTTGGGAGGACTAAGAGATCTTTCTCTTAAACGTTGGTTGTAATAATCTTTCAAGATTAGTGGATTAAGTCGTTATTAAAGGCGAAATCACCTTGGCCGGGTGGACTGGAGTAGCTTTGTGTTATAAGCGAACCAGTATAAAATCCTGTGTGTTCTGATTCTGAAAAAGCGCTTATTTTCCAAAATAATTCAAACCCCCCCTTCTTGTTTTTCTCACCTTCAATTGGTATCAGAGCTTCGGCTCTGTTATTGATTTTCTAATCAAACACTTAACAGTGTAGAGAGATCCAGAACGAGAAAAACTATGGCCCACACAAATGAGAGAGACAGTTACAATGCTAAGCCTCCTGTCTTTGATGGAGAGAAATTCGATTACTGGAAAGATAGAATTGAAAGTTTCTTTCTAGGCTATGACGCTGATCTCTGGGACATTGTCACAGATGGATACAAACCTCCTGTAACAGATGTTGGAGTTGAAGTTCCCAGAAGTAAGATGTCAGACGATCAGAAGCGAGAATTCAAGAATCATCACAAAGCCAGAATGATACTTCTCAATGCCATATCATACAACGAGTATGAAAAAATTACCAACAGAGAAACATCTAAAGACATACTCGACTCTCTGAGGATGACTCATGAAGGAAACTCTCAGGTCAAAGAAACAAAGGCTCTGGCTCTAATCCAGAAATATGAAGCCTTCAAAATGGAGGATGACGAAGCCATAGAGGTAATGTTCTCTAGATTCCAAACTCTTATTGCAGGTCTCAAAGTTCTAGACAAAGGATACACAACTGCAGACCATGTCAAAAAGATAGTCAGAAGCTTGCCAAAGAAGTGGAGACCCATGGTCACTGCCTTAAAGCTTTCAAAGGATCTGAACAACATCAGTCTTGAAGAGCTTGTCAGTTCACTCAGAAGTCATGAGATAGAACTAGAGGAAGATGAGCCTCAAAAGAAGAACAAGTCTGTAGCATTAAAGTCCAGATCTGAAAGACACAAATCTGACAGAAACAAAGCATTCCAGGCCGAAACAAAAGATGCTGATGACTCTGAACAGGAAGATTCTGATGATGAAGAAGAATTGTCCCTCCTAACTAGAAGAGTTAAACAACTCTGGAAAAAGAGGAACAATAACTTCAGGAGACCAAGACCCAGAGGGGATCGATCAGAATCAACCTCAAAAGGTAAAACTAACAAAGATGTTACTTGTTATGAATGTAAAGAAATAGGTCACTACAGGAACGAATGCCCAAAGTTAAAGAAAGACAGCTCCAGAAAAGAGAGCTTCAAGAAAAGGCAAATCAGAAGAAGAGATATACAAGACCGTACTTGTTAAACAAGTGATTTTCCATCTTCATATTCTCCGATTAACACTCGTCGGAGCAAGTCTCAGCTTCAGAGGTAGGTCCATTTCCATCATTTCATCGCATTCTGATTACTGTGTTGTACCTAGCATCAAGCTGATGCAAAGCCCTAACAAGTGGAGCTATGAATCATGTTAATGGCTATGTAATTTGTGTGTGAAGTTTTAGGGTTCGTCAGAGATTTGGTTTGGTTAGGGTGTTAGATACGAAATCTTGAGGAATTGGTAATGGATTCTTATCCTAGAGGTTAAGACAAGGCCAATGGAGAGTCCAATTTTCATTTCTGGTGGCCACCGCCGCCGAAAGTGATTTCCGACGCGGTGGCCCATGGTGGAAGTCAGGTGAGAGTGATCTGAGATGACCATGAGTGAGCGTGCATGTTTAAGCCTTTCAAATCCAGTTGACCTTGTGCCAGACAACACCCATTTTCTTGGGTTGCTTATGGATGGGCTTTGGTTATTCCAGCCCAATGTAAATTGCTGTCTCACCCCAGCTTTGCTCATACACCCCCTGACCAAAAACAAATGTAGTGGGCCTTGAACCTTAAAGGCACATGCGCCAGATTCATTCTTTCACCCTTGTTTCCAGGGCCCGCACCCCCTCTTGGTCCATTTCTTAATTGCCTTTAACTTATTTTTTAATCTTGTTTTGTCATTTTTATTAATTATTTTTTTGGCCTTTTAATTTTTGTTAATTAGGCTAATTAGAATATTAAAATTAAGATTTAATTTGATTTAGAATTTAGAAATATTTAGGGTTAGTTTCTAATTAGAAATTAATTAGCAATATTAACATGTTAGATCATAATTAGAAATTAGGATAAAAATGAGTAATTGGATTAATTTGTCTTGATTAGTAATGATTAGGGTGATTAGCCTTTAATTAGATTTAATCCTAGTTTAATTCTCAAGTTGGACATACCATATAAAATAACCTTTTTACCCTTTTAGGGTTTATTTTGGTATTTTGACCATACAAATGCATGCTCCCTTTGAAATTTTGATTTAGAAGTTTTAAATCAAGTTTTGGTTAACAATTGCACGTTCCCTTAGGTATAGCCTTTGAGTTAATTCTAACCATTAGATTATGATTAATGATAAAGTTTCAAACTAATTCTAACCCTCGATTCAAGTTGACCAAAAGCAATTTTGATCAACTAAATCCTTTGATCATGTATAATCCCACAGTCTAATTTAAGTGACCAAAAGACCCTTGGTCACTTAATAAGACTTTTTCTGTACACTGTGGATCTCCAAGCTTCAAGATCAAACTCTCAATCAAGGCATCCTCAGTCATACCAAGCAGCGGATTATACAAGATAAATCAAAGGTCAACACTTGGTAAATACGGTTCAAATTGAATGAAACAAGCCTTAAGTAATAAGGAATGATGAGACGGAGTTTCTCTTACCCTTGTCTAGACTGACTCTGCGTACGGGGCGTAAGCCCTAGATATTCAGAGCATTCTCCCTTATTCATAGACTTTTGTGCAATACGATTCGAGTAAATTACCAAGTCTTCTTCATACAAAGCAATATCAACACAAGGAACAACAATGCGGATTCTTCTCCAATAACTCGTCTAGAGTGACTTTGCGCACAGGGTGTAGGCCCTAGCTATTCAAAGTATTTTTCCTTATTCATAGAATTTAGTGTGATTCTTATCAATAAACTGTCAAGTCTCTTCATATTCCACTAATCAATCAATCTTTTCTTTTGCCTCAATCATCTTGTTGTCAGTCTTAGTAGACTGAACTACGAAAGCTCGAATTTCCTTATTGCACTATAAGGATACGTAGGCAGGAGAATTCAGATTCTTCGCGAGCTACCCTATTTATCAATCCTTCATTCTCCATCCATTCAATCATTACCATCTTTTTAAGATCAAATATACTTTTCCTTAGACTCCTTGTACATCCTTTTAGGATGATATAACGACAAACCACCTCATGAACCAAGAGTGGTTTGGATTGTCCCCAGACATTTAATTCATTCTTTTTTGGCTAAGACGTCGGTTTACTCTTTGATTCAGATTCTATCTCTTCCATGGATCCAAGATACCATTCTTTATTGATCTCGAAGTGTTTGTTCCTCAGCCAGTGATATATTATTCCTTGTACACAACAATACTTTCTCCTGGGCCATGCATATACCCTTTTAGGACGATATAGCGACAATCCATCTTGTGAATCAAGAGTTGTTTGGATCATACCCAGACATTTAATTCACCTTATTTTTGGTTATACCATATAGTGGCAGCCCGACTATTCCACATATCGGTTAATGCCAATTTTACTCTTTGGTTCCAAGTTCACTTTCCATTTGTGGGTTCCATTGATACCACTATGTTGGTGCAAGTTATACTTATCATCACTCCCAATCTCTCTCATTTGTTCTCGGTGTTCTACGAACTACGATTGCTCTGACTTTCTCATTGCATGATGAGAATACGTAGGCACGAGGATGTGAATCCTTGGCGAGCATACTCCTAATTATTCCATCTTTCGCCTTAGGGAACCATCCATATCTTTCACGATCCATTATTTACATTCGATCGTAAATCGTTCACCCTAGTGACATATTGTTTCTTTGAATCCGAAATACCACTCCCTTTGGAATTCCATATACATCCTTTTAGGATGATATAATGGCAATCCATCTTGTGAATCAGGAGTTGGTTCGGTCGTACCTAGACATTTAATTCACCTTGTTTTCGGCTATACCATATAGTGGTATCCCAGCTAGTCCACATATCGGTTAAAACCAGTTTTACTCTTGGTTTCATATTTCACCCTTGTTGGAGTTCAAATCACACTATCCTCTAGTTCAGACCAAACTGTTATCACAACTCTTTTCACCTCCTACCACTAGTTCTTTGAACTGTGGAGCTCTGAATTCCTCATTACACTATGAGGATACGTAGGCACGAGGGCCATAATCCTCACCGAACACTTTATCTATTTCTCATCTTTTCCCATTCTTTTGTGAGTAATCTTTAGATAACACCCATTCGAGCTAGAATAATTCAAAACGGTTCCCATGGAGTACCATGGATGTAAGGGGGTGCTAATACCTTCCCATTGTATAACCGACTTCCTTACCCATCATATCTCTTTCCCCCGGGTTTTATCGATGTTTTCCTTTTCCTTCTTGAATAAATAAAGTTTGATGGAGACTCCGTTGTATGCTCGAGCATGCGATACGTCCAGGTATATTTCCGCTAGCTTCAGTTGGCGACTCTGCTGGGGATACTCTTCTACTTGGAGTACTTCCTAGTCCCTAAAAGGAGTCAAGCCTAGTTTTGGTTTTTTCTCACTACTTTTAAGTGTTTATCGTTATACCTTACTTGCTTTTTATTATTCGTCATTTATCTTATTATTGTTATATTCCCACATTCTGGATATCTGTATATGCTTTTGTTGGATTGGGGGGACCATACATGAGAGAGAAGCTTTATACCCGAGCTTGAGTACAAACACAGGATAGTAACGTGACTAGAGTCATGTTTGACCTTCGTGGAGTTATTCCACGATTATGGTTGACACGAGACGTCACACATATAGTAGATCCTTTTGGGAGCATCATTGTTCGATGAGTCATTCGTCTAAGACAATGGTATCTCAAAATGGGTCATAGACTCTAGGTAACTTTTAGGATCACCCTTTGAGGATAGTACATACCTCTGAGATGGATATTGGGGTTTTTCTGCAGGAAACCAAGATGCTTCATAACCGTTTTCTTGTGTATATGCTGGACCTTTGAACTTGCAACAAACAGAATATGCAGTTTATCCAGAATATGCCAGAATTCTGATTATGTGGCATCTCACCATCATTGCATCATATAACATCATTGCATCATAATGTTAATTTTTCTTGTCACATTTGTATTTTTCCTAAGTACTTTTGGGAAGATGCGATTAACACGGCATGCCATGTTTAAAATATGGTGCTCATTTGACCTATCCTATATAAGACACCGTATGATATACTTAAGGGTAGGAAACCTAATATTTCTTACTTTCGTGTCTTTGGTTGAAAATGTTTCATTCTAAATAATAGCAACGATAAGTTTGGTAAGTTTGATGCAAAAGCTGGTGAGGGAGTCTTCTTATGATACTCATAATCTAGTAAGGCATATAGGGTATTCAATAATAGAAATTTAGTTGTTTAAGAACATGTACATGTTGCTTTTGATGAAACCAAACCCCAAAAGATGAGGAGAGGTATTTCTTCTATTATTGATGTTTCAGGTGCTAACACGGAAGATAAGATCGATGATGACGTTCCAAAACTAGATCCTCCAAAATATGAGGACATTAATAATGATAAAGAGGAAAGTGAACAAGAGGATGATAAACATGAGACCCCAAACCAACTTCCCCAATATTGGATTGTCACAAAGGATCATTTGTTGGAAAAACATCTTAGGAGATATAAAAATGGGAGTAAGATCATGTTTACAATTAAATAATTTATGTTATTTTGCTTTTATATCACAAGTTGAACTAAAAATAATTAGTGATGCTTTGACTGATGAGGGTTGGCTTCTTGCTATGTAATAAGAACTCAACCAATTTAAAATAAATGATGTATGATATTTGATCCAACATTCTAAAGATAAAATAGTCATAAGCACTAAGTGGGTTTTTTGAATAAACTAGATGAAAGCAGAATAATTACTAGAACAAGGCAAGGCTAGTGGCAAAGAGGTATAACAAAGTCGAAGGGATAGACTACAAGGAGACTTATACTTTTGTATCCCTACTTAAGGATATTAGACTCCTATTGGCATTCACATGTTGTCTTGATTTCAAGCTTTATCAAATGGACGTTAAGCCTGCTTTCCAAATAAAGCAAATTGATAAAGGAACTTTCATCAGTCAAATAAAACATTGCTTAGAAGTCTTAAAGAAATGTGAAACGAAGAATGCAAAATAAATATCTACACAAATGGATTCAAATTTTCTAATCGACAAAGATGAATCGAGAAAAGAGTTTGAAATGACTAAATATCGAGGTATGATTGGATCCTTGCTTTATTTAACTGCAAGTAGACCTGATATTATGTTTAGTGTATGTATGTGTGCTAGGTTTCAAGCTTCCTCTAGAGAATCCCATTTCAAGATCATTAAACATATTTTAAGGTATCTTAATGGTACTAAAAATCATGGTATTTGATTCTCTAAAGGAAGTGAGTGTAGTTTGGTAGGTTTCTCTGACTCTGTTTTTGCGGGATGCAAATCAGATAGGAAAAGCACTAGTGGAACATGTCATATTTTTGGAAATCATCTGAATCTCATGGCATAGCAAAAAGCAACGTAGTGTTTCACTTTCTACCATCGAGGCAGAATACGTAGTCGTCGATAATTGTTATGCACAAGTCATTTGGTTTAAGCAACAATGATTGGACTATGATTTAAAATTACGCTGTACTTCGATCAAATGTGACAACACTAGCGCTATAAACCTAACCAAAAACTCGGTGCTACATTCCCGTACTAAACATATAGAAATTAGGCATCATTTTCTTCACGATCATGTGGAAAAAGGTGACGTAGTTTTTGAATACGTGGATACAAAAAACCAGCTTGTTGATATCTTTACTAAACCTTTATCCTCAGAGTCGTTCCACAAGATTAGAAGAGAATTACGGATTCTTGATCCCTCTTGTTTTGAATAAGCAATGATCTATTCTTATTTACTTTTCCACATGATTTATCTATTCTATTGTAGCGGTAAATTCATGATCATCAAGCTATGGATAAGCTTAACATCAATAAAACTAGAGTCACCACCGCGCTTTTATTGTTTCCAGAGGAAAGGGGAAAAGTATGAACAAAACCCAAAGATAATAATTTTTCAAATCAAAACTAATAAAATACCATAGATTACAGGTAAGGGGGTTGGTTACATAGAGGAAAGGTGTTAGCACCCAAAGTGTCCTAGGTACTCCTATGGAGCCCTTTTTTATGTGTGTATGTGTTTTTGGTATAAAAGATGTCTGAAAAAAAATAGAGTGTGGGGATGAGAAAAGAATTCATTGATTATATTTTTGTGTTTGACAAGACCTTCGGACTTGTGCCTACGTACCAACATAAAAATGAAGGATCAAAACCTCGTAGTTTACGGTAACAATTTCAAAATGAGTGAATTGCTTTTAATCAAAAGTTATGTGAAAAGAGGCACAAAGGGCCAAAAAGTTTGAATGGGTGTTAGTTCTTTTTGTCTTTTGAAAATTTAAGTCAATATGATTAGATTTATTTACAAATTTGATTTAAGAAAAAGTTTAAAAATTTATTGGCATAAGGCCAGAGTTTCTAATTTGAAACATGTCTAAGTTTGAAATCACAAGCAAAGAAAGTTTTTGAAAAGGGGGAGAGATTTTGAAATTTAAGATGTGGGAGAATATGAAAATGCTATCCTAAGCACAAATTTAAAAGTTAAGAGTTGAAAAGATCTTACCAAAGGGATGCAATCCAACAGACAAGAATGCCATATAGAAAACCCACTTTCCCTTTGGACTGTAAATCAAGCAATACTCAACAAACAATTGGAAATATCAGACATCATGAAGATCAAGGCATCAAATAAAGATGGCCACATCCAAGCAAGTAAATCCCATTGCTAGAAGTCTTCTTTGTCTTCTCATGTATCAGATGAAATACTCCTTGATCAACCCAGAACAATACATTAGACACAAGATCAAAATAACAGTTGAAGGCTCAAATACATTAGACAATGTAGCAGATGAACTCAAATAACTCCCAAGACTTGCATCAGATGAAGGCTTAATTCATAATAACTTGGTATCAGAATGCTGGCATTGGCCAAGTCCTTTTTGCATATGGAATGTTTCCTTATTCTAAGTTCAAAAGTTCAGATCAAGATCAACAGTCTACCAAACATTTTTTTTAGGTTTTTGTTGTTTATTAATTATTTTAAGGTCCTAAGACTACAAACAAAATCAACATAAACAAACAAATATATACAATCACAAGATATGGCTCAAATGAGCAAAGTAAAAATGACATAAACATAAACAAGTTTAATAAAATGTAAATGGCAATGAATGATAAATAACTAGAAAATTAAATTTCATAAAGTAAATGACTTGAAAGTAAAGCAATATTAACAATAATTAGGGTTAGTCAAAGTTAATTATTTGTTAGTAGGGTTTTGCTTTTTAATTGATTAAGTCATTCTTTGGAGAACACTCAACCATTTATTCACAAGCGTGGATCCTTGAACCAAGACATCTTCCATAGGAAGGAAAAAAGGCCAAGTTTCCATACAATACCATGAAATATGGAAGACTTACAATCCCACTTACTAGAATGCTATGCCTTTAAGGTCAAAATTTAGCTTTATGTTAAGCAATCGTAATTGGACTTATGTAGAAGTCACAACTATCTCAGGCTGGACAATAAAAATTTGGATGTTAATACATGTTAGAGATTTGGTATAATGAACCAAACTCCTAAAACATATCATACACTAAAAGAAAAGATCAAAAGGGATGGACCAATCTCATCCATACTTGTATTGGTTCATCTGACAAAAAGTCATTGATGAACCAATTAGCCTTAGGATATTGAGACATCATTGGTCAATTAAAGGAATGGGAAATAATAGGTATGAAGATGAAAGGGAAGGGGAATGAGAGAAACACAAATTGGTCATGGGAGGAATTTTATCAAATTAAAATCATCTATTCATTTTGGGAGATGAAATATACATTTCATCAATCCATTAAATCCAATGATTTTAATCCAACAAAAGTCAAATCAACCTTGACCAAGGCCCAAACAAATAGTCAAACATCACAAGACCATAAAAATAGCTCAACATAATTTTTACACAATTAATCAATTAAAAATCAAATTAAAAATGCATTAAAATTCAATTTAATTTGGCCAAAACCTAAAACCTCTTCAAAACACCAAATAAATGGCCAGGAGATTTATCCTAGGTCAAACAAGGTCAAAGGACCTTAGGCAAAAAATTCCATGATTCTTGAAAAGTCAGAAGTATTTTTAAATAATTAAAAATATGCACAAAAACATTTAATTCATGAAAAATATCAAAATTAATCCAAAAAATAATTTTAATTCAGAAAATGAAAGAGAAAAATATTTAAAGATTTTTGGTGAAAGTCCGATATTTTTTGGATTAAAAATGAAATTAATATGAATTAAACAAAATAAAGCAATTAAATAAAAAATCAGAAAATACAAAAAAATAATGGTCATCAGATCTCCCTCATTAATTGAGGTGGCAAATCTGATGGCCACGCGTGTGTTATCCATGATGGACCTGAGTCAAAGCGCCACATGCATGGTAATCAAAACCAATGGCCAAGATTAGAACGCTGGACCAAGATTAGATGGTTGGAACCTTGCCAACACACCACCGGAGCCCTAGCTCCGGTCATCTTCTCCGGTGAGGACCACCGGACTTGTCCAGCCTAAACTTCATGAAAAATGGAAACAATGACACTATTTTGAAGAGAAAATGCTCAGGAGCTCGAATTTGGCCTCAATTTTCTCCAATTCCAAGTATATAAAAAGATACAGGGATTTGAATTTTGAGGATCATGAACTGAGTTGCTTCGATTTGACCTCAAAGCAACTCAATCTTGTTGCCTACATTGATAGGATTTCAACCAACCAAAAATCACAAAGAATAGTGAAGAATTGAGAGAGAATCGAAGAGATGAAGTTTATGAAATTTAACCCTTTGAGTAGCTTCAAATCAGCTTGATCTTGATATGGATTTGCTTGATTATACCTCCTCTAGCTTGCAGTGATCAATTGAGATGAAAAGGGGAATGAATTCTTGGAGTTTGAACTTCAAAACAGAAGGTGAAATTCAAAGTCAATTTCAATTAAATCCTCAAGAAATTCTATGGAGTGACGGGTCTGATTTGTCTTGGCAAAGCTTGGGTAAGGTGTTGATTCATTTCTGAGCTCATAACACTTGTATTTGTAGGGTTATCACATGCTTTTCACACACCTCCATTTGAAATCCAAAAATAGCAATTACCTCATGCAAGCTTGTATGGGCGTGTACAAAGCCAAAATAATGATTGGAATTGGTCCAAAATCATGCACATGTGATGCTGAAAGTAATTCATAAAGCCATGCAATGTAGAATGGAAAATGGTTGTGAGAATCTTCCAAATGGGACCAAGCATTGCATCCATGCGCAAGTCCTTCAATTTTGATCCAAATGAGATGATTTTGGACACTTTGGAAAGGTGAGATCAAGGGGAACAACTTTCATGTTGAACACTTTTCCATTTTAAGCTTGGATCATGAAGAATTTTGAGGTGGAAGTTTGGTAAATCAAACATATTTGAAAAGTTTCTAAGTACCAAGTCAAATGTTCACTTCTTCCACCTTGAATAACTTTTGCTATGGACTTCAAATGGAAAATGTTCCTTCATAAAAGTTGTATCCCTTTCAAACCTATTCAATTTGGTCACAAATTTGACCTTATTTGGATTTGGCATGAAGGAGTTATGCATTTTAGAAGTTGAGGAAAATCACTTGTTCAATGGTAATAGCCCAAAATGACCTATAATGTTTCCTCTTGGCACATGAATTCGAAAGTTGAATTTGAACTTTCTAGAAACATCAAAGTTTAAAAGGACATATTTAATTTGATCATGGAATTTGAATGGCTTCCATATCAGGAAAATTGATCAAGTTATGGTCTTTGGAAGTTGACCTCCTAACTAGGGTTCAAACAAAATGACCTATAATCTTTAACCATAAAAAGTGAGTTTCCAAGAAAAATTAGCTCTTGACTTCAAAATTAAAGTTGTTTGGAGTATCATTATAAGTAACTTTTCTCTTGGAATCATTTTCATATGAGAAATAATTGTAGGAGATAGCGCCTAGGGAACCTCAGTTTTGACCAGTTGACTTTCTCTTGTCAACCACCATGAACCAACTTGCTAACTTGACATTATTTTGATCTTTGGGACTCATGGAGGATCATATATGTGTAAGATGATGTAATATGAAGTATACCTTGAAATATTTGATCAAATTTTGAAGGAACTTGTTGAGGAAGTCACACAGGATACCCATATGAATTAGGGTTTACAAGGCAAACAAGCTTCAAACTCTTGATGAATTCTTAATCAAAATGATATTTGACAACCATGGGGATCCATATATGATGTGTAGAGCCAATTTAAACCATCTATTTATTTATCTCCTTGCATTGAGGGTCTTAAACCCTAGATATGAGCTTGATGACGCCTTGGTGAACACACACACTACCTACAAAAGAAGTAAACTATACATAGACATGTTTTTTGCATTTTAGTTAGTAAAATAATGAAAAACAAAGTATGATACAATCAAATGTGCTTGCTGATATCTCCCAATGCAAATCCAATGAATGAGAGGTAAGGAGGATGCCAAGGTGTGATCCTAATGCCAATGCATATGATGAGATAGCATGAGGGATCTTAGGGTCAAAACTGGGGTCTTACAGCTGCCCCTATTTAAGGACATTCTAACTGAGAATGTGAAGGTTAAAATCTTTGTATCAACTCAGTAGAATGGACTTAAATAACAGCATATAGAAATAAATTTTGGTCCCTAAGAGACCTCATGATGCATATGATATGAAATGTTAAAATAATCTCTATGGGGAAAATATTTCCACAAAGGAAAAGAATTCGGAGAGACTGAAAGTCCACAGGAGCATAATGCATTCCATAAGGAAAACTCACCGGGGAGACAGAGACTCTAGGGATAAGAGGTTATGTGTAGGCCAGGCTACGACTTAAAAACTAATGGAGACACGAGAGGAATTCCATGAAAATAAATCATTGGAAAGACTCAGTTGGGGATAACATGAAAATATGCAGGGGAAACGGGTAAATCAGAACAAAACTGAAATACTCGTACCAAATAAGGGATTGGTGATTTCATTGAGGAAATACGCACTCAAACTTAATTGGGGGAATAATAATCTTCAACACAGGAGTACCAGAAGTATATCATCTATTACCAGTTACCGGGTAGGAAGATAATGTACTCTGACAGAGTAACATCCGTTACCGATTAGGGTAAACATATCAAGGATGACTCACTGAGAAAAATGAGGTGTATTCGTTACCGGTTACTGGGTAAGAATAGCCTGCTGGGGAAAATAGGATTTACAACTATCGATTACTGGGCAGAAGACCAAAGAGAGAATATCCGTCACCAGTTAAAATGAACACATCAAGGATAGACTCAGAGGAAGAATATCCGTCATCGATTAGGATGAACATATCAAGGATAGACTGTCGGAGCAAAATAGGAATTATATCTATTAGTTACTGGATATAATACCAAAGGGAGACTATCCGTCACTGGTTAGGATGAACATATCAAGGATAAACTCAGTGGGGGAAGGCAGGATTTATAACTACCAGTTACTGGGCAGAAGACCGAAAGGGGGAGAAAATCTGTCATCGGTTAAGATGAACATATCAAGGATTAACTCTGAGGGGAATGAAATAGGGATTACAACTACCTTTTTACTGGGTAGAAAACCATAAAGGGAGAATATGTGTCATCGGTTAGGATGAACATATCAAGGATAAACTGCATGGGGAAATGTCAAAGCGAATTCGTTGGGGATGACAAAAGAAGTAGATTACTTTTACCGGGTATTGGGCAAAAGTAAAGTACTCAAAAATTGAGAAGAATATTACCAGTTACTGGGTAACATATTCTCAAGGGACCAAGACATCCATCTAGGTAGTAACTAAAAAGAAACGGTCAAACAAAGACTCGACCCAATGAGGATATAACTCGAGGGGAGTGGTTCCATCCAGATAATTAACTGGGGAGGAAACTGAAACAATACTCATCCACGAGGAAATAACTCAATGGGGAAATGAGAAAGGTTAAATTCTTTATGCTTAAGGGACTGACACTCTACAATTGAAGGAGGACAGACACACCAAATCTGCATAGGAAAATAATATCACCGTAGCAGGGGATAAGAAATAAGAAATCATATGCAATAAAATGTATAATGAAATATCTTATGTATGAATGTGTATGTATATGATTGATGATTATGCTGACAAAACAATCACAAATGATACAAATATCACAGATTTAAATCACCACTGCAACACTCGGCTAATCTCAACAGGATGGAAACACCAACTGGAGAAGAAATGATGGGGATGAACATAAATAATCTAGCTCTGAATATATCAAACCCGCTGTGGGAAAGAGAAAAAATCTGCTGAGGACCCAAGTTGTCAACTCTGCGGGGAATTTTAGGTCAATACCATATCAAATGGGAGACAACCTCGCAGGGGACCAAATCAAATACTGCTCAGAACCAACACTGGCGTATCTGACGATGAGCTCCGCCGGGGAATACGAGAGATAGAACTCTGCACGGAGGAACTAGGAAAACTGCTGAGGATGTCAGCCTTCAACTCAGTTGGGAAATTTTGCAAAAATGACTGATCGCCAATCCCGCTCTATTAGGGAATAAATGATTAACTACTTGGGGAAGCCCAACAAGGCTCCACATTGTCCAGACTTACCTGTTCTCGGATTGATGTTGATATTCCTTACTGAAATCAATTACCTTTAAAGTGATTGATTTTTTATTTAAGAAAAAACAATTTTTATTTATTAATTTGTTTCAAAATCATCATCATAAAAATTCAATTTTATTTAGCTGAAATAAATAAGAGTAGAAACAATTAGATAAAAAGCTTAACTTTTGTTAATAGAATGGTAGTCTGTAAATGACAAGACTCCATAGATCTTTACAAAAGTTGAAAACTGGTAATTTACATGGAAAAAGGCTAATTTGAATACAATGATCACTACTCTCCTTACCCACTTCAATATCCATTGTTCTCTTGGCTTTGGTTGAGAATGACGAATCAGAACTAAACGACTTGCTAAAAACTGCTCCAACGATCAGAACCAACTGAGTGCAGTTACTTGCCATGATCCCTAATTTTTGCTTAGATTTCCCCAAGGTGGGGTACTCAATCTAGCGGGATAAATTTTTTGTTTATGTCTCTAACTTTTGCCTGGATCTCCCTTGCGGGTTTTAAATCCACCGAGACGCTCATTTTTACCTAAGTTGCCCTTTTGGGTTTTCAACTTAGCGGGTTGTTCTTTTCTTTTCAGGCGAAGTACTTCTTGACTGCATCGACACTAACAGGACGAGTGAACTCTTCATCATCCATAGTTGTAAGAATCAAAGCACTACCTGAAAAGGCTCTCTTAACAATATGCGAGCCTTCATAATTAGGAGTCCACTTGCCCCTAGCATCAGGTTTGAAAGATAAAATTTTCTTGAGCACAAGGTCACCTTCTTTAAACACACGAGGCCTGATCGGGAAAATAACAAGTGTACTATTTTGCCTTTTATAGTAATAATGAGGAAATTCCCCGAATGTCGATCTCAAGGACTGCATGTTAATATTGAGTTTAAATTATCATTCAATTAAACAAAAAGTATTAATTTGGTTTTTGAGTGTAAAAATATAATAATAAAAGTAAAGGTAAAGAAATATGAAAATAAGGGTTTATAGAGAAAAAGGAACAATGCCAGGGAAGGTGTATGATTTATCCCTGTAATAATTCTGAGTCACTATTGCATCAACAAATATCAATTACTACCAGTTCTCAAGGGTATTTTCTCCCAAGTCCTTGGTGAGAAAACCTTTAATCGATCTACCCTAATTCCTATGTCCATAGCCAATTAGGGTGAAGTTAAGTTGTATAATATCAAGAATACTCTGGTTCATACAGGGTATCCCTAGTCCTAGGTGATATCTACTATAGAGTAACCTTATGAAAACCTTATCAATGGCGGTCCAGCCTAATTGATAACCACAATTCAATCTCAATTAGTCCAAAAGAGAAAGCAATAAACACATCAAAAGGTTACCGTAAAAACAATATTATAAATGCAAATGTAAACTCAAATTCATTACAATTCTAAATCAGGGACACCCCCTAGCATTGGGGGGTTTAACTGCTCATATTGTTTAAAGCAAATTCAAGATAAAAATTACACATTACAAGTAATTGGATGACTTTGATCTTCAATTGCTCCCGCTCATGAATATCTTCAGCTCTCCAAATACCTTGATCTCTATAATACTTGATTGCTTCATAATGTTGTGTTTTGCCGTATTCCAATATGATTTTTCCTTTGGCAGAAGACCTCTTTTTATAGTGAAAGTTCCCAGCAGCAGTTGGACAGGTCCAAAGATGTCTCTAAAAAGCCCGGAGAATGAAAAGCTCGAGAAAACTGGAAATTTTGGGCTTGGGCTGACACGGCCCGTGTCAGCTGACACGGGTGGCCGTGTCAACCTACTGTTTAAGCTAACACACCCATGGTAGGGGTGACACGGTTGAGGTTTCTACCTAACACGGCCTGTGTCAGCTAACACGGGTGGCCGTGTCAGGCTACTGTTTTCTTCACTTGCTTCCCTTGCCCTGACACGGCCCGTGTCAGGTGACACGGGTGGCCGTGTTAGGCCTCCTGTATCGGGGTTTTCTGCTCCTTTGCGTGCCGGAATCTCGCACTGTCTTGTTCTGAGTTCTCCGGTTCTTCTACCTGGATTTGTCGGACAAAAACACAGCTATCCCACGCTTAAAATCAAGATAATAAAAGGTAAAACATAACAAAGATTAAAAATGCATAAATAAAATAACGGAAGTAAAACTAACTCGAAATGTACATTAAATGCTTGCACAGTGTATCAAATGTCTCTGTTTTGCGTCGGATCAGTAATGAAAACTCAATGTAAATGGTGACTGATCACAACCCCAAACTTAGCTCATTGCTCCCAAGTAATGTTTCATTATCACTCCCCAGAATTCTTTATGCTTTCCACCACTGCTGAGATCATTCGTGAACGTCTTCCGTTTTCCTTCCACAAGTCGTGCATATCCTCGTAAGTCATCAGTTACACTTCCACTTCAAAGCACTGTTTCACCTGTCAGCTTATTTCACATTCTCACCAATTCTCTCGGGGTAAGCTGTTTACACTCATAATTCAAAGTATGCAATATCACTCACAAGTTTGAATAGTCTCTCTTTTCTCATCACCTACACATAACACACACACTTTTGAGGTCTTTCGGGTTGTAGCTTGGCTTGGGTTAGGGTATGGATTCAAAAAAGGAAAACAAAGGGCTTTTGGTTCAGAGTCGATGTTACATCCTGTGTTTGTTTCTTTTATTTCCTCGGTTTTCTTTTCTTATTTCTTTTTCACCGAATGCCCTTTTCCGTGCTTCTTTATTTTGAATCTTCGAGTAGTCGATTTTTATTTTTCTTTCTTTTTCTCGATTCATCAATTTTTCTTTTTCTTTTGTTTTTGCACTTTCTTGGGCTTTGAGAGCTTTTGGGGTTTTTACCCCAAACTTAGCTTTTCAACACAGCTTTGAATGCATTCTCATGACTCTGAACAGGGTGAGGAAGTGTTTTGGCCAATGGTTACATTTATGGTGTTTTAAACAAAAAATGGATATATGCTCAAAGGGGGTTAACGAGGGATATAATAATTCGGGATGGCTAGAAAGGCTCGGGGTTAATTACAAACAACGTGCCTCAGTGTGTGTATCATGCAGTGACAGTCTCAGAGAGTCTATGCAAATTTAGAGTGATAAAGACAAACATGAATGATGCTCGTGATGATTAATGTGTTTGGCTTTTTATGACTCACTTGGTTTGGTTCAGCTTTGACAGGATCCACAATGCTCCTTAATTTGGTGCAATCGCTTTCTTACTTCGGAATGTGCAGGATACTCATGTCGGTTAAGTTGTATACGTTGCATCCGATCTTTACTTTCAGCAGTGTCACTTTCTGAGGAGATCATTCACAACAAGCCATGGTGAGTGGTGTGATCTTTCATC
Source organism: Lathyrus oleraceus (assembly GCF_024323335.1). NCBI lineage: Eukaryota > Viridiplantae > Streptophyta > Magnoliopsida > Fabales > Fabaceae > Lathyrus > Lathyrus oleraceus. The sequence continues at coordinate 416,801,152 of NC_066580.1, read as the reverse complement.
CACTCTCAATTGTGATCAATACCTTTTCCAACCTGTCAACACATACTTGATGTAACACCCCGATAAAATAAGATAATTATTTAAATTGAGTTAATAATATATTTATTAATTTAATTAAATAATTGGAATTATTATTATTATTGGAATAATAATTATTGGAATATTATTGGGATTATTATTATTGGATTATTTTTATTGTTATTATTGGAATAAAAGTAGAAATCAGTAAAAAGGTTCCATTTGGTAAAAAGAGTTATTTTTCACGTGAAAAGGGAAAAGAGGCAGAAAAGTGGAAAAGGACAAAGAAAGCCAGAGAACAAGGGTTGAAGAGGGAAAAAGCTTGAAGCTCAGAGATTTGCCGGATTAACTCAGGTAAGAGGGGTTTATCATCGTTTAATGGGTATTATGGGATAATATGTCATGGGTAGTGATAAACCATTGATTGATCTCTGAATTGGATGATTATGATGAAATTGTGAAATATTGGATGAACGAAATTGGGTTATGATTGAGAGGAATTCGTAGGAATTAGATGTAAAAATGTTAGATTTTTGTGAAATCGAATAGGGTATGATTCGTGTTAGATGATATGAACAATTATTGTGAAAAATTGGACTGTGGAAGGTTGAATTGGATAGATCTCGTAGCAGAGAAAGCCATAGCAGATCTGGAAGTCTGGTTTCTGGTCATACGCGTATGGCACTAGGCAATACGCGTATGAGATGGCATGGTACGCGTATGGCACTAGGCAATACGCGTATGGATGAGGAAGATGATGTTTTGAACGTAGATTGGTCTCTGTTGGTACGCGTATGGAGAAGTGGTACGCGTAGCATACGCGTATGAGATGGTGTTACGCGTATGGGATTTTGTCAGGAGATGGGCCATACGCGTATGGGGTTAGGCAATACGCGTATGGGCAGGATTGTGATTTTCCTGAGCTGTTGTTGTGCAGTTTTTAACTGTTCAGCTGAGTAACGTAATGCAGATGATGTATGATATATTAGGGATCATTTCCCGTTGTTTTGAGTAGTATAGGTATTAGTAGAGTGTGCTAATACTGTGGTTGTTATTTGGCATGATATGATATGCTTATGTGATAAAATACTGCTGATGTGTGATAGTATGCGTGATGCTGTGAATGTATCAGTTATGTGTGCATTGGTGAATAGACTGTTTTATGGCTTAGAGTGTGAGCATATATCTATTCTTGAATTGGTGTTGATGATGTAGCATTGCTAGGTGATTAGCATGCATGTTGTGGCCTTTATGGTGGTAGCTAATTCCCATGGTGAGGAATTAGTGATGAGTTATTATGGATTGTTGTTGATGTTTGCATGCTAGGTGATTTAGCGTGCATAGCATAGCCCTTGGGGTGGTAGCTAATTCCCATGGTGAGGAATTAGTGATGTGAGTCACTAGGTCTCAAATGAGTGGGACTAGTGAGCTTGGTAGCCGTACCTGGATTTGGTCGGTGAGGTTGAACTATATGTTCACGAGTAGTCGGTATCGCATGCATGGAGTCTCATTGCATAATATATGTATGTATGGCGTATAATATGAATGGATGTATTCCAATATTATACGTGTGTTTTATGGTTGTTTGAGTTTGAGTATGATGATGGTGATGATTATGAGTTGATATTGCCGTTGCTGAATATGTGTAATCTGATTAGGGTGATGATATGTGTTATATTACTTAGCATTACATGATATTTTATAATGCTTATTATATCGATTGAAGGACTCACCCTTACAACTATGTTTTCAGGTAACGAGCAGTGATTGAATAGAAGCTAGTCCTGGGAGTCTAGTGTAGTCCTTAGTGGGTCATGCTCTGGTAGATGTAACATCGGGATGGGATGTTTTACTATGTTTTCTTTTGGTTGTTGAACAACTTTACATGTAATGTAGTACATGATTTGAATGTTGTTATTTTGTATCCGCTGCGAATTATGCAAAAGTGTCCTATTTTGATTGAATAAATGAGCATGACAGGATATATTGATGATTGGTGTGAAATGATTGTGTGACACCCTTCAGGGCATAATTACTCTGATTGATATTTTATTATTTTAATTAAATACTTGGGGTATTTTAGAAGGGTGTTACATTAGTGGTATCAGAGCATAGTCGGTCGAGTCGAGTCGTAATTATTATGTTTCCCCTGTACGGGATAGGTGTTGTGTAACCCTATCAGTACTTATTGTTTTAGCTTGTTGGGTTTTCAGAATAGAGATGGCTGGAAGAGGTAGAGATGATGCTGCGATTGCTGAGGCTCTGGGTATGCTAGCTGGAGTACTTGGAGGGAATCCGAATGTTGTGGGAATGGGAGCTGCTCGTCAACTGAGTGAGTTCCAGAAGAACAATCCTCCAATGTTCAAGGGAGCATACGATCCAGATGGTGCTCAGAAGTGGTTGAAGGAGATCGAGAGGATCTTCCGAGTGACTGAGTGTGCCGATAACCAGAAGGTCAGGTTCGGTACGCATATGCTGTCAGAGGAAGCAGATGATTGGTGGGTTGCTACCCGTACTTAGTTGGAATCTGCTGGGAATGCTGAGATCACTTGGGCTGTATTCAGAGAGAGATTCCTGAGGAAGTATTTTCCAGAGGATGTCAGAGGAAAGAAAGAGATAGAATTCTTGGAATTGAAACAGGGTAACAGGTCTGTTACTGAGTATGCTGCTAAGTTCACAGAGCTGTCAAAGTATTATACTCCCTATAACGAGGCTACTGGGGAATTTTCGAAATGTGTGAAGTTTGAGAACGGGTTGCGTCCCGAGATCAAGCAGGCTATTGGGTATCAGCGGATTAGAGTGTTTTCTGATTTGGTTGACTGTTGCAGGATTTTTGAACAGGATTCCAAGGCTAGAGCAGAGAGCTATCAGCAAAGGGTTGATAGGAAAGGCAAGAATCAGAATGATCGTGGGAAACCGTATGCAGCTGGCAAAGGTTTCCAGAGACAGAGTGGGATGAAGAGGCCTAGTGGGGGAGACTCCAGTGCCCCTGCCAAGTGTTACAGATGTGGTCAGGCTGGACATCATTTCCATGAGTGTACCAGTGCTGAGAAGAAGTGTTTCAAGTGTGGCAAGGGTGGTCACTTGGCTGCAGAGTGCCGGTTGAAGACTATGACTTGTTTCAACTGTGGAGAGGTGGGTCATGTCAGTCCGCAGTGTCCTAAGCCGAAGAAGGAGAATCAGTCGGGAGGCAAGGTCTTTGCTTTATCGGGTTCTGAGACTTCTGCAGATGATCGTTTGATCCGAGGTACGTGTTATATTAATGGCTTTCCTCTTGTAGCTATTATTGACACAGGTGCGACTCATTCCTTTATATCTTTGGATTGTGCTGTGAAACTTAAGTTAGAGATATCTGAGATGCATGGAAGTATGGTGATTGATACTCCTGCGAAGGGTTCAGTGACTACTACTTCAGTTTGTTTAAATTGCCCTTTGAGTATTTTTGGTAGAGACTTTGGAATGGACCTTGTGTGTCTTCCACTAGTGCAGATTGATGTTATCTTGGGTATGAACTGGTTGGTGTTTAACCGAGTTTATATCAACTGTTTTGATAAGACTGTGATCTTTCCTGAGATTGAGGAAGGAAAGAGTTTGTTTCTATCAGCGAGGCAGGTGAATGAGGCAGTAGCAGATGGGGCAGAGTTGTTTATGCTGTTAGCGACTTTGGAGGCTAAAGATAAACTGGCGATTTGTGATCTAGCCGTGGTGTGTGATTTTCCTGATGTGTTTCCGGAAGAAGTGAATGAATTACCGCCAGAGCGTGAGGTTGAGTTCTCGATTGATTTGGTACCTGGTACTAGGCCGATATCGATGGCTCCGTACCGTATGTCTGCTGTGGAGTTAACTGAATTGAAGAGTCAGTTAGAGGATCTGTTGGATAAGAAATTTATTCGTCCGAGTGTGTCACCGTGGGGTGCACCAGTGTTATTGGTTAAGAAGAAAGAAGGTACTATGAGGTTGTGTGTGGACTACAGGCAACTGAATAAAGTGACGATCAAGAATCGGTATCCTTTGCCGAGGATTGATGATTTGATGGATCAGTTGGTTGGTGCGAGTGTGTTCAGCAAGATAGATTTGAGATCGGGATATCATCAGATACGTGTGAAAACTGAGGATATTCAGAAGACTGCTTTCAGAACAAGGTATGGACATTATGAGTATTCTGTAATGCCTTTTGGTGTGACTAATGCGCCTAGAGTATTTATGGAGTATATGAATAGGATTTTCCATCCGTACCTAGACAAGTTTGTTGTGGTGTTTATTGACGATATTTTGGTGTATTCGAAATCTGAAGAAGAGCATGCGGAGCATGTGAGAGTAGTGTTAGGAATTCTACGAGAAAAGAAGTTATTTGCTAAACTGTCTAAGTGTGAATTTTGGTTAGAAGAAGTTAGCTTTCTTGGTCATGTGATTTCAAGAGGTGGTGTTGCTGTTGATCCTTCTAAGATAGAAGCGGTATCTAAGTGGGAAGCTCCGAAGTCAGTTTCTGAGATAAGAAGTTTTCTTGGACTTGCAGGATATTATAGGAAGTTCATTGAGGGATTTTCTAAGTTGGCGTTACCGTTGACGATGTTGACTAGAAAGGGGCAAGCGTTTGTTTGGGACTCAAAATGTGAAGAAGGTTTCCAAGAGTTAAAGAGAAGGTTGACTACTGCTCCTATTTTGATATTACCAAGTCCGTCAGAACTATTTGAGGTTTTCTGTGATGCTTCATTGTTGGGTTTGGGTGGTGTGTTGATGCAGAATAAGCAGGTTATAGCCTATGCTTCGAGACAGCTGAGGGTTCATGAGAGGAACTACCCGACACACGATTTAGAGTTGGCAGCTGTGGTATTTGTTCTGAAGTTATGGAGGCATTACTTATATGGGTCAAGATTTGAGGTTTTCAGTGACCATAAAAGTTTAAAGTATTTGTTTGATCAGAAAGAGCTGAATATGAGACAGAGGAGATGGTTAGAGTTTCTGAAGGATTATGACTTTGGTTTGAATTACCATCCGGGTAAAGCAAACGTAGTGGCTGATGCACTGAGTCGGAAATCATTACATATGTCTATGTTAATGGTTAAGGAATTGGATTTAATTGAGCAGTTTAGAGACTTGAGTTTGGTGTGTGAGAGTACTCACAATAGTGTTAAATTGGGAATGTTGAAGTTAACGAGTGGTATTCTGGATGAGATTAGAGAGGGTCAGAAATCCGATGTGCTTTTGGTTGATAAGTTGACTCTAGTGAATCAAGGTCAAGGTGGTGAATTCAGAGTTGATGAGAATGGTGTTTTGAAATTTGGTAATCGGGTATGTATTCCGGATGTTACCGAACTTAAGAAGAGTATTCTTGAGGAAGGACATCGTAGTGGCCTGAGTATTCATCCTGGGGCTACGAAGATGTATCATGATTTGAAAAAGTTATTTTGGTGGCCGGGAATGAAAAGAGAAATTGCGAGTTTTGTTTATTCTTGTTTGAATTGTCAGAAGTCAAAGATTGAGCATCAGAAGCCGTCTGGGCTAATGCAACCGTTGGCTATTCCAGAGTGGAAGTGGGATAGTATCAGTATGGATTTTGTTTCGGGTTTACCGAGGACAAGTAAGAATTTTGAAGCCATTTGGGTGATTGTTGACAGATTGACCAAATCGGCTCATTTCATTCCGATCAGAATGGATTATCCGTTAGAGAGATTAGCTGAGTTGTATATTGAGAAGATTGTAAGTTTGCATGGCATTCCGTCGAGTATTGTTTCGGACAGAGATCCTAGATTTACATCGAAGTTCTGGGAAGGTTTGCAGAGGGCTTTGGGAACTAAGTTGAGATTGAGTTCTGCATATCATCCGCAGACTGATGGTCAGACTGAGAGGACGATTCAGTCACTAGAGGATCTTTTGAGAGCTTGTGTTTTGGAAAAGGGAGGTGCTTGGGATTGTTACTTACCTTTGATTGAGTTTACCTACAACAATAGTTTTCATTCGAGCATTGGTATGGCACCGTTTGAAGCTTTGTATGGTAGGAGATGTCGGACACCTTTATGTTGGTATGAATCCGGTGAGAGTGCTGTGGTTGGACCGGAGATTGTTCAACAAACTACGGAAAAGATTAAGATGATTCAGGAGAAGATGAGAATTGCTCAGAGTCGTCAGAAGAGTTATCACGACAAGAGGAGGAAGTCACTTGAGTTTCAAGAGGGAGATCATGTGTTTCTTCGTGTTACTCCGATAACTGGGGTTGGTCGAGCTTTGAAGTCGAAGAAGTTGACACCTCGATTTATTGGTCCTTATCAGATTTTGGAGAGGATAGGAGAGGTAGCCTATCGTATCGCTTTACCGCCGTCACTTGCGAATTTGCATGAGGTTTTTCATGTGTCTCAGTTGAAGAGGTACATTCATGATCCGTCGCATGTGGTCCAAGTAGATGATGTACAGGTGAGAGATAACCTGACTGTTGAAACATCACCTATGAGGATCGAGGATCGAGAGTTGAAGCAGTTGCGGGGTAAAGAAATTGCTTTGGTAAAGGTAGCTTGGGGAGGACCAGCAGGTGGCAATGTAACTTGGGAACTTGAGAGTCAGATGAAGGAGTCTTATCCTGAGTTATTCACTTGAGGTATGTTTTCGAGGACGAAAACTCTTTTAGTGGGGGAGAGTTGTAACACCCCGATAAAATAAGATAATTATTTAAATTGAGTTAATAATATATTTATTAATTTAATTAAATAATTGGAATTATTATTATTATTGGAATAATAATTATTGGAATATTATTGGGATTATTATTATTGGATTATTTTTATTGTTATTATTGGAATAAAAGTAGAAATCAGTAAAAAGGTTCCATTTGGTAAAAAGAGTTATTTTTCACGTGAAAAGGGAAAAGAGGCAGAAAAGTGGAAAAGGGCAAAGAAAGCCAGAGAACAAGGGTTGAAGAGGGAAAAAGCTTGAAGCTCAGAGATTTGCCGGATTAACTCAGGTAAGGGGGGTTTATCATCGTTTAATGGGTATTATGGGATAATATGTCATGGGTAGTGATAAACCATTGATTGATCTCTGAATTGGATGATTATGATGAAATTGTGAAATATTGGATGAACGAAATTGGGTTATGATTGAGAGGAATTCGTAGGAATTAGATGTAAAAATGTTAGATTTTTGTGAAATCGAATAGGGTATGATTCGTGTTAGATGATATGAACAATTATTGTGAAAAATTGGACTGTGGAAGGTTGAATTGGATAGATCTCGTAGCAGAGAAAGCCATAGCAGATCTGGAAGTCTGGTTTCTGGTCATACGCGTATGGCACTAGGCAATACGCGTATGAGATGGCATGGTACGCGTATGGCACTAGGCAATACGCGTATGGATGAGGAAGATGATGTTTTGAACGTAGATTGGTCTCTGTTGGTACGCGTATGGAGAAGTGGTACGCGTAGCATACGCGTATGAGATGGTGTTACGCGTATGGGATTTTGTCAGGAGATGGGCCATACGCGTATGGGGTTAGGCAATACGCGTATGGGCAGGATTGTGATTTTCCTGAGCTGTTGTTGTGCAGTTTTTAACTGTTCAGCTGAGTAACGTAATGCAGATGATGTATGATATATTAGGGATCATTTCCCGTTGTTTTGAGTAGTATAGGTATTAGTAGAGTGTGCTAATACTGTGGTTGTTATTTGGCATGATATGATATGCTTATGTGATAAAATACTGCTGATGTGTGATAGTATGCGTGATGCTGTGAATGTATCAGTTATGTGTGCATTGGTGAATAGACTGTTTTATGGCTTAGAGTGTGAGCATATATCTATTCTTGAATTGGTGTTGATGATGTAGCATTGCTAGGTGATTAGCATGCATGTTGTGGCCTTTATGGTGGTAGCTAATTCCCATGGTGAGGAATTAGTGATGAGTTATTATGGATTGTTGTTGATGTTTGCATGCTAGGTGATTTAGCGTGCATAGCATAGCCCTTGGGGTGGTAGCTAATTCCCATGGTGAGGAATTAGTGATGTGAGTCACTAGGTCTCAAATGAGTGGGACTAGTGAGCTTGGTAGCCGTACCTGGATTTGGTCGGTGAGGTTGAACTATATGTTCACGAGTAGTCGGTATCGCATGCATGGAGTCTCATTGCATAATATATGTATGTATGGCGTATAATATGAATGGATGTATTCCAATATTATACGTGTGTTTTATGGTTGTTTGAGTTTGAGTATGATGATGGTGATGATTATGAGTTGATATTGCCGTTGCTGAATATGTGTAATCTGATTAGGGTGATGATATGTGTTATATTACTTAGCATTACATGATATTTTATAATGCTTATTATATCGATTGAAGGACTCACCCTTACAACTATGTTTTCAGGTAACGAGCAGTGATTGAATAGAAGCTAGTCCTGGGAGTCTAGTGTAGTCCTTAGTGGGTCATGCTCTGGTAGATGTAACATCGGGATGGGATGTTTTACTATGTTTTCTTTTGGTTGTTGAACAACTTTACATGTAATGTAGTACATGATTTGAATGTTGTTATTTTGTATCCGCTGCGAATTATGCAAAAGTGTCCTATTTTGATTGAATAAATGAGCATGACAGGATATATTGATGATTGGTGTGAAATGATTGTGTGACACCCTTCAGGGCATAATTACTCTGATTGATATTTTATTATTTTAATTAAATACTTGGGGTATTTTAGAAGGGTGTTACACTTGACACACGCACTTGCAACATAATGTATCTTCAACAGACAAATTAAATCTAGAATACAAAAGTAAAAAGTCAAAATAACACAATAACCATAAAATCTCCCCCACACTTGAACTCAACATTGTCCACAATGTTTTCGAACAAGCGCGGAGGAGTGTACTCACAGGGTCCTATTGAGGAGGTGGTTGTGGGAAATGCAACATCAACTGTCGCATCATGCTGCTCATCTCATCCAACATCGTTCCCTGACGGGCTTGCTTGATGCCTTGCCTTTGCTGTTCAGTCCTCAAGTCACCTATCTCGGTATGTACCTAGCTCCATTGGTCAGTGGACCAAGATGATGAACCCGCCGCCTACTGGGTGGGTTCTTGATAATGTGGGACAAACTGATTAGGAGGTGCTTGAAGATCTTTTTCTTCTATTTCCGTTCCTTCTGCCTGGTCATCCACAAATTGCTCACCTGCAGTAAAATGGTCAGTTTCGTGGCCTTCATCCGCATCGGGATCGGCGCTCACATACAACCAATTAGCAGAGTCAGTAATAACAACTCTGTCCGAATCCGGCAGAGCGATGATAAACCTCTTATGAATGAGTACGGAATAGTAAGTAGGGGCAACAACAATCATACCTTGGGAAATTAGAGCAGACATGTCAATTTTTGTGTTACCTGCAATTGGAGTGTCCTCGAGTAAAATAACTTGATACCCGAAATGCAATGCAATTTGGGTGATCATTCCCCCTACGGATATGCCTCCGGAGTTTGCTCGGCCGACTCTGCCCAAGTAGTATGCTCCAAAGGCAGCTACATTGATGGTCTTGGTTTGAGCCATCGTGTACATAAAGAATAGCTCTCTCTGAGTAGCTACCCCAGTGCTATCGCCTCTTCCGAACAGGGTATAGGCTAAACCTTTTTGGGCGTACCTGAAACATGGATTCTGGGTGCCCGAGGCTTTCGCACCTTTGGAGGAGTAATTCGTCCTCCCAGTTATGGCGATCCAGAAATCCTTAGGTGAGAACCCGTCTGGGACCGCTCCAGGTCCGTTCAGAGGGAGTCGGAGTATTGCAGCTAACTCCTCAACAGACAATTCATGATAATTGTTAAACAACCGGAAACGTAAGGTGCCTAAATAATACCTGGTTGTGTCAATCCACCGCTTTTCCAGCTGGAACTCCAACGTGCTAAGGAACTCGAGAGTAATGCGCTCGTAGGTCGGCGCCTCCAAACTCATGAACTCGAGCATTCCCAAAACATGGAACATTCGGTCTACCTCAATTTTCAGCCCTAGGGCGTTCAGAGTATGCTCACACATATACCTTGTCGGCGTGAGTTTGCGCTTCCGGTGAATTTGGTATTGCCGTTCTTGTTCCGGATTGTCAAACACAATGTTGTGTGGATTAGGATTCCGACTCGGGCGCTTCCGTGACTTCGCCATCTCTGCAAGTTGTTGCTTTTCGGTGAGGATTCTTCGCGGGGGCATTTTGGACCTGCAAAAAATAGAAATATTCTGAACTTTCGAGTTAGGAAAATTTGAAACCGTGGTTAGGACCGGGACAACGAGTGGAGTAACATTTGTGAAGGGTGTTTTGGCGATAGGTGAGTGGAAATTGGGGTTATGGAAGGTTTTGGGTGGTGAGGTTAGTGAGGTTTAATGGAAGTTGTAAGAGTGTGAGAGAAGGAGATGAAGAATGATAAGAGAGAGTAATGATGTGTGGAGTGAAAATCAGATAATGATGAGGTAATTGGGGAAAAGGTGTGATTAAGAGTGGATTAAGTGGGTGGGCCCAATGAAAAATCAAAAATTTCAAAAAAAAATTCAAAAATTCCGCTTGCCTGACACGGCCGTGTCAGCTGACACGGGTGGCCGTGTCAGGCCACTGTTTTCCAAAATCCTTCATACATTTTTCCTCTCCTGACACGGCTCGTGTCAGCTGACACGGGTGGCCGTGTCAGGCTGTCCTTTTGGTCGTTTTTTGGTTTTCTTGTCAGGTCAACCGCTGGTTCCTCTGGTCCCTCCTTGTAGAGCTCCTGTATACCTACAGACACACATAACTGATTAGAAATAAAAAGCGTGGGTTGCCTCCCACGAAGCGCTTCGTTTAACATCGCGTGGCTCAACGGTTCTCCGTCTGCTTAGGTGAGACAGATTTTTCCTATAGGACCACCCTCCTGGTCTTGTATGTAAGGTTTCACTTTCTTCCCATTCACCTTGAATGTGTCTCCGTTCGCTGGATTTCTTAGTTCAACGACTCCATGTGCAAATATCTTTTGTATCTCAAAGGGTCCCGACCATCGGGACCTCAGTTTCCCTGGGAAGAGTTTCAACCTTGAGTTGAATAATAACACCAGTTGTCCTTCTTGAAGGTCTTTCTTCTGAATGCGCCTGTCATGCCAGGTTTTGGTTTGCTCTTTGTATATCTTGGCATTCTCACACGCTTGATTCTTGAACTCTTCCAACTCTTGTAATTGGAGGATCCGAGATTTACCCGCTTTGGAAAGATCATAGTTGAGGAATTTGGTAGCCCAAAATGCCCTATGCTCAAGTTCGAGTGGTAGGTGACAAGCTTTTTACCATAGACTAACTGATATGGGGACATACCTATTGGTGTTTTGAACATTGTTCGGTATGCCTAGAGTGTGTCATCGAGCTTGATTGACCAATCCTTTCTTGAGGCACTGACAATTTTTTCTAGGATTTGCTTGATCTGCCGATTGGATACCTCAACCTGTCCACTGGTCTGGGGGTGGTATGGAGTGGCGATTCTATGCTTGACATTGTATTTCTACAGTAGGTTTTCCATCAATTTATTTAGGAAGTGGGTACCTTCGTCACTAATCAGTGCTCTTGGTACCCCAAACCGTGCAAAGATACAATTCTTGAGGAAATTGATTACCACCTTTGCATCATTCGTGGGCAGTGCAACTGCTTCCACCCATTTTTACACATAGTCAACCGCAACCAGAATGTATTGCTTTCCAAAGGAAGGTGGGAAGGGTCCCATAAAATCTATCCCCCATACATCGAACAGTTCGACTTCTAACACGGCATTCTAAGGCATCTGATTTCTTTTGGATATGTTGCCTGTTCTCTGACATCTGTCGCACTCTTTTGCCACTACTTATGCATCTTTGAACAGTGTGGGCCAGTACAATCCAGACTGGAGGACTTTGGTTGCGGTTCTGTCTCCGCTAAAATGTCCTCCATATTCTGAGTTATGACAGGCTTTTAAAATGTCCCTCTGCTCTTCCTCTGCAACACATCTCCTGACTAGGCCATCTAATCCCTTTTTGTAAAGGAACGGATCGTCCCATACATAGAACCTGCAATCATGCAAAAACTTTTTTCGTTTGTTAGAGTCAAAGTCATCAAGTATCAGTCCACCTACCACAAAGTTCACGTAATCGGCGAACCATGGGATATATGTAACGGCTAGAATACGTTCGTCCGTGAAATCATCTCTGATGGGGTGAGTTTCTTCTGTTTCTTGGATCGGAGTCATCCGAGACAAGTGATCAGCAACAGTGTTTTCACTACCCTTTTTGTCTCTGATTTCCAGGTCGAATTCTTGTAGTAGGAGGATCCATCGCAGCAGCCTCGGCTTGGGTTCCTGTTTTGCAAAAAGATATTTCAAAGCAGCATGGTCAGTATATACAATTACCTTTGATCCCAGCAGATAGGATCTGAATTTATCAAAAGCGTATACCACCGCCAGGAGTTCTTTTTTTGTGGTTGTCTAGTTCATTTGAGCAGGGTTGAGTACATGGCTTGCATAGTAGATCACATGCAAGAGCTTCTCCTTGCGTTTCCCTAGTACTGCCCCTACTGCGTTATCACTTGCATCACACATTATCTCAAAAGGAAGGGACCAATCTGGGGCAATAACTATGGGCGCTGACACCAGCTCCCTCTTCAAGGTCTCGAAGGCTTTCCTGCATTCTTTGTCAAATAAGAACGGGGTATCTTTTACCAGCAGACTAGTCAGTGGTTTGGCAATCTTGGAGAAATCTTTTATGAACCTGCGGTAGAAACCCGCATGTCCTAAGAAGCTTCAGATGCCTTTTTCATTCATCGGTGGTGGTAAATTTGCTATTACCTCCACTTTTTCTATGTCTACTTTGATACCTTTGTTAGAGATCTTGTGTCCCAAGACTATTCCTTCCCGGACCATGAAGTGACATTTTTCCCAATTCAGGATCAAATTTGTTTGCTGGCATCTTTCTAACACAAGTGACATGTTAGTCAAACAATTATCAAATGAAGAACCGAATACTGAAAAGTCATCCATAAATACTTCCATATGCTTTTCGAGGATGTCAGCAAAAATAGAAGTCATACACCTTTGAAATGTGGCCGGTGCGTTGCATAAGCCAAATGGCATTCTTTTATAAGCAAAAATAGCATAGGGGCATGTGAATGCAGTCTTCTCTTGGTCTTCAGGGGCAACCGCAATCTGGTTGTACCCCGAATAACCATATAGGAAACAATAGTAATCGTGTCCTGCTAACCTTTCCAGCATTTGATCGATGAATGGTAACGGGAAGTGATCCTTCCTTGTTGCCATGTTTAACCTTCTGTAATCGATGCACACTCTCCAACCTGTAACAGTGCGGATTGGAATCAACTCATTCTTTTCATTCTTTATTACCGTTGTGCCCCCTTTTTTTGGTACCACGTGGACTGGACTTACCCAAGAACTATCAGAGATAGGGTAGATTAGGCCCGCATCTAAGAGTTTTACAACCTCTTTACGCACCACTTCTTTCATGGCTGGGTTAAGTCTTCGTTGTGGTTGCACTACCGATTTATGGTCATCTTCCATTAAGATCTTGTGCATGCAAACACTAGGGCTTATACCTTTTAAGTCCTCAATTGCCCATCCAATTTCACCCTTGTATTTTTTTAGCACTTGAATGAGTTCTGCCTCTTGGACACTCTGTAGACTAGCATTAATGATGGTTGGACATTTTTCTTCAGTGTCTAGAAATACATACTTCAAATTTGTTGGTAACTGCTTCAGATTCACCCCTTTTTTGGTTCTTCAGTGACATCGGCTGGTGGTGGTCTTAGATATTCCCACCGGTGTGGTATAGATCTAATTCATTCAGGTTGTTTTTCCATCAGAGCAAGCACCTCAGATTCTTCTTCATATTCATTACTTTCAAAAATGGACAAGCTTAAGACCCGGTTTAGTGGTGACCGGGGTCTATGCTGGTCATTTTCTCGAGCAATTACTTGGTCGATTATCTCTATAGTGTTGCTTGTGCCGATATCATCTTTGTATTGCATGGTATTCCTCACATCTATCTTTAACTCTTCATCATAGACCTTGAGGATCATAGTTCCTTCCTCAATATCTATCATACACCGTCCTGTTTCCAAGAAAGGTCTTCCCAATATGAGAGGGATCTTCTCATCCTCTGGCATTTCCAAAATGACGAAGTCGACTGGAAAGACAAACTTGTCAATTTTTACAAGAACATCTTCCACAATACCATAGGGTCGCCTAACAGAACGATCCGCAAACGGAAGGGTCATTCGAGTATCTTGAACAGAACCGATGCCTAATTTCTTATAGATGGACAGTGGCATCAAACTTACACTTGCTCCTAAGTCAATCAGAGCCTTCTTGAATTTTCTATCACCAATCGTGCAAGGAATAGTAACCGATCCCCTGTCTTTCTTTTTCACTGGGATTTTCATGCCTTAGAGAATGGCATTGCATGTTTCAGTCAGGATGATCGGTTCCGTATCAGTGGATCGCTTCTTGGAAATTTTGTCTTTCATGAACTTGGCATATATTGGCATTTGTTCCAATGCTTCAGAAAAAAGGATATTGATTTCGAGTTTTTTGAACATCTCCAGAAACTTCTCAAAATTATTTTCATGTTGATTTTTCTTTTTCTGTCGTGGAGGGTAAGGGAGTTTGATTATGGGTTTAGGAACCTTCTCCTTCTCCTTGACAAGAGGTGGTACTGCTTCTTCATCTTGGACTTTTGTTTCCTTGATTTCTAAATCCACCTCTATTAATCCATCTTTTTCTATATCATTTTCCTCTGTTGACTTTCCACTTCGGGTTGTGACAGCGTTAATAGTGTTATGTTCCCGCGGATTTGTCACCGTACCACTAGGTAGGGTGCAAGGGGCTTGAGAGTTTGAAGCTAACTGTTGTGCTATCTGTCCCATTTGAACTTCAAGATTTTTGATGGAGGTTGTGGTGTTTTTCTGGTTAGTCCTTGTTTCTTCTTGAAACTGTATGTTGTGGGCTGCTAACTTTTCAATGGCAATCTCCCATTCAGCCTTTTTAGGTGCCTGTTGTTGTTGCTGATGTTGCTGATACTGAGTCTGATATTTCCCTGTACCTTGTTTCGGAACATTCCCTCTCTGATCTTTCCAGGAGAAGTTTGGATGATTCTTCCAACCTGGGTTGTAAGTGTTAGAGTAGGGATTATTCTGCTTCAAGAATTTGACCTCTTCAATTTGTTGGGGAGTCGCAAAGCAATAGACCGTGTGATGAGGTCCATTACATATTTCACAAGTGCTCGCCCGAGCTGGCTGAACCTGCGCTATCTGTTGAGTACCTATATTCATAGCTTTCAGCTTTTTGTCTACTTCGGCAGCAACAGTGTCTTCCAGATAGATTTTATTTGTCTCTAATTTTAGATCAATTACCCCGTCTGGCTGACTGGTACACCTGTCATATAGCTCTAGATGCTCATTAGCAGTTATTGCTTCAATAATCCTCTTGATACCAGTGGCTGTTGAGAAATTTGTTGAGTCACCGGCTTCTATATCAATCAACTGTTTTGTTTTTATTTTTAGCCCATTAACGAACATCTGCATTTATTCGGTCTAATCCATATTATGAGTGGGGCACGCGACTAATATTCTTTTGAATCTTTTGTAAGTGTCTCCCAATGATTCACCATCCTTCTGTTTGAAATTCAGAATTTCATACCTCTTTCTCAGGAATACTGATGCTGGAAAATACTCATTTAAGAATGCAGTTTCCATCTCCTCCCAGGAAGTGATACTACCGGCAGGGAGAGGATAGAACCATTCTTCCGCGTCTTCAGCTAAAGTGAACGGGAACATTCTTGATTTTTTTGCTTCATCAGTATGACCATCAATTTTCAGGGTGGTGCTCATGGTCAGAAATCTTTGTAGGTGTTTGTTGGCATCTTCATTAACCTTTCCGGTGAAAGGTTTTCTTTCCAATTGATTGATCATGCTAGGATGTAGTTGAAAATTCGTCACATTCACCGGTTGGTTAACAATGGTCAGTCGACCACCCGGTGCATTTGCACCTCCATAGTCACCCAGGAGTCTTTCCGGAGGTGGAGGAGGTGGAATTGGAGGAACTTCAGCCATTGGTTCCTTGACTTCTGAGTAATCAGGGATACTTTCTTCAGTAGAATCCACTCTTTGTTCTCTGCGTCTTTTGTGAAGGGTTCTCTCGATCTCTGCGTCAAAAAGAAATTCAGCTGAGGGTTCTCCTTGCATACACAAATTAGTAAATTATAAATGATAGACAAATAATTTTATTGTAAAGCAACAAAATTTTAATTGAAATAAAATTAAACTCTATATTTTTGGCAGTCCCCAGCAACGGCGCCAAAAACTTGATCGGGAAAATAGCAAGTGTACTATTTTGCCTTTTATAGTAATAATGGGGAGATTCCCCAAATGTCGATCTCAAGGACTGCACGTTAATATTGAGTTTAAATTATCATTCAATTAAATAAAAAGTATTAATTTGGTTTTTGAGTGTAAAAATATAATAATAAAAGTAAAGGTAAAGAAATATGAAAATAAGGGTTTATAGAGAAAAAGGAACAATGCCAGGGAAGGTGTATGATTTATCCCTGTAACAATTCTGAGTCACTATTGCATCAACAAATATCAATTACTACCAGTTCTCAATGGTATTTTCTCCCAATTCCTTGGTGAGAAAACCTTTAATCAATCTACCCTAATTCCTATGTCCATAGCCAATTAGGGTGAAGTTAAGCTGTATAATATCAAGAATGCTCTGGTTCATACAGGGTATCCCTAGTCCTAGGTGATATCTACTGTAGAGTAACCTTATGAAAACCTTATCAATGGCGATCCAACCTAATTGATAACCACAATTCAATCCCAATTGGTCCGAAAGAGAAAGCAATAAACACATCAAAAGGTTACCGTAAAAACAATATTATAAATGCAAATGTAAACTCAAATTCATTACAATTCTAAATCAGGGACACCCCCTAGCATTGGGGGGTTTAGCTACTCATATTGTTTAAAACAAATTCAAGATAAAAATTACACATTACAAGTAATTGGATGACTTTGATCTTCAATCGCTCCCGCTCATGAATATCTTCAGCTCTCCAAATGCCTTGATCTCTGTAATACTTGATTGCTTCACAATACTGTATTTTTCCATATTCCAAGATGATTTTTCCTTTGGCAGAAGACCTCTTTTTATAGTGAAAGTTCCCAGCAGCAGTTGGACAAGTCCAAAGATGTCTCTAAAAAGCCCGAAGAATGAAAAGCCCGAGAAAACTGGAAATTTTGGGCTTGGGCTGACACGACCCGTCTCAGCTGACATTGGTGGCCGTGTCAGCCTACTGTTTAAGCTGATACGCCCATGGCAGGTGTGACTCGGTTGAGGTTTCTGCCTGACACGGCCCGTGTCAGCTGACACGGGTGGCCGTGTCAGGCTACTGTTTTCTTCACTTGCTTCCCTTACCCTGACACGGCCCGTGTCATTTGACATGGGTGGCCGTGTCAGGCCTCCTGTACTGGGGTTTTCTGCTCCTTTGCGTGCCAGAATCTCGCATTGTCTTGTTCTGAGTTCTCCGGTTCTTCTACCTGGATTTGTCGGACAAAAACACAGCTATCCCACGCATAAAATCAAGATAATAAAAGGTAAAACATAACAAAGATTAAAAACGCGTAAATAAAATAACGTAAGTAAAACTAACTCGAAATGTACCATAAATGCTTGCACAGTGTGTCAAATGTCTCTGTTTTGCGTTGGATCAGTAATGAAAAATCAATGTAAATGGTGACTGATCAAGGCCTGACCTTCTTGTCAAAAGCTTTCTTCATTCTTTGCTGATATAAATGACCATGACACATGGTAGTCAATCTCTTCTCTTCAATCAAGTTCAGTTGGTCATATTTGGTTTGACACCATTCAACTTCTGTCAACTTGGCTTCCATCAAGACACGCAATGATGGGATCTCAACTCCATGGGGAGCACAACTTCCATATCATAAACAAGAGCGAAAGGGGTTGCCCCTGTTGAAGTGCTGACGGATGTACGGTACCCATGCAAAGTAAATGGGAGCATCTCATGCCAATATTTATATGTCACAACCATTTTCTGAATGATCTTCTTGATGTTCTTATTTGCAGCTTCAACATCCCCATTCATCTTGGGTCTGTAGGGAGAAGAATTATGATGTGCAATCTTGAAGTCTTTGCAAAGAGCTTCCACCATGTTATTGTTCAAGTTAGATCCATTATCAGTAATGATCTTAATTGGCACACCATAACGGCATATAATCTGATTCTTGATAAACCATACAACAACTTTATTGGTCATATTTGTAACACCCCGATTTAAAAATAAGATAATTATTTAATTTAAGTTAATATTATATTTATTAATTTAATTAAATAATTGGAATTATTGGATTATTATTATTATTTTGGAATAATAATTATTGGAAAATATATAAGTGTGAAGTAAGGAAAAAGAATCCCATTTGGTAAAAAGAGTTTTACGTGAAACAGAGAAGCGGCTGAAAAGTGGAAAGTGGAGAAAGGGCAAAGAGGAAGAGCAAGGGCAAAGGTTGGAGAAGAGAAAAGCTTGGAGCTTAGAGATTGCCGGATTAACTCAGGTAAGGGGGGTTTATCGTCGTTTAATGGGTATTATGGGTTAGCATGTAATGGGTAGTGATAAGCCGTTGAATTGACCCTAATTGGGATTATGAATGCTGGAAAATTATGTTGGATAAACTGTGTTGAGGCTGTAATTGAATCTGTGTTTGGGTTAGTTGTGAATTTCCGAACGTATAGCTTTTTACGGAATTGGAATCGGAGGTCCGGAAGTCCTCCAACGGCGGAAAATGCGGAGAATTCTGCATTCTGCCTTGTGTTAGCGCAGGAACAGCTTTCTGTCTTGCGTTAACCGGTTAACCCAGGGTGTTAACCGGTTAACACTGTGTTGTATTGTGTAAAATTGCTGTTTTGTCTGCGTTAACCGGTTAACCCAGGGTGTTAACCGGTTAACACTGTTGGGATTGCTGAGATATTGCTGTTCTGTCTGCGTTAACCGGTTAACCCAGGGCGTTAACCGGTTAACACTGTTAAGTTTTGGGCAGGAAGCGTGTTTGTGCTGCGTTAACCGGTTAACCCAGGGCGTTAACCGGTTAACACTGTTGCAGAGTGGAAAAATTGTTAATTAAAATGTTGTGTGCCTAATTGATGGTTGCCTATATCGGTGTGTGATATAGTAGGGATTATTTCCCGCTGTTTTGAGCAGTATAGGTATTAGTAGAGTGTGCTAATACTGTGTTTAATTATTTGACAGGATATGATGTGTTGATACATGTGTTGATACTGTATGATGGTATGCATAACGTTGTGAATGTGTATGTTATGCATGTGTTGTGAATGGACTGTTTTATGGCTTAGAGAGTGAGCATCGGTCCATTGTGGATTATTGTTGTGATGTTGCATTGCTAGGTGATTAGCGTGCATAATGTGGCCTTTGTGGTGGTAGCTAATTCCCATGGTGAGGAATTAGTGATGTTAGTCATTTGGACTGTTTTGCATGCTAGGTGAATTAGCGTGCATAGCATGGCCCTTGGGGTGGTAGCTAATTCCCATGGTGAGGAATTAGTGATGTGAGTCACTAGGTCTCAAATGAGTGGGACTAGTGAGCTTGGTAGCCGTACCTGGATTTGGTCGGTGAAGTTGAACTATATGTTCACGAATAGTCGGTACCGCATGCATGGAGTCTCATTGCATAATATATGTGTAGTGTATAATATGAATGGATGTATTCCAATGTTATACGTGTGTTGTGTTGGCATTGAGCGTGAGTATGAATTGTGTTGATATTGAGTATGATATTTGTGTTGATGTGCCGTTACCGAATGTGTGATACGATTAGGGTGATTAATGTGTTAAATTACTTAACATGACATTATATTCTATAATGCTTATTATATCGATTGAGGAACTCACCCTTACAACTATTTTTCAGGTAACGAGCAGTGATTGAGTAGAAGCTAATGCTTGGAGTCTAGTGTAGTCTCCTTAGTGGGTCATGCTCTGATAGATGTAACATCGGGAGGGAACATTTTAATTGTGTTGTTGATGTTTGTTGAACCAGTTTACATGTAGTATGTTACATGTTTTGAATGATCGATTTGATCTCTATCCGCTGCGTATTGTGCAATACTTTATGTTTTGAGTTAAATAATGAGCATGACTAAATAGTATGACGAATGGTGCGAAATAAATGTGTGACACCCTTAATTGCATGATTACTCTGATTTATATGTTGTTATTTTAATTAAATATTTGGGGTATTTTAGAAGGGTGTTACATTAGTGGTATCAGAGCATAGTCGGTCGAGTCGAGTCGTAATTATTCTGTTTCCCCTGTACGGGATAGGTGTTGTGTAACCCTATCAGTACTTATTGTTTTAGCTTGTTGGGTTTTCAGAATAGAGATGGCTGGAAGAGGTAGAGACGATGCTGCGATTGCTGAGGCTCTGGGTATGCTGGCTGGAGTACTTGGAGGGAACCCGAATGTTGTGGGAATGGGAGCTGCTCGTCAACTGAGTGAGTTCCAGAAGAACAATCCTCCAATGTTCAAGGGAGCATACGATCCAGATGGCGCTCAGAAGTGGTTGAAGGAGATCGAGAGAATTTTCCGAGTGACTGAGTGTGCCGATAACCAGAAGGTCAGGTTCGGTACGCATATGCTGTCAGAAGAGGCTGATGATTGGTGGGTTGCTACCCGCACTGAGTTGGAAACCGCTGGGAATGCTGAGATCACTTGGGCTGTGTTCAGAGAGAGATTCCTGAGGAAGTACTTTCCAGAGGATGTCAGAGGAAAGAAAGAGATAGAGTTCTTAGAATTGAAGCAGGGTAACAGGTCTGTTACTGAGTATGCTGCTAAGTTCACAGAGCTGTCAAAGTATTACACTCCCTATAATGAGGCTGCTGGAGAATTTTCAAAATGTGTGAAGTTTGAGAACGGGTTACGTCCTGAGATCAAGCAGGCTATTGGGTATCAGCGGATTAGAGTGTTTTCTGATTTGGTGGACTGTTGCAGGATTTTTGAACAGGATTCCAAAGCCAGAGCGGAGAGCTATCAGCAGAGGGTTGATAGGAGAGGCAAGAATCAGAATGATCGTGGGAAACCGTATGCAGCTGGCAAAGGTTTCCAGAGACAGAGGGGGATGAAGAGGCCTAGTGGGGGAGACTCTAGTGCTCCTGCTAAGTGTTACAGATGTGGTCAGGCGGGACATCGTTTCCACGAGTGTACCAGTGCTGAGAAGAAGTGTTTCAAGTGTGGTAAAGGTGGTCATTTGGCTGCAGAGTGCCGGTTGAAGACTCTGACTTGCTTCAACTGTGGAGAGGTGGGTCATATCAGTCCACAGTGTCCTAAGCCAAAGAAGGAGAACCAGTCGGGAGGCAAGGTCTTTGCTTTATCGGGTTCTGAGACTTTTGCAGACGATCGTTTGATCCGAGGTACGTGTTATATTAATGGCTTTCCTCTTGTAGCTATTATTGACACAGGTGCGACTCATTCCTTTATATCTTTGGATTGTGCTGTGAAACTTAAGTTAGAGATATCTGAGATGCATGGAAGTATGGTGATTGATACTCCTGCGAAGGGTTCAGTGACTACTACTTCAGTTTGTTTGAATTGTCCTTTGAGTATTTTTGGTAGAGACTTTGGGATAGACCTTGTGTGTCTTCCATTAGTGCAGATTGATGTTATTCTGGGTATGAACTGGTTGGTGTTTAACCGAGTTTATATCAACTGTTTTGATAAGACTGTGATAATTCCTGAGATTGAGGAAGGTAAGGATTTGTTTCTATCAGCAAGGCAGGTGAATGAGGAAGTAGCAGGTGGGGCAGAGTTGTTTATGCTGTTAGCGACTTTGGAGGCTAAAGATAAACTGGTGATTGGCGATCTAGCCGTGGTGTGTGATTTTCCTGATGTGTTTCCTGAAGAAGTGAATGAATTGCCGCCAGAGCGTGAAGTTGAATTCTCGATTGATTTGGTACCTGGTACTAGACCGATATCGATGGCTCCGTACCGTATGTCTGCTGTTGAGTTAGCTGAATTGAAGAGTCAGCTGGAAGATCTGTTGGATAAGAAATTTATTCGTCCGAGTGTGTCACCGTGGGGTGCACCAGTGTTATTGGTTAAGAAGAAAGAAGGTACTATGAGGTTGTGTGTGGACTACAGGCAACTGAATAAAGTGACGATCAAGAATCGGTATCCTTTGCCGAGGATTGATGATTTGATGGATCAGTTGGTTGGTGCGAGTGTGTTCAGCAAGATAGATTTGAGATCGGGATATCATCAGATACGTGTGAAAACTGAGGATATTCAGAAGACTGCTTTCAGAACAAGGTATGGACATTATGAGTATTCTGTAATGCCTTTTGGTGTGACTAATGCGCCTGGAGTATTCATGGAGTATATGAATAGGATTTTCCATCCGTACCTAGACAAGTTTGTTGTGGTGTTTATTGATGACATTTTGGTGTATTCGAAATCTGAAGAAGAGCATGCTGAGCATTTGAGAGTGGTTTTAGAAGTTCTACGAGAAAGGAAGTTATTTGCTAAACTATCCAAGTGTGAATTTTGGTTAGAGGAGGTTAGTTTTCTTGGTCATGTGATTTCAAGAGGTGGTGTTGCTGTTGATCCTTCTAAGATAGAAGCGGTGTCTAAGTGGGAAGCTCCGAAGTCTGTTGCTGAGATTCGAAGTTTCCTTGGATTGGCTGGTTACTATAGGAAATTCATTGAGGGATTTTCTAAGTTGGCGTTACCGTTGACGATGTTGACTAGAAAGGGGCAAGCATTTGTTTGGGACTCAAATTGTGAAGAAGGTTTCCAAGAGTTAAAGAGAAGGTTGACTACTGCTCCTATTCTGATATTACCGAGTTCGTCGGAATCATTTGAGGTTTTCTGTGATGCTTCATTGTTGGGTTTGGGTGGTGTGTTGATGCAGAATAAGCAGGTTATAGCTTATGCTTCGAGACAACTGAGGATTCATGAAAGGAACTACCCGACACACGATTTAGAGTTGGCAGCTGTGGTATTTGCTCTGAAATTATGGAGGCATTACTTGTACGGGTCAAGATTTGAGGTTTTCAGTGACCATAAAAGTTTAAAGTATTTGTTTGATCAGAAAGAGCTGAATATGAGACAGAGGAGATGGTTAGAGTTTCTGAAGGATTATGACTTTGGTTTGAATTACCATCCGGGTAAAGCAAACGTGGTGGCTGATGCATTGAGTCGGAAATCATTGCATATGTCTATGTTAATGGTTAAAGAATTGGATTTAATTGAGCAGTTTAGAGACTTGAGTTTGGTGTGTGAGAGTACTCACAATAGTGTTAAATTGAGAATGTTGAAGTTAACGAGTAGTATTCTGGATGATATTAGAGAGGGTCAGAAATCCGATGTGCTTTTGGTTGATAAGTTGACTCTAGTGAATCAAGGTCAAGGTGGTGAATTCAGAGTTGATGAGAGTGGTGTTTTGAAATTTGGTAATCGGGTGTGTATTCCGGATGTTACCGAACTTAAGAAGAGTATTCTGGAAGAAGGACATCGTAGTGGCCTGAGTATTCATCCTGGAGCTACGAAGATGTATCATGATTTGAAAAAGTTATTTTGGTGGCCGGGAATGAAAAGAGAAATTGCGAGTTTTGTTTATTCCTGTTTGACTTGTCAGAAGTCAAAGATTGAGCATCAGAAGCCGTCTGGGCTAATGCAACCGTTGACTATTCCAGAGTGGAAGTGGGATAGTATCAGTATGGATTTTGTGTCTGGTTTGCCGAGGACAAATAAGAATTTTGAAGCTATTTGGGTGATTGTTGACAGATTGACAAAATCGGCTCATTTCATTCCGATCAGAATGGATTATCCGTTAGACAGATTAGCTGAGTTGTATATTGAGAAGATTGTAAGTTTGCATGGTATTCCGTCGAGTATTGTTTCGGACAGAGATCCTAGATTTACATCGAAGTTCTGGGAAGGTTTGCAGAGGGCTTTGGGAACTAAGCTGAGATTGAGTTCTGCATATCATCCGCAGACTGATGGTCAGACTGAGAGGACGATTCAGTCATTGGAAGATCTTTTGAGAGCTTGCGTTTTGGAAAAGGGAGGTGCTTGGGATAGTTATTTACCTTTGATTGAGTTTACCTACAACAATAGTTTTCATTCGAGCATTGGTATGGCACCGTTTGAAGCTTTGTATGGTAGGAGATGTCGGACGCCTCTATGTTGGTATGAGTCCGGTGAGAGTGCTGTGGTTGGACCGGAGATTGTTCAACAAACCACGGAAAAGATTAAGATGATTCAGGAGAAGATGAGAATTGCTCAGAGTCGTCAGAAGAGTTATCATGACAAGAGGAGGAAGTCACTTGAGTTCCAAGAGGGAGATCATGTGTTTCTTCGTGTTACTCCGATAACTGGAGTTGGTCGAGCTTTGAAGTCGAAGAAGTTGACACCTCAATTTATTGGTCCTTATCAGATTTTGGAGAGGATATGGGAGGTAGCCTATCGTATCGCTTTACCGCCGTCACTTGCGAATTTGCATGAGGTGTTTCATGTGTCTCAGTTGAGGAGGTACATTCCTGATCCGTCGCATGTAGTCCAAGTAGATGATGTACAGGTGAGAGATAACCTGACTGTTGAAACATCACCTATGAGGATTGAGGATCGAGAGTTGAAGCAGTTGCGGGGTAAAGAGATTGCCTTGGTGAAGGTAGCTTGGGGAGGACCAGCAGGTGGCAATGTGACTTGGGAACTTGAGAGTCAGATGAAGGAGTCTTATCCGGAGTTATTCGCTTGAGGTATGTTTTCGAGGACGAAAACTCTTTTAGTGGGGGAGAGTTGTAACACCCCGATTTAAAAATAAGATAATTATTTTATTTAAGTTAATATTATATTTATTAATTTAATTAAATAATTGGAATTATTGGATTATTATTATTATTTTGGAATAATAATTATTGGAAAATATATAAGTGTGAAGTAAGGAAAAAGAATCCCATTTGGTAAAAAGAGTTTTACGTGAAACAGAGAAGCGGCTGAAAAGTGGAAAGTGGAGAAAGGGCAAAGAGGAAGAGCAAGGGCAAAGGTTGGAGAAGAGAAAAGCTTGGAGCTTAGAGATTGCCGGATTAACTCAGGTAAGGGGGGTTTATCGTCGTTTAATGGGTATTATGGGTTAGCATGTAATGGGTAGTGATAAGCCGTTGAATTGACCCTAATTGGGATTATGAATGCTGGAAAATTATGTTGGATAAACTGTGTTGAGGCTGTAATTGAATTTGTGTTTGGGTTAGTTGTGAATTTCCGAACGTATAGCTTTTTACGGAATTGGAATCGGAGGTCCGGAAGTCCTCCAACGGCGGAAAATGCGGAGAATTCTGCATTCTGCCTTGTGTTAGCGCAGGAACAGCTTTCTGTCTTGCGTTAACCGGTTAACCCAGGGTGTTAACCGGTTAACACTGTGTTGTATTGTGTAAAATTGCTGTTTTGTCTGCGTTAACCGGTTAACCCAGGGTGTTAACCGGTTAACACTGTTGGGATTGCTGAGATATTGCTGTTCTGTCTGCGTTAACCGGTTAACCCAGGGCGTTAACCGGTTAACACTGTTAAGTTTTGGGCAGGAAGCGTGTTTGTGCTGCGTTAACCGGTTAACCCAGGGCGTTAACCGGTTAACACTGTTGCAGAGTGGAAAAATTGTTAATTAAAATGTTGTGTGCCTAATTGATGGTTGCCTATATCGGTGTGTGATATAGTAGGGATTATTTCCCGCTGTTTTGAGCAGTATAGGTATTAGTAGAGTGTGCTAATACTGTGTTTAATTATTTGACAGGATATGATGTGTTGATACATGTGTTGATACTGTATGATGGTATGCATAACGTTGTGAATGTGTATGTTATGCATGTGTTGTGAATGGACTGTTTTATGGCTTAGAGAGTGAGCATCGGTCCATTGTGGATTATTGTTGTGATGTTGCATTGCTAGGTGATTAGCGTGCATAATGTGGCCTTTGTGGTGGTAGCTAATTCCCATGGTGAGGAATTAGTGATGTTAGTCATTTGGACTGTTTGTGATGTTTGCATGCTAGGTGAATTAGCGTGCATAGCATGGCCCTTGGGGTGGTAGCTAATTCCCATGGTGAGGAATTAGTGATGTGAGTCACTAGGTCTCAAATGAGTGGGACTAGTGAGCTTGGTAGCCGTACCTGGATTTGGTCGGTGAAGTTGAACTATATGTTCACGAATAGTCGGTACCGCATGCATGGAGTCTCATTGCATAATATATGTGTAGTGTATAATATGAATGGATGTATTCCAATGTTATACGTGTGTTGTGTTGGCATTGAGCGTGAGTATGAATTGTGTTGATATTGAGTATGATATTTGTGTTGATGTGCCGTTACCGAATGTGTGATACGATTAGGGTGATTAATGTGTTAAATTACTTAACATGACATTATATTCTATAATGCTTATTATATCGATTGAGGAACTCACCCTTACAACTATTTTTCAGGTAACGAGCAGTGATTGAGTAGAAGCTAATGCTTGGAGTCTAGTGTAGTCTCCTTAGTGGGTCATGCTCTGATAGATGTAACATCGGGAGGGAACATTTTAATTGTGTTGTTGATGTTTGTTGAACCAGTTTACATGTAGTATGTTACATATTTTGAATGATCGATTTGATCTCTATCCGCTGCGTATTGTGCAATACTTTATGTTTTGAGTTAAATAATGAGCATGACTAAATAGTATGACGAATGGTGCGAAATAAATGTGTGACACCCTTAATTGCATGATTACTCTGATTTATATGTTGTTATTTTAATTAAATATTTGGGGTATTTTAGAAGGGTGTTACAATATTCGCATACGATGCCGCTTCAACCTACTTTGTGAAGTAGTTAATAGCCACCAAAATGAAATGATGTCCGTTTGAAGCATTGGGCTCAATCATGCCAATCATATTAATTCCCCACATGAAGGAAGGTCATGGAGAGGAAATGACGTTCAACAGTGTCGGAGGAACATGAATCTTATTTTCATAGATTTGACACTTGTGGCATTTCTTTACAAACTTACAACAGTCAGATTCCATTGTCAGCCAATAGTAACCTGCTCTCAACATCTTCTTAGCCATAGTATGTCTGTTGGAGTGAGTACCAAAGGAACCTTCATGGACTTCAGTCATCAATAGGTCTGCTTCGTGTCTATCCACGCATTTGAACAAGACCATATCGAAGTTTCTCTTGTAAAGCACATCACCATTCAGGTAGCAGTTGCGGGATAATCTCCTCAAAGTCTTCTTATCTTTCAAACATGCCCCGGCCGGGTAAGTATGACTTTGGAGGAAACACTTGATATCAAAATACCACGGCTTCTCATCTTTAACCTCTTCAATAGCAAATACATGAGTTGGCCTGTCAAGGCGCATCACGGTCAAATTGGGAACTTCATTCCAAAAATTAACCATAATCATCGAAGCCAACGTTGCAAGAGCATCTGCCATCCGATTTTCATCTCGAGGGATATGATGAAACTCAACTTTTGTAAAGAAAGTTGAAATTCTCCTCGCATGATCTCTATATGGTATCAAACCGGGTTGATTAGTTTCCCATTCACCTTTGATCTGATTCACCACCAAAGCTGAATCTCCATAGACGTCCAGATACTTGATTCTGAGATCAATGGCCTCTTCAAGCCCCATAATGCAGGCTTCATACTCTGCCATGTTGTTTGTACACTTGAAAGTCAATCTAGCTATGAATGGAAAATGAGTGCCTTAAGGAGTAATAATCACTTCCCCAATGTCATAACCATACTAATTAACAACTCCATCAAATACCATGCCCCAACAGGAACCAGGTTTTGGCCCTTCTTCAAGCATTGATTCATCACAATCTTTCATTTTCAAGTACAAAATCTCTTCATCGGGAAAATCATACTGCACTGACTGGTAATCTTCAATCGGTTGGTGAGCCAGATGGTCATCCAAGACACTACCTTTAATTGCTTTTTGAGATCGATATTCAATATCATACTCGAATAACAACATCTGCCAACGGGCAATCCTCCCAGTTAAAGCAGGCTTCTCAAAAATATACTTGATGGGATCCATTTTGGATATCAACCAAGTAGTATGATTCAACATATACTGGCGTAGACGATTAGCAACCCAAGCCAATGAACAACAAGTCTTTTCCAGCATAGAATACTGAGTCTCACCGTCGATGAATTTCTTACTAAGGTAGTAAATAACATATTCTTTCTTTCCAGATTCATCTTGCTCACCAAAAACACAACCCATACTCTCATCAAGCGTAGTTAAATACATGATCAATGGTCTTCCTTCAACAGGCGGAGATAGAATTGGAGGTTCAAGCAAATAATCTTTGATACTATAAAAAGCATTTTGGTAATCTTCGGTCCAATCACAAGATTGATCTTTCCGGAGAAGCTTGAATACAGGCGCACATGTGGCAGTCATATGCGATATAAATCTTGAGATATAATTCAAGCGGCCGAGAAAACCTCTGACTTACTTCTTAATTTTGGGTGCAAGCATTTCTTGTATTGCTTTGACCTTGGAAGATCAACTCCAGTACCCTTCTCACTGACAATAAAGCCCAACAACTTACCAGAACAAACACCAAATGTACACTTATTGGGATTCAAGCGGAGTTTGTATTTCCTCAAACGTTGGAATAACTTCAACAAATGCTTAACATGCTCTTCTTTATCACTTGATCTGGCAATCATATCATCAATGTAAACCTCGATCTCTTTGTACATCATATCATGAAAAAGAGTGGTCATAGCTCTCTGGTATGTTGCACCAACATTCTTTAGACCGAAGGGCATCACTCTATAACAGAATGTTCCCCAAGGTGTAATGAACATGGTCCTCTCCATATCTTCAGGTGCCATCTTGATCTGATTGTAACCAAAAAATCCGTCCATAAACGAAAAGACTTTGAACTTAGTTGTATTGTCCACCAATATATCAATGTGTGGCAGAGGAAAATCATCTTTCGGACTAGCTTTATTCAAATCTCTATAATCAACACACATGCTGTAAGACCCCAATTTTGACCCTAAGATCCCTCATGGCATCATAACATTGCATTTGCATTGCCTCAAGGATCTTTAGCATCTTGGTTCCCTTTGCCTTTGGGTGGGACTCCTTGTGTTTGGTTTGAGATCACCAAGCATGCTTGAATTATACATCATTGTTTCTCTTACTTTTGTTTACTAACCAAAAGCACAAAAATGTGTCACTAACATCTTTTGTTTGAAGCTTGAGTATCATCCAAGACACTTTGTGGGTTCTATTTAGATGATCAGTCAACACAAGGGAATGGCTTGAGATACTTCCAACAGGTTCAAATGGGGTTTATTCGTCAGTCAAAACGTTAATCTTGAAGGAGCAAAAGTTTGTTCATGAGCTGTCATGCTCGCTAGGCGAGCAGAATGGGTCGCCTAGCGAGTCCCAAGAAAAGCCACCAGAATCACCTATGCTCAGAGGAATTTCTTGAACTGTCACGCTCGCTAGGCGAAGCCCACGTGTTAAAAAAAAAGGAACGAAAAAATGGAACGAAAAAGAAATAAAAATAAATAAATAAATAAAATATAACAGAAATTTTTTGGACTTGGGCCTCTCTCATTTGAGCCCACAGGTCCACAAAAATCAGGTTATAAATTCAGAGTTTCAGTGAAACAAAAGGCCATTCTATTCCTATTACCCTGGCAGGGAAAAAGATAGTGAGAGAAGAGCTAACAGAGTTCAGAGCAACCTCCAGAGACTGAAGGGAACTCATCGGCAAAGAACCAATTCCCTCTCATATAAACCCTCAGATTGCTTTGCAAACCCAACCGGGCAATTCAATTTCATTCGATCTCTCCAGTCAGGTTTGCCTTATTCCCATTACTTTATGCTTTTAATTTGAATGCTCTGAATGTATGAGGTATTATGGGTGAATTTGATACCCTTTTGATGCATGTGTTT
Organism: Lathyrus oleraceus; assembly: GCF_024323335.1. Lineage (NCBI taxonomy): Eukaryota > Viridiplantae > Streptophyta > Magnoliopsida > Fabales > Fabaceae > Lathyrus > Lathyrus oleraceus. The sequence goes on along the minus strand of NC_066580.1, from coordinate 416,771,130 downwards.
GACAAGAGGTTTAGGCCTCCTACCCTTGGTTGCTTTTTGTGAGCTTTTTGTGAATTTTAATGGCATGATTCATGTGGTTACATTTTGATTTGGGGGCAACTCTTGATTACCCTATCCTGTTTGCTCTAACCTGTTTTGTGTTTGTTATGGCATTGTTTTCTCCTAATTCCGTCTTGCCACTCTAACCTGTTTGTTGAGTTTTTTGTGAGGGCTCACATGACTCTTGCAGAGATGGCTTGCCTGGTGTTCCACTTTATTTGTGGGATACCACCTGGAGGTTTATTCCGATTACCTGTACTGACTCACTTTCTTTGTTGGTGTTTAGCTTGGAAGAGTCTTTGGGTTTCTTATTTATCTAATTGCTGTTACTTCGGATCTTTATCCGTACGGTAGATCTCTCGATCCCTTTACTTTTCCTGCATGTTACCGATTTCTTAGGTTTCGTATAGCCTATCGTGGCATGTCATTTAAGGTAGCGCGACTCCTTCATCTAGGACTGCCTTTTTGCATGAGCATCCCTAAACACCCCAAACTCATTAATTTTTCTTCTCCTAAGAACACGTTATCTCCTTCTACTACAGGCGAGTAAGTCTCCAAAGGTCGAGCATCCGATAGATTGCGTAGTAACATCGTTCACCCCAAAACACAACCCTTACCCCATAGGTAGCCGAGCTACAAAGACTCTGATGCTCAGATTCAGATGAGATACGTATGCAGTGGATGCGACGTCCGTGCGAGTCATTTTCTTTTGACCCTTCTTTTAGTAAGTAGTACATTAGATAAACATACACGCTTTTCTCATCCCTTCAATCATGTTTGCACAAATAAATTTTCAAAAAAAAAACAACCTCTGCAACAAATGTGAAAAGGGATCCCTATGAGTACCTAGGATGCTTTGGGTGCCTAACACATTCCCATTGCATAACTAACCCCCTTACCCAGATCTCTGACATTTTTACTAGTTTTTGATTCGATAAAACTTTTAGGTTTTTGTTCGCTTTCTAACCATTCCTTTGGATAAATAGAAGTGCGGTGGCAACTCGACTTGTATGATTTACCTTGGATTTAGTCAATATCTCTAATGGTAACGAATACCCCGCTACAGAAAAGTGGCGACTCTGCTGGGGATAATCTGCCTAGTGGGTTTTGCCTACTTTTCATATTTGTTGTATTGTATTGTATATTTTTTTTGTGACATATTTTTGTGCAATTTGGGATTACTGTATTGTATGTAATGATTGAATTGTTTGAATATTAATTCCTTATATGCTTGGTGATCTTTGTGAGATTAGTTCTATACCCGAACTCGAGTGCACTTAGGATAGGAGAATGGCATAGTCTTGTTGACTTGTGTGGAGTTATTCCTTAGCAAGTTGACTTGCAAGTCCATTCACTTGGTGGAGGTCATGTTGGGATCAATAATGTCACACAAGTAAGTTGTGGTTAGACATTACTCTTTCCAATATAGACCTTAGAAGCCAAGGACCTTAGTTTACCAAGCCCATCTTGGCCTATTCTTAGGATGTAGTGCGAAAGTCGTTCAAGTGTAAGATTTGATACGATTGTTACGCGATACTACACTCATAAGAGTCTCTCTTGAGAATATTTTTGGAATACGAGTAGTCGTTTCTCCAATAATATCCGAAAGATGGGATGATGACTATGGGAACCTCTTGTAGAACATGTTTGGCAGGTTTAAACCCTAGTACACTCCCTTTTGGGTGGTTCTTAACCTAAACTCCATGCTCGTGACTTGCAACAAACCCTTGATTCATGGTTGATCCGTTCAGGTATCCTTAATATCAATGGATCTTAGGTGTTGATAAGGTGTAAACCATAATCCACCAAAATGGATGATTGATATTAAGGATAACATGATCCATCCCACGACCTTTGTTTGGTGTGCTTTGCTTGATACTTGAGTGTGATTGTTGCATTCATGCACCCATTTGCATTCATATCATCAATAAATAAGAAAATTTTCAAGGAGCTTAAGAGGTCTATTTGCAAAATTTTCAGACATGGAAAGACAAAGAAGGAATACAAAGAAGTACAACTTCAGGCAACCAGATTTAAAAGAGTTAAGGAATCTGACATCTTATGTATTAGATCCCTTGGGTTTCAAAGCTCATTTTGGGAAGCTTCTTCCTCTTCTGACTACTCAGGTGGATGAAGGATTGATGAGTGTATTGGTGCAGTTTTATGATCCCTTGTACCGTTGCTTCACGTTTCCGGATTTCCAGCTTTTGCCTACCCTTGAGGAGTATGCTTATCTTGTGGGTATACCTGTTCTAGACCAGTTGTCGTTCAGTGGCTTGGAGAGTATTTCTACTTCTCAAGAGATAGCTGATATGTTACACATAAATGAATCTCTGGTTGGTGCTCATATGACTACCAAAGGGGGAATTCAAGGTCTCCCTTCTGAGTTCCTCATTGCTCAAGCTACTATATATGGGAAGGCCATGAGTGAGGATGCCTTTGAAGCCATATTTGTACTTCTCATCTATGGGCTAGTGTTATTCCCCAACATCGACAAGTTTGTGGATGTGAACGCTATTAGGATTTTATCTACTCTTAATCCCGTTCCGACTCTGTTGGGCGATACCTATTTCTCTTTGCATATGAGGAATGCAAAGGGTGGTGGCACCATTGTGTGTTGTTTGCCGCTGTTGTATAAGTGGTTTATTTCTCACTTACCTCAGACGGTCGCTTTCAAGGAGAACAAGGAATGTCTACGGTGGTCCATGAGACTTATGTCTCTCACTAATGATGATATCTCTTGGTATAACCGTGTGTATGATGGTGTGCAGATTATTGACTCTTGTAGCGAATTCTCCAATGTACCTCTTCTTGGTACATGTGGTGGGATTAACTACAATCCTGTTTTGGCACGTCGGCAACTTGGGTTCCCCTTAAAGGATAAACCCAATAACATTCTGTTAGAGGGTGTATTCTTTCAGAATGGTAAATATCCCCAAGGCTTGAAAGCTAGGATGGTTCGCGCTTGGCGCAAGATTCATAGGAAAGGAAGGAAAGAGTTGGGTCCTAAGAATTGCATCGCTTTGGAGCCTTACACTGTTTGGGTTAGGAAGAGGGCGTCTGAGTATCTCATGCCTTACGAGTATCCGAGACCTACACCTATGATTATGGCTGGGCCTTCAACCCTCCCTAATCAAGGAGTAGAGGAGTTGAGAGACGAAGACCGTTCACGTGCCTGGATCCGTGAACGTGAAGAGTTGCTTCAGCAGATTAAGGAGAAGGATGCGTTGATTGAGTTTCTTGAGCATCAGGTTATTGATGACCCTGATGATGTATGGACTTCTCTACTTCCTCAGTCTTCTAAGTTCTGGAAGAGGAAGTATGATTGACTCGCCAAAGAGAAGGCCGATATGGAGGCAGCCTACGAGAGGGAGGTGAAGAGGCTTCGCGCATCTTATCTTCCTGTGTCCCGAGCTTTAAATGATTGTTTCTAGGGATCCATAGGATTATTATTTTCCTTTTCTCTTGTACATGATTGACGATGCTGCACTTCTTTTCCCTGATATTATTTGATGAGATATTTCCATATGTGATAAAATGCTTAATATTTCCAAAATTTGCAAATAAAACTCTAAAGTTCCTTTGAAATAAAAAACAAATCATATGCACAAACATTGCATGCATCATATGCATAAACAGGTTTTGTTTCCGGTCCCTTGCCCTGTGGTCTAACTCTGTGTCCTTCATTTATTTTGAAGACAAGCTGACTCACCAGTAATACACTAGAGCCAACATTTCAAGACTGATGGATCCCTTAGAGCAAGAGAACCGCGAGCTGAAAGAGGAAGTGGCCAGATTGACTGCCCTAATGGAGTCATTCATGGCTTCCCAGAGCCAGTCTTCTCCGACACCTTCAACTCCTCCCCAGAGGACAGTTATCTCCGAGATTGTCTCCTCTACTGTGCCCGCTGCCAGTGCACACTTTGTTCCAACAGCCATGCAAACCGGGTTCCCGTGGGGGATGCCTCCCAATTTCATGCCTGAGGGTCCTGTTCCTACCTTTGCTTCTCTGCCGGCATCTAGCCCGGTCCTTGTCGTTCCTCCTCCTGTTGTGCATACTTTGCCCAGGGTAGACGACACCATCTATCATTCTGAGTCGTCCGAGGGTCCAGATGTTTATGAGAAGATGGATGCTATGAACGATCAATTTCTTGAGCTTCGCAAGGAATTGAAAACTCTCAGAGGGAAGGATCTTTTCGGCAAGTCTGCTGCCGAACTCTGCTTGGTTCCAAATGTGAAGATCCCTGTGAAATTCAAGGTCCCTAATTTTGAAAAGTACAAAGGAAATACTTGTCCTCTTAGCCACCTGGTCATGTATGCCAGGAAGATGTCGACTCAAACCGATAATGACCAACTACTCATCCACTACTTTCAGGACAGTCTGTCCGGTGCCGCTTTGCGTTGGTACATGGGTTTAGACAGCGCGAACATCCGATCCTTCAATGATCTCGGCGAAGCCTTCGTCAAGCAGTACAAGTACAACGTGGATATGGCTCCCGATAGAGATCAATTGAGAGCCATGTCCCAGAAGGATAAAGAAACATTTAAGGAGTACGCCCAGAGGTGGCGAGAGGTGGCAGCACAGATCGTGCCTTCGCTAGAAGAGAAAGAGATGACTAAGATCTTTTTGAAGACTTTAAGTTCTTTTTATTATGAGCGGATGATTGCTAGCGCTCCTTCTGACTTCACCGAGATGGTGAATATGGGGATGCGTCTAGAAGAAGGGGTCCGTGAAGGACGGTTAACTAGAGAAGAAGGCTCTTCTGCCAAACGTTATGGGGCGTTTGCAAAGAAGAAAGATGGAGAGGCACATGCTGTGATCTCCCATGAGAAACCAAGAAGACCCTCTGTGAGGAGGAAGACTGTGCGTCCCGCCAGTAACCAGCACCAGGTGGCTCATATAGCACCTGTTTTTAGAGACAATCAACAGTATCAGCAACATAGTAACAATCAACAACCACATCCGCAATATCAGCAACAACAGCACCGACCGCAGTAGCAGGCCTACCAACCTCGAAACAGTAATCAAACCAACACGAGTTACGAGAGGAAAAAGATCACTTTTGATCCTATTCCAATGACGTACGCAGAGTTATATCCCTCTTTGATAGAGAGGAAGTTGATTACTCCGCGAGACCCACCGGCTATACCTGCTAACCCCCAGTGGTGGTATAAGCCCGAGTTACATTGTGTTTACCATTCTGGTGCTCCCGGCCATGACGTGGAGAATTGTTACCCTTTGAAGACCAAGGTTCAAGACCTTGTGAGGTGTGGTATTCTATGTTTTGAGGACGTAGGCCCTAATGTGAAGAAGAACCCATTGCCCGAACATGGGAAATCTGTCGATATGGTCCAGGGTTGCCCTGGAAAATACAAGGTCAAGTATGTCAGTCATATTCAACAGTCTTTGGTCCAGATGCATCGTTTGTTGTGTGACTACAGTCATTATGAGCATGGCCATGATAGATGCCGAGTCTGCTCTGTTAACCGATTGGGTTGTTTCCAGGTGCGCAAGGATGTTCAGGAAATGCTGGACGAAGGAGTCATTGAGATCCTTCAAAACAAGAATGTTGATGAAAATGAGCTTGAGGTCAATGTGATCTCCCCAGTGTTCCGGATACCCGAGCCTGTTATCATCAAGTACAATGGTAGCAAGCAGAAGGCTTCTCCCGCTATGATCATTAAGCCTGCTGGTCCTGTGCCTTACTCCTCTGAAAAGGAAGTTCCCTATCGCTACAACACTGTAGTAGTAGAGAATGGGAAAAAGGTGTCCTTGCCCTCTTCTTCTGTTGTGAATATTGTCGATGTTAGCGGTTTGACCCGTAGTGGCCGTGTATTTTCAGCACTGTCGAAGCCTCAAATTAATGCTGATTTTGTTGAACGCCCGATCGGGAACGCTGTGAACTCTCCGAATCTGGCACTTGCTGTTAAGCCCTCCTATGTACTGAAAACTCCTACTTCTGTTGGCCCGAGTGGCAATGTGAAAGAAGACTGTGATGAGATGCTGAGACTCATCAAAAGGAGCGAGTACAATGTTGTAGACCAACTTCTACAAACGCCATCCAAAATATCTCTGTTATCCTTACTCTTAAATTCAGAACCGCACCGAGAGGCTCTACAGAAGGTGTTGGATTTGGCATATGTAGATCACGATGTCACTTTGGAGCAATTCGATAGCATTGTTGCAAATATTACTGCTTGTAACAACCAGAGCTTTTGTGACTCTGATCTCCCTAAGGAGGGAAGAGACCACAACTTGGCTTTACACATATCTATGAATTACAAAGACGACGCCATGTCCAATGTGCTGGTGGACACCGGGTCATCATTGAATGTATTGCCAAAGTCCACTCTCTCAAAGCTATCATATCAAGGGCCTCCCATGAGGCAGAGTGGAGTAGTTGTGAAGGCTTTCGATGGGTCTCGCAAAACTGTGATTGGGGAAGTTGATCTCCCAATCAAGATCGGACCAAGTGATTTCCAGATTACCTTCCAGGTTATGGACATTCACCCATCGTATAATTGTCTTTTGGGCAGAACATGGATTCACGAGGCAGGCGCCGTGACATCCACCCTACACCAGAAATTGAAATTCGTGAAAAACAAGAAGTTGGTGGTGGTATGGGGAGAAAGGGCTCTCCTGGTTAGCCATTTGTCTTCCTTCTCTTATATAGATGCTGAGGTTGAAATTGGAACTCCTTTCCAAGCGTTATCTATTGCTGAGCCTATTGAGAAAAGAGCTCCTTCATTTGCTTCCTACAAAGATGCAAAGTTGGCCATTGAGCGTGGTGGAACCACTAGTTTAGGAAAAATGATTGAGTTAGAAGACAACGAGTCCCGGGCTGGCATAGGTTTTTCTTCTGGTACCTTCAACAAGCAAGGGTTATTCAAGAGTGGAGGTTTCATCCACACTGGTCTAGATGAGAAGACTGTTGCCGTTTTAGAAGAAGATACAAAGGATTCTGGCAATTTCATCATCCCTGGTGGGGTCTGCAACAATTGGGTCGTTGTGGATATTCCAACAGTTGTCCATAAGTCAACGTAATAATCACTTTGTTTGAAAACCCTTCTCCCATGCCAAAAGGAGGAGTGATGACATTGTTGGCAACATAAACACAATGATATTTTCATTCAATAAATTCATGTTAAATGTTTGTTTTTCCATTTATTTTCCCTTTTCGCTTTTTGCATGAAATTGGTGATCACATAAAACCTCAAAAAGATAAAATAAAATCAATCTTTTTCATCTGCATAATGATTTGCCTTGTTTGAATTCTAAAGCTTTTCATATCCAAAAATCATTATGCAGGTTGATTTCTAAACCCATTGAACATAATGACCCAACACCATCTCCCAATTTTGAATTCCCTGTATTTGAGGCAGAGGAAGATGATGTTGAAGAGATTCCTAATGAGATCACCCGACTACCTAAGCATGAAGAGAAGATCATTCAGCCGCATCTTGAGAATCTGGAAACAGTCAGCTTGGGGTCTGAAGATTGTGTGCGAGAGGTAAAGATTGGGGCACTTCTGGAAGAATTTGTTAAGAAGGGGTTGATTAAGTTGCTACGAGAATATGTTGACGACTCTGCCTGGTCATATGAAGACATGCCTGGTCTAGATACTGATATTGTGCAACATTTCCTACCTTTAAAGCCTGAGTGTGTGCCTGTGAAGCAAAAACTCAGAAGAACTCATCCTGATATGGCAGTGAAGATCAAAGAGGAAGTTAAGAAGCAAATCGATGCGGGGTTTCTGGTGACTTCTACATATCCTCAATGGGTGGCCAATATTGTGCCCGTGCCTAAGAAAGATGGACAAGTCTGGATGTGTGTGGACTATAGAGACTTGAATAAAGCTAGTCCAAAAGATGATTTCCCTCTACCACATATTGATATGTTGGTAGATAATACAGCTAAATTCAAAGTCTTCTCGTTTATGGATGGATTTTCCGGATATAATCAGATTAAAATGGCACCCGAGGATATGGAGAAGACAACATTCATCACACCTTGGGGAACATTCTGTTATCGAGTGATGCCTTTCGGTTTGAAGAATGCCGGAGCCACGTATCAACGAGCTATGACTACCTTGTTCCATGACATGATGCACAAGGAGATTGAGGTGTACGTTGATGATATGATCACTAAGTCAAGATCGGAGGTTGTACTCCCAGTAGAGGTTAAGATCCCATCAATGAGAGTCTTAATGGAGGCCAAGTTGACTGATGTTGAATGGGTTCAGAGTCGTTATGACCAGCTAAACTTGATTGAAGAGAAGAGATTGAGGGCTATGTGCCATGGTCAGTTATATCAGCAGAGAATGAAGAAAGCTTTTGATAAGAAGGTCAAGCCTCGTGTGTTCCGAGAAGGTGACCTTGTGCTAAAAAAAGTCTTGTCTTTCACGCCCGATTCCAGGGGCAAGTGGACTCCAAACTATGAGGGTCTGTATGTTGTTAAGAGAGCCTTTTCAGGCGGTGCTTTGATACTTACAACTATGGATGGGGAGGATTTCACTCGTCCTGTGAATTCAGATGCAGTCAAGAAATACTTCGCCTAAAAAAAACTGAATAGCTCGCTAAGTTGAAAACCCGAAAGGGCGGCTTAGGCAAAAATGAGCGTCTCGGTGGATTGAAAACCCGAAAGGGCAATCCAGGAAAAAGTTAGAGACACAAAAAATATATAATAATGATATATGTATCCCGTTAGATTGAGTACCTCATCCTGGGGCAATCTAGGCAAAAATTAGGGATTTGGCAAGTAACTGCATCCTGACAAGACTTTGTTCTACAACTGTCGTCCGTCAGAGATCCTTGCTCATTATCAGCCAAAGCTTCAAATACATCGGATTCAGAATTGGTGGAGAAATGGTCATTATGTTCAATGTAGCCCTTTTCCAATATATATCACCAATTTCAAATTTGTAAATATCTATGGAGTCTTGCCATTCGCAGACTACCATTCTATCAAATAAATTTGAGCCTTTTATCCAATTATTGGCACTCTTATCTGTTTCTATTCAACAAATGTTTTGCATGTTTTGATTAAGAAAATATCATTGTTTTAAACAATCAAATTTTTCATAATTTGTTTTTAAATAAAGTGAACATTCACAATGACGAAAGGATACTTAGGAGATCCTCAGTGCTCTCCCAAGGGTGGTACGATCCCCAACAGGGTAAGATTTTTGTCCATATTCCTTGGCAGATCAACTTCAGTACCCATCTCACTGACAATAAAGCCCAACAACTTACCAGAACAAACACCAAATGTACACTTATTGGGATTCAAGCGGAGTTTGTATTTCCTCAAACGCTAGAATAACTTCAACAAATGCTCAACATGCTCTTCTTTATCACTTGATTTGGCAATCATATCATCAATGTAAACCTCGATCTCTTTGTGCATCATATCATGAAAAAGAGTGGTCATAGCTCTCTGGTATGTTGCACCAACATTCTTTAGACCGAAGGGCATCACTCTATAACAGAATGTTCCCTAAGGTGTAACGAACATGGTCCTCTCCATATCTTCAGGTGCCATCTTGATCTGATTGTAACCAAAAAATCCGTCCATAAACGAAAAGACTTTGAACTTAGTTGTATTGTCCACCAATATATCAATGTGTGGCAGAGGAAAATCATCTTTCAGACTAGCTTTATTCAAATCTCTATAATCAACACACATGCTGTAAGACCCCAATTTTGACCCTAAGATCCCTCATGGCATCATAACATTGCATTTGCATTGCCTCAAGGATCTTTAGCATCTTGGTTCCCTTTGCCTTTGGGTGGGACTCCTTGTGTTTGGTTTGAGATCACCAAGCATGCTTGAATTATACATCATTGTTTCTCTTACTTTTGTTTACTAACCAAAAGCACAAAAATGTGTCACTAACATCTTTTGTTTGAAGCTTGAGTATCATCCAAGACACTTTGTGGGTTCTATTTAGATGATCAGTCAACACAAGGGAATGGCTTGAGATACTTCCAACATGTTCAAATGGGGTCTATTCGTCAGTCAAAACGTTAATCTTGAAGGAGCAAAAGTTTGTTCATAAGTTGTCATGCTCGCTAGGCGAGCAGAATGGGTCGCCTAGCGAGTCCCAAGAAAAGCCACCAGAATCACCTACGCTCAGAGGAATTTCTTGAACTGTCACGCTCGCTAGGCGAAGCCCACGTGTTAAAAAAAAAGAAAAATAAAAGAACGAAAAAGAAAGAAAAAAAAAAGAAAAAAAAGAAAAAAAGAAAAAAATAAATAAAATATAATAGAAAATTTTTGGACTTGGGCCTCTCTCATTTGAGCCCACAGGTCCACAAAAATCAGGTTATAAATTCAGAGTTTTAGTGAAACAAAAGGCCATTCTATTCCTATTACCCCGGCAGGGAAAAAGATAGTGAGAGAAGAGCTAACAGAGTTCAGAGCAACCTCCAGAGACTGAAGGGAACTCATCGGCAAAGAACCAATTCCCTCTCATATAAACCCTCAGATTGCTTTGCAAACCCAACCGGGCAATTCAATTTCATTCGATCTCTCCAGTCAGGTTTGCCTTATTCCCATTACTTTATGCTTTTAATTTGAATGCTCTGAATGTATGAGGTATTATGGATGAATTTGATACCCTTTTGATGCATGTGTTTGACAAGAGGTTTAGGCCTCCTACCCTTGGTTGCTTTTTGTGAGCTTTTTGTGAATTTTAATGGCATGATTCATGTGGTTACATTTTGATTTGGGGGCAACTCTTGATTACCCTATCCTGTTTGCTCTAACCTGTTTTGTGTTTGTTATGGCATTGTTTTCTCCTAATTCCGTCTTGCCACTCTAACCTGTTTGTTGAGTTTTTTTGTGAGGGCTCACATGACTCTTGCAGAGATGGCTTGCCTGGTGTTCCACTTTATTTGTGGGATACCACCTGGAGGTTTATTCCGATTACCTGTACTGACTCACTTTCTTTGATGGTGTTTAGCTTGGAAGAGTCTTTGGGTTTCTTATTTATCTAATTGCTGTTACTTCGGATCTTTATCCGTACGGTAGATCTCTCGATCCCTTTACTTTTCCTGCATGTTACCGATTTCTTAGGTTTCGTATAGCCTCTCATGGCATGTCATTTAAGGTAACGCGGTTCCTTCATCTAGGACTGCCTTTTTGCATGAGCATCCCTAAACACCCCAAACTCATTGATTTTTCTTCTCCTAAGAACACGTTATCTCCTTCTACTACAGGCGAGTAAGTCTACAAAGGTAGAGCATCCGGTAGATTGCGTAGTAACGTCGTTCACCCCAAAACACAACCCTTACCCCATAGTTAGCCGAGCTACGAAGACTCTGATTCTCAGATTCAGATGTGATACGTATGCAGTGGATGCGACGTCCGTGCGAGTCATTTTCTTTTGACCCTTCTTTTAGTAAGTAGTACATTAGATAAACATACACGCTTTTCTCATCCCTTCAATCATGCTTGCACAAATAAATTTTCAAAAAAAAACAACAACCTCTGCAACAAATGTGAAAAGGGCTCCCTAGGAGTACCTAGGATGCTTTGGGTGCCTAACACCTTCCCATTGCATAACCAACCCCCTTACCCAGATCTCTGACATTTTTACTAGTTTTTGATTCGATAAAACTTTTAGGTTTTTGTTCGCTTTCTAACCATTCCTTTGGATAAATAAAAGTGCGGTGGCGACTTGACTTGTATGATTTATCTTGGATTTAGTCAATATCTCTAATGGTAACGAATACCCCGCTACACATGCGTACTTTTCCATCCTTCTTAAGAACAAGCACAATATTGACCACCCACTGTGGATATTCGGAGGTTACAAGAAAACCAGCATCGATCTGCTTCTGCACTTCCTCTTTGATCTTAACTTCCATATCGGGATGAGTTTTCCTCAACTTCTGCTTGACCGGCGATCATTCTGGATTCAATGGCAACCTATACTCCATAATCTCAGAATAAAAACCAGGCATGTCTTGATAGGACCAAGCAAACACATCTGAATACTCTCGAAGAAGATAAATCAACCCCTTCTTAGCCTCTGGACACAGTTGAGACCCAATCTTGACTTCCTTCACATCATCGTCGGAACCCAAGTTGACTAGTTCGATCTGCTCTTTGAAGGGCTGAATGGCTTTTTCCTCATGCTCAAGTAAACGAGATAATTCATCAGATACTTCATCATCAGTTTCTTCCTCGACCTCAAACACAGGTAAATCAAAGTTTGGAGAGGGAGTATGATCATTGTATTTAATGGGTTTGAGAATCAACCTGCATAATGATTTGATATTTTGATTTTAGAGAACTAAATTATGATCAAATATTATACAAATGGAAGATTATTATTATTTATTTATGTTTTTTGTGATTAACATTTTCAGAAAAGCAAAACGTAAAAATAAAGCATCATAGATGTGGATGAATAAAATTGCATTTTATTGATGATAATTTGAAATGTCCAACAATGTTCACTTCTCCCTTAGGCATATGAGAAGGATTTTTCTTTAAAATGAAAAACAAATTACTTAGATCAGTGAATAGCAGTAGGAACATCAACAGTAACTCAATTGTTACAAGTCTGGCCATGCGTCACAAAGTTTGCACAAGCTCCATCTTTATCATCATTGTCCTTGATCACAACAGTTGAGTGTTGATCATTACCATGAATGAACCCTCCATTGCGGAAAATCGGTTGCACATCTTCAGCTTTGACGTTGAATAACCCTGGTTGAAATCCTAATCCGGATCTGTTCTTGTTCTCAGCAATTTCTATCACATGACCCCAATGATCAGTGCTGCCAGCCTCAATAGCTTTCTGAGCATCCTTCAAAGAAGACATGGGTGCCCAAGTTTTCTTCACTTCACCAGCAATAGATAAGGCTTGGAACGACGTTCCAACCTCCTCCCCAACTTCAACATAAGAAAAGGATGACAAATGGCTCACCAAAAGCGCCTTCTCTCCGCCAACAACGACAAGCTTACTGCTCTTCACAAATTTTAGCTTTTGATGCAGAGTAGACATCACTGCTCCAGCTTCATGAATCCATGGCCTTCCCAATAAACAGCTATAGGCCGGGTGGATATCCATTACCTGGAAATTAATTTGGAAATCACTCAGACCTATCTTAACTGGAAGGTCCATTTCACCAATGACGATTTTTTAAAAACCGTCGAACGCCTTAACAATTACGCCACTGTAACTTATTGGGGCGCCTTGGTAGGAAAGTCTTGACATAGTTGATTTTGGAAACAAGTTCAGAGAAGATCCAGTGTCAACCAACACATTGGATAAAGCGTCCTCCTTACAATTCATAGAAATATGGAGTGCTAAATTGTGATTTTTGCCTTCCTCGGGAAGCTCTTCATCATAAAAACTCAAGTTATTGCAAGAATTAATATTGGCTACAATGTGGTCAAACTGATCCACAATATATCATGCTCAACATAAGCCTGCTCGAGCACTTTCTGCAATACCTCCCTATGTGCCTCAGAATTCATCAATAGGGACAATATAAAGATTTTTGACGGGGTCTGGAGCAGTTGTTCCACCACATTGAACTCACTTCTTTTTATCAAACGCAATACCTCATCATCATTAGCCTTCAGTTTGCTGGACTCACCAGACTGACACACTAGAGCACTAACTGGATTCACCAATGGCATCTCTGCCTTCTTACTAGCTGCATCATCCTCTACTTCTTTCGGAAAGACTGGACTGAAAACACGACCATTACGGGTCACCTTCGCAATATTAGTTATATTTATCACATAATCTGCTACTGGTAAACGAACCTCTTGACCATTCTCCACCATTATGGCGTTATATTGGTAAGGCACAACTTTATCAGATGCATACGGAACAGGGCCCGTAAACCGTATAACTAACAACGATATCGATCTATTGACATTGTTGTTGTTGCTGCTATCAAACTGGATTACTACCCGCTCAGGGGTCTTAAACACTAACACAATTACATTCACATTATGCCCCATACCCCTCCACTGTTGAATCTGGATTACATTCTTATCCAGCAACTTCTAGATATCTCTCTTGACAATCATACACCCACGGGGGTTCACGCTACAGATTGCACAGCCATCATGGTCATGCTTACAGTCACTGATCAAACATAAGGTCCTATGCATTTCCACCAATGACCTACAGGTACGTCGCACATCGAATACTAAAAACTTCCATGGACAGTCGTCCACCATGTTGACTGAAGCATTACCATGAGCAGGCAATGTATTAACTTTCACATTAGGCGCTCCGTCCACAAAGGACACCATCCCACTCTTCATAAGCTTTTGTACCTCATACTTAAACGGATAACAATTCTCGATGTCGTGTCTAGGGGCTCCCTGGTGAAAGGCACATCGAAGTTTAGGTTTGAACCACCATGGAAGTGGCTCGGGAATTTGTGGAGGATTTCTTGGTTGGATGAGGTTCTTGAGAACCAAAGATGGGTACAATTCTGCATATGTCATAGGAATAGGGTCAAAGGAGACCTTCTTCCTCTCAAAGCTTTGTTGTTGATTATTGTTGTTATTGTAGTTGATTCTTTGTGGCGATTGTTGACGTTGTTGTTGCTGAATTGGAACAAATTAATTGTTGGAATTATTGGAAAATACAGGAATCATTGATGAAACTTAATGTTGATGCTGACGAGGTTGAGAACTCTTTCGGACATGAGGCATCCTCTGCCTCCCTACAGACACTGAATTAGTTTCCCCCTCCTTCCTCTTGGAGAAACTACAATCGTATTTCTTAATAGACGATGCTTCTTCTTTAGACAGACGTCCTTCACGGACTCCTTCTTCTAACCTCATCCCCATGTTTACCATTTCGATAAAGTCATTGGGGGCACTGGCAATCATACATTCGTAATAAAACGAACTCAATGTCTTCAAGAAAATCTTCGTCATCTCTTTTTCTTCCAAGGGTGGACTAATCTGGGCAGCAAGTTTCCTCCACCTCTAAGCATACTCCTTGAATGTCTCCTTATCCTTCTGAGACATAGGCCTCAGCTGGTCTCTATCATGCGCCATATCAATGTTGTACTTGTACTTCTTGACAAAAGCTTCACCCAAATAATTGAAAGTACAGACACTTGCACTGCCCAACCCCATATACCATCTCAAAGCAGCGCCAACCAGGCTGTCTTGGTAATAGTGAATTAGAACCTGATCATTATCGGTTTGAGTTGATATCTTTCTGGCGTACATCACAAGGTGATCTAGTGGACAAGTATTTCCCTTATACTTTTCAAAGTCAGGGACCTTGAACTTTATCGGGATTTTCACATTAGGCACTAGGCAGAGCTCAGCAGTACTCTTCCCAAACAAATCCTTTCCTCTCAGAGTATTCAACTCTTTACGCAACGGGAGGAATTGATCCTTCATTTCATCCATCTTCTCATATGCATCAGGGCCCTCAGATGGTTCAGAATGGTAAATGGTATCCTTAACACGAGGCAAAGTATGAACGATTGGAGGTGGCACTGACATGACCGGGCTAGATGTCGGCATAGAGGCAAAAGTGGGTGTAAACCCTTTAGACATAAAGTTGGACGGCATTCCCCAAGGTAACCCAGTAGGCATGGAAGGACCGTATAGGATGGCAGTAATATGAGCAGTCAAGGTAGAAACCTCAAAAATAACAGTCCTCTGGAGAGGAGTTGCAGGAGTTGGTGAAGACTGGTTCTTAGCAGCAATGATGGATTCCATCAGTGTTGTCAACCTGACAATCTCATCCTTCAGCTCTCAGTTCTCTTGCTCCAAATTTTCCATGATTCTCGGTTGATTAGCGCGAGTGTTGTATCGGTGAGTCAACTTGGTTGAAGCACAAAAGAATAATCGATAAGACATCTGGCAGAAAAAAACCTGTTATGCAAATGATGCATAAAATGAAATGTTTTTATTTATTTAAATTTCAAGGAACATATGAAGTTCTATTTGCAAATATTCAGTAATAACAATAGTAACAATTTGACTGACCATAAAATCTCCTTTTATTCATAAAATTTGGAAGGATTACACTGAGTATAGTTCCAGAAACCAAAAATACAAACACAAGGGAAAAGGAAACTAATCATCCTAAGGATCCCTTAGCAACAACATCATATGATCTGGTTGCGGGCGCGTACTTTCTTCAGATGCGTCGAATCTCAAACTCAAAAGATGTCTTCATCTAAGCTTTCTCAAGGACAAGTTGATCAACAATCTTCTTCCAAGCACCGGAAGGTTGAGGCATACTAGAGGAACGTGGCCCCTCTGGCTCTCTTTGTCTCTTCACTGCTCGGTTTTCAAGAAGTTCAATAAGTGCATCCTTATCTTTCGACTCAAGTTGTAACTCCTCATGCTTTCAGCTTAAAACATGGAACTGCTCTTCCCACGTATCTCTTTCTTACTTCATCTTAGTGAGTGTGTCTTCCAAATCCTCTACGTCTTGATTAGGGAGAGTTGATGGCTCAGCCACAACCAAAGACATAGGTATTTCACAAGCATACGACATCTTCAACTCCAAAGCTCTCTTCTTCACCCAAATGGTGTAAGCTTCCAAAGCCACACAGTTGTGCGGACCAAGCTCGAACCTTCCTTTCCTATGCACATTATGCCAAGCGTGTATCATCTTCTGCTTCAAATGTTAGGGATCTTTACCCTCTTGATATAAAAGACCTTCTAACTGAGTGTTATTAGGTTTGTCTCTCAAGGGGAACCCAAGTTGACGATGAGCCAAACCAGGGTTGTAGTTGATTCCTCCTTGTGTACCAATGAGAGGCACATTAGAGAACTCACCATAACTATCAATAATATTCACACTACTCAATGCAGAATCATACCAAACAGTATCATCATTAATGAGGGATATAAGTCTCCGCGACCACCTTAGACATTGCTTGTACTCCAAGATAGCAGGCGTCTGAGGGAAGTGTGAAATAAACCACTTGTAAAGAATAGGAACACAACACACAATAGTCCCACCACCTTTAGAATTCCTTAAATGCAAATAGAAATACATATCACCCAACATAGTCGGAACATGATTCCCAATCAAGAAAATTCTAATGGCGTTGACATTAACAAAACCGTCAATGTTAGGTAACAAAGCTAAATCATAGATGAGAAACACAAAGATGGCTTCAAAAGCATCCACACTACCGACTTGAGCAAAGACAGTAGCTTTACCAATGAGGAACTCAGAAGTCAACCCAAAATACCTCCTTTCTTTACCCAATGAGCCTCAATCTCAGATTTCTTCAGATGAAGAGCTTCAACTATGACATGAGATATGGGAGTCTCCTCCAATCCATTAAATGGTACTTTGTCAGAAACGGGTATTCTCAAAAGATGGGAATACTCCTCTAACGTAGGCATAAGCTGATAATCGGAAAAACTGAAACACCGGTAGAGAGGATCATAAAACTGAACCAAAACACTTAGAAGTCCTTCAACCATATCAATAGATAACATAGACAAGAGCTTCTCATGATGTTGCTTGAAGTCCAAGGGATCTAATACAAAGGATGGCAACTTCCTTAGCTCTTTCAAATCCGGACATCTGAAACTGTACTTCTTAGTGTTCCTTCGCCCACAATCCATGGTCTGAAAATATTTGCAAATAAGACCTTAGTTCCTTGAAATTTTATTTTTTGTGATGAATGCCATGATGAGCATGTATGCATGAATGCAACAATCACAAACAAGGGATCACACACAAGGCAAACCCAAACAAAGGTCAAGGGATGGATCAAGTCATCATCAAGATGAATCATCCATTTTAGTGGATTATGGTTTTCACCTTATCAACACCCAAGTTCCATTGATATTGACAATACTTGATCAGATCAATCGAGAATCAAAGGGTTTGTTGTGAGTCATGAGCATGAAGTCGGGTTAAGAACCATCCCAAAGGAGTGTACTAAGGATAAAAACCTATAGATCATGTTCTAAAAAGTTACCAGAATCTTAATCCCATCTATCGGATATTACAGGTTAGGATGACTAACTCATCAACCCATAATATTCTCAAGAGAAACTCGTTTGAGTGTAGTATCGCGTAACAACTGTTATCAAGTCTACACCTGAACAGTCTCCGCACTACGTCCTAAATAGGCCAAGTTAGGTTAAATATTCTACGGTCCTCAGCTTCTCGGACCCCAAATCATAGAAAGTAATGCCCATCTACAAATAACTTGTGTGACATCAATAACTCCAAAAGGGTCTCCACTATCAACTTGTTATGGACTACTCCATACAAGTCGAACATGACTATACCATCCTCCCATCTTAATTGCACTCAAGTTTGGGTTAGAACTTATCTCACCACTCAGAGATCACCAAGCACAACAGAAAAATCATATCCCATAAACAAGTATACAAATATCAAATATACAAATATCTACACATATAAAAAAGTAGGCTAAACCCACTGAGGACTACTCCCCAGCAGAGTCACCACTTAATTTCTGTAGAGGTAAATTCATGACCATCAAGCCATGGATAAGCTTAACATCAATAAAACTAGAGTCACCATCGCACTTTTATTGTTTCCAAAGGAAAAGGGAAAAGTATGAACAAAACCCAAAGATAAGAAGTTTTCAAATCAAAACTAATAAAATACCAGAGATTACAGGTAAGGGAGTTGGTTACACAGAGGGGAGGTGTTAGCATCCAAAGTGTCCTAGGTACTCATAGGGAGCCCTTTTTTATGTGTGTATGTGTTTTTGGTATAAAAGATGTTTGAGAAAAAATAGAGTGTGGGGATGAGAAAAGAATTCATTGATTATATTTTTGTGTTTGACAAGACCTTCTGACTTGTGCCTACATACCAACATAAAAATAAGGGATCAAAACCTCATAGTTCATGGTAACAATTTCAAAATGAGTGAATTGCTTTTAATCAAAAGTTAAGTGAAAATAATCACAAATGGCCCAAAAGTTTGAATGGGTGTTAGTTCTTTTTGTCTTTTGAAATTTTAAGTCGATATGATTAGATTTATTTACAAATTTGATTTAAGAAAAAGTTTGAAAATTTATTGGCATAAGGCCAAAGTTTCTAATTTGAAACATGTCTAAGTTTGAAATCACAAGCAAAGAAAGCTTTTGAAAAGGGGGGGGGGAGATTTTGAAATTTAAGAAGTGGGAGAAGATGAAGAGGTTGTCCTAAGCACAAATTTAAAAGTTAAGAGTTGAAAAGATCTAACCAATGGGATGCAATCCAACACACAAGAATGTCATATAGAAAACCCACTTTCCCTTGGACTTTGAATCAAACAATACTCAATAAGAAATTGACAATATCAGACATCATGAAGATCAAGGCATCAAATAAAGATGGCCACATCCAAGCAAGTAAATCCCATGGCTAGCAGTCTTCTTTGTCTTCTCATGTATTAGATGAAATACTCCTTGATCAACCCAGAATAAGACAATAGTCACAAGATCAAAATAACAGTTGGCATCAAGACAATGTAGCAGATGAACTCAAATAACTCCCAAGACTTGCATCAGATAAAGGCTTAGTTCATAATAAATTGGACCATAAATGTAGAGTCGAGTGCCTTATTGCTGATCAAACATTGTCCGTAACTGGATGACTATAAAGACAGTTGATGGGTACTCCACGAAGCATGCTAAGGGACATGAGTGACCAAGATGGAATTTGTCCATCCTGCGTAACAGGATAAATGTCTATGGGCCCAATATTGAATTGGACAAGGATGACACGACCTATGCCTTGTGTTCAATATAGACATAAGGGCAAAAGGATAATTGTACACATAAGTATTACCCCAAAAGGATTTGTCACGTCACATGACATTTTCGTGTCTTGGGTAGCAGTGATGTGTTGCTAGATACCGCTCACTATTTATTATGTTAAATACGTGATTTAATATAATTGCCAATGCCGCGAAACCCTACAGGGTCACACACAAAAGGACAGATTGATGAGAGATAGAGTAACTAAGGAATACTGTAATGTACGATGCACTTAAGTGAATTGTAGAACATCGTAAGGTACTGTGTACTTAAGTAGAATACGAAATATGGTAAGGTACCACACGCTTAAGTGATTTTGGCATATTATAAGATATGGGCCACATACACTTGAGTGGGCTTTTTTTTAGCTTGCAGCCCACACAAGTGGTTCTATAAATAGAACCCTTGTGTAGAAGCATTTGTGCAGTCGCAATTTCGTTTCTCTCTCTCTCTCTCTCTCTCTCTCTCACACACACACACACACACACACACACTCAAAGCCTTCACTCGTAGAAGCTAGCACTGAGATTGAAGGAATCCATTCATGTGGACAGAGTAGAGGCGTTGTCATCGTTCAACGTTCTTGATCACTCCGTAGATCTGCATCAAAGGTTACAATTGCCACAAGAGGTAACGATTTTATCACTGATCATGCTTATTCATAAGGATCACTAAAGGATAAATTTTAAATTTTGTTGCATTTTGGATCTCTCTTCTCCTTCAGTGGTATCAGAGCCACTTACGAAACCATGCATTTGATAGCTGTTTATTTTCTGTATTTTCTGTATTAATACAACTAAAAGACAGAATGAATCAAAGAATAAACGAGTAATTAAATTTGGCGTCATGTGTGTACGATTTGGATGATTGATGTTGACTATACTTCGGAATCCGACATTAGTATGGTGAAGCAGCGATACATGGATCGTCCATAGGTTATGCAATTAAGATCGATCAAGTTATATATATGATATAAGTAATCCTGATGCAAAATACGGTATATATGATATACTGTTTCTGTTTCGTTCGTTCAAACACTTAATGGTTGTTTTCCTTTGAGCGATCAATGGTCGTTTGCTTCTTGATCCGACATTAGTATGGTGAAGCAATGATGTGTTGATCAATCATACTGAATCAACAATCGATGTGTGTTTGACGGTCTGAAATTGGTGCATTAGGGTTAATGACGGCACAAGGGTTGTGTTGTCAAAGAGTTATGTGATTAGGGTTGTGACTATGCAAGAGTTGTGATTTAAAGTATCAAGTGTTGATGCAAAAAATGACGTCGATTTCAAATGAATTGTTCATTAAAAATTTCAGTCAGGGGCGTTGCCCCCTTGACCCCCGTCCGCTGACCGGGCAGTGGACCCCGGCTAACTTTGCGTAGTGTGATCGATCGCCGAAATTTAATTTGGTTTTAATTAATTAAAGGAATTAAAATTAATAATAATAATATGTTTATTATTATTGTCTTGTGGTGATCGGTTATGGCCTTAGTTTTCCTTTATTTTGTTTTGGGTTTTTAAAATACGACCTGCGTGTCGTGCCTCTCTTTTAATCTCTTAATGTAACTTCTTTTCTCATCTCACTCTCTCATATGTAAAACGAGTTTCTTTTATGTAATGTAATGTTATGAAGAAAGAGAAGAATTCAATATCAAAGGAGGACAACCTTGAAGATCTTGCTTGGAGAAGCTTAGATCGTTATTATGTTAGCTTAGATTCTCTCATTGGTTTGGGAGAAAAATTGCGCTAGGGGCCATAACTGTTTCATTATATATGTTGATGCATATGAATGTATGTTGATTCATGTGAGAGACAATTTATATGATAAATAAGCCAGTGAGATCAGAATAATTACAAATTCCCTCAAACTAAATATTAAGTTTAAGCTTTCCAAGTTTTAGCACTCATCAAGACTAGTATCGGATAATGTAGGTTTCGCCTACGCGAGGTGCATGTTCTATATTAGTAAGGTGCGATGGGATAATTGTAATATCCAATTGCTAAAACAATGGGTCAAACTTAACTAAACAAATTATAATAAGATTATATATGTTTAAAAGAAAGAGTTGGAAATGGTCCATGTGATGGATTGGAATAAGGAGTTATTCACCCAACTAAAATATTCGAGAGTTGTATTAGATACAATTGGAAAGAGTTCCTACCTAAATAACCTAGTTTTGTGTAATCCTCCTACGTGGACTTAAAACAAAGTGAAATGTGAATCTCGACCCACTAGAAAATCTTCCAACGGGATTTTCCGAATCAAATGGTGAGGGTCATTTGTTTTGAGTAAAATAGTGGGAGCATATTTAATTAAAGGCCTAATTAAATATGTTATTGATACTTATATTTTCATTATTTTCATGTAGATTACCATGACAACAAACACGTCTAACAACATTCTGCGATCAATCCTTGACAAGGAAAAATTGTCTGGGACAAATTTTCTGGATTGGCACCGAAATTTGAGGATTGTCCTCAAACATGATAGAAAGTTGTATGTCTTGGAGAAACCTGTTCCTGAAGAGGAACCTCCTAGTTCTGCACCTAAGGCAGAAAAAGATGCTTATAAGAAGCGTGTTGATGATGCCAATGAAATTGCTTGTCTCATGCTAGCTACCATGAACTCAGAGTTGCAAAAGCAACATGAGAACATGGCAGCGTTCGATATGATCAAACACCTGAAGATGCTCTATCAAGAGCAAGCAAGGCATGAAAGGTTTAAAGTTTCAAAAGCCCTTTTTCAAGGCAATTTAGCTGAGGGAGCCCCTGGAGGCCCCCATGTGCTCAAGATGATTGGATATGTGGAAAACCTTGAGAGGTTGGGTTTTCCCACCGGAAAGGAACTTGCGACTGATTTGATCTTGCAATTGTTGCCAGATAGATTCAGCCAATTTGTCCTAAATTTCAATATGAATGATATGGACAAATCTCTTCATGAACTTCTAGCCATGTTAAGAACTGTTGAGCAGAATCTGAAGTCAAAAGGGAAGTTCATTATGATGATCGGAAATGGAAAGAGACAGAAGAAAAGACCCACCAAGCAGGGTGATAAAGGGAAAGGCAAGGAAGTTGCCAAACCCAAACCCACTGTTGCTGCTTTGAAGCCTAGTGGAGGCATAGCAAAGGAAGGCACCTGCTTCCATTGCGGTAAGACCAGAGACTGGAAGAGAAACTGCCCAAAGTACCTGGAAGATAAGAAGAATGGAGTAGAGACTTCAACTTCAGGTATTTTTGTTATTGAAATTAATTTATCTACTTCTGCATCATGGGTACTAGATATTGGATGCGGTTCTCACATTTGTACCAACGTGCAAGGGCTAAAAGGGAGTAGAGATTTGGAAAAAGGTGAAGTTGACCTACAAGTTGGCAATGGAGCAAAGGTTGTTGTTTTAGCCGTAGGAACTTATGTATTGACTTTACCTAGTGGTTTAATAATTCAGTTAGAGAACTGTTATTATGTACCTGCAATTAGCAGGAATATTATTTCCATTTCTTGTTTGGACAAGTTTGGTTTTTCATTTATAATAAAGAACAATTGTTGCTCAACTTATTTGAATGATATATTCTATGCTACTGCACAAATGAACAATGGACTATATGTCCTTGATCTTGAAATTCCTATTTATAACATTAATACTAAAAGGATGAAACATAATGAGTTAAATCCAACTTACCTTTGGCATTGTCGATTAGGCCACATAAATGAGAAACACATTTCCAAACTACATAAAGATGGACTCTTGGACTCTTTTGATTATGAATCATATGAGACATGCAGATCTTGTTTAATTGGAAAGATGACAATGTCTCCATTCACGGGAAAAGGTGAAAGAGCTAATGATCTTTTGGCCCTCATACATACTGATGTATGTGGACCACTAAACATACCAGCCAGAGGAGGTTTTCAGTACTTCATCATATTTACTGATGATTTCAGTAGATATGGTTATGTGTATTTGATGAAACACAAATCAGAGTCCCTTGAAAAGTTCAAGGAATTTAAGAATGAAGTACAAAACCAACTAGGTAAGAATATTAAAACTCTTCGATCAGATCGAGGTGGTGAGTATTTAAGCCTAGAGTTTGATGACCATTTGAAAGAGTGTGGGATCCTATCCCAACTTACTCCTCCTGAAAGAGTCTGAGAGAAGAAATCGAACCCTGTTAGACATGGTCCGATCCATGATGAGTCACACCGATCTTCCAAACTCTTTTTGAGGACATACACTATTGACATCAGCTTATACACTTAACCGTGTTCCATCCAAAAGGTTGAGAAGACACCATATGAGATATGGAGTGGTAAGAAACCACATATGTCTTACATGAAGATTTGGGGTTGTGAAGTTTATGTGAAACGACAAATTTCAACTAAGCTTGAGCCAAAATCTGACAAATGCTTATTTATGGGGTATCCTAAAGAAACAAGAGGGTATTACTTCTACAATTCTTCTGAGGGCAAAGTGTTTGTCACTCGAAGTGGAGTTTTCCTAGAAAAGGATTTTATTTCCAAAGGAATCAGTGCGAGGAAAGTAGAGCTTGAAGAAATTCAAGAATCACAAAGCATTGATACACCTATGGAGGAATTAGAGCAGGAAACACAAGTAGTTGTGGAAGAGCAACCTGCTCAAGTAGAACAAGACCAACATAGGTCAAGCAGGATATGTCACCTACCTGAGAGATATGGATATCTCATAACTGATCAAGGTGATGTATTACTGATGGATTAAGATGAGCCTGTGACCTACCAAGAGGCAATAACTGGTCCTGAGTCTGAGAAGTGGCTAGAAGCCATGAAATCTGAAATGGATTCCATGTACACAAACCAAGTTTGGACCTTGGTAGAGCCTCCTGTAGGAGTTAACCCTATAGGATGCAAGTGGGTCTTCAAAAAGAATACTGACATGGATGGTAAGGTACATACCTATAAGGCAAGTCTGGTTGCAAAAGGATATAAACAAATTCATGGGGTTGACTATGATGAAACCTTTTCACCAGTTGCAATGCTTAAATCTGTTCGGATTTTACTTGCTATCGCTGCATATCATGATTATGAAATATGGCAGATGGATGTCAAAATTGCTTTCCTTAATGGGAATCTTCTTGAGGATGTGTACATGACACAACCTGAAGGATTTGACATACCAGAAGAGGCCCAAAAGATATGTAAGTTACAAAGATCAATCTATGGATTGAAGCAAGCTTCCAGAAGCTGGAATCTTCGTTTTGATGAAACAGTAAAATAATATGGATTCATCAAGAATGAAGATGAGCCTTGTGTCTACAAGAAGGTTAGTGGGAGCATGATCGTTTTCCTGGTATTATATGTAGATGACATATTACTCATTGGAAACGATGTCCCTACCCTGCAACAAGTAAAGTCTTGGTTGGGGAAATGCTTTTCTATGAAGGACCTAGGTGAAGCAGCCTATATATTAGGAATCAGAATCTATAGAGATAGATCACAAAAAATGCTTAGCCTAAGTCAGAGTACGCACATAGACAAAGTACTGAGACGTTTTAATATGCATGATTCCAAGAAAGGATTCATACCTATGCAACATGGCCTGTGTCTATCAAAAACATAATCCCCTTCAACTAAGGTAGAAAGGGATCGCATGAATAAGATTCCATATGCATCTGCAATAGGATGTATCATGTATGCCATGTTATGTACTCGACCAGATATCTCGTATGCTTTAAGTGCAACGAGTAGGTACCAATTTGATCCTGGTGATGCTCATTGGATAGCTGTCAAGAATATCCTTAAGTATTTGAGAAGGACTAAGGACTCATTCTTGATATATGGAGGTCAGGAAGAGTTGACTGTAATTGGATACACCAATGCTAGCTTCCAGACAGATAAGGATGACTTTAGATCGCAATTTGGTTATGTGTTTTTCTTAAATGATGGCGCTGTGAGCTAGAAAAGTTCAAAGCAAGATATAATTGTTGATTCTACACTCGAGGCCGAGTATATTGCTGCCTCAAGTGCAGCAAAGGAAGTTGTTTGGATCAAAAAGTTCATTAGTGAACTTGGCATAGTTCCTAGCATTATGGATCCCATTGGTCTCTATTGTGATAACAATGGTGCTATCACACAAGCTAAGGAACCTAGATCTCACCAATGATCCAAACACATACTTAGGCGTTATCACCTCATTCGAGAGATAATAGGTAGAGGAGATGTGAAAATATGCAGAGTACCTACACATGACAATATTGGAGACCCACTGACAAAGCCTATTGCGCAGCAGAAGCATGATGGCCATACTATATCTATGGGCATTAGGGGTATGCCTGATTGGCTCTAGTGCTAGTGGGAGATTGTTGGTGTAAGCCCTAGAGGCTAATACTTTTGGTACTTGTATCGAATTATTTATTAATAATAAAAGGCTTTTTCTTTATTATGTTTGTCTAATAAAGTCCCTAGAATAGATAGTCCGTTTAATGTATCAAGTGTGACTCAATCATGAGATCACATTAAACATAAGAACATTATTCTTAAAGTATCCATATTTGAGCTTTATTGTGAAGTGGGATAACATTAAAGCATTAAGACTATTATGTATATAGACTGATGATCACATCTCATGGATCATGGATAAGGAGTTATCAAGTCTTAAACATAGGTATGAATATTAAGAGTAATATTTATACTGGATTGACTTGCTATGAGAATACTATATAGAATGTTATGCAAAGTGTCATAAGTTATTCTCATGGTGATAATGGTGTATACCACCCTTTGACCCGAAACCACTATGGACCCTAGATGTAGAATCGAGTGCCTTATTGTTGATCAAACATTGTCCGTAACTGGATGACCATAAAGACAGTTGATGGGTACTCCACGAAGCATGCTAAGGGACATGAGTGACCTAGATGGAATTTGCCCATCCTTCGTAACAGGATAAATGTCTATGGGCCCAATATTGAACTGGACAAGGATGACACGACTTATGCCTTGTGTTCAATATAGACATAAGGGCAAAAGGGTAATTGTACACATAAGTATTATCACAAAAGGATTTGTCACATCACATGACATTTTCGTGTCTTGGGTAGCAGTGATGTGTTGCTAGATACCGCTCACTATTTATTATGTTAAATACGTGATTTAATATAATTGCCAATGCCGCGAAAACCTACAGGGTCACACATAAAAGGACGGACTGATGAGAGATAAAGTAACTAAGGAATACCGTAATGTACGGTGCACTTAAGTGAATTGTAGAACATCGTAAGGTACGGTGTACTTAAGTAGAATACGAAATATGGTAAGGTACCACGCGCTTAAGTGATTTTGGCATATTATAAGATATGAGTCACATACACTTGAGTGGGCTTTTTTTTAGCTTGCATCCCACACAAGTGGTTCTATAAATAGAACCCTTGTGTAGAAACATTTGTGTAGTTGCAATTTCATTTCTCTCTCTCTCTCTCTCTCTCTCTCTCTCTCTCACTCACTCAAAGCATTCATTCGTTGCAGCTAACACTGAGATTGAAAGAATCCATTCATGTGGACTGAGTAGAGGCATTGTCATCGTTCAACGTTCATGATCGCTCCGTAGATCTGCATCAAAGGTTACAATCGCCACAAGAGGTAATTACTCTCTCACTGATCATGCCCATTCGTAAGGATCACTAAAGGAGAAATTTTAAATTCCGCTACATTTTGGATCGCTCTTCTCCTTCAATTTTTATATAGATGGGATGAGAGTTAGTTTAACTAGGAATTTATAGTATTTTTTTGAGGTAGTTAGGTCTTTTTGATCTATGTCTAGAGGTATCATTGGTTTAAACTTGGTATGCTATTCTGTGGTGTGGATCCGGTGGAAATCCCGAAATGAGTTCACTTTTTCAAGTGTGACATCAACCATAAAGGGATGTTATTTTTGGTTCTTATGATACTTTCTATTCTCCCGTGGTATTTGTAGCGGTGTATTCGTCACTTTATGATTTATTGACTAAATCAAAAGCAAAGCATACAAAGAATTGAGTCGCCACCGCACTTTTATTTATCCGAAGGAATGGCTAAAAAGCGAACAAAAGCCTAAGAAGTTTTACACCTAGAAAACTATTGAAAAGATCAGAGAATCTGGGTAAGGGGTAAATTACGCAATGGGAAGATGTTAGGCATCCAAAACGTCCTAGGTACTCCTAGGGAGCCCTTTTCACACTTGTTGTACGAAATGTTATTTGTTTATGAAATATTTGTTGTGCAAACATGATTGGGAAGATGGGAAAAGAATATACAAGTTATTATTTTTGTGTTTGAACGGATGAACCCGTTGCCTACGTACCTTTCCATGGAAGGTAAGGATCAAAATGCCGTAGTTCGGCTAAAAGATTTCCAAAATATGAGTGGGTCTATTTTAAAACAAAAGCCCTAAGGTCTTTCGTTATCCACGGGAGAAAACTCAACCTTATACAAACAACGAGTCCACCACGTGAGAAAAGCTTCAACTTGCTAGTGAGGGGTTAACCCTATAATAAGCAAGGAAGTCTTACAATTCAATCACTAAGGACAAAAGGTGAGATTAACATCAACCAACTAGGATAAATCAAACCTATGGCTAATGTATGAAAACTTATCAAGAATGGACAAAGCCACAAAACAGTTGAATGAGTTGGATTAACCAATTAGGATTTATTCACAAAAGAGGGTCAAAGTATGATTAGAATTCGATTCAAAAGAAGTGTTAAGAAAATGAAGTTTGAAAAGTCAAAGGCCTAAAGCCTAGGTTTCTAATTTGAAAAGAGATGAAAATGTTTGCACAATAGTTTTCAAGTTGGTATTAACATGCAAATGGAGGTTTAAAGAAACAAAAGGTGGGAGGGTGAGGGAGTGTAAAACTTCTTAGATGTTCACCTCTTGAAATCATATGGAAGATGATTCAAGTGATCCCTTCGGAATAAGCAATGAGCAATAACAAATAAGCAAAGCAAATGGATACCGGATGCCAATTACTGAACTTACACCAATCTCACTGACAAAGGTGGATACCGGATACCAATCAATGGATTTACACCAATCTCCTAAAACAAAACAGATGATACCAGATGCCAATCACTGGACTTATACTAGTCTCACAAATGAAAGAAAGAAAACCAGATACCGGATGCCAATCACTGGACTTATACCAATCTCCTACCATATCACAGGAAACAAATGCCAATAACTGGACTTACAATTGATTCCTCAATGGTCATAGGAAACAACTGCCAATAAATGGGCTTACAGTTGACTCCTCAAAACAAGATGATCACACAGATATGAACAATGATTATGCAATTATGTACAATTAATGATGATAAATGCACAAAGGCACACATAAGCAAATATGCACAAATGAATCAAGTAATCAGACAAACAAGTCAATTAGCACACACTATATACAAGCAATTAGGCTCAAGCAAGGTAAGACTTTACAGTCAACTGGAATGGGGTGATATTGTGCTCTTAACCTTAACATTGAGAGTTAAGGTAAAGAAGATGAAATGGAGATGAGGGGTGTGCCTCATAGCTTCTATCCCTGGCCTGGGAGAGCTTTGAATATTAGAAGGTGTGGGAGTTCAGAAAGTTGGAACTCTTCTCCACAAGTGAATGACTCTATAAGATCTTGGGTTAGTATCCACAATGCATCAACATGTAATGTGAGCAAAGGGATGACACATTGAATAGCAGGAGATGGATTACACATCTCTTCTATCTACCAATTGCCTTATCAAAGGACTTTTCCTGCTTGGCACAAAGAGTAAACAATCACAAGCATTGCCTCTTAAGGAGGATTTTAGACAGGTGCCTGTCCAAGTAACAGGACAGGTCTTCCAGACTACATGAAGAAGAGAGGTTATACCTAAGTGGTTAAGCAACCAAGCAAAAGCAAGTTCAAAGTGAACTTAAGCAACTTATGTACCTGTGGAAACATCAAACAAATCAGTACACAACTCAGACAATCAAACAACAGTCAATATCAACAGTCAAACCCAATAAGCAAAGGCATAAGCCACAAGTCAAGCTCAAATGAGTTAACAACCCTACAAAACACACAATGTTAGTAGTCAAAGGCAAACATAAAATGCTCAAGTGTTGAAGCATAATGAACCATATAACTTGGATGTTCAACCTGAAATCAAAACTCAAACAATGAGAAGCAAACCACTAGGTCAAAGCCTAGGGTCAAAGATGGAGAAAAAATTCAAAACAGAAGCTGAAAATTAACATGAATCAACTTCAAACACATCTTGAAACAATCCAAAAGGTCTCACATCAATATCAATAACCAAATCCATTTCATGATCAATTGAAGTTTAAGGCAATTTTAAAGCTCAAATGTGACCAACCAGAATGAAAAATCTCAATTAAATCAGAAATCAATCAAATAATTCCAAGGAAATTCATGCTCATTCACAACATCCATAATATGCATCACACAAAAAATCAGAGCATTTGGAGATCAATAGGCAAGGAAAACACATCACATAAGATGAACAAGCAAAGGTGTGACACACATTGTCACACCTACATTCACATGATCATAAAACAGAAACTACAAATGGTAAAAATACCAAATCAACACCAAAATATCAAGCCAAGAGTCTAGTTTCATCATGTAAATTTTCAGATTCATTGGATAAACAACCAGCATTTCACAAATGAAGAAGCAAGGCAATATACAAAAAGCATACATGTACAAGAACCCTAGGCAAAATATTTAATCAGCCAAGCACAACTTGAGTTATCATGATGATAATAAACTAGAGAGAAAAAGAAACTCAATGCAAAAATCCTCACATTTTTTGGATCATTTTTGGATTTGTTATGAATTTTTGAAGATGCAAATGAAATTGAAATAAAAATGAAATGATTTAAATGAGTTAAAGGAATAATGGAAATTAATTTGAATTTTTGGCTTATGGCGCCAAGGTGCTACGCACCGTTTCACTTAAAATTGGCTCTGGCCAATCAGAGCGCTGCATGAGCGCTCCCATGAACCAATAGGAATTAAGCCCTAACATGAACCTTTGGAAACGCTTTTTTCGTTGCAGAAACAAAATTGAAACCGTGGCCTATTGTTCTGCATTTCATCTTCTTCACAAACGCATGCGTGAACAGTAAACTCAACATGAACATCAAGAACTTTTGTTCCAGTTTTCAAAAACAAGTATATATTCATGTAGCACACACATCATAGACCACGAATCAAGCATTAATTAGGCATGGATCATCATAAATCGAAGGGATCGAGCAAATCAAGAATTCAACATCAAACTTTAAACAATCGAATCTCACTCAAATATGCATGGATTTCAGTGATTCAAAGCTCAGAACAACCACAACAACATGATCTACAACATTAGCATAAGCAATTTGAGAAAAGAGAGAAAAGATTTCGTGACCTCTTGAAGAGCAGCTTTGGAATTTGATGAATCCAGGCCTTGCAATGCTTCAAATGTCTTCTAGCAAGCTTGTACAAGTGAATGGATGAATGCTTGAGGTCCAATTGCTCGTGATTCAGCCAGAAATGAATTTCACCATTGTTGAGCTTCAAGCTTCAAGCTACCTCGAACTGCACGAATTCCTTTGATTCTAGGTTCAATAATGATCAATGATGCTTCAGAGTGATGAATCAAGTAGTGGATTGTGCTTTGGTTTGAAGAAATGTGAAGAAAATTTGAGAGAAAAAGTTTGAAGAATTTTCTAGATCTGAAATTTGTGTGTGTTCTTAGCAGAAAACAATTATGATTTGCTATATATACTTCTCCCTAATCACTCTCCTAATCATGCTTAGCCAAATGGTAATTGGATTAGCAAAAATGAGGTGCTTGTGCAAAATTGCAATTTCACCCTATGCATGAAAATGCATGGTGAACAGTGCACAAAATCACTTGATTTTCACTTAAAACCACATTTTAAAATCAATGCTAATTGCCAAATGTTCAAATAATTCACCAATTTTAAACTTTAAAAATTCCCTCCAAAAATCAAGTGAATTTGCCAATGTTCATGTGATGACAATTGATGAAATGCAATGCATGTTTTGGTAAGTAGAGGTCAAAATGAGAATGTACAAAAAAGAGCCACTTGAATTGGAGCTTTGGTTGAGAAGTTATGCACATTTGAATCTTCATGTACACCTTGCTATGTTTTGATCCTATCTCCTTAACCACACATGAGAAATGGATGATCTTGGACTTTTTGGAAATGGGAGAGAAAGATCTACAACTTTCATGTTCAACAAAATTTCATTTGAAGCTTTCTTGATGATGTAATTTGAAGTTGAAGCTAGGTTAAAACCTTTCCATTTTTGGCAATTTTGAATTATAGGTCACTTTCTATTTTTTGGAAAGTTTTGACCTGACTTCAAATCCTTCAATGAGAGTGTTTAAAATGTCAAATGAGACTTGTTTAAACATGAATGAAGTATTTCCCATCACTTCCCACCTCCAAATCCACAGTTGACTTGGCAGTTGACTTTCTAGGTCTTCAGATGACCTAGCAATGTTCAGATGAATTTCAAGCCTCTACCACTTGGGATTTTGCTTCAAAATGATATCATAGCTCATATGAACTCTTGATAATGACTGTGGTGTCCAAATTCCCAAGAATGGCCACCATCTATAGCTCAATGACTGCCTTTGACTGCTTTGACCTAATGTTGCTTCATCTGCAAGACAAGGGTTAGATGACATATTTTTGTACTTTTGGTTAGTGAACAAATGAAAAGCAATGATATACAAATGCAAAACATGCTTGGTGATCAAGAAATCACTCTAAAAAAAATGGCCCACCCACAGGGAAGGAACAAGGTGCACAATGATCCTTGAGGCAATGTGATGATATGATATGATGCCATGAGGGATCTTAGGGACAAAATTGGGGTCTTACAGATGCCCCTATTTAAGGTCATTTTAGCCGGAGAAGTGAAGGTTAAAAATCTTCATCTCGACGCGGTAGAATGGGCTTAAATAACAGTAATGAGACAAATTTTGGTCCCTAAGAGACCTCATGATGCAGATGTATGCATGCAAAAGAAAAACAACTTTGTGGGGAATACTGATCCACAAAGAAAAGGCGATCCATCGGAGTAATGCACTCGCCAGGAACAGAGACTCTAACAAGACTCTCATGGGGATAAGAAAAAGGAAAAAAGAAAGCGTGAGCAGGACACGACTCTGAATTAGGGAAAACTGGGATTAGACACTGCATGAACAAGGCATGACTGGACTGGAGACCTCACTGGGGAGTGAAGGACTCACACTAGGGAAAGAAAGAATTCCAAAGGAAGACATATCCATTGGAAAGACACAAGCTGACTCAAACTATCCACAAAGGATACTTCGGATAAAAATCCGGACTCGGACCAGGGAAAAGATTCACAAAGAACCTCCCTGCCGGGGAAAAATGCATATATTAGGGAAAACGCCAATACAGCACCGGGGTAAAGTCACCACAAGAAACTCCACTGGAGAAGGTCTAACAAAGAGACTCTCCTGGAGAAGCAACAAAGAATGAGGTGTTACCGGTATAAGGGCAACAAACTCAGGAAGAATGAATATCTAAGACCGGTATAAGGGTGAGAGATATCAATCAACCAAACATCTGAGAAAGACCTGAAAAAGGTACATCAACTCAGGAAAATCTGACTCCACAGGGGACCAAGGTCATAATAGGGAGCAAAAAGGAAGGAACACCAGGGATACCGGTTACTGGGTATATAATAGGTGACCGACCAAAGCGTGAATTGGTATATATGCCAAGACACTCATCATCCGAAAGGAGGGCTTGAAAAAGCAAATCGACTTACAGGATGGACATTCGAATCCACAACGGGAAAACGAATCTTACTCAGCTGGGGACACAAACCCACAGAGCGCATGAGATATAATATCCATTACCGTCAGAACGTAGATAGAATACTCGCATGAGATATATTATCTATTACCGTCAGAACGTAGATAATATACTCGCATGGAAGAGACACCAGAGATACCGGTTACTGGGTATATAATAGGTGACCTACCGAAAACGTGAATTGGTATATATGCCAAAACACTCATCATCCAAAACACAAACTTGTTAAAGGATGGATATTTGATTCTACAAAGAATACGAATCTTACTCCATTGGGGAAAATCAACAAAGGACTCCAACCAAAGAGCGCATGAGATACATTATTCATTACCGTCAGAACGTGAATAATATACTCAAAAAGGAAGAGACACCAGAGATACCAGTTACTGGGTATATAATAGGTGACTAACCAAAAGAGAGACAATCGTTAACAACAACAACAGGGTAAACGAAAGATAACTCACAGGAGATAAATTGCAAGCATCCGGCAATTATCCAAGAAACAAAGAAAATTCGATTCCGCAAAGGAAAAACGAATTTTACTCGACTGGGGAAACACAAAAGGCTTCGACTGAAGAGTGCATGAGATATATTATCCATTACCGTCAAAACATGGATAACATACTCGCATGGAAGATTATCCACAACCGGTTACTAGGTTAATAAAGGATAAATCGACCGAAAAGAAAGGCATCGGGATACCAAACTAGGTATATAAAGATGACCAATCAAAGGGAGCAACAATCATTACCAAGCAAAAGGGTAAATGAAAGAAGACCCGATGGGGGGTGAATTGCATAAACAACAATTATCCACAAGGACTTGCTGGCGACTTCAAAGGGGATAAAATTGCAGGCAAACGACAATTATCCAGAAGAAGATTTGCTGGGGATACAATTGCTAGCAAAAGGAAATTATCCAGAAGCAAGGGAGAAATATCAACATTGAATACTGGATGAAGATAACCACAAAGAGTAACCATCATCGGTTAGGATGAACAACAAAGTTAACTCTGCAAAGGGGAGAAATTAGGGTTTACAACTACCGAATACGGGGTAGAATACCAAAACTCTGGCTAGGGATAGGGTTGCTAGCATCCGGCAACTATCCACAAAAAGCACAGACTCCGTTGGGAATAAAACCACAACAGCACAAAATCCACCATCAACCAGAACGAACCACAAAGGTTACCTCTGCTAGGGGAAAAGAGATAAGACTTACGACTACCGAATACGGGGTAGTAGCCAACAACTCTGATGAGGATAAAAGATATGGTTTACATCTACCGAATACGGGGTAGAAAACCACAACGTCCGCGTGGGGAATGAAAGAATCACAATTCCGCACGGGAAACAAAATAGGGTTTATAACAAACCACCAACTGCTGAAGAGCAGAAAAACTAGGATTTACGACTACCGAATACTGGGTAGAAAACCAACGTCTCTTGTTGAGGAATAAAAGGTATATAACCACAAATTCCGCCAAGAAGAGGGAACATAGGACTTACAACTACCGGTATGAGGGTAGAGGCCCAAACTCCGCTGGGGATAAAAAGAATTATTGTCGGTTACTGGGCAATTCATTCATTTATTCCACAGGGAAGCACAAGAAACAGTTGACAAATAGCCAATTCGGGATCTGTAGCGGTGTATTCGTCGCTATATGATCTATCGATTAAATCATAAGCAAGGGATACAATGAAATTTCGAGTCGCCACCGCACTTTTATTTATCCAAAGGACTGGCTAAAAAGCGAAAAAAAGCCTAAGAAGTTTTACACGTAGAAAACTAATAAAAAGATCAGAGAGTCTGGGTAAGGGGTAAATTACGCAATGGGAAGGTGTTAGGCACCCACTACGTCCTAGGTACTCCTAGGGAGCCCTTTTCACACTTGTTGTATAAAAATGTTTATTTGTTTTTGACATATTGTGCAAACATGAATGGGATGATGAGAAAAGAATATACAATTTATTATTGGGTTTGAACGGATGAACTCGCTGCCTACGTACCTTCCATCAAAGGTAAGGATCAAAACGCCGTAGTTCGGCTAAAAGATTTCCAAAAGTTGGTGGATTCAATTTTAAACAATAGCACTGAGGCTCTTCATTATCAATGGGAGAAAACTCGACCAAGACCAACATCCACCATGCGAGGATAGCTTCGACGTACTAGAGGGGTTAGCCCTGTTTTCAGTACGGAAGTCTTACTGTCGACTCACTAAAGATAAGGTGAGGTTTACATCAACCACAATGATAATTGAAACCTATGGCTAATGCATGAAAAGATTAATAATGGACAAAGCCAAAACAATTGAATGGGTGAAGTTAATTGATTGTGATTATGAAAGTGGAGTCAAAGAAACATGGATGTCAGATGCCAATCTATCTGGGCTTACTCTAACCTCCACAGTATGGTCCTAGGAATACAAATGCCAACTTGCAGGGACTTACAATTGCATCCTCACATACAACAAACAAAGGAACATGTGATCATAGGAAAGCAAATGCCAACTTGCAGGGACTTACAATTGCATCCTCACATACAATCAAATGCATCAAGCAAAGATAAGATGAGTGGCCAAGGTGATGGTCTTATACTCACTTCCATATCATAGGAGCAATAGCCAATGAATGGTCTTACAATTGTCCTCAATGGGCAAACAGCAATGATAAGTCACAAAGACAAATGAGATGATTATGCATTGATGAGCAATTAATGATGATAAATGCATAGAGCATACAAGCAAGCATGTGCATATGAAACAACAAGCAATCAATGAAGTCAATCAGCACACACCATAACCAAACAAGGAGGCTCATACAAAAGGGTTAGGCATTGAAGCCAACTGGAATAGGGTCACAGGTGCTCTTAACCTTGCCATTGAGGGGCTAAGGTGAAGCAGATGAAAGGATATGAGGGGTGTGCCTCATTGCTCTTATCCCTGGCCAGGGAGAGCATTTGAATATCAGAAGGTGTGGGAGTTCAGAAAGTAGGAACTCTCTCCACATATTAGACTCTATAGATCTTGGGTTTGGATCTCAATGCTACAACCATGTAATGGGAGCAAGGAGAAGACTCACAGAATAGTAGGAGATAGGTTGCTTATCTCTTTGATCTACCAATTGCCTTATTTGAAGGACTTTTCCTGCTTGGGACAAATATAAACACACACAAGCATTGCCTCTTAAGGAGGACTTCAGACAGTTGCCTGGCCAAGTAACAGGCCAGGTCTTCCAGACTACATGAAGAATAAGGAATTATACCTCAATGCAAATTGCTATTTAAGCAAAGCAAAGCAAGTTCAAAGAACTAAGCAACTAATGGTACCTGAAATAGTCAAACAGAATCAGTACACCATTCAAAAGTCAAAGCAAAATGAGAATAGAATTAACAGTCAACATAATCAGATGAATGTGCAAAGCACAAGACTCAAATCATATGAGTCAAGCTACCTACAAAACAAAGAGGTTAGCTCATGATAAACAATCAAGCTCAATCAAATTTGTATGATCTCTTTGGAGCATTTGTTGCTTAACCTGAAACCATGAACTCAAACATAAGCAACAAGACCACTAGGACAAGCCTAGGGTCAAAATGAGATGAGAAAGTCAAAACAGCAAGGGATAGTCAACCAAAATCAAGTTTAAACAATCAAGAAGCAAACTCAATTGGTCCCACATTCATATCATGCATCATCATCATTTCATAAGCAAAGGAAGTCAAAGCATGGCAAATGAAAGCTCATAGAAGTCAACAGCAAGACTTAGCTCAAAACCAAACATAATCAATTCCAAAAATCATCAAATAAATCATGATCAATCCTAATCCATAACATGACATGCATATAAAATTTCAGCTCATTTGGATAATGGGAAGATGGTCAATGAAAATCAGAAAAGCAAGGCAAGTTTAAGCATGTTCAAAGAAGTCAACCAAACATGTATCAACTTCAAAAATTCATAACTCAGTGATAACAAATGATAAATGAATGGGATCAACACCATGACAAATTTTAAGATGTCTAGTAATCACATGTAAAATTTCATGTTCATCCAATAAGGTATGAGAATTTCACAAAGGAAATGGCAACATGTATCACCCAAGTCAACATTTTGGTCAAACAGGGGAGAAAATCTCAAACAATTAGGAAATGCCACAATTAATTCCAAGAAAATTCACACATAAACTAGACATACAAGAGTAGGTTCATGCAAAAATTCACATCAATTGGAGGTCAGGAAGCATGGCATCAAAAATCATGAAGTTACACATCAATGGTGTGACACAAATTGTCACACCCTAATTCAAAAATTCATAACTCAATGACCAGATAATATAAATTCACAAACTCTACACCAAAATCACCATGGATGAGCCTAGTTTGTGTACAAACAATTTCAGATCAATTGGATAATGCATCACAATTTCACAAAGGATTTGGCAAAGGGTACAAAATATGCATACATGTCACAAACCCTAATACCATTTAAAATTCGACCATGCAAAAATTCTGGAAAAATCATGATAAAATACTAGACATCAAGATGAACACAATGCAGAAATTCCCATGAATTTTGGATTAAAAATGAATGAGATGTGATTTTTGTAAGTTTGGTCACAAAATGAAATGAATATTGAATAAAATAACATGAATTAAATGGTTTAATATGTGACCGATGGCATATCCGTAAATATGAGAGTCACTAAGTGAAACTCTGCGTTTCACTTAGTGACGTGTTAAGCCGTGATTTGCTTCATGGTGATAGAACAGTGTAACCATGCAGGACAAAAAGCCAAACGCGACAACAGACAAAATTCTGGGAAATGCGTTTAGGGTTTGTGAGCAACAGTGAATCATCATCTCTTTCATTCAATCGAAAATTTCAAAATGCCCAGAAATAGCAATTAAACACACTATCATGATCAGCAAGCAGCACATAACACGAATTCATCATTCATTTTCATGGAATCATGCCAGGTAACACAAATCGAGCAAAACATCAATGCACAACCAAAGTTCATTTCCAAATATCTCACTCATCACTCAATCATTTTATGTGATGTAAAGCTCATTAGAATCAGCACATCAAGATCTACAATAAGCATGGCAAAGTTTAGGAAATGAATGAGTTCGAAAACTTACCAAACTTTGAGAACAGTGTCGATTCAGTGCTCCTCTTGTTGCAAATGCCCAAAACAGATGCTCCTTGTGGTTTGAAATGATGGATGGAGAGTGACTTGTAGCTCAGCAAGGCGTGAAAATGCTTAAATCGAACATTGCCATGGAAGTGTCTTGAAGAAACAGAACTCGAAATGGCTGTACAGTTGATGTTTTATGCTTGGAAACAACTCACAATGATGGTCAGATGATGAAACAATAAAGGATTGCTCGAGTCCTTTGGAGGTTTGAGCAGAAAAATGCAAAGTGATAAAATGGTGATTTGTTGAGAGAATGAGTTTTCTGTGTGTAAGATGTGGCTGCTGCTCCTAGGGTTGGAAAATGGCAGAAAATGAGCCTTATATCTTCTGTTTTAAGTCTGCTAAGCAAATGCTAATCACCATTATCTCAAATGAACCATTTTGCCATTTTGCTAAATTTCAACCAAATGGCAAGGAGGGTGTGTGTTCTGCCCGAGTTTGGGCCTCAAGCATGCTTCAAATAACATTTCAAAATGTTTCCAATTGGCCAAAATGCTTAAAAATCAATATTTGGAAAAATCAAATTTTAACTTCACTTGAAATTAATTAAGGCAAGTCCAAAAAGGCCATTTTGCAT
The DNA here is from genome assembly GCF_024323335.1 of Lathyrus oleraceus. Taxonomy (NCBI): domain Eukaryota; kingdom Viridiplantae; phylum Streptophyta; class Magnoliopsida; order Fabales; family Fabaceae; genus Lathyrus; species Lathyrus oleraceus. The sequence goes on along the minus strand of NC_066580.1, from coordinate 416,731,690 downwards.
GGTGATGTTTTGGTGCATGAGGATGACATTTTTGGAAAGAGGGGATCAAATGTGACTTGTAGGAAAAAACCCCACCAAATTTGGCCAAATGGTTTGAGAGATATGGCCTTTTGAAGTTCAAAAATTTTGAGATTGAATTGATCATAACTTGCCAACCATACATGGGAATTGAGAGTTCTTGGACTTTTTGGAAATGGGAGAACAAGATCTTCAACTTTCATGTTGGGCAAAAATTCATTTGAAGCTTGTGTCATGATGTAAGTTTGGGATCAAGAAGTTTCCATTTTTGGCAAATTTGAATTACAGGTCAACTTTCTATTTCTGGAAATTTCTTGTCTGACTTTATTTTCTTCACTGTGGATGCTTGACATGATATATGAAGCTTGTATAGGCATGAATGAGACCTCTCAGACCAAATCCCATCCTGAAATCACTGATTAAATGGACAGTTGACCAAGTTTGACTTTCTAGGGTTTTGGATGACTGAAGCACCTTCTGATGAATTCCAAACCCTAAATCCTTGATATCTTGATTCCAAATGATGACACAAGTCATATGAACTCTTGATTATTGATCATGGTGCCCAAATTCTGCAAGAATGGCCACCATCCACTGTAATGACTGACTTTGACTGATTTTGACCTAATTGGCTGATGATCGCTTCAGCTGCAAGTAACATGGTTAGATGACAATATTTTTGTACTTTTTGGTTAGTAAACAAATGAAAAGCAAAGATATACAAATGCAAGACATGCTTGGTGATCAAGAACCACACTCACAAGGCAAACCACCCACTAGGAGGGAAGCTAGGGCATGCAATGATCCTTGAGGCCATGATATGATATGATATGGGCCATGAGGGATCTTAGGGCCAAAATTGGGGTCTTACAGGATCAATCCGAACAGACAGACTGAATCAAGACTCATCCTATGAGGATATAACTCAATAGGAAAATCCATCCCAATATATGTGTTGGGAGGAAACGGAAGAAACCGTCATCCACGAGGATATATCTCAGTGGGGAATTGCAGAAGGAAAGACAGACACTTTCTGCTTATGGGGCGGACTCTATATTGAGAGATTAAACACCCGACATCTGCTTGGGAGGATCTATTGGAGATCTATATCACCCATAGCAGGAGACAACAAACAAGGGATATATGGAAAAAAATGCAACATGAATATCTGAATGTTTATGATTATGCATGAATATGCGTGATTTATGTTTGATGAATGCTGACAAAACAGACATATCTAACACAAACAGGCCCAGGAATCAAACACCCGGTACTACACTTCCAGAGGAAAAACCAAGAAATCCAACTGGAAAGCCAATCTGCTGAAGATTCATATGCTAAGAAGCAAAGATCTGCGGGGAGGCAAAAGATCAGAGATATCACAATCTCTGAGTGATGGATCAACAAACAACCCAACCGGGGAACAGAAAGTCACAACAGGCAACAACGGCCACAAAGACAAATCTATTGGGGAAATGAAGGAATCCCAAGATATCTGCAAGGAGATTCTCAGTATCAACTGGAAAACAAAAGTTCACTGCACAGGCGAGAACTGCCACGAAGCAACTCCAAAATAACTCCGTTGGGGAACAACCCACAAAGGGAGAACAGATTATCCATGTAGAATCTAACTGCACAAGCAACTCTACTGGGAATAACGTCAGCCACTCCATTGGGGAATACACCCACTGAGGAAGGATAGATCACACAAGTAGATTCTGCAACAAGCCACTCTACTAGGGATCAAAAGCATCAGGGAATCACCCAGATCTTTGGATGAAAAATCACCAACCAACCCTACTGGGGAAAATAACTCTGGCGGGGATCCTGATTCAGTTGGAAATACCAACTCTGGGGAAATCACACAGATATAATCCACCATACCACAAATCTACTGGCAGATCAACTGGGGAATCCACTGAAGAATCCACTGGGGATAAGGAGGAGAGCTGGGGATCAACCACCAAATGCTACACCTTCTCACAAGGAAACCAACAACTGCTGAGGAAGAACATAATCACTGCCCTGCTGAAGGGAGAAATGCTCTGATGGAGAGATATAGCATAAAATGCAGTATATCATATCAATAACTCTGCAGGCGACTGCGCTGAGGAAAGTGGTAAAGTATCGGGATATCACTCCACCAACCACTGAATTTTCAAAAAGAAAGCAACCATGCTGAGGAGAAAAGAAACAACTCCGCTGGCGACTGCACTGGGGAGCGTGACGGGGTACCGGGGTCTCAAACCACCAACTACCGAATCTTCCAAAAGGAAAACACCCATGCTGGGGAGATAATATTGCTGGAGAAGAAAACGAAGTCTTCAACAAGCACTCTACTTAGAGAACAACCCCAACAACAACTCTGCTTGGGGAATAACCCCTACAACAAACCTGGAGAAAGAGGATACAACCAAGCCAGGAATATGAACAAATGTCTTACCTGTTGGAAATCATGTCACCCTTGGGAGAGCACTGAGAGATTCTTAAGTATCCTTTCATCATTGTGAATGTTCACTTTGTTTAAAACAACAATTTTGAAAAATTTATTTGTTTAAACAATGACATTTTATCAATTAAAACATGCAAAACATTTGTTGAATTGAAACAAATAAGAATGCAAATAATTGGATAAAAGCTCAAATTGATTTGATGGAATGGTAGCCTGCAAATGGCAAGACTCCATAGATCTGTACAAATTTGAAATCAATGATATATATTGGAAGAGGGCTACATTGAACATAATGATCCTTTCTCTACCAATTTGAATCTCGATGTATTCGAAGCTTCAGTTGATGACGAATCGAGAATCTCTGACGAACAGACAGTTGCGGAACAGAAAGTCTTGTCAGGATGCAATTACTTGCCAAATCCCTAATTTTTTCCTAGATTGCCCCAGGGTGAGGTACTCAATCTAGCGGGATACAAATATTCTCTTTTTTCAAGTCCCTAACTTTTGCCTGGATCGCCCTTTCGGGTTCTCCACCGAGACGCTCATTTTTGCCTAAGCCGCCCTTTCGGGTTTTCAACTTAGCGAGCAATTCTGTTTTTATATACTCTTTTTTTTTAGGCAAAGTATTTCTTGACTGCATCTGAATTCACAGGACGAGTGAAATCCTCCCCATCCATTGTTGTAAGCATCAAAGCACCGCCTGAAAAGGCTCTCTTAACAACAGATGGACCCTCGTAGTTTGGAGTCCACTTGCCCCTGGAATCAGGTGCGAAAGACAAGACTTTCTTGAGCACGAGGTCACCTTCTCGGAACATACGAGGCTTGACCTTCTTATCGAATGCTTTCTTCATTCTCTGCTGATATAACTGACCATGGCACATGGCAGTTAATCGCTTCTCTTCAATCAAATTCAGTTGGTCATATCGACTCTGAATCCATTCAGCATCAGTCAACTTGGCTTCCATCAAGACTCTCATTGATGGGATCTCCACCTTTACTGGGAGAACGGCCTCCATGCCATAAACAAGAGAGAAAGGGGTTGCCCCTGTTGAAGTGCGTACAGATGTACGATAACCATGCAAAGCAAATGGCAGCATCTCATGCCAATCTTTGTACGTAACAACCATCTTCTGGATAATCTTCTTGATATTCTTGTTAGCAGCTTCAACATCCCCATTCATCTTAGGTCTGTAAGGAGAGGAATTATGGTGTGCAATCTTGAATTCAGCGCACAACTCATCCATCATCTTATTATTCAGATTAGATCCATTATCAGTAATGATCTTATCTGGCACACCATAACGGCAAATCAGCTGGTTCTTGATAAACTTCACAACCACCTGCCTGGTCACATTCGCATACGAAGCGGCTTCAACCCATTTGGTGAAGTAATCAATTGCTACGAGAATAAACCTGTGTCCATTGGACGCTTTCGGTTCAATCATGCCGATCATGTCAATTCCCCACATAGAGAAAGGCCATGGTGATGAAATCACATTCAGAAGTGTCGGAGGAATATGAATCTTATCCGCATAAATCTGACACTTGTGGCATTTCTTCACATATTTGCAACAGTCAGACTCCATTGTCAGCCAATAATAGCCTGCTCTCAACATTTTTCTAGCCATGGCATGTCCATTGGAATGAGTACCAAATGAACCCTCATGGACCTCAGTCATCAACAGGTTTGCTTCGTGTCTATCCACGCATCTGAGCAAAACCATGTCAAAATTTCTCCTATACAGCACTTTACCGCTGAGGTAGAAACTGCCTGACAACCTTCTCAAAGTTTTCCTATCTTTCACAGATGCCCCAGGCGGGTAGACCTGGTTCTGGAGGAAATTCTTGATATCAAAATACCAAGGCTTGTCATCATTCACTTCTTCAACTGCAAATACGTGAGCTGGTCTATCCAAGCGCATCACGGAAATATTGGGAACTTCATTCCAAAGTCTGACCACAATCATCGAAGCAAGTGTGGCAAGAGCATCTGCCATCCGATTATCCTCTCGAGGAATATGATGAAAGTCAACTTCTGTAAAGAACGTTGAAATCCTCTTCGCATAATCTCTATACAGAATGAGACCTGGCTGATTCGTCTCCCATTCACCCTTGATCTGATTGACAACCAGGGCCGAATCACCATACACATCAAGATACTTGATTCTCAAATCAATACATTCTTCCAATCCCATAATGCAGGCCTCATACTCAGCCATATTATTCGTGCATTTGAAAGTTAGCCTTGCTGTAAACGGAATATGCGTGCCATGAGGAGTAATGATTACTGCCCCAATTCCATTTCCATACTGATTCACAGCGCCATCAAACACCATCGTCCATCTGGAACCAGGTTCCGGACCTTCATCAAGTGTAGGCTCATCACAATCTTTCATTTTCAAATACAGAATCTCCTCGTCTGGGAAGTCGTACTGAACAGACTGATGATCTTCAATCGGCTGGTGCGCTAAATGGTCAGCCAAGATACTACCTTTGATAGCTTTCTGAGCTCGATACTCGATATCATACTCAGATAACAACATCTGCCAACGGGCAATCCTCCCAGTTAAAGCAGGCTTCTCGAAAATGTACTTGATTGGATCCATTCTGGATATCAACCAAGTTGTATGATTTATCATGTACTGGCGTAAACGTTTAGCAGCCCAAGCCAAAGCACAGCACGTCTTCTCAAGCGTAGAGTATCGAGACTCACAATCAGTAAACTTCTTACTGAGGTAGTAGATAACAGATTTTTTCTTCCCTGATTCATCTTGCTGACCGAGTACACAACCCATCGAGTCTTCAAGAACGGTTAAATACATGATCAGAGGTCTTCCTTCCACAGGCGGAGACAAGATCGGAGGTTCAGACAGATACTCCTTGATACTGTCGAAAGCTTTCTGGCAATCCTCGGTCCAATCATGAGACTGATCTTTCCGGAGGAGCTTGAATATCGGCGCACATGTGGCAGTCATGTGGGATATAAATTTGGAAATGTAGTTCAAGCGGCCAAGAAAACCTCGGACTTGCTTTTCAGTTTTGGGTGCAGGCATCTCCTGTATTGCTTTGACCTTTGCAGGATCAACCTCAATACCTCTCTCGTTGACAACAAAACCCAACAACTTGCCGAAACGGACTCCAAATGTACATTTGTTCGGATTCAGGCGAAGTCTGAACTTCCTCAGACGCTGAAAAAGCTTCAACAAATGCTCAACATGTTCAACTTCCGTTCGGGACTTAGCAATCATATCATCAACATAGACCTCTATCTCCTTGTGCATCATATCGTGAAACAAGGTAGTCATAGCTCGTTGATACGTGGCTCCGACGTTCTTCAAACCGAAGGGCATCACTCGATAACAGAATGTTCCCCAAGGTGTGATGAATGTTGTCTTCTCCATATCTTCGGGTGCCATCTTGATTTGATTATATCCGGAAAATTCGTCCATAAACGAAAAAACTTTGAATTTAGCTGTATTGTCTACCAACATATCAATGTGTGGCAGAGGGAAATCATCTTTCGGACTAGCTTTGTTCAAATCTCTATAATCAACATACATACGGACTTTTCCGTCCTTCTTAGGCACAGGCACAATATTGGCCACCCATCGAGGATATGTAGAAGTCACCAGAAACCCCGCATCAATTTGCTTCTGCACTTCCTCTTTGATCTTCACTGCCATATCTGGATGAGTTCTTCTGAGATTCTGCTTCACAGGCACGCACCCAGGCTTCAAAGGCAGGAAATGTTGCACAATATCTGTATCTAAACCCGGCATGTCTTCATACGACCAAGCGAAGATATCGGAATATTCTCGTAGCAAGCTGATCAACCCCTTCTTGACAGACTCTTCAAGAAGTGCCCCAATCTTCACCATACGAACACAATCTTCAGACCCCAAGTTGACTGTTTCTAGATCTTCAAGGTGCGGCTGAATGATCTTCTTTTCGTGCTCAAGGAGACGGGTAATCTCATCAGGAATCCCTTCAACATCATCTTCCTCTGCCTCAAATACAGGGAATTCAAAATTGGGAGATGGCGTTGGATCATTATGTTCAATGGGTTTTAGAATCAACCTGCATAATGATTTTGGTTAATAAAACTTCAGAGTTTAAACAAGCAAATCATTATGCAGATGAAAAAGATGTTTGCTTTTATTCTTGTTTTTATGGTTTTTTGTGATCACTGATTTCATGCAAAAGCAAAAAGTGAAAACAAATGGAAAAACAAATGTTTAACAATGCATTAATTGAATGAAAATATCATTGTATATACATGCTGCCAACAATGTCATCACTTCTCCTTTTGGCATGGGAGAAGGGTTTTGAACAAAGTGAACCATTACTCTGATCTATGAATGACCGTAGGAACATCTACAGCGACCCAATTATGGCAGACACCACCAGGTATGATGAAGTTGCTCAAATCCTCTGCATCCTCTTCCAAGATAGCAGCAGCTTCTTCAGCTTGATCGGCGTGGATGAAACCTCCACTCTTGAACAAACCTTGCTCGTTGAATGCCCCAGAAGAATAGCCAATGCCAGCCCGAGACTTATTGTCTTCAAGCTCAATCATCTTCCCTAAACCAGCAACTGCACCACATTCAATGGCCAGTTTTGCATCACGGTAGGAAGCAAATGAATGAGACTTCTTCTCAATCGGCTCAGCAATAGATAAAGCTTGGAAAGGCGTTCCAACTTCATCCTCAGCATCAATATATGAGAAAGAAGACAGGTGGCTAACCAGGAGAGCCTTTTCTCCCCCTACCACAACCAGTTTCTTATTCTTGACAAATTTCAGCTTCTGGTGTAGGGTGGATGTCACGGCACCAGCCTCGTGAATCCATGGTCTACCAAGGAGACAGCTGCAAGATGGGTGGATATCCATAACCTGGAAGGTAACTTGGAAATCACTTGGTCCAATTTTGATTGGGAGATCAACTTCCCCAATCACGGTCTTACGCGACCCATCAAAAGCTTTCACAACAACACCACTCTGCCTCATGGGAGGCCCTTGATATGACAATCTTGAAAGAGTGGTCTTCGGCAATACATTTAACGATGACCCAGTGTCCACCAGTACGTTGGACATGGCATCGGTCTTGCAATTCATGGAAATATGTAAAGCCATGTTGTGGTCTCTTCCCTCCTCAGGGAGATCAGTGTCACAGAAACTCAAAGTGTTGCAAGCAGTAATGTTTGCAACAATACTATCAAACTGTTCAATTGTGACGTCATGATCAACATAGGCCAGGTCCAAAACTTTCTGCAGAGCCTCCCCATGGGGTTGTGAATTCAAAAGCAAAGATAAAACAGAGATTTTGGACAGCGTTTGTAGAAGCTGGTCTACAACGTTGTACTCACTCTTCTTGATGAGCCTCAGCATCTCATCACATTCTTCATTCACAGTGCCACTCGGGCCAACAGAAGAAGCAGGAGTCTTTTGTACAGAGGAGGGTTTGACAACAGGTGCCGGATTCTGAACATTCACCGCAGTCCCAACCGGACTCTCAGCAGAATCAGAAACAACGTGAGGCTTCGGGGGTGCAGAAAACACACGACCACTACGGGTCAACCCGCTCACATCAGCAATATTAACCACGGAGGTTGAAGGCAACGACACTTCTTTCCCATCTTTAACAACAACAGCACTGTAACGAAAGGGAATAGCTTTCTCCGACGAGTAAGGCACAGGGCCTGCAGGCTTGATTGTCAGTGAAGGAGAGACCTTCGGCTTGCTACCATCATAACGGATGACAACAGGCTCGGGAAACTTGAACACCGGAGAGATAACATTCACTTCTGGTTCATCTTCATCGACATTTCGATTCTGAAGAATCTCTATGGTACCTTCATCCAACAGTTCTTAAAGCTCTTTGCGCACTTGGCGGCAACCCAATCTATTGACGGAGCAAATGCGGCATTTGTCATGGTCATGCTCCATATGGCTGTACTGACATAGCAAACGATGCAACTCGACCAATGACTGTCGAATATGACTCACATATTTGACTTTATACTTGCCAGGGCATCCCTGGACCATGTTAACTGATTTCCCATGCTCGGGCAATGGGTTCTTTGTAACATTGGGGCCTGAGTCCTCAAAGCTCAGAATACCGCACCGCATAAGGTCTTGAACCTTAGTCTTCAACGGATAACAATTCTCAATATTGTGTCCCGGAGCACCGGAATGATACACACAATGTTGATCTGGCTTGTACCACCACTGCGGGTTAGCAGGCACAGCCGGAGGCTCCCTGGGAGTAACCAGTTTCCTCTCCAACAAGGAAGGATATAATTCAGCATATGACATAGGAATGGGATCGAAGCTGATCTTCTTCCTATCATAATTCAGATTGGCCTGATTACTGGTGCTGCCACGAGGCTGGTAAGCTTGTTGCTGTGGACGATGTTGCTATTGATACTGAGGTTGTTGCTGATGCTGATGCTGATTAGGCTGCTAATACTGAGCATTATCTCTGAAAACAGGTGTTATATGAGCCACCTGGTGCTGATGACGCGCCGGCTTCCTCTTAACAGAGGGTCTTCTTAGTTTAGCATGGGATTGCACAACATGTGCCTCTCCATCTTTCTTCTTAAATGCTCCATATCGTTTAGAAGAGCTCTCATCTTTCGACAGACTTCCCTCACGGACTCCTTCCTCCAGACGCATCCCCATGTTCACCATCTCGGTGAAACCAGAGGGAGCACTCACAACCATCCGCTCATAATAAAATGGACTAAGAGTCTTCAGAAAGATCTTAGTCATCTCCTTCTCTTCCAGCGGAGGAGTAATCTGAGCTGCTAACTCTCGCCACCTCTGGGCGTACTCCTTAAATGTCTCTTTATCCTTCTGAGACATGGCCCTGAGTTGATCACGGTCAGGCGCCATATCAACATTATACTTGTACTGCTTGACGAAGGCTTCGCCAAGATCGTTGAAGGATCGGATGTTTGCACTATCAAGGCTCATATACCAGCGAAGAGCCGCACCAGACAAACTATCCTAAAAATAATGGATCAGAAGCTGATCATTATCGGTCTGCGTAGACATCTTCCTGGCGTACATAACCAGGTGAGCGAGAGGGCAGGTGTTCCCCTTATATTTTTCAAAGTCAGGGACTTTGAACCTGACCGGAATCTTCACACCGGGAACAAGGCAAAGTTCAGCAGCAGACTTGCCAAACAGATCTTTCCCTCAGAGGATCTTCAATTCCTTACGGAGCTCGAGGAACTGATCGTTCATTGCATCCATCTTCTCATTGACATCTGGGCCCTCAGACGGCTCAGAATGATAGATGGTGTCGTCTACCCTGGGAACGGTATGCACGACAGGAGGAGGAGCAGCAAGGACCGGGCTAGATGCCGACATAGAATCAAAGGTAGGAGCTGGAATATCTGGCATGAAACCCGGAGGCATACCCCACGGAAACCCGTCTGGCATGGCATTCGGCATAAAGTGAGCACTGGCGGTTGGCACGGTTGGAGCAACCACTTCAGATATAACAGTCCTCTGGGGAGGAGTTGCAGGAGGCGGAGAAGGTTGATTCTGGGCGGACAAAAACTGCTCCATCAGAGCACTCAATCTGGCGACTTCTTCCTTCAGCTCTCTGTTCTCTTGTTCCAATTGATCCATCACTCTAGCAGAATTGGCTCTGGTATAATACCGGTGAGTCAGCTTGTCTTCAAAATAAATGAAGAGCACAGAGTTAGGCCACAGACAAGAAGACCAAAACAATACCTGCTTATGCAAAATGATGCATGCAATGCTCGTGCATATGTTTTGTTTTTATTTTCAAGGAACTTTTAGGGTATTATTTGCAATTTTTTGAATATTTAAGCATTTAATAGCATATGGAAAAATATCTCATCAAATATATTCAAGACAAAGAAGTACAACATTTTTGATTATTACAAGGGAAAAGGAAAATAAACATCTTATGGATCCCTAGAAGCTCGGGATGCTGGAAGACGAGATGCACAAAGCTTCTTGATCTCTCTCTCATAGGCTGCTTCCATATCCGCTTTCTCCTTTGCAAGTCGATCATACTTCCTCTTCCAGAACTTGGAAGACTGAGGAAGCAGAGAAGTCCAAGTATCATTCGGATCATCGATCACCTGATGCTCGAGGAACTCAATCAGAGCGTCCTTCTCCTTAATCTAATGAAGCAATTCTTCTCTTTCACAAATCCAGGCACGTGAAAGGTCTTCTTCTCTCAACTCCTCTACGCCTTGGTTGGGGAGGGTTGAAGGCCCAGCCACATCCAACAGTGTAGGTCTTGGATAGTCATATGGCATAAGATACTCAGAAGCTCTCTGTATAACCCAAGAAGTATACGGCTCCAAAGCAATGCAATTCTTCGGACCCAATTCGTTTCTACCCTTCTTGTGAATATTGCGCCAAGCGCGGACCATCCTGGCTTTCAGGCCTTGGGGATCTTTACCCTCCTGAAAGAACACACCTTCTAACAGAATGTTATGAGGTTTATCCTTTAGGGGGAACCCAAGCTGACGACGTGCTAAGATAGGATTGTAGCTGATCCCACCACATGTACCAAGAAGAGGCACATTAGGGAATTCACCACAATAATCAATGATCTGAACAGTATCATACACGCGATCATACCAAGAGATATCATCATTAGTGAGAGACATGAGTCTCATAGACATCCCTTGTTCTCCTTGAAAGCAACCGTCTGTGGCAAGTGAGAAATAAACCACTTGTACAACAGAGGCAAACAACACACAATAACTCCTCCACCCTTTGCATTCCTCAGATGCAAAGAGACATAGGCATCACCCAACAGAGTCGGAACGGGATTAAGAACAGAAAAGATCCTAATGGCGTTCACATCCACAAATTTGTCGATGTTGGGGAACAATACCAAACCATAGATGAGCAGCACAAATATGGCCTCAAAGGCATCCTCACTCATGACCTTCCCATAAACGGTAGCTTGAGCGATGAGGAAATCAGAAGGGAGACCCTGAATTCCATCTTTGGTAGTCAGATTAGCTTTAATCAAAGATTCATCTATGTGCAACAAGTTTGCAATCTCTCGAGCAGTCGGAATACTTTCTAAGCCACTGAACGGCACCTGATCCAGAACGGGAATACCCACAAGATGAGCATACTCCTCCAAGGTAGGCAACAACTGAAAGTCCGGAAAGGAAAAGCAGTGATACAGAGGATCATAAAACTGCGCCAAAGTACTCATCAGTCCTTCATCAACTTGAGTAGTCAACAGAGGCAGAAGCTTCCCATAACGAGCTTTGAAACCCAAAGGATCTAATACATAGGATGTCAGATTCCTTAATTCTTTCACATCGGGTTGTCTAAAGCTGTACTTCTTTGTATGCCTTTTTGGTCTTTCCATGTCTGAAAATTTTGCAAATAAACCCTTTAAGTTCCTTGAAAATTTTCTCTTTTTTTTGATGACATGAATGCAGATGAATGCATGAATGCAACAATCACACCCAAGGATCAAGCAAATCACACCAGACAAAGGTCATGGGAAAGCTCATAGTATCCTTAATATCAATCATCCATTTTGGTGGATTATGGTTTTCACCTTATCAACACCCAAGTTCCATTGATATTAACGGTACATGAACCAGCTCAATCATCCTTAATATCAACCATCCGTTTTGGTGGATTATGGTTTACACCTTATCAACACCCAGGTTCCATTGATATTAAGGCTGTCTGAACGACTCAACCATGAATCACGGGTTTGCTGAGAGTCACGAGCATGGAGTCTCGGTTAAGAACCACCCAAAGGGAGTGTACTAGGGTTTAAACCTGCCAGACATGTTCTACCAGAGGTTCCCATAATCATCGTCCCATCTTTCGGATATTATCGGAGGAACGAATACTCGTATTCCAAAAATATTCTCAAGAGAGACTCTTATGAGTGTAGTATCGCGTAACAATCGCATCAGATCTGACATCTGAATGACCTCCGCACTACGTCCTAAAAAATAGGCCAAGATGGGCTTGGTAAACTAAGGTCCTTGGCTTCTAAGGCACATGATTGAAAGAATAATGCCTAACCACAAATAACTTGTGTGACATTATTAATCCAACATGACCTCCACCAAGTGAATGGACTCGCAAGTCAACTGGCTAAGGAATACTCCACACCAGTCGACAAGACTATGCCATTCTCCTATCCTAAGGTGCACTCGAGTTCGGGTATAGAACTCATCTCACAGAGATCACCAAGCAAACAACAATTGTATATCAAGCAATTCAAACATTACAATCAATACAGTTATCCCAAATTGTACAAAAATATGTCATATAACCAATAAACAAATATCATACAACAAGGGTGAAAAGTAGGCAAAACCCACTGAGGAAGGTCTAATATTACTTCCCCAGCAGAGTCGCCACTTTTCTGTAGCGGTGTATTCGTCACTTTATGATTTATTGACTAAATCAAAAGCAAAGCATACAAAGAATCGAGTCGCCACCACACTTTTATTTATCCGAAGGAATGGCTAAAAAGCGAACAAAAGCCTAAGAAGTTTTACACCTAGAAAACTAATGAAAAGATCAGAGAATCTGGGTAAGGGGTAAATTATGCAATGGGAAGGTGTTAGGCACCCAAAACGTCCTAGGTACTCCTAGGGAGCCCTTTTCACACTTGTTGTAAGAAATGTTATTTGTTTATGAAATATTTGTTGTGCAAACATGATTGGGAAGATGGGAAAAGAATATACAAGTTATTATTTTTGTGTTTGAACGGATGAACCCGTTGCCTACGTACCTTTCCATGGAAGGTAAGGATCAAAACGCCGTAGTTCGGCTAAAAGATTTCCAAAATATGGGTGGGTCTATTTTAAAACAAAAGCCCTAAGGTCTTTCGTTATCCACGGGAGAAAACTCAACCTTATACAAACAACGAGTCCACCACGTGAGAAAAGCTTCAACTTGCTAGTGAGGGGTTAACCCTATAATAAGCAAGGAAGTCTTACAATTCAATCACTAAGGACAAAAGGTGAGATTAACATCAACCAACTAGGATAAATCAAACCTATGGCTAAGGTATGAAAACTTATCAAGAATGGACAAAGCCACAAAACAATTGAATGAGTTGGATTAACCAATTAGGATTTATTCACAAAAGAGGGTCAAAGTATGATTAGAATTCGATTCAAAAGAAGTGTTAAGAAAATGAAGTTTGAAAAGTCAAAGGCCTAAAGCCTAGGTTTCTAATTTGAAAAGAGATGAAAATGTTTGCACAATAGTTTTCAAGTTGGTATTAACATGCAAATGGAGGTTTAAAGAAACAAAAGGTGGGAGGGTGAGGGAGTGTAAAACTTCTTAGATGTTCACCTCTTGAAATTATATGGAAGATGATTCAAGTGATCCCTTTGGAATAAGCAATGAGCAATAACAAATAAGCAAAGCAAATGGATACCGGATGCCAATTACTGAACTTACACCAATCTCACTGACAAAGGTGGATACCGGATACCAATCAATGGATTTACACCAATCTCCTAAAACAAAACAGATGATACCAGATGCCAATCACTGGACTTATACTAGTCTCACAAATGAAAGAAAGAAAACCGGATACCGGATGCCAATCACTGGACTTATACCAATCTCCTACCATATCACAGGAAACAAATGCCAATAACTGGACTTACAATTGATTCCTCAATGGTCATAGGAAACAACTGCCAATAAATGGGCTTACAGTTGACTCCTCAAAACAAGATGATCACACAGATATGAACAATGATTATGCAATTATGTACAATTAATGATGATAAATGCACAAAGGCACACATAAGCAAATATGCACAAATGAATCAAGTAATCAGACAAACAAGTCAATTAGCACACGCTATATACAAGCAATTAGGCTCAAGCAAGGTTAGACTTTACAGTCAACTGGAATGGGGTGATATTGTGCTCTTAACCTTAACATTGAGAGTTAAGGTGAAGCAGATGAAATGGAGATGAGGGGTGTGCCTCATAGCTTCTATCCCTGGCCTGGGAGAGCTTTGAATATTAGAAGGTGTGGGAGTTCAGAAAGTTGGAACTCTTCTCCACAAGTGAATGACTCTATAAGATCTTGGGTTAGTATCCACAATGCATCAACATGTAATGTGAGCAAAGGGATGACACACTGAATAGCAGGAGATGGATTACACATCTCTTCTATCTACCAATTGCCTTATCAAAGGACTTTTCCTGCTTGGCACAAAGAGTAAACAATCACAAGCATTGAACAGGTCTTCCAGACTACATCAAGAAGAGAGGTTATACCTAAGTGGTTAAGCAACCAAGCAAAAGCAAGTTCAAAGTGAACTTAAGCAACTTATGTACCTGTGGAAACATCAAACAAATCAGTACATAACTCAGACAATCAAAGAACAGTCAATATCAACAGTCAAACCCAATAAGCAAAGGCATAAGCCACAAGTCAAGCTCAAATGAGTTAACAACCCTACAAAACACACAATGTTAGTAGTCAAAGGCAAACATCAAATGCTCAAGTGTTGAAGCATAATGAACCATATAACTTGGATGTTCAACCTGAAATCAAAACTCAAACAATGAGAAGCAAACCACTAGGTCAAAGCCTAGGGTCAAAGATGGAGAAAAAATTCAAAACAGAAGCTGAAAATTAACATGAATCAACTTCAAACACATCTTGAAACAATCCAAAAGGTCTCACATCAATATCAATAACCAAATCCATTTCATGATCAATTGAAGTTTAAGGCAATTTTAAAGCTCAAATGTGACCAACCAGAATGAAAAATCTCAATTAAATCATAAATCAATCAAATAATTCCAAGAAAATTCATGCTCATTCACAACATCCATAATATGCATCACACAAAAAATCAGAGCATTTGGAGATCAATAGGCAAGGCAAACACATCACATAAGATGAACAAGCAAAGGTGTAACACACATTGTCACACCTACATTCACATGATCATAAAACAGAAACTACAAATGGTAAAAATACTAAATCAACACCAAAATATCAAGCCAAGAGTCTAGTTTCATCATGTAAATTTTCAGATTCATTGGATAAACAACCAGCATTTCACAAATGAAGAAGCAAGGCAATGTACAAAAAGCATACATGTACAAGAACCCTAGGCAAAATATTTAATCAGCCAAGCACAACTTGAGTTATCATGATGATAAAAAACTAGAGAGAAAAAGAAACTCAATGCAAAAATCCTCACATTTTTTGGATCATTTTTGGATTTGTTATGAATTTTTGAAGATGCAAATGAAATTGAAATAAAAATGAAATGATTTAAATGAGTTAAAGGAATAATGGAAATTAATTTGAATTTTTGGCTTATGGCGCCAAGGTGCTACGCACCGTTTCACTTAAAATTGGCTCTGGCCAATCAGAGCGCTGCATGAGCGCTCCCATGAACCAATAGGAATTAAGCCCTAACATGAACCTTTGGAAACGCTTTTTTCGTTGCAGAAACAAAATTGAAACCGTGGCCTATTGTTCTGCATTTCATCTTCTTCACAAACGCATGCGTGAACAGTAAACTCAACATGAACATCAAGAACTTTTGTTCCAGTTTTCAAAAACAAGTATATATTCATGTAGCACACACATCATAGACCACGAATCAAGCATTAATTAGGCATGGATCATCATAAATCGAAGGGATCGAGCAAATCAAGAATTCAACATCAAACTTTAAACAATCGAATCTCACTCAAATATGCATGGATTTCAGTGATTCAAAGCTCAGAACAACCACAACAACATGATCTACAACATTAGCATAATCAATTTGAGAAAAGAGAGAAAAGATTTCGTGACCTCTTGAAGAGCAGCTTTGGAATTTGATGAATCCAGGCCTTGCAATGCTTCAAATGTCTTCTAGCAAGCTTGTACAAGTGAATGGATGAATGCTTGAGGTCCAATTGCTCGTGATTCAGCCAGAAATGAATTTCACCATTGTTGAGCTTCAAGCTTCAAGCTACCTCGAACTGCACGAATTCCTTTGATTCTAGGTTCAATAATGATCAATGATGCTTCAGAGTGATGAATCAAGTAGTGGATTGTGCTTTGGTTTGAAGAAATGTGAAGAAAATTTGAGAGAAAAAGTTTGAAGAATTTTCTAGATCTGAAATTTGTGTGTGTTCTTAGCAGAAAACAGTTATGATTTGCTATATATACTTCTCCCTAATCACTCTCCTAATCATGCTTAGCCAAATGGTAATTGGATTAGCAAAAATGAGGTGCTTGTGCAAAATTGCAATTTCACCCTATGCATGAAAATGCATGGTGAACAGTGCACGAAATCACTTGATTTTCACTTAAAACCACATTTTAAAATCAATGCTAATTGCCAAATGTTCAAATAATTCACCAATTTTAAACTTTAAAAATTCCCTCCAAAAATCAAGTGAATTTGCCAATGTTCATGAGATGACAATTGATGAAATGCAATGCATGTTTTGGTAAGTAGAGGTCAAAATGAGAATGTACAAAAAAGAGCCACTTGAATTGGAGCTTTGGTTGAGAAGTTATGCACATTTGAATCTTCATGTACACCTTGCCATGTTTTGATCATATCTCCTTAACCACACATGAGAAATGGATGATCTTGGACTTTTTGGAAATGGGAGAGAAAGATCTACAACTTTCATGTTCAACAAAATTTCATTTGAAGCTTTCTTGATGATGTAATTTGAAGTTGAAGCTAGGTTAAAACCTTTCCATTTTTGGCAATTTTGAATTATAGGTCACTTTCTATTTTTTGGAAAGTTTTGACCTGACTTCAAATCCTTCAATGAGAGTGTTTAAAATGTCAAATGAGACTTGTTTGAACATGAATGAAGTATTTCCCATCACTTCCCACCTCCAAATCCACAGTTGACTTGGCAGTTGACTTTCTAGGTCTTCAGATGACCTAGCAATGTTCAGATGAATTTCAAGCCTCTACCACTTGGGATTTTGCTTCAAAATGATATCATAGCTCATATGAACTCTTGATAATGACTGTGGTGTCCAAATTCCCAAGAATGGCCACCATCTATAGCTCAATGACTGCCTTTGA
This sequence comes from Lathyrus oleraceus, assembly GCF_024323335.1. NCBI lineage: Eukaryota > Viridiplantae > Streptophyta > Magnoliopsida > Fabales > Fabaceae > Lathyrus > Lathyrus oleraceus. The sequence goes on along the minus strand of NC_066580.1, from coordinate 416,714,148 downwards.
CTGCTTTGACCTAATGTTGCTTCATCTGCAAGACAAGGGTTAGATGACATATTTTTGTACTTTTGGTTAGTGAACAAATGAAAAGCAATGATATACAAATGCAAAACATGCTTGGTGATCAAGAAATCACTCTCAAAAAAAATGGCCCACCCACAGGGAAGGAACAAGGTGCACAATGATCCTTGAGGCAATGTGATGATATGATATGATGCCATGAGGGATCTTAGGGATAAAATTGGGGTCTTACAGTATTGGTTTAGGTTTGTTAGGGGATCACTTGTTTATTTGGTTCATGTTTTTTTGGGTATTTTTGTGGCGACTACTTTGTTTTTGGGCGTTTGTCTTATGAGAATGGTATTTATATGTGAGGATGAAATGAAGTAATTAATAATAGCTATAAGATTAAAAATAAATAATGAGGTTAAAACAAAGATTAAGTGAGTCATATGTCAGAAAAATCCTAAACTCACATGCATCATTCATTCTCTCAGAATTTCATTTCCTTCCTTATTATATTTCCTCCTATCACCCTTGATCCTTCTGCTTCCACCATTTATAGTTTATTTTCTTGCCTTATCTATTAGTTTGTTGGCCTAAACAATTTTTGTCTAGTATTAACTATTAAGTAGATCAACTTAAAATTTTCCATGAAGAGAATCACACCACCTTATTGTTAGAGAAATTGTTTATAAGAGTTGATTTTTCTAACATGATAGTTTTGTGTATCAAAATTATATGGAACAAAGGTATTGAGTAAATTATTATCCTTGCAGTTTATTAAGAAATAGGACACGACCAATAATTAAAGAGTCAATAAGTGTATGTCTTAATTCGGATAGACGGTGAGTCATGGCCTTTATTGTATAAAAAAGAATACCTTGAGTTGGACTTTGAAAAAAAAGGGTACCACTCTTTTGAAAGAACTCACACCCTGGACTACAGGTGGAGGAACATATGTTGAGGGCATGTGTTCTTGAAATTGGGAGAAATTTGAAAGAACTCACACCCTGATTGAGTTTACATACAATAACACCACTCTAGCATTGGTATGACTCCGTAAGAATCTCCTTATTGAAAGAGATGTCGAAGCCCTATTTGTTGGACGAAAGTTTGTGAGAAGGGGATTATAGGCCCAAAGATTATTCAAGAGACCACTAAAAAGATAGAGATGATTCAAGAGAAGATGAAAAAGGCTCAAGATCATCAAAATAGTTATGCAGACCATAAAGGAAGACCATTGGAGTTTGGAGAAGGTGATTAGGTATTATGAAAGGTTACTCCAAGATTGAGATTGAAAGGATATTTTAAATCACAAAATTTAATCTCGAGGTATATTGGACCATATCGTACTATTGGAAGGATCAGTGATGTAGTGTACCGATTGACATTACTACCTTCACTCTCCGGTATGCATGATGTATTTCATGTGTCTCAACTTTGGAGATTCATTCCCGACCCTCTTCAACCTGTTCTTCTGGATACCGTTGAGGTAGAAGCAAATCTTTCTTTCAAACCACAATCTAGTCAGATCATAGATCGTGCGACTAAGACATTAAGGAATAAGGATATTCCTTTTGTCAAAGTTCTTTGGGAAGGATCGCACTCGGCCAAAGCTACTTGGGAGCTTGAATTCGAGGTGCGAGAAGCTTATCCTTATCTCTTTAAAGTAAATCCTTAAAATTCGAGGACGAATTTTTAATTAAGGGGAGAAAATGTAATATCCCATATCCTCTTAAGTACTTTATTCCTTATTAGTCGAGACATTTTGAGTTCTTGAATGCTCTATTTATCGTCAACTATTGTCAGTTAGAACAAATAGAGTAATTAGTTAAATCAGAAGATATTAATCCTTACTCAATTAGCTTCATTTTTACTAATTGGTAAAAGAAAGAACATTTTGGTAAGATTGGAAAATGGTTATTTATCCACTAAGGGATAAATATCTTCCATAGATATTTCTCTTCACTCTCTCTTACCACTCAACATATCATTTGTTAGTAAGAAGAAAGAGGAAAGAAGATAAATGGAGAAAGAAGAGAAGAAAAGAGAAAGAGAAAAGGGAAAGAGGAAGAACTTGGAAGAATAATAAAGCTTGCATCAACAAGGATTTCAACTCAATTCTATCATCAATATTCTTCCTAAAGGTGGGTTCTAGGTAGTATTAGATTTTGGGGAGGTTTTCATGGAAATGAGAATTATGATTTACGTGTTTGCTTAATCGCGAAGTTGTTTCTAATACATGATGATCTTCTTGTTTTGCATGTTCCTATGTGTTACTCAATGGCCCTTATACGTTGTTTTGGTATAATATGGAGTTTTATGAGGTTGTTGATGCTTTTCCTTCACCCTATCATATTTTTCCACTAGCTGAGTTATGTCATCCTCGTTAGGTGATGCAACAATCCACTAAGTGAGCATATCAACACCTAGAAGTAGCATATTTTCTGCTAGCCTCGGTAAGAGAGCAGGGTGTTTTTAAAAAAAACTGGCATTTTGACTTGTCTCACCTGAGCCTCACTAGGAGCTCACTAGGCTAGAGCTTGCTTGGAGGCCTCGCTGGGTCTTGCTAAGCGAGACAAGGTTAAATCTAGAGGCTTGAGCATTCTTCCTCTCCTCGCTTGGAGCTTGCCTCGAGCTTGCTAAACGAGGGTTCTGATATTGGGAAAAATGTTTTGTGTTCTTGTTTAGTTGAGAAGTGAAGATGTAAATGGCTGAAGAGAAACTCATAGACTTGATAATCCTTACTAAAATTGGGATAGTCTGTAATGACAAAAGAAAAGACTTTGTTCACAATATTGATTTGCTACCTCCATCATCTGCTCCTTCTTTATCAACCCCATTTTCATCCACACCAACTACTCCTGAACATGTTCCTAAATAATCGACCATCATCACAAACTAAATGCTCATGGATCAACTTCTACGCATGCAAGGTTTTATGACGAACATGATAAGTGAGATGACTACAAGGTTTCCAAATGTTCACAATGAAATGGAAGACATTTGCTACATGATTGAGCACCTTGAAGGATTTAGTCGTAAAAAAGGATTTTGATGAGGACATTGATGAGTAGTTTGTTTACCATATGTTATTTTTTTGCATTCATGTTTTATTTTAAACTATTAATATTTTCATTTATATGTGTTAAGTACTTGTTTACGTTGTATGTTCATACTTTATGATTTTGGTTTACATTGTTTTGGTATTGTATGTTTGGGTTATCATTTGTATATGTGTATGATTGTTATCATTTGTATGTGTATGCTCCCTCTCTATATGTGTGTATGGTTCTTTTTTCTTCTTTTTGATAATGTCAAAAGAGAGAGAAAAATTTGGTTTATATTGTGTTTTGTAGTTCAATCAAACTACATGTTTTTAAGATACAGAGACTATATTATGTAGCAATTGAGGGGGAGTCATACAACTAAGGGGAAGATTTTTAACCTTTATCAAAAACACAAGTATAAGGTGTTTGTTATCAAAAAGAGGAAGACTATGAAGAAGATCTCTTCTACTTGGCTTTGTTTTGATGAAGACAAACATATATCAAAGATAAATAGGTTTAAAGACTAGTGTATATCAAAGATAAAGTTGTCGTGAAGAATAAGTATTGGAAATGAAAAAGAAGACTTGAAATGACCATTAATTTTAAGGTATACATTGCAACTAATTCTATGTCACTTTAAATGATCAAAAATATCTCTCAAAATTCATCTATAAACTTTTTAAAATAAAATGCATGACAACTATTTGGCCTAGTTGAAAATTGTTGTATTTTTTTTGTGGTATTCGATTAGATGCTTATGAAATACAAATTTTATGAACGTTGACTTATGATAATCGATTACCACATGTAAAGCTGCAACTTTTCATCAAACAAAACAAATTTGTAAAGCAATACAAAGCTTCATGGAACCATTTTAAACTTATGCATCCATTGGTAAAGGTTTTAAAATGTGTATATAAGGCATTATACCAAAAAACAAAACTACCTCTTTCATAGTCATTTTTACACAAATTCAAACATTCTTATAAAATGTTCATCCTTATTTCAATTTTTTTGAAGCCTTGCATATTTTCACATATTTTAAAAGGTTTCGCATAAATTCTGAAAGTTCAAGTAATATTAGTTTAGAATATGATACAAGAAAGAGAATATCATAAATTAAAGAGTAAATTTTGAATTCAAAGCCAACAACAAAAACTTATTCAAATTATTTACAAAAATACGTGTGTTATTTATAATTCATTAAGGTTGTGGTGATAAGTATATGTAAAAGAGAAAATAATATTCTTTTTTGTGTATATGTGTTAGAAGATTGTAAAGTGATCTTGGTGAAGATGTTTACATGAATCTAAACATATTGAAAAATCCTCTAAAAAAAATAAAGGATCTAGATGTACCATTAAGTTGGTAAGAAAACTCATTATAAATCCTTTTATATTTTTTACTTTATGTATGGTAAGTTATGCATTATCCATTCTTCCTAAGTAACATTAGTATCAATACTTCCGATACTTTAACTAATTAAGAAGCTTAACGATTTTTTTTTAACAATTCTAATTCATTATCCTCTTAGATTACATCTTATAGTCATAACATTTATTTCTTAAATCAATATGTGAACAACTTTTCATTCATTCTCTCTCTAAATTTCTCAATTTCAATAGCTTCAATAAGAGACCAAGGTTAAATGAATAGAGAGAAATGAGAGAAATAAACATGATGCAATTGAGAAGAAGAGAAAATAAGAGTTATTTTTATAAAACTAAAAATGAAAACCTAAAATAAAATATAAAAGTATAATTAATTTAAACCAAAAACCAAAAAACAAACATGTCCTTAAGTTTCAAAATTAGTTTTATAATTTCATCTTCAAATATAAAAATAAGTCTTGATACATCTTTTGATCCTCTAAGTTAATTTATGTCCACCATAACAATTTCCTTAGACAATTTTTAAAAATATAAAATATAACATTTATTAAACAGGAAAATTTTAAATTAAATTAAAGGAACGCGGAATTAATTAAGTCTAAAAATAAAGTAACGCACATTGATGCATACCTCATGCAAATGTCACGAGAGAAGTGACAGGTGCTATTAATAATAACTGAATAAAGGATATTTAAGTCATTTACACAAAATAATTAGATTCGAAAATCTAAAGTAGGAAAGAGTAGAACTAACGCCTGAAAAAAATTAAACCGAGGAAGAAAGAGAGGGCTTCGACTCAACGCACTTTCTCTCTTCCTCTTCTTCTTCTTCTTCCCACCCAAGTCATGAGCCTCTTCGGTATTGGCAGGTTAGCATCAAAACTTTCGATTTTTCACTATCGATTTTCAATTTTTCACTTTTCATTCCACTAATTACCATCAATTTTTTGTTTTATCATCTGATCATGAATCTGTTCTATTTAAACCCTGATTACTTTGACCTCTAGTCAAAACCCTGTTTTTTGTTCTTAATTTGCATCACTGATTTTGTTTCTTCATGTTCAGAAGTGAATTGTTTAGTGGTTAGTAGTGTTATGATTTCGTTGATCGATTGTTAAATTTCTTTAGCATGTAGAATTTTATTGATTTTTATTGGAGTGGAAGTGTATTATTGTAGCTTTGGATGCATGTTTAGGTTTTTTGTTTGTTATCATGCATCAATCAAATATATATGGTTTGTTCAATTTATTATCTTTAGTTAAATTTTTTTATGTTTAAATTTTTTTATGAAATGAGTGTTTGCTTGTGTTGATAAGTTTTTCGAACAACTGTTGCATGAGTGTTGTGTTGTTGAAGACTTGTGGTCGAGAGAATTATCATAAGATTTTCTTATTACTTTATGTGTATGCCGTAGTTGACTAAATGATTATTGTGTTTGTTGTGTGATTTATTTTTCCGTATCGTATTTCCCATTTTAGCGGTTTAAATTAGGATTGAAGTTGATCTTAAGTAGTACGCCGTAGTTTTGACAGTATAGTAACTAAGTTCGTAATGATGTATCGCATAACTTTGTCTGTGTGATCTTCTTTTGGAATGGATATTTGATTAACCTGGTCCTAGCCAAACTTGCTCAAATACGAAAGGGAATGACATGTGAGAGTGGGAGATGTTATGAAATATCGATCTTAAGTAAACTTTATGGAAATTCAGTGGAATATAAAGTGAAGTAACTACTTTTATTACTAAAAGATTGAACACACCGGTTACCTTTGCTTTGAAAAACTTGTGAAACTAAATTGAAATAATGTCATTGCTTCGCTTATCAACCGGCGTAATTTTGGATTTTCCTGGATAGGGGACATTTTTCTTTCTAATTATTATTGAAGTTTTGGAAAGAAAATGAATAATATAAAGGTTTTTGGAAGAGCCTGTTTGTCTGGGTTAAACTTTCCATGGTCCTGCAGATTATAATATCCATTTAATCCATACTAGATTCTGATCCTAATGATAGGTTATATTTTGATTCCTTTCTCTGCGTTTCTTTGTGCTTAACTGCCTGTGGATACAATAGGTTTGAACAATTAAATGTATCACTGAAATCTCTGAAAAAATGTGTCTGTGTGAGTGTCGGTGTTCGAAACCGACACCGACACCGACACCTGTGATTACGTTTAACTTATTCATTTTTTCAAATTATTACCCGTGTCAGTGTCATGTTTTCAGTTCCGTGCTTATTAATGAAATTTCTACAATATTGTTCTTTCCTTACTCACGGCTCTTTTTGACTGACCAATGAGAACTCATTCCACGAACTCGCATTTTTTTTTGCTCATTTCCTATGTGAGATGAACATTGCACCTATTGTCATAATTATTGTGGAACAGATTGAATTGCTGAGGCAGTAAATATTAATAGAATACAATGTTGTTAAATAGAGGTTACAGCGGTGCTACAGTGTGATGGAATTTGAAAATTGAAAAAATTGCATTTGTTCTGCTAGAGGCTATTTAGTACAAAATATTGTCAAATAGCGGCGCTATAGTTGCGTAGCGGAATTTGATCAAGCCACTATTTTTTCGTGATCCACGATTGATAACACTAATAGAGAGCCACATCATTGACGTCTATTCTTCATTTATTCACTTTCGTAACTGTTAGTATTGGTATGAAAGTGAAACTTTGCATTATACTAGTGCTCTTGTCACTGGTGTAAACTGTTATGTTGAACATTTTTAGTAATTCAGTTTATGCTGATTTTCTTCCATTCTACTTTGGTGTTGAACCTGACAAATTATTCTGCAACAGAAATCAGAGAACATTCCGCCCAAAAAAAAGTACTCCTTCTGGAAGCAAGGTTGGTTCCCTTTATTTCTTATTTTGGTTTTAGATACTCAATTTAATGTATTTTATTTTCTCACTTTTTAAAAGTATTTAAATATTTTTTTCTTCAAACATCTAAAGGAAGAGGAAGACCTAGAAAGACTATAAGAGAAGTTATTGAGAAATATCTCGAGATTAACAATTTGGATAGAAGCATGGTTTTAGATAGAACATATGGGGAAAGTTGATCCATGTAGTCGACCTCACTTAGTGGAATAAAACTTGACTGTTGTTGTATTTTAAAATTTTTCTTCATGAAGAGCGAGCCAGAACCTTGAATTTATAAGCAAGAGCCATATTTGTTATTAATGGAGAAAGGGGGATGCAGAAAAGAAAATCAATGAATTCAACTTAATGATAGAATGTCTCGACTTAAATACGATTTTGCTAAAGGCATCCTAAAGAGCCAAATTAATTATATAAATGAAAAAAAAATTGCTCTAGCCATTAAAATACATTTTGTTTCCTTAAAAACTTGTTTACAAGCCAAAGGAAAGTTTCTGTGATAAAAACATGTTTTATTGATCTTAGAAATACAATATCTAAGACCCAAAAGAGACTGTGTTGAGTCACTGAAGGCGCCACAAATGGATGTGCTACTCATGATCTACGTATGTATTTTTCATTGCAAAATCACATGAACTGTGTTAATTTAAATATTATTTATGATGCACAGATACTCGAAAGTTGATTGCATATCTCTATTGGATATGTATATATTAATGCAGCAGCTGTTGAATTTTCTGTAGAAATGCTAAAATGTTTGAAATGGGCAGCTAGTTTTTTTTCCCTTTTATGTAATTTATAAATTTTGATCTTCGTCTGAGGGATGGAGGGGGGCGTAGTGTAGGAGATTTCATGCAATGAGTGTGGTTGCATCTGGGAGGGGGTATATGCATTGCAAAAATTTGTTAATATTGAATTGTGATCTTACCAAGGATTATGAGTCGTGTGGTATTTATCTTGCAAATTCCATACCCCAAGTTTCTAGAAAATTGCTGCATTGCCAATTTATATTGTACAATTCCAACTTCCAAAGAACAAGATTGCTAAGTTCTCTTCACTGCAGTTTTATTATAACCTTCTGCCGTTATATTTTAATTGCAGGGAGCTCAGCTTAGAAAACACATTGATGCAACATTAGGTAGTGGAAATCTGAGGGAAGCAGTAAAGCTACCTCCTGGAGAGGATTTGAATGAGTGGCTAGCTGTCAACAGTAACTATCATTCTCTCTCTGATCCACTGTGAAGAGCAGTGTATACTCTTGTTGATGTTTTTTTTTGCCTTTCATTCTCTAGTTTCACCAATTATTTATTCATACGATTCTGTAATAGACTAATCTGAATTTTTTTCCTTGTCTGCATATCAGCTGTTGATTTTTTCAACCAGGTGAATCTGCTCTATGGCACCCTCACAGAGTTCTGTACTCCCGAGAATTGTCGCACAATGTCTGCAGGACCCAAGTATGACATGATTAACTGATTGCTTCAGTAATTTGCTTATACTTTCATAGATTTTGTTGGATGATATGCTATCAAATATCAGTTTTCTTAGCTTTTGAATAGAAAATTACTTAGCTTCTTGAAACATGTGGATTGTGTATTTGTATCTTGCGGTAACAGGTAATTAAATGGCCCTAAAAATTAGGGTAATACAGTGGTTGTGTTGTTAAAGCTTAGACCACTGCAATAAATTGTTGGCTCCTTGTATCTCCCTAGAGGAGAAGCGTTTTAGTTTCTGATTATTGTTTTGTTATGCTGTGCGTTTTCGGTAATTTTGTTTATAACTTGGCACCTAGATCAATAGAAGTTATCAACAATCAATAGTATCTTGATTTCCTGTTACATTTTTTGTTCTGCGCCTGTTTTATATTAATGCTGTGTATTAATTAATACTATTTTTTTGTGAAGCAAAAGATTTGTATTGCATAAATATTTTGAAGTTGAAGTTTTTAGATAATGCCGTGTTCATGGAAATAATATATTTTTTGTGTATTATTTGCTAAATCATATGTTAATATATTAATATAATTATCATTTGTGTATTTTTGTAACCAAACACAATTTTTTACTTTTCAAACTTTTATCGACGTTTTTGTTGTGAATTGAACTGCTTGGCTCTCTCGGGTTGTATTATATAAAAATACTCATGGTTTTTATTACCATACCCGTATCTTAATTTTTATAACTGCCGCATTCCGTACCAGTTACTGTACACGTAGTACCTGTGCATCCTAAGTTATTTCTTATCCTCTCTTCTTGTATTGTTGTCTAATATGATGTCTAATGTATTTCAAATTACTCCATTTTCATTTGTTTTTCTTATAATTAACGTCACTCCTTCAATGCTGATGATAATTCCAGTCACTGATTCATTCTGAATTCATCTGTATTTTGTACTAAATTTTTTGAACTTTTAAAGTAGGGGATGCATTAAGAAGTTGAAGTGTGAATTACAGTTAGGTTGTGTTAAACTATTATTTAAATAAATATATTATTTGCTCTGATCCAATTTGTATATTTTTGTTGTTCTTATGTTATCTATTACACGAAACTCCAGGTATGAATATAGATGGGCAGATGGTGTGCAAATTAAGAAACCTATTGAGGTTTCTGCTCCAAAATATGTAGAATATCTGATGGACTGGGTTGAAACACAGCTTGATGATGAATCCATATTCCCTCAGAAGCTTGGTAAATACTTAACATTTTCTTATTCTAAAGGTTTTTATACCCTTTCATCACAATTATTGTTTTCATTATTAGACCTGTGGGATCATGATGCAGGTTCTCCGTTTCCTCCCAACTTTAAGGATGTCGTGAAGACAATATTCAAGCGGCTGTTCCGTGTATATGCTCATATTTATCATTCTCACTTTCAGAAAATTGTGAGCCTCAAAGAAGAGGCTCATCTAAACACCTGCTTCAAGCATTTTATACTCTTCACTTGTGTAAGTCTTAAAGCATTCTTTACTCTATTTTGTTGTGTGTGTTGAACTAAGCTCTTTGGCTCGTGGACGTATATTTGATACCGATAATGTTATTGTTTGTGCAGGAGTTTGGGCTGATTGAAAAAAAGGAACTGGCTCCACTTCAAGAGCTTATAGACACCATTATATATTAAATTTTATGAATTGGGACCAAGTTTTACTGTGAAATATCTTTATCTTGGGCAACATAAACTATGTGTATTACTACTCTAGTCAGAAACTGGTTTTTAATATCTGACTTGAGAAATTCTCCTTGTATGTTCTGTGTTGAATGAGTTTGGGAACAGGGTCTAAGTTATCCTCCATCATAGAAAACTTACATAAAGTATAAAAAGTGTGCAAAGGGTACTATGTATCCTAATTTGTGACTTTAAGGTATTGGCTATTGTTTGGCAACTGAAAACCCTATTTCATGTTTCATGTTTTTGTGTGAATTTAGAAGGCTGTTTTTTAATATTTTCATTGCAAATAATTATATGGTAGTTGCGTAGACAATTTTAATAAGTATTGATTATAGGTCTGTTTTTGTTTTAGTTTTAAAAAAATGGATTTTTTTTTATTATTTTTAAAAAATGATTTTTAAAAAAAAGAATAATAAAAGTTTTTTTTAAATTTATTTTTTATAAATTAAAAGATTAATTTTGACATCTAATAACATAAATATATATTATTGAAATTTAATATTTTGTCAAAATCATATAATTTTTAAAAAAAAATGTATTTCAAAAATGATTTTGTTAAAAAATTATTTTAAATAGCTTCAAATCTAAATGATTTTTTGATATAAAAGTTATAATAATATGATGAAATATCTAAAGAACATTTTTAAAAAAGTATTTAAATTAATTTTTTATTTGATATTTTAAAAAAATACTTTGACAAAAATATGTAACATTATAAAAACTATTTAAAAATAAAATTGAAACAAACTATTGGCCTAAAAGAATTACACATCAGCTTTGTCTATGTAAATATAAGAAAAAAAGTATATGTATTTGATACAGTGTACTACATTTTTACTTAGATTTAGGGCCAAATGGAGTATATATTTTTCACTTTGTGGGAAAGAATTAATTAAGTTGTATTTGGCAACTAGCTTTATTTGGCAGGCATATTAGATTTTTATTTGACAGTATCATTACAGCTGTATAAGTTAATTGCCAAATATAGCTTTAGTATAAAATGCAGTCAAACATAGGATAAAGTGTTTATTTTTTTCAAATTTCTAACTCATTGTTTTATTGTTCCATTTTTAAATATATCAATATTTTTTCATCATATAAGATTTATTTATGTATAAAAAGAAATAATGATAAAAATGTTTATATTTAAATAGAAATGTACCCATAAATTTTCAGTTGAATTGCAAAATTGATTTGTTTTAAGAATCTTATTTGATATGAAATATTTGAGTAGAATGTGTTACATACTTACATTTGAAAAAATATATAATATTATAGATCATTACACAATAATGCTACTAAGGAATAATAATTTTTTTAACATAAAGCAATAAATTTTTATAAAGAAGATTCCATAATTAAATATTGTACAAATCATATAAAAATAATTACAATTTGATATTTTGTAAAAGAAATTATAATTTAAATTTCCAAAAGGTCAATCTTTATGTTATTTTTAAAAAAAAAATACCCATGATACTTTAGACAATACTGATCTTTTATAGCAACTTTCATTTTCTTTATAATTTATTTTTTAAGATATAATTTAAATATGAATTATATGTTGTTAATTCAATTAATAGTTGTGCATGAACCTTAAATTAAACGGTGCCACTATGCTACAAAAAATGTGAATAAGTTTTTATCTAAAATATTTGTTTCAATTGCATTTTCTTGTTACTTTTATATTTTTATCTAAAATTTAATGTATATTTTTAAAATAGTCAATTTAGTTTGTTTTTTTGGTAGAAAATGTGTATTCTATGAACGTAATTAGAGAGATTAAATCCTTGAATCCGAAGAGGGACAAAAAATATAGATTTGATTTTTTTATTTAAAAATGATATAAAATTGACTTTTAATGTTCAATTACTAAGTTATTGCTTTTATCACTTTTAATTTAGATAATTGTTCTATTTTATACTAATGTTTCATTTTTTTATAATTTATTTTTGTTGTATAATTTAAATAATTAAATATTTTAATAAATACATGAAAAAATTTCATGTAAAATATTCATTTTATGTGTGTTATTTATTGCGCTTACATTTATATATGATATTAAAATTATTGTGTAAAATAATCGATTTAATTTTTTAATATAATAGTTAATTGAGAATATGATCATTTATGGATGAGTGAAATAGTTTAATCAATAAGTGATAGTTGAATTAATTGGATGTAAGTTGTTTGTCTAGAGTCGAATAAGCAAATCATTGATATTTATAAACAATAATATTTTTTTAAAATGAATATGATAATTTATTTAAAATTTGGCATGAAAATTAAGGACTTTGCAAAAAAATTTAAAGATAAATATAGTAAGTTTTAAAAAAATCATAGACTTAAACTTAATCCAAAAACTTATTATATATATATATATATATATATATATATATATATATATATATATATATATATATATATATATATATATATATATATATATATATATATATATATATATATATATATATATATATATATATATATATATATATATATATATATATATATATATATATATATATATATATATATATATAAGCAGGGCCAATCCTAAGAAGGGCAAGACAATTCTTAGTTCAGAGTCTCCAAATTAAGGGATTTTATTTTCTTTAAAAAAAGTGAAATATATATTTAATGATCTATTAAATATTATAAATGAAAAATAAACACAAATTTGTCATTGATTAAGCGATAGGAGATCAATTTTTAAACATGATGGTAAAAGTTGTAGGTTCAATTCTCTTAATTATACTTTTTTTTTAGATGTGGTCATTGCAAGGTTCTTCCTTATGTAAAGATATTCTTTTGTTTAAATTATTTTTTTTATTAAAAATTAATTGTTATTATTTATCTTGGACCTTTAAAAACTTAAGACAAACCTTAAATTTAGGGTCAAAGGGAGTATAAAAATGTAGCTAAATGTTAAGTTATATTTGGCAGGCGTTTGGATTTTTATTTGACAGTATCATTAGGTATTAAGCTAATTACCAAATATAGCTTAATAAAAAATACAGCTAAAAATATTATTTGTTTTAAAAGTCTCACTTGATATGGAATATTTTAGCAGCATGTGTTACAAACTTACATATTTACATTTGAAAAAATATATAATATTATAGATCCATAATGCTACAAAGAAATAATAGTTTTAAAAATAATGTAATAAAATTTTAAAAAGAAAATTCCATAATTAAATATTTATATAAATTATCCGTAAATTTTAGAATTTTTTATCTAAATAACTCATTTTTTCAAAAAAATCTCAAAATAACCCACATTTTAGATTAATTCTCAAACTACTCCACTTTCCAAAAAAAATGTCAACACATAGGTGTCAGATGAATTGGTGTCTATCCTTAAATTTAAAGAAGAGGCGCCAATTGAATTGGCTTCTGCACATGGTGCTGCCAATCCAATTGGCGCCCGTTTAAAGAATGAGAGGAAACATCATTTGGTCTGGCGCCTGTGTGTATTGTGTAATTATTTAGTATAAATAGAGATGTGGTGTGATTCATTTTTCCAGATCTCTTTTCATTATATTGCAAACATGGTTCGTCTTCGTCACCGCTATGAGAAAGTGATCTATTCGAGAGACAAGTCTCTGATGGAGATGCTCTTCTGAAACATCTATCGTTTTAAGCAACTACAAATGTAGTTAGTTTGTTGGTTAGACAGAGACATACCTGAAGGCGAAAAAACTTATTTTGCCTTATGAAAAAACTTATTTTGTTGTTTATTTTTTAGGATGTTTCTAGGTTTCGAACTCGTGCCATCGACAGGTTGATTCAACCTTATGTCGAACTCCCCGATTTTTGACATGTTAGCAAAATTATGTCTTGGTCGATTGATAATAAATTTATTCTAGCTTTATGTGAAAGATGGCGTCCCGAGACACACACATTCTGGTTTCTAACCTGTAAATACACCGTAACGTTAAAAGATGTGTACATGTTATTGGGTCTTCCTATCGAGGATAAGGTGGTAAATGGGAAAATCAACTATGTGAATTCAATTTGCATGAAACTCTTGGGTACTGACTTGTTAGATGATAACTCGAGAGGTCAAGGTATACTCTTTTCACGCCTTAAGGCATATTACAACAACTTACAGTTAGATGAAAATTCTATCGAAGACGCTCGAATAATAAAAACTAGGTCTTATATTATGCTTTTAATTGGTTTATTTTTATTTCTCGAAGTTAGTAGTTCTAGTATGCATGTTATGTATTTACCTTTATTAAGACATGTAGATAGAATAAGAAGTTATAGTTGGGGGTCCGCTTGTTTGGCTTATCTTTATAGCTCTTTATGTAAAAATGCACACAAAGACACATCTACATTTTCTAGATGCGCTGTTTTTCTCAAAGCATGGAGTTGGTCCAGACTACCGTCCCTAGCGCCCATCAACCACAACTCGTTCACATTCCGGTATGCACAAAAGTAAGTTCTTAACAATTAACGATATTTACTTACTTTACCGATTATCATCTCTAAATAATATATTTATTTTTTTGGTGCAGATGGTCGGCTCGTGGTATGAGTTACAACAGATGTCCTAGACTCTGCATTACTCAATATCGTAATCTCTTGGATCACCTTCGACCAACAAATATATTGTCATTAACTGAATTAATTCGTAATAATTTATCTATAATATCACCCATTTTATAATCTAATATATTTTCACATTTCAGTTCATTTGACGTCCATATCTAAACTTGGATCATGACCATGAAATCAACGAACAAGTTGCAACTGTTTGAACTGCATGCACACTGATCATAAGGTTCACCACTGTGGAGATGCACCATAATGATCGTGTTAAATTGCAGTTCGGTATACTTCAACGCATCCTAGATCCCCCGACAAACCTCAGAGAATGACATCTACGAAAAGTTAACGATCAATGAAACTTTAACCATTGGCAAAGCTTCGCTAGATCTTGTCATACCCCAATTCTGTTTGGACATTTTAAATTCATCTGATACATGTCCATTTGTCCAATTTTGTATTTTTAGCCATATGCATTTTTATCATCAAATAAAGACGTCATAATTATGCATATATGCATATATAGTAAAAAAGTCAACATAAAATCAATATTTTACATGTTGAAGAAATTGACTAAAATTGTATTTTTTTTATTATGAATTTTGAAAAATAAATTCATGATTATTTGATTTATCATTAAAATATCAATTTGAACTTTATTAATCATTTTCATGCATCATAAAAAAAATCAATGTTCATACAAAGCCTAAAATATCTCTCATTTATTACAACATTATTCCATGCATCATTATTCACTATTTAATTAAATAAGTTTCTAGAAGACACTCGCACTCTTGACATAATTCATAAACTATCATTTTTAGAGCCTATAAATAAAATCATTCTCATTCACAAATCACACCACCAATCATTCACAAAAACAAAGACAAAACTCTCTTCTTTTTTCATTTCACTTTCTTTCAAGTTACTTCTTTCTTTTTATTGAATAGGTAGACTCTTATGCTTATTCTTTATTTAACTCTATTGCATTTTTACTCTTGCTTTATTTATTTAGTATCTTAATCATCACTATTTTGCATGGAAACTCAATTGATTTTAAATCAAGAGTTGAAAAGTGTTCTTGAACCTCCATAAGCAAAAGTGATATATTGTTATTTAAATGGATCTTATGATTGTTCTTTATTTAATTCTATTTCATTTGTACTCTTACTTTATTTATTTAGTACATTAATCATCACCATTTTGTATGGAAACTCAATTGATTTCAAAATCAAGAGTTGAAAAATATTTTTGAACCTTCATAAGCAAAAGTGATTGTTGTTGTTTAAATGGATCTTATGCTTGTTCTTTATTTTATTCTATTGTATTTTTACTTTTGCTTTATTTATTTAATACCTTAATAATCACCATTTTGTATGAAAACTCAATTGATTTCAAAATCAAGAGTTTAAAGTGTTCTTGAACCTCCATAAACAAAAAGGGTCAAATGTAAATTGATGTTTGTTTTACATAAATAATATATCCAATAACTTTTCAACATCACTCTGAACATGAATCCATAGTTTGATTGTCATTATGATGGATAAAAATATCAAATCAAGCAAATATATGTTGTTGTATTTTGTTGATTTTCGAATTTTGTTGTTGTTTATTTTCTGATTTTTGAATATACCATTATGTGCGTGAGATCGTGTAGATAAATTTTTATTATTTATTTGCTTAATTCTATGAAAATTGAGAAAGTTATGGTGTTTTTACGTTTTTGTTGGAACCATCTTTTTTCCATTTTTGTTGCTACGGAAATAGTAATCAAATATGAGATTGAGGAAGATGAAGTCTCCCCGCACCCCTTGATTGCTCAGTACACCCCAATGGATCCTCCATCCTTTGGGCCTAGAGCATTTTTCTAATTACACCCCCAATTTTCAGTATGTTTTTGTCTTTTGTATACTTTTTTTATTTATTATTTTCTTACTATTGTTTTATCTAATTATTTTTGTTCTTCCTTTTATTTCCTTTAGTTTTTTTTTAATTCTTTTACATCTTATGTTGATAGCGTGCTCCCTCCCTTTTATTATTTTTGTTACCTTTTTTATTGCTTTTATTTTTTAGTTTGTTTTATTGTATTTTTATTTGATGCATAATTGTTAATCCAAAAAGACAAGATGACCATTAAAATTAATTTTTAAAAAATAGTAAAATCAAAGGTGCTTGGTCAACATCAAGTACATTATTCAAAGTCTTTTCAAACCCCGTTCCATTTCAAACGCAATTCAAACTCTTTTCCATTAAATTCTTTCTTAAACAAGTACGAAAGAAATGGGTCCTTGGAGTCTCACATTCCTTGAATCATCGAATGATTGCTCTCGAGGCACACATCTTGGGTTGCCTTTCATTCACTAATTCGTTTCTAAAAACACTTAATCTAAAAACTTGGACAAAAAGAATGGTCACTGGAGTCTAGCATTCCAGTGGTGCCTTTGAACAATCTTTTAAAGGTTCATCGTACATCAAACAATTTCATAATTAATTGAATGAAAAAGATATTGTTGGAGTCTAGCATTCCAACCATATCCCGAATAATTGGTTTCAAGGTTCACGTCTTGCACTTACCAAATATTCATCGTTCACCTTAAAAAACATGCATCACATCAAAACGTATCCTCTCCCATCTCCGTGTGATTGAAAACCTTTCGTAAAAGTATATTTGTCTAATCCCTTCTAATGCGTACAAACTTGCGCTTAAGTCTCCGTCACGAGTAAGCAAGCCATGTTTTACTATTAGAATGTGATCTAGATACGTGTTTAACTCAACACACCTTTAATCAATCAAACTTTACTTTCTCGCCCCCATGCGATTGAAAGCCTTTCATAAATGAACATTTGTCTAATCCTTTCTGACGTGTATAAACTTGCTCTTAAGCCTCCGCTGAGAGTAAGCAAGCCATTTTTTACCGTTAGAATGCGATCTAGATACATGTTCAAATTAAATACACCGTTAATATATTAAAATCTTTTCAAAAAGGGTGATGTTTAATCTTTTCTAATGCATATACAAATTAACGCTTAAGTCTCCCCCGCCAGCATGCAAGCCTATGTTTAGTCATTAGAACACGATATAAGTACTCGCTCATTAAAACAAACCAACAAGCAAACCAAAGCCTTCACCCCGAACTACGAATTCTCTGATTTCCTTATTGCATTGTAAGGATGCGTAGGCACGAGATTGTTAGATCTTGACGAACACGCTAATAAAAAACCTTCCCTTTCCTCTTTTGAGGTCTCCTTTTTATTCTCTTTTCGATATTTTATTCACTCTAAGAAAACAATAACATCTAGCTAATATTCAAACCGCAAATTAGACTAAAAGGCTCATGTGGAGTACAACGGACGTGAGGGGTGATAATACATTCCCCTTGCATAATCGACTCTGGAACCCTGAATTTGGTTGCGACGACCAATTTCTTTTCTTTAAAGGGTTTTATCGATATTTTCCCTTTCCTTCTTTGGAATAAATAAAGTTCGATGACAACTCTATTTGAATCACAGTTTTTCCACAACCATTGCGAAGGATCGTATTTTTTGAGATGCGACAACTGACGACTTTGCTGGGGAAAATGCTCCAAGCAAGAGAGAGTCAAGCCTAATTTAGTTAACCTTGCGATAAATATTGACTTTACCTATTTGTTTTCTTCATTATGTATATACTTGCTTGCTTATTTTTTTTCTTTCTATTATATATTTATCATCTTGTTTATATTGGATTTGGGATGATATCATGAGTAAAACTCTACACCCGAGCTTTGGAAAAGTAAGAGGGAACACATAGTTTAAAATTGGAAGTTATGTAGTGTTAGTCTCCAAGGATCACTCCTTGTGTGCCTAACATGAATACTTCCTCTAGAGTAGACCTTTTCGTAGATCTCGTTGTAAGGCAGTTGGCTTGTCGCATGACTTGATTTATGAAGGGTCCATGACTCTAGGAACTACTCTTAAAACCAATTTTTCGTCTTGGTGGTTGCATAGTGTTAGACTCCAAAGACCACTCCTTGTGTGCCTAACATGAGAACCCCGCCCAGAATAGACTTATCATCACTCTCGTTATAAAACACCTAGCCTGTTGCAGGATGTTGATACGATTAGCATCCATGAATCTAGGGACCTTATCCAAAACCTCATAAACCAACCTAGTGAGCAGGTTGTGGGTAGAAAGCTTAGAAATTCCCGTTATAGGGGGCTATCTAAATAGGTTGTTTTGGCAATACTCATTGTATCTCGGATCCTAACTATACTTGCATTGCATTTTCTTTGCATATCAAAATACAAAAAAAAAAGCATTCATGCATTCTCATTTCATCGCATGCATGCATATCACTCTCAAAACAAAACAAAAACTCATCTTACCTTTTGTCCATAACCCATAGTTGATTTCCCGACACCGGTATCAGACTTGAAACAGCTTTAAGAGGACCATGAATCTATTGGATCAAAGACATGTCATGCTAAGAGGAGATGTGGACTCGATGAAAAACCAGACAGACCAACTTGTAGAGGTTATAATAACTTTAGCAAAAAGAAAGGATAACATTCAGCGAACTACAATAATTAAAAATGTCATCCCAATTGAGAACTCTGTTGTACAAGAGCGTCATATTGTCCGATATAGGTGTTCCTCATACCATGATGTTATTGAGTATCACAACTTTGCATTCTCTGTGCCAAATTCCCAAGGAGCAACTCTGGTGGTGAATACTGAACATCCATAAGATGATAAGATTGCTGAAAGATGTCACGTGCTAGAGAAAAGACTTAAAGCCATAGAAGGACAAGATACTTTGATCTGAATGCCTTAAACATATGTCTGGTACTTGGCCTAGTTATACCCGCAAAGTTCAAAATACTAGAACTTGAGAAGTACAAAGGGGATAGTTGTCCAAAGCACCATTTGGTGATGTTTTACCGAAAGATGACCTCTTATGCTCACAACGATAAGCTAATGATTCACTATTTTCAAGACAGTTTGACTGAGGCGTCATTGAGTTGGTACATGAAGTTAAAAAGGAATCAAATTCAGTCATAGTCTGACTTAGCTAACACCTTTTTGAAGCAGTACAAATACAATTTGAACATGGCTCCCAATCTCATGCATTTGAGAGCCTTATCTCAAGAGAGCAATGAAACCTTCAAAGGGTACGCCCAAAGATGGAGAGAGTTAGCGACTCATGTTGAATTGTCACTCTTAGAGAAATAATTGGTTGACCTATTGAGGGATACCTTGCAGAGCCCTTACTTTGAAAGGATGTTTAGTAGTGCAACATCATACTTCACCCACTTGTGTCAATCGGAGAACGTATCGAGTGTGGCCTCAAAAGCGGAAGAATCCAACTTGCATTGAGTAGCCAGAACATTGAGAATGAATCCATTGTCAGTTCCCAGGAGGAAGAGAATGATGAAATTAATGCAGTCTGGGAAACTCCACAAGCTCCATATCAGACATCATTCTCTCCACATGATCAATATCATCCTACAACTCGAGGACCTCCTCAGTATCAACACTAGATTTCAAATCAGCAGCCATACCAACGGCTGGAAGCTCCACAACAATAACATCAACACACCTGACAAAGGCCAAGAAAGCCAGAGAGACATATCGATCAACTTCTAATGCCATATAGTTAAGTACTACTATATTTAAT
The DNA here is from genome assembly GCF_024323335.1 of Lathyrus oleraceus. Taxonomy (NCBI): domain Eukaryota; kingdom Viridiplantae; phylum Streptophyta; class Magnoliopsida; order Fabales; family Fabaceae; genus Lathyrus; species Lathyrus oleraceus. The sequence goes on along the minus strand of NC_066580.1, from coordinate 416,693,444 downwards.
CAAAAGAGGATTGGTAGTGCCAAAGGAACTAAATCCAATAATACCTCCATACCCATCAGGTTTTGACACCAATGTTCGATGTGACTTCCATGCTGGGGCACATGGGCATTCAACTAAAGATTGTAAGGTGCTCAAAATTAAGGTACAAATAATGCTTGACTCCAAGTTGTTCTCATTTATGCCCCAAGGCCTTCAAATCAACAATAATCCTTCACTTGGTCATGCGGGTCCATCAGTCCATGCTATGGAAGAAATTGTCGAGAATAGGTTTGAAGTTGATTATCATACTGGTCTCAATGAGCAGAATGGCCTCCACTCTGAAGAAAGATAGCCCAACAATGAAACAAGCACCAAAGAGTTTCCTCTATGCTGACAATCACTTTGGCTATTTCAGCATTTTCATTTGTATTTTCCTTTAATGGTAATATTAATGAAATGATCATGCATGTTTTGAACAAATCCTTTCGTATTCACTCATCTTTTCCATTTATATAAAAAAACAAAAACATTTCTCTTGTTCACTTATCAAATTGTTGTTTTAGAAAAATTGGAGGGAGAATGACGAGAGTGAAATACCCATAATTGATAATAGTATGCTTTCGCATAAAATTCTGATGATGATATACAAGTATTGTTTCAAATCCCCAAACACTAGAGAGATAATGAGTTAATCCCTAGTTAGCCACTTCGAGCCTAGAAGTAGGTGTTTCTTTCAGATCTAAAAAACCCTTACGCTTAACCCGGGGCAAAGTAATGTCTAGTTGATCTCACTCTGCATTCAAATTACAAGAGAATACATCCCATGCGGGGATTAACCATATGATATTATTCGCACACATCCTGAAGTGTCGAAGGAACCACACAAAATCCAAAAGATATATCGGTTGTTCTTCAATATCCAATGACTTGACAGTCACAAGCTTTCAACAAAATAAAAAAAAGAAAGAAAAAAAACGCTAAAAAGGCGACTTAGGCAAAAATTAGGGCAATCCCGGTGGACCAAGATCTTTAAAAATGCGGTCCAGGAAAAAGTCAGGGATCAAAATAAAAAAAAAGCAATAAAGAGGTATCTAAATCTGCAGCAAAAATAAAACAAGATTCGGTGACCACCATGTCAAAACTAAAGGGTCATCGACATCCATAACAAAAGAAAAATAAGGTGATTGCCATTTCAAGCAAATCTTGAATCCTCATATTTACCCCATCGAACTCTCTTGGAAGATGAATGTGTATGTTGAATTAATTGAATGTAGGACTGAAGATCATCACGAAGAAGGGGTGGGTTTAAACAAATTTGAGCGTTATATCCTTTGTTTCAATAATCGTGAATTAGGCCACGTTGCAACCCTCAAAAAAGCTAATTGAAGCAGGGTTTATTCTGAAAGCATACTACAACGATGTTGTGTAAACTGACTCCTAGAGATTTGCTAATCTTCTGTATTGATATCCTTCTCGCTATATCTTTCACATGCAAGATAAATCAGCATGCGTTTGAACTAATGGTTCACTCGTCACACACTACCACAACATCCTAATAAATGATTTTTCAAAAAACCTGCATGAATATCGCATTAAAACTACCATTTATTGAATGAACAATTTTAACTACAAGTCAGTACTTGGCATTAAGGAACTTCAAAAAAGCAATCATAGAGGAACTTGATCATTCTTCGAGGTTGACCTAAATCAAGATCACCTCATAACCCTATGGATCAGGGGCATGACATCCAATGATTATGTCGACTAAAGAATTGATCAGTATGAAACAAATCTCTAAGCATCAATATCATCATACTCAATCAATAAAGGGCAAATCCCTCAAAAGGCTCAATGAGGGGCAGAACGCTGCAAGATTTAAACACTAGGGAAAATTGGCTCATGCCATGTCAAGATATAAACATTCCCAAAGCTTCCTTTTAAATAAAATTCCTTCAAAGACCCTACAGACTGGGGAAGACAAGTTGGAGAGAGTTCAGATCCCTCCATACTATTAAGTTGGTCAAGCAGATTATTTTAAACACTAGTAACTGTTAAGTTTGAAACAAGTGTCAGAAGATCACCATAGTAAAAAAAGCCTTAGGGCAGAGCAAAAGCACGAAGTTGTGATTCTCTCATTAACAAAAACTCAACTTATCAGCAAGGGATCAAACTTGGGGCACCAAGAGCATCCATATTTACCTTCTGATCATCACATCACTTAAGATCGAGTGTTGGGAAGTCAAATACTTTCACCAACCAAGAGTCAAATTCATATTGGCGATTACCAAAAAAACCAAAAGTCTAATCCTATTGGCATCTCCAAAACCAAATTCCAATCCATATTGGAAACCACTAAAAGTCCACTTTGCTGGCATCTTCATAAAACTAAATCCAATCAACATTGGTACCTAAAAATAATCTCACCCTTAAAAAAGGGTGACCAATCCAAAAACCAATCACCTTAATGCATTCCTACATGCATTGCATATAACATACATGCATAACTCTCTCGACGGAACGAGAAGTTTTCATTAACATGCACCATATGCATACATAACATAGTCTTTTCCATCAACCCTTTGACACCGATAATCTTTTTCCATCAACCCTTTGATGATGACTTAATATAATAATTCTTTCCCATCAACCCTTTGATGATGATATTTCAAAATATATAAATCCTTTCCGTCAACCCTTTGATGATGACAAATCATTTTCCATCAACCCTTTGATGATGTCACTCCATAGTGAAGTCCTTGTTCGTCAACCCTTTGATGATGACAATCCTTTATGATCATTTTCTGTTAACCATTTGACGATGTCACTCCTTAGTAAAGTCTTTCCCATCAACCCTTTGATGATGTCAGTTCTTTATAACCCTTTTCGTCAACCCTTTGACAATGATATTACCTAAAATATTTCTCTCCCGTCAACCCTTTGATGAAGATATTCCAAAATAATTTCTTTTCCATCAACCCTTTGATGATGATATTCTAATTTTTTTTCTTTCCCTTCAAACCTTTGATGGTGCCACCAACCCTTTGATGATGATATTCCCAAAATAATCCTTTCCACAAACCCTTTGGTGATGACAATCCTTTATAATTATTTCCCGTCAACCCTTTAACAATGTCACTCCTTAGTGAAGTTCTTTATGCCAACCCTTTGACGATGATATTACCTATATAAAGCCTTTTCGTCAACCCTTTGACGATTATATTACCTAAATTATTTCTTTTCCATTAATCCTTTGATGACAATATTCCCCAACCATCTCTCATTAGCGACAAAAATAAAACCCTACAAAAAATCCAAGTACCCAATTGTATTCCCACATACATCACATGCATCACTTCATGTATAATTTTCCTACCAAAATGGGAAGTTTAAAAAATACAATCATATCAATCATTAGCATACATGCATATAATTCTTGCCAAAACAGGAAGCTTTATAAAAAATGAATAAAATTCATTCGCATTCCCACCTGCACCTAAAAAATCCCCAGCAGTTGCATACTTGCATTAATCTCATTCATCATTCCTTGCATGGTACTTTAACTCATGTCATACAAAACAACAAACATGACATAATTTAGGATCCAGGGTCGATCATAGTATCCAGGACAGTCCTCTCTCAAGTTGGTGGTACTTCTCTAAGTGAGTTTTTACCCCACATGTGCTCGTGGAATTATTTCCTAGCAAATCATTCTTAAACTATGTTGATAATGATATTCCCTAGATTTTATACTACTCTACTCCCTAAGCAGAGGTTACCCTAAAAAAGTCTCTTATGAGCTTTTCCCCTACAAAGCTTTGCCAGTAAACCTCCTCAAAAGGGAGTCTTTTTAGAATTATTTCCCCTAACAAATGCACATTTGAGATAATGCTCTAGTATCCTCGGAGAGTCTTAGATACGATTGAGGTATCATTACATTATTGGAATATCTCGATTATATCATATAAGATACTGCTTCGTGGATTCAGAGAATCTCATTGGCATTTGTTTGAGATACTTCTCTAGTATCGCCGGAGAATCTTAGATACGATTAAGGTATCATTCCATTAATAAAATACTTCGATTATATCATATAAGATACTGCTTCATTGATCCTCAGGGAGTCTCATAAGCTTTTATTTTGTCAAGTATCCTCAGAGAATCTTAAGATACAATTGAGGTATCATTCCATAATTGGAATGTCTTGATCATATCATATAAGATACTACTTCGTGGATTCAGAGAATCTCATCGATTCTTGTTTGAGATACTGCTCTAGTATCCTCGAAGAATCTTAGATACGATTGAGGTATCATTCCATTATTGGAATACTTCAATTATATCATATAAGATACTGCTTTGTTGATCCTCTGAGAGTCTCGTGCGCTTTCGTCTTATTACCGCTCTAGTATCCTCAGAGAATCTTAGATACGATTAGGATTTCATTCCATCTTTGAAAAATCTCAATTATATCATAAATGATACTGCTCTGTCGATTATAAGAGAGTCTTCATTATTTTATTTACCTTCTGATGACTATCTCACTACATATCTCACTATATTTCTCATTGTATTTTCTTTATGTATTTTATCCCTGCATCTCGAAGGACAAAATTCAGAGTCTTTTCGTATTTAATTATCTTCCACCATAAATATACGAAGACCGTTGTCATTCATACATTATGGTTTAAGGTAATTAAATAGGGGCAACTATCATACCCCAATTTTATTCGGGTATTTTAAATTCATCTGATATATGTTCATTTTTCCATTTGTGTATTTTTAGTCATATATATTTTATCATCAAACAAAGTTACCATAATTATGCATATATGCATATATAGTAAAAAAAGTCAACATAAAGTCAATATTTTACATGTTGAAGAAATTGACTAAAGTTGCATTATTTTATTATGCATTTTGAAAAATAAATTTATGATTATTTGATTTATCATTAAAATATCCATTTGAATTTTATTAATCATTTTCATGCATCATAAAAAAATCAATGTTTCTAGAAAGTCCAAAATATCTCTCATTTATTACATCATTATTTCATACATCATTTTTCACTATTTAATTAAATAAGTTTCTAAAAGATACTCACACTCTTTGCATAATTCATAAACTATCCTTTTTAGAGCCTATAAATAAAATCATTCTCATTCACAAATGACACTACCAATCATTCACAAAAATTAAGCTAAAATTCTCTTCTTTTTTCTCTTCATTTTCTTTCAAGTCATTTCTTTCTTTTTATTTAATAGGTGGACTCTTATGCTTGTTCTTTATTTAATTCTATTGTATTTTTACTCTTGTTTTATTTATTTAGTACCTTAATCATCATCATTTTGCATGGAAACTCAATTGATTTTAAATCAATATTTGAAAAGTATTCTGGAACCACTACAACAAACAAGACCTTAGACAGCGCTTTTTTTAGCCTTAGACAGCGCTTTAAAGCGCTGTCTAAACCTCCGCTGCTAAAGGTTTAGACAGCGCTTTTTTAAATCTTAAAAGCGCTGTCTAAGTCCCCCCCCTTAGACAGCGCTTTGGCCAAAAGCGCTTTATAAGACCCTCTTATTTTAAATTTTTTAGGTATACCTTAGACAGCGCTTTTGAAAAGCGCTGTCTAAGCCCCACCCCTTAGACAGCGCTTTGGCCAAAAGCGCTTTCTAAGACCCTCCTATTTTAATTTTTTTAGGTATACCTTAGACAGCGCTTTTCAAAAAGCGCTGTCTAAGCCCCCCCCCCCTTAGACAGCGCTTTTTACAAAAGCGCTGTCTAAGGTATACGAAAATTTTTGAAGCTTTTGTTTTAAACCACATTTTTTCCAGGTTTATAAACCAGAATTCCTACCTGTTTTCAACCAGATTTTGACAGACAATTATCACATTTTATATATGCCATTTTGGCCTTTTTTCTACCAATTTTTGGCTAACAAATATATATATATATACCAATTCAAACCAATTTTGCCTTAAATGTATCAAAATATATACAAATTTATATACACATTTACAAGTCATTACATATACTACAAATGTACACATTAATTACACAAATTTATGAACAAACATTGAGCTCTAACATGAATTGACACCACTCCTCTTTGATTTCGTCCACTTGATCCTTTGTATAAAATGCACACTTGAATTCCTCAAAGTACTACATAATAATATAACATATTTTGAATTAATTCCAACTATTTAATTATATGAGATATGTGTAAATATAAAAATAACTCATAAGTTAGAAATACATACATCGGTGGGAATCTTTAATTGGCCCAAAGCAAGAGTATCTCGCATAAACCTCAACATGAAATACCCGCAATCTATTTGATTACGTTGTTGAGGACACTACATATGAAAAAAAAATATGGATTATAAATCCTAAGTTTTATCAAGTGTCATCACTAATATAATAAAAAATATGGTAATTAAAAATATACCGCCACTTTAATCCATGTAATGGAGTTGGCGCCCCTCCTTGAGGTTTGGATAACTCGTTGGGCCCGAAAAGCTTGTAGGACGCTAATAAAATAAAAATGAAGCAATTAGAACAATTCACATAAACTAAGAAATTTTTTGAACATTCTCACTTACGTGTCAATTAGGACCTTCATATCCGGGTATGTTGTCCAATCATTTCCTAACGAGTCAAGATAATACACAATTTCTCGGATAGGATTGATTGCGAGCAACAACCAATGTCCACTGTAATGATTAGGCAAATGTTAGGTGGTAACTTGGAAAATAATTATAATAGATGAATTTAGAATGAAATGTTAACCTGGTATTAAACGGTATAAAAAACAACTTCTCCGCATCTTTATTGTCCATGAGGATCCGAAGAACGTACTCCGTCACGGTATCCGGTCTATTTAAGATTAAAACTAAGTTGACGGTCGCGGGTGCTAAGAATCCGAATGACACGTCCAAACCATTGGGGCGCATCAATTTGTCATACAAAAACCTAATATAAAAACATCATTAACACCTCTTTTGAAACATAAAGTAAACCGGATTAACATAAAGTAAACATCATTAACATAAGTTGTTTAATTAATAAAACAAAGTAGACCGGATTTACCTAATATATGTATTGACAACGTTGACGCCGATTTCTTCATGACTAAAAACTTGCATGAAGTCTTCATTACCAATCATTTGGTCGTAATCAAAGCCGAAAATCCCTACCTCCATATGTAGGGTCCGAACACCTCCGGTCGGTATATCGGTCATCTCTAGAAATGTCCTGAGGCACGACCTATACTTGGTGGTAGTTTTTTTCCTAGCTACGGTCTTCTTAGCACCATAACTTTTTACCCGTGCGGAGGCGTTGCTAACCTCCTTTTTTTGTTGTGCGGAGGCATTGCTAACCTCATTTTCTTGAAGCTACATGTCATATAAATAGTTAGATCAAATTAAGAATGTAACAACTTCCATGAATATATGTCATATAATTGTATATTACCTTGGACCAATAGACATCTAGTATGATGCCTCGAGATCTTCCTTGGACCACCCTTCTCATTACTGTGATGCCTCTTCGAATTTCTTCTTCCGCGGATACTTTTTTACTAACTTCCTCATGTTGGTCATCAGCCATGTCTAACCTGTAATAAACCAAGGAAACCATCAAATATCAAATATAACTTATAATCAAAGCAATTGAAAACAAAAAAATAAAGAAATCATGCATTATCAGATATAACTTATAATCAAAGCAATTGAAAACAAAAATATAATGAAATCATGCATTATCACATATAACTTATAATCAAAACAATTGAAAAAAATAAAATAAAGAAACCATGGATAATTTACCTAAGTCACTAACATCTCTTTCTTTTCTTTGTTGGAATATTAATCACTTGTTTCTTAGCAATGCGTACGGATGAATTGATCCAAATTCCCTCATTATGATCGTTTCTTATATATGACTCATCCGGTATAAGATCCTCAACTTCATCATTTCTATTCAACTCATTCCGTCTAATGCATGACTCATTCTCAACATCAATATCACATTGATCGACACCGCTATCATCAGTCACTTTGTTAGAGAAAAGCACTATAGACCATTTTGTACTCTTCGGGTCATTCACATAGAACACTTGTTTAGCTTGAGATGCTAGAATAAAAGGTTCATCTTTGTACCCCACCCTAGTAAGATCAACTTGCAAAAATCCAGACTTATCCATTCGTATGCCACTACTATTCACCCACTTGCAACCAAAGATGGGAATCTGAAACTTCTCGTAATCAAACACCCAAATGTGCTCAATAACTCCAAAATATGACAAATTTGCATATTTGGGGTTTAAGTCCTTCATACTTGATATATGCATTGCTTCAGCTAGCACGGTGACACCACTATTTTGCATAGTACTCTTATCATCTTGTTCTTTGGTATAAAATGTGTATCCATTAATTGAATATGCGCTATGAGAAAACACATGCAAACTTGGACCATATGCCAAACATCTCAACATTTCTGTTACCGAAGAAGGATCTGAAGAGCGCTTCAAATAAATATGATCCTTCAACCATTGTATGAAACTTTGATTGTGCTCTATAACTATCCAATTTTCATTTCTGTTCGGATTTAACCTTCGGAGTACATCCTTGTGCATTTCAACATATGGCTCAACCTCATTATTATTGTGCAGAACATACAAATGAACTTGATCCCGTTCATCCCTTGATATTGTCACAATTTTATTCCCAATTAATTTTTTACCTTCCATTTTGTCGAAAATCTGAGCTCTGGGGAGTCCAATCGATTGAACGTTAGACAAATATTCAGTACAAAACTCAACAGCTTCTTCAACAATGTATCGTTCAACAATACAACCCTCTGGTCGACTTCGGGATTTCACGTACCCTTTTAATATTTTCATATACCGTTCAGCAGGGTACATCCATCTCATATAAGCTGGTCCACACAACTGTGTCTCTTTCACAAGATGAACAACTAAATGAACCATTATGTCAAAAAAAGACGGAGGAAAATACATTTCAAGCTCACACAAGGTAATTACAATCTCTTTTTGTAGTGTTGGTAAGATCTCGGGATCGATCACCTTACTACAAATTGACCTAAAGAAAAAACACAATTTAGTTATGGCACTTCTTACTTTTTCTGGCAAAATAGAACGTATACCTATCGGTAGAAAATGTTCCATTATAACATGGCAATCGTGTGTCTTCAAATTCTTCAACTTGAGGTCTTTCATAGAAACAAGTCTTCTGATATCAGATGAGTATCCTTCTGGAACCTTAACTTCACTCAGAGACTTACACAAATTTTTTTTCTCCTTTCTAGATAAAGTAAAAGCAGCAGGTGGTAGATATGTTCGTCTTCCTTTCTTCACGGGTGCTAATTCAGTTCTCATTCCCATTTTTAACATGTCCTCCCTTGCTTTAAGGCCATCATTAGACTTGCCTTTTATATTGAGTAATGTACCGATAACACTTTCAAATACGTTTTTTTCAATATGCATAACATCGAGAAAATGTCTCACGTACAAAGACTTCCAATATGGCAATTCAAAAAATATCGACCTTTTCTTCCACCCACCTTTCACAATCTTATGTGCAAAAGGCTTGCCAAACTCAGTACGCACATCTTTCACCTTTTCAAAAACTTGTTCACCTGACAATGCGGGTGGAGCTCTACGATGTTCGGTGTCTCCATTGAATGCTTTTCTCCACCCACGGTAGTGATGTTTAGAATGTAAGAATCTACGATGACCGAGAAACACATTCTTCTGGCAAAGTTCCAATCGAATCGTATCGGTTCCGTCTTCACAAACAGGACACGCACGTTGACCTTTAATGCTATACCCAGATAGATTCCCGTATGCTGGAAAATCATTAATTGTGCCAAACAACATCGCCCTCAAATTGAAACTTTCTTTCCTATATCCATCATAAACCTCCACACCGTTCTCCCACAAAATCTTTAAATCTTCGATCAGAGGTGTCAAGTATACGTCTATGTCATTCCCTGGTTGTTTAGGCCCAGAGATTAACATAGATAACATCATGTACTTACGCTTCATACATAGCCACGGAGGTAGGTTATAAATCATAAGAATTACAGGCCATGTGGTATGTGAGATACTTTGAAGACCATGTGGGTTCATTCCATCAGTAGATAATGCCAATCGAAGGTTTCTTGCTTCTGATCCAAACTCAGGATAATCATTATCAATCTTCGACCACTGTGGTGAATCAGCCGGATGCCGATACTTTCCATCAATAATTCTTTCATCTGCATGCCAAGTAAGATGTCTTGCATCGGTTTCACTACGAAACATGCGCCTAAATCTTGGAATTATCGGAAAATACCATAAGACTTTTGCGGGAGATAATCTTTTCTTATATCGAGACAAACCGCATTTAGGGCACTCAGTTAACATTGCATATTCGTTACGAAACAAAATGCAATCGTTAGGACAAACATGTATCTTATCATAGCTCATGCCAATAGAGCACAACATTTTTTTTGCCTCATAGGTTCGATTAGGAAGAACATTATCATCCGGTAGCATTTCTCTCATAAGGGCCAACAACTCTGTGAAACTTTTATCCGACCATCCATTGCCCGCCTTTAAGTTGTACAACTTTAATACCGCAGAAAGTCTTGAGAATTTAGTGCAACCTTTGTACAACGGTTTCTCTGCATCGCTTACCATCCTCTCAAACATTTCAGGACAATCATGAAGATCTTCTTCCAGTGCTTCTACAATCTCTTCAACTCGATCACAATCGTATGTTTCCGTGTCTTTGTCGTATGAAGCATAGGTCGTATTACTTTTTCCACTCGATTCAACATTCTCGTTAATTTTCTCACCATGAAATATCCAACACTGATAACTTTGATCAATTCCATGCCTCAGCAAATGCGATTTCAATCCATGTGCGTCAACCTTACCAATATAACAACAACGCAAGCAAGGACAATGCATTCGTCTGGGGTTTTCAGCGTGTTGAACAGCATACTTAACGAATTCCAAAACCCCACTCTCGTACTCTTTGGTCATTCAATCGGCACAGATCCATGTTTTATCCATGGTTTTCCTACTTATTAAAGTAAACAATTAATCCAGACGAAAATACATAACTAAGGTAGTATCTTTGAATATCCTAACAATTATAAAGTTCAATTCATTTTAAACTTCAAAAACCTATACATAACCAATGTTAATATAAACTTCAATAACGTATCCGATACGCCAATATACCAACTTTAATTACCTCATCACTTTCATTTTTTATATTACAAGAATCAAACTTTTTCTATTACAATATACCTATAACTATACCTATAACTATATTAGAGTTCGTTCAATCATTTTATAGGAGAAATCTTGTTCCTTTAGAATGAAAGTGAGATGAACAACACTTTCACAGTTAAAAAGAAAAAAAACTACCTATTCAATCTTCAAGTATAATCACTAAGGAAACATGAAGTTTGAACAATATTGAACATCTAAATCCAAGCCTAGTCATGACAGCCCCAACATGCAATGCATTTCAAAATTCATCATGCATACCAAGCAAGTATAAAGAAAATCAAATTGCATACACATATACATACACAATTCAATATACATACATACACAAACTAACAACTCCCAAATCACCAACTATCATTAAACATTGCATTTGTAACACCAGCAACTAACCGATTAGCATAGCATTTTCAACAAACAGTTAACCATAATAAAATTAGAATTAATTCAATTAACATCAACATTCAAAATCAATAAACCAACCATATTCCATAGTAGTTTCAATGAACATTCAAATTGATTTCAAAGCATCATTAACTTTAGCATATCATTGCAACGTCCATCAACACAATAATGATTTCTAACTTCCATACTAACCTCAACTAACATGATCAATGGACTTCTAACTCATGTCACCTCTAATTACTAACAGCTTATTAACTAACATTTTTCATAACACATTTTCCTAACTGTTTTGACTACTAATCTAACTCTCCTAACACAATTAGTTACCTAACAATTTATTAACACAATTGCATACTAGTTTAACAGCTCTAACATCATTTGCTAATAATCATCCAATTCCATAACAATTATAATAATCACTAACAAGTTAGCATACTAACTCAATCACTAAAATGCAATAACAATTCAAACAATCCTAACTCAAGCAATCTATAATTATCACACTAACTGTTACAACAGTCCTAAAACTTCAATTAACATTCACCAAAATCCATTTAACATCCTAACTAGTATTCACCTGTCACCAAACTTTGTAGCTTGTTGTTGTAAATTTTGGGAATATCGGCACGGTTGAGATTGTTGAGATGAGGAGTGCGGTGGCGGAAACGATGGAGGTTCGGAGGTGAGAGGCGAGTGTGGCGGTCGATTGTTTGGGTGACGGCGGAGGGACCCTCGAAGGCGGAAAATAGGGTTTTCGGAAGTTGAAGGAAGAGAAAGTAAAGGTGATATGGGGATGTCGTGTTTTGGAGTGTCTGCGTGATGTTGTGTGAGTTGAGAAGAAGGTTATGGCTGATGGAGATTGAGGGGAAGAGGAAATGGCGGAAGTTTGTGAGGTGAGTGAAGAAGAGGGAAAACAAAAGAACAGAGAACGAAAATTGAAATGGAGTCTGAAATTTTATTTTAATTAGACCTTAGACAGCGCTTTTGTGGAAAGCGCTTTCTAAGGTATGCCTTAGACAGCGCTTTCCAAAAGCGCTTTCTAAACCCCCCCCTTAGACAGCGCTTTTGGTTTTAATTTTTTTTTTTTAATTTAAAGACTTTAGACAGCGCTTTATCAAAAGCGCTGACTAAGGTCTATATTTAAAAGCGCTTTCATTATTTTCTTGGAACATTTTCCGTGTTTTATTTTAATTTTAACCTTAGACAGCGCTTTCTTTTAAAAGCGCTGTCTAAGATGCGCTGTTAAAAGTCATTTTTGGCGTAGTGAACCTCCATAAACAAAAGTGATTTATTGTTGTTTAAATGAATTTTATGTTATTTTTTTATTTAATTCTATTTCATTTTTACTCTTGATTTATTTATTTAGTACCTTAATTATAACACCCTATTCCCCAAATCACAATTATAAAGGATAAAACACACTATAGGATGTTACTTCAACACATTAGATATTTTTCATATATAAAAAAGTCATACTCGTAGTAAAAATTAAAATTATTACATCACCATATTTTCCAAAGATGAGGAAAACGCAAATAAAGTTCAATAAACATTAAAAATCAAATTTCAGTCCCATGAAGTTACGTAATCAGAGCAATATCCTCTATTGTTAATTTTTGAAAAGTGACAAATTAATATGATTTATTATTATTATTAGAGTTATTATTATAATAGTTATTATGGTCATTATCATTATTATTATTATGATTATGATTATTATTATATTATGGGAAGGGAGAGAAATAAAAAGAGGTATCTTATATCGTGAAAGAAAATTTTATAAAAAAGAATACAAAGAAAAGAGAACTGGAAAAAAAAACATTACCGTGAACAAAGATGAAGAATTATAATAATGATCCTATCAATGGAAGGTAACTATTATAGCATTCTATCCCTTCCCATAATAATAATAATAATAATAATAATAATAATAATAATAATAATAATAATAATAATAATAATAACTGTAATAATAATAATAACTGTAATAATAATAATAATAATAATAATAATAATAATAATAATAATAATAATAATAATAATAATAATAATAATAATAATAATAAACCATATTAACTTATGACTTTTCACTTTCTATATGTCTCTTCATATCAAACGAATGCACAAATTCCAAAAATTAAATATTCTAATTAATTATCATAACTAAATAATTATTTAACTTTAATAATAAAATAATATTACACCTTAAATAATTATTTAAATAAATATTTAAATTAATTAAATACATATCTAAATAATTATTTAAAATACTAAATTAATTAAATAAATATTTCTACATTCTCCGATCTCAAAACCAATCAATCCTAGTAATTATAAAATTACCAAAATATCCACAATCATCATAGATAGTTGATAACATCAATCAAATCACACAGCAAATACAAAAATAATTAAAAATAACAAATTTCTAAGTCGAGGCATTACAACTCTCCCTCACTTAGAAGATTTTTGCCCTAAAAAATTACCTGATAAAAATAGATCTGGATGAGACTCCTTCATCCGACCTTCCGACTCCCAGGTCATGCTCCCTCCAGCAGGTCCTCCCCAGACGAACTTCACAAGAGCAATCTTCTTACCTCTTAGTTGCTTCACTTCTCGATCCGCAATCCTCAAAGGTAAAGCCTCTACAGTCAGATTATCCCTCACATGCACATCATCCATCTGAATCAAATCAGAAGGATCAGAAATATACTTTCGGAGCTGGGACACATGGAATACATCATGTAAATTCTCCAGCGCCAGAGGTAAAGCTATTTTGTAAGCAACAACTCCAACCCGCTGAGTGATCTGATATGGACCAATGAAATAAGGTGTAAGCTTCTTCGACTTTAGCGCACGCCTAACACCAATCACCAGAGTGACTCTCAGAAAAACACGATCACCCTCATTGAACTCAAGAGATTTCCTCCTCTTGTCATGGTAACTTTTCTGCCTGCTCTGAGATGCCTTCATCTTCTCTTGGATCATCTTCACATTCTCGGTGATCTGCTGAACAATCTCAGGCCCAACCATAGCATTCTCTCCAGTCTCATACCAACATAGAGGAGTTCTACACCTCCTACCATAGAGAGCCTCAAAAGGTGTCATCCCAATAATGGAATCGTAACTAGTATTATACGTGAACTCTATCAATGGAAGGTGGTCGTCCCAAGCACCTCCTTTCTCTAGGACACAAGCTCGCAACAAATCCTCTAGAGACTGGATCATCCTCTCAGTCTGGCCATCAGTCTGTAGATGATGCGCAAAACTCAACCTCAACTTAGAACCCAAAGCATGTTGTAAGCTCCCCCAAAATCTAGACGTGAACCTCGAGTATCTATTAGAAACCATACTAGATGGAATACCATGAAGCTTCACTATTATGCTGATATAAATCTTTACTAGCTTCTGCAACGAAAAACTGATCTTAATCGGAATGAAATGAGCTGATTTAGTCAGTCTATCCACAACGACCCATATAGCATCGTTTCCTTTAGTAGTGTTTGGTAAACCTGTCATAAAGTCCATCGATATATTGTCCTACTTCCACTCAGGGACATCCAACGGTTGCATTAGTCCACTTGGTCTCTGGTGCTCCACCTTTGACTTCTGACAAGTCAAGCAAGAGTACACAAACTGAGCAATGTCTCTCTTCATTCCTGACCATCAAAACAACTTTTTCAGATCTCGGTACATCTTAGTAGCACCTAGATGAATACTCAAACTGCTTCTATGGCTCTCCTCTAAAATCATTCGCTTGAGCTCCGACACATCAGGTACACAAACCCTATTCTGAAATCTCAAGACACCATTATCATCACGTCTGAAATCTGCATCCATAATTTGGTTATCTGAAGACAATCGATCAACTAAAGTTACATCCTTCGTTTGACCCTCTCTAATCTCATCAAGAAACCCACGGTCAACTTCAGCATACCCAATGTCACACTAGTAGTTATCATTTCGCATACTAAACTCAAGTCTCTAAATTGTTCGATCAATTCTGACTCCCTGACCATCAAAGCTGAAATGTGTAAAGGTTTCCGACTCAAAGCATCTTCTACAACATTGGCTTTACCGGGATGGTAATTCTAACCAAAATCATAGTCTTTCAAGAATTCTAACCACCTCCTCTGACACATATTCAGTTCCCTCTGATCAAAAAAATATTTCAAGCTCTTATGATCTTGAATACCTCAAATCGGGAACCATGAAAATAGTGTCACCATATCTTTAGCATAAACACAACTACAACAAGCTCCAAATCATGAGTAGGGTAGTTACGTTCGTGAATCCTCAACTCGAAAGGCATAAGCTACCACTTGCCCATTATGCATCAAAACACCACCCAAACCCATCTGAGATGCATCACAATAAACAACAAATGGTTTTGAAGGTTATGGTAATATCAAAACTGGTATTGTTATTAACTTCTTCTTCAGCTCTTGAAAACTGTTCTCACACTGCATATACCACACAAAGATGCTCTGCATGAGCCTCCCACCGAAGCACTTGATTAATCTTTTTCGGATCAACTACTATACCACCACTTGAAATTACATGCCCGAGAAATCTCACTTCTCATAACTAGAACTCATATTTAGATGACTTGGCATATAGTTTCTTCTCTTTCAACACTTGTAGTACCACGCAAAGATGCTCTGCATGATCCTCATCTGATTTAGAATATACCAATATATCATCAATGAACATCGCAATGAATCGATCCAAATAAGGATGGAAAATATGATTCATGTACTCCATAAACACACCGGGAGCATTAGACACTCCGAACAACATCACAGAGTACTCATGATGACCGTATCGAGTTCTAAATGCTATCTTCAAAATATCTTCGCTTTTCACTCAGATCTGGTGATAGCCTGACCTTAAGTTAATCTTACTAAACAGACAAGCCCCCACCAGTTGATCCATTAGATCACCAATTCTTGGAAGTGGATACTTGTTCTTAATCGTCACTTTATTCAACTGGAGGTAATCAACACACAACCGTATACTCCCATCCTTTTTCTTTACAAGCAACACTGGTGCTCCCCAAGGTCACACACTTGGTCTGATAAATATCTTTTTAAGCAATTCTTCTAACTGCTTCTTAATTTCACTTAACTCTGACAGAGACATTCTGTAAGGAGCCATCGACATAGGTCTAGTATCAGGTACTAAATCTATGGCGAATTCAACTTCTCTTTCTGGAGGTAAACCACTGATGTCAATAGGAAATACATTTGGAAAATCACAGACTACCTGCAGATTACCGATGACTTCTTCTGTCTCGAGTTTCAAGGAAGCAAACATAGAAAACACCTTCTCTTCATCTTTCAAGAACTTTTCCACTTAACTAGCAGAAATAAACATAGAATCTTCCTCTATAACAAACTCTGGAAAAAGCACGAACTTGTTGTAATAGTTGATGTAGACGCGGTTGAATATTAACCAATTCATACCCAAGATAATATCGAGTTGACTTAAAGGTAAGCACACTAAGTTAATTTTGAAATCCCTACCATAAATAGTCACATGACAATGCAAACAAATCATTGTAGTAGTCACTGAGCCATTGGCTGGAGTATCAATGACCATACGACCATTCATATAAGACACCTCAAGATTCAACCTTTTCACATAATCAGCAGATATGAACGAATGCATAGCACCCGTATCAATAATAGTAACCAAAGGAATTCCATTAATAAAACTTGTACCTCTTATGAAATTATCGAAATTTGAAGCATCTGCACCACTAAGAGCAAAAACCTTCCCTTGAACTTTAGTATCCGCAATCTTCTTGGGCTTTTGACAGTGAGTACTAATATGACCTTGCTCTCCACAATTAAAACAGGTTACGACAACACTTTTGCATTTAGCAACACGGTGACCAACCTTCCCACATCGGTAACAATTCAAAGCAGTACACTCTAGAGCATGATGACCTAGTACTCCACACTTGAAACACTTAACAAGAGTAGGAGCACCTCCCCCAATTTGAGTCTTTGCACCAACAGTCTTCGGTTGAAACCTCTGTTTTCCCTTAGCATTTGTAACATTATAAGGCTTGTTACGATTATGATTACCACTTCTCTTGTCACTGATGCTCTTGTAATGACTGGATCTGGCATGACTGTCTTCATCATAAATCTTGCACTTGTTGACTAGAGTGGAAAATTGGTGAATCTCCTGGTAACCAATGCATTGCTTAATCTCTGGACGCAATCCACTCTCGAACTTAATGCACTTAAATCCTTCAGATTCTACCTCATTATAATGAGGGAAGAACCGAGACAACTCCTCAAACTTGGCAGCATAGTCCACAACTATCATCTTACCATGCTTCGGTTTGAGAAATTCGATCTCCTTCTTGCTACAGATGTCAGCCGAAAAATACTTCTCAAGGAACACTCCCTTGAAAGTAGCCCAAGTAATAGCAGTTCCTGAAGCCTCTAACCTTTGGCGAGCACTATTCCACCAATACTCTGCCTCCTCAAACAACATGTGAGTACCAAACGAAACTTGTTGAGCATCCCAGCAAGCCATCACTCTAAAAATCTTCTCAATACCTTGCAGCCAACTCTGAGCACCTTCTAGGTCACACCTCCCCTTAAAGGTCGGAGGATTATTTCTTTGGAACCTGCTCAGATCACGGGATCCATCAACAGCGCCTCCAATTTGATGATTCAGGTTATTCTGATTTGCTATCGCATTAGCTAGTGCTTGCAATGCGTCAGCAATAGCGCGATCGTTCCTTCTTGCCATTTTTCTGCATAACAGTAAACAGAAATTAGAAGAAACATGTATCGACAGATTTATTACACATATCGCATACTATGAAATATATATAATTCACAAAAACCTGGTCGGACGGATCGACCTGCTCTGATACCACTATGTAACATCCTATTCCCCAAATCGCAATTATAAAGGATAAAATACACTATAGGATGTTACTTCAACACATTAGATATTTCTCATATATAAAAAAGTCATACTCGCAGTGGAACATAAAATTATTACATCACCATATTATTCAAAGATAAGGAAAATGCAAATAAAGTTCAATAAACATCAGAAATCAAATTCACGTCCCATGATGTTACGTAATCATAGCAATATCCCTCTAATACAACAAAAAATAAATATAATATGAAAAGATAAGATGCATAGCCATCTCCCACTCACAAGCAATCACTACTGCTGATTATCTGAACAACAAGTATCGAAACATACAAAATAAACTAGAAAGGGGTGAGAATAATCCTTATAAATATTAAAGGTGAAAATAAACAGCAGGATAGTTAAAAATTTAAATTTAAATTATTCTCACACAACAACATCAGTAATAGAAATTATAATGCAATGCTAATGCACCGACATCTCATCAAAATGCATGTGGTACCAAGTTTTTGGGTATGAGAGGTGCGTTACGAATATTATCCTACATCACTGGCAACAGTCCTAACACCACTGGACTGAAGTCCTAAGCCACTTCGAGACAAAAGTTCTACATCAATGGGCTGAGGTCCTACGTCACTGGACCGAAGTCCTACCTAATCTCCATACTAGTATGATACATGAACATGACAACTTCTCAACATAACTCAAACATCATATACACATCAAAATAATTATTATGTATAATCACGACACGACACTCCAAAATATAGGTTCCACCCTTGAACCAACCCAAAAATTATTTATAGAACTAAATTCAATAATTATATATTTCTCAAAATAATTATCACTTTTGTGTTAATTAAACAGACTTATCAAGGAAACTCTAAAAAACTCTGTAATAATCATTATATCTCAAAAATAACTCTAGAGTACCTGAAAACACTCTAAAGTGCTCAAAAGTGTTCTATCAGTAACTTACGAGTGATAATTCTACGAAACTCTAAAAAATTAAATATTTTTAATTAAACTATAAAATATTATAATTAATAATATTAAATTTATTATTATTATTATTATTATTATTATTATTATTATTATTATTATTTAATTCAATACAACACTATAGCTAACAATGGTTAACAACAGTGTACATTAATTAATAGGTTAAATCCAAAACAATTTTTGGACTAACAATCGCATAAACATTACTGGCATGAAATACATTATTATTATTATTATTATTATTATTATTATTATTATTATTATTATTATTATTATATATTACTTGATTTAATCTATTATAATTTACCATAACAATAAAAGGGAACATATTCAAAGCATACACATGAATACATCAACAATGAGTTATCACAATCTAATTGTAACAATGAAAAATCAAATTCCTTATAACAACCCGTAAAACCAAAATAGTATAAAGAATATAATATTATCTCGCAAGCATTTCAAACACAATTAGCAAAACACATAGTGCTTTTAAAATATAACGCAAGTGCGGTGCATTACCGAAGTGAGGATTAAAAAAATCTCTTTATTTGATTCCATAATTTACTGTACTTGTATGTGATAAAATTAAAAATTGGATTTACAATCAGAATGATCATAGCAATTTATTCCAAATCCTAAAATGTCATAATTCATGTGTAGGGGTGTTCGCGGTGCGGTTTGGGCGATTTTTGCAATAAAAATCACCCGAACCGCAAGAGAAAAAGCATGCGGTTTGGTTTGGTTCGGTTGGCTTTTAGAAATAAAATCAAACCAAATCAATGCGGTTTGGGTTGGTTCGGTTTTTTATAATATTTTTATTGAGCCATATATACTCCTATAAATAACGACATAACTTTGTGTTTAGTCATTCATACATTACTAAATAACATCAAAATTCATCATATTTAGACAAAAACATTTTATTCAATATACAAAAAATAAGATTAGACAAAAGTGGAATAAAAGACAAATATAAATAGTAGCATAAAATAATATCAAAGACATTATAATAAAAAATAAAAAAACATATGAGATGAGAGATTAGAGAAGATGAAAAAAAGAACATAAGAGATGCGAGATTGAGAAGAAAAGTGCAATAAAAACGTAATTGGAAGAGAAAATAGTAACATAAAAGATAAAAAAGAAAGAACATAATAGAGGACTTATTAGAGGCGAGACCTACATGAAAAAGAAGATGAGAAGAATGTGTGATACTACTATGAGAGATTTAAGAAGGTTGAAATTGAAACCCTAAGTGTGATTAAGGCATACTAGGTTTGAGGTTTGGGTTGGATGTGGGATAAGTGAAGTTTGGGTTATAACATAATGCGGTTTGGTTTGGTTTAGTTTGGTTTGCAAAATACAAACCGCAAACCAAACCAAACTGTGCGGTTTTATTAAAAAATGACCCAAATAAATCCGAACCAAATGCAGTTTTTTGCGGTTTCGGTTTGGTTTGGTTTGGTTTGCGGTTTTCTATTGGGTTGGTTTGGTTTTGAACACCCATATTCATGTGTAAACATATTCGTATGACCAGTAACTTCAGGGTTCGGGTCAAAACCCCTTTGGTTACAAATAAGGCCAAAAACCATGTATAGTAAAAATAAAAATACAGAGATAAGAGGGTAAGGACCTCTCACTATCCTGAATGTCCATAAGCACCCGTTAGTAAAGAAATTCTCTCCCCTTATCTCGAAATAAATTTTCTTCCCAAATCCTCTTTGTATCACAATTCTCCACATTTCTTTTACGATACAATATAACCTCTTTTTTTTTTCTCTCTTCCCATAATAATAATAATAATAATAATAATAATAATAATAATAATAATAATAATAATAATAATAATCATAATAACTATAATAATAATAATTGTAATAATAATAATAATAAACCATATTAATTTCTCACTTTTCACTTTCTATGTGTCTCTTCATTTCAAACGAATAAACAAATTTCAAAAATTAAATATCTCAATTAATTATCCCAACTAAATAATTATTTAACTTTAATAATAAAATAATATCACACCTTAAATAATTATTTAAATAAATATTTAAATCAATTAATACATATCTAAATAATTATTTAAAATACTAAGTTAATTAAATAAATATTTCTGCACTCATCGTTCTCAAAACCAATCAACCCTAATAATTATAAAATTACCAACATACCTTCAATCATCATAAATAATTGATAACATCAATCAAATCACACAACAAATACAAAAATAATTAAAAATAGCAAAAAAAAATTAAGTTGAGGCGTTACATTAATCATCACCATTTTATATGGAAAGTCAATTGATTTCAAAATCAAGAGTTGAAAAATGTTCTTGAACCTCCATAAGGAAAATTGATTTGTTATTGTTTAAATGAATCTTATATTTGTTCTTTATTTAATTCTATTATATTTTTACTTTTCCTTTATTTATTTAGTACCTTAATAATCATTTTGTATAAATCCAATAGTTCATTTATCATGATGGTGGATAAAAAGGCCAAACAAAGCAAATATATGTTACTGCATTTTATTGATTTTCTCTTTTTCTGTTGCTTATTTTCTAAATTTGAATATACCATTGTATTCGTAAGACCGAGTAGATAAATTTTCAATATTTATTTGTTTAATTTCGCGAAAAATTAAGAAAGTTACGATGTTTTTACGTTTTTGTTGGAATCCTTTTTTCTTCCATTTTTGTTTCTACGAGAATAGTAATCAAATATGGGGTTGGGGAAGATGAAGTCTCCCCACACCCATTGATTGCTCAGAAAACCCCTGTGGGCCCCCCATCCTTTGGGCCTAGAGCATTTTTCTAGCTACACCCACAAATTTTAGTGTGTTTTTGTGTGTGTGTATATATATATATATATATATATATATATATATATATATATATATATATATATATATATATATATATATATATATATATATATATATATTATTTTTGGTTATTTTATTTTTTATTTTTAGTTGATGCATAATTGTTAATCCAAAAAGACAAAATGACCATTAAAATTAATCTTTCAAAATTAGCAAAATCAAAGGTGCTTGTCAATATCAAGTATATTATTCAAAGTCTTTCCAAACCCCGTTCCATTTCAAGCGTGATTCAAACTCTTTTCCGTTAAAATCTTTTCTTAAACAAGTACGAAAGAAAAGGGTCCTTGGAGTCTCGCATTCCTTGAACCCTCGAATAATTGCTTCTGAGACACACATCTTGGGTTGCCTTTCATTTAATCTTTCGTTTCTAAAAACACTTAACCTAAAAACTTGGACGAAAAGAAGGGCCCTTGGAGTCTAGCATTATCATGGTACCTTTGAAAAATCTTTTAAAGGTTCATCGTCCATCAAACAATTTCATAATTAATTGAATGAAAAAGATGTTGTTGGAGTCTAGCATTCCGATCATATCCCGAATAATTGGTTTCAAGGCTCAGGTCTTGCTCTTATCAAACATTCATCATTCACCTTAAAAAACACACATCACATCAACACTTATCCTCTCTCGCCTCCGTGCGATTGAAAATCTTTTATAAAAGTACATTTGTCTAATCCCTTCTAACGCATACAAACTTGCGCTTAAGCCTCCGCTGCGAGTAAGCAAGCCATGTTTTACCATTAGAATATGATCTAGATACATTATCAACTCAACACACCTTTAATTAATCAAACTTTAATTTCTCACCCCCGTGCGATTGAAAGTCTTTCATAAACGAACATTTGTCTAATCCTTTCTAACGCATACAAATTTGCGCTTAAGCCTCCTACGTGAGTAAGCAAGCCATGTTTTACCATTAGAATGCGATCTAGATACGTGTTCAAATTAAATACACTGTTAATATATTAAAATATTTTCAAAAAGAGTGATGTTTAATCCTTTCTAATGCATATACAAACTAGCGCTTAAGTCTCCCCCGCGAGCATGCAAGTCCATGTTTAGTCATTAGAACGCGATCTAAGTACTCGCTCATTAAAACAAACCAACAAACAAACCAAAGCCTTCACCCCGAACTACGAATGCTCTAATTTTCTTATTACACTATAAGGATACGAAGGCACGAGATTGCTAGATCTTGGCGAGCACACTAATAAAAAACCTCCATTTTCCCCTTTTGAGGTCTCCTTTCTATTCTCTTTTCGATCTTTTATTCACTTGAAGAAAACAATAACATCTATCTACTATTTAAATCACAAATTAGACTAAAATGCTTCCGTCGAGTACAACTGACGTGAGGGGTGTTAATACCTTCCACTTGCGTAATCGACTCCCGAATCCTGAATTTGGTTGTGACGTCCAAATTCTTTTTTTAAAGTGTTTTATCGATATTTTCCCTTTCATTCTTTGGAATAAATAAAGTTCAGTGGCGACTCTGTTCGAACACATTTTTCCACGACCATCACGAAGGATCTTATTTTTCGAGATGCGATAGATCTGAGTGTCCAAAATGGAATCACCGACAAGAACATGTCTTAACTGATGTTATGATGCCAACCGAAGAAAAACCAACTCATAATTATATGGCTTGGTACAGATCGGTTGGATTTAAGTTCCTCGCCGAGGATATCTATCTATACGACCCACATCGGGTAACTTACACACAAGAAGGTTCAAAATCTAACCCCCCATAACATTGCAAGACCGGTTTCTCACAACCCCTTACCCATCAATATTATCGGCCCACAGACAGAGAAACCTACGACCTTAACATGCCAAACACCAAACCACAATACCAATAGCATGCCCCATACCACCACCAACAATAAGATTATCATCAAGACACCCAACACATCACCATACCATAACCGCCTTAGCCAAAATACTCAGCGATCATTTAACATCAACCATCCCTCCTCCTCCTATAGTCAAGAAGCTTAAACATCACAAAACCAAAACATACAACAATCATATGACTACTAAACACCACAACAACCATTTCAATCTTTCCTCGACTCATAATTCACACCAATGTCGCCCTTCAATCGTCCTGGTCACCCTCAAATAACTCAAACACAACCCAACTACTCTGACATGGTTCACGAACTCAGCTATGACAGTAGCGTTTCATTACATACACATGACTACATGGACTTGTCTAAATATCTTAGGGAATCTCCTGCATGTGGTGGTGATGTTCCTGGCCCCTAAAATCCTCAAACACCTGGGGGTGAATCATTAACATGGGTTAGGGTCACGCGTTTAGGTAGTTAGGGGATGTGGTACTAGAGGTCGGTTAAGTCATCCTAGTCAACGACAATAGTCTTTTTGGTATTCGTATGTAAACCATATTAATATTAATACCAATTGGTCCGATTTTGACTTTTATATAAAATGTACATTATGTTAAAAAAAACTACACAAAATACATAGGTGTCATACCAATTGGCGTCTCCTCTTAAACCTAATAGATAGGCGTCAATTGGATTTACAACATTAGGTGCAAAGGTCAATCCAATTGGCGTCACCTCTTTAACTTAGAGAGCAAACGCCAATTCATCTGACACCAATTCTTCAAAGTGGGTTTTTTTGGAAAGTTATCTGAAATGTGGGTTATTTTAGATTTTTTTTTGACAATGTGGGTCATTTTGGTAAAAAAATTCTAAATTTTAACTCAAATGACAAGAGTCAATATTACAAGTTTAAACGTCATCATTAAGGTTCGAACAATACTCACATGTGTGAATTTCTAGTAATTATTACTATTTTTTTACATATAATTTTTTTTAATAGAAATCATATAAAAATAAGGCTTAAATAGTCATTTGTTCCCTGTAAATTAGAGTGTTTTTGAATTTAAATTTCGTTTGATTTTAGTCTTTGACGTCACTTTTCTTTTACAAAAAACTGATGTGGCAAACATTGCTTACGTGATAGGTTTTTTATTTTATATTTAATGAATTTCATGTCGGATAATACCATTATTTAATTATTTGAGTGTTAAATAAAAAACCAAAAACTTTCAAAAATTAGTCTCATGAAGGTTTTGAATCTTGAACCTTCTATTTACATAGAGGAAAAGTCTCCACCTTCTTTATTTAATATATATATATATATATATATATATATATATATATATATATATATATATATATATATATATATATATATATATATATATATATAGATAGATATATTACATACTGGAACCATGAATAATTTAGTTTGAAATTAGTTGTTTAAATATTTTAACTATTAATATTTAAATTATTTAATATTTCAACTAATTTTATTTGAATTTAGTTGTTTAAATATTTTTAACTATTAATATTTCAATTATGTAATATTTCAATTATTTGATATTTAAATTATTTAGTTTATTAAATAATAAGTTTATAAAATATTTCAATTATTTCATATTTCAATCATTTTGTTTATTAAATAACTAGTTTATAAAATATTTCAATTATTTAATATTTCAACTATTAATTAGTTTATTAAATATTTGATTAATATTTAATAATATTGTGAGAAATACATATTAAATAGTTGAAATATTGAATAAATTAATTATTTAATAAATTAATTAAGTTAGTCTATTTTAAAAATTAATATTTTAACTATCAATTAATAATAAAATAGTATATTAAATATTAATAATTAAAATATTAAATAGTTATTAAATATTAATATTTAAAATATAAGATAGTTAAAATATTTAATATACTGTTTTGGTAATACTTAAAAACTTATGTAATATATATTTGTGTTGCAATGTCGCAAACAACTTGGATAGTTTGTTTGGTGTATAGAGAATAAAAGGGATACCAATACAGTTGACCAATCATTATGAGGTAGAGTGTTGTTATAAGTATGTTCTTTTCCACCACTGCAATAAACTAGGTAGCGTGCTACGTATCATAACAATTATATTAAATCATTATTGTGATATATTTAGGTCATGGTTTTGACATCCAGCAACAGTAATTTAATTAAAGCGTAGACAAAATTAATATTTCACCACAGTTATACATTCTAACCATGGTGGTGGTGGTGTGTGTGTGTGTGTATATATATATATATATATATATATATATATATATATATATATATATATATATATATATATATATATATATATATATATATATATATATATGTGTGTGTGTGTGTGGTGTGTGTGTGTGTGTGTGTGTGTGTGTGTGTGTGTGTGTGTGTGTGTGTGTGTGTGTGTGTGTGTGTGTGTGTGTGTGTGTGTGTGTGTGTGTGTGTGTGTGTGTGTGTGTATGTGTTGGTTTTATTTGTTGGCATCAATTTTGGTAAAACCTAGAGTTTTCACAAGTTGTCACAAGTGTTGTCTTGACATGAGATAATAGGTTCCTGCAGGGTGCTTAAAATATGGTTGTGCAGGATTTAGCTGAGATGTCAGACCCGATGTCAAGACATCTGTTTACAGAACATTCAGTTTGAATGTTATGTATTTTGTGATTGTGATTTTTATGCTAATCTATGTGTGATTGATGTGAAGATTGAACGCGTCATTCAATCAGTAATTAAAACCAAATTGATTTGTTTTCTAACAAGATATGATCAGCTGTCATAAGAAGATACGAATGGAAAATAGTTTTAGGGTTTTATGATGTTCAAGCCCAGTCAAACGCTTCTATATAAAGGGCATGGAAAACCTGGTTTTATACACAAGAAATAACGAACAAAATAGTGAGAGAGAATAATGGTTTTAGTCTTGTGTGACCGTGTGTATTGTGAGTCATTCATTCATCCATTGATGATTGAATTGGACTGACTTTTGAGTTGTAATTTGTCCACTATAAGCTTTGAAGCATGAGTGTGTGTTTACTTGGTTGAAGCTTTTAAGCAATATCAAGTATGTGTTTTTGAAGAGTGTCTTCTTTTATTTTTATTTTTGTTCTTACATCACTGCTGTGATTGAGGGGGAGTGAGTAAGATCTCTTATCTAAGAGTTCTTAGATAGAAGTCACACGGGTAGAGATTAGGTGAAAAAACTGTAACTTGAAGTTGTTTACTGAGAGTCTTTGAACTAATTTTGTTTAGTGGATTTCCTTCCTGGCTTGGTAGCCCCCAGACGTAGGTGAGTTTGCACCAAACTGGGTTAACAATTGCTTGTGTCACTTGCGCTATTATTATTTATCTTTTATCTTGTTTATATTGTTCAGATATTAGTGTCGTGACATTACCTTCGACATCTCATATTTGATACCAGAATTTAAATTGGTATCAGAGCAGGCATCCTGCTCTGGTTCTGGGTGAGATCTTGGGACGTTACTTTCAGGTACTATGGATAGAGACGGAGGATCTGTTCACAGACCACCAATTCTGGATGGATCTAACTATGACTACTGGAAACCTCGAATGGTAGCCTTCCTGAAATCTTTGGATAATAAGGCTTGGAAGGCTGTTCTAACAGGCTGGGAACATCCAATTATTACTAAGGAAGGAGAAGTTACAACTGATAAGAAGGCTGAGGAACAATGGACCAAGGAGGAGGATGAACTAGCCCTTGGAAACTCTAAAGCATTGAATGTTATATTCAATGGGGTTGATAAGAACATCTTCAGACTGGTGAACAACTGTGAGGTGGATGACTTCTCCAGATACACCTGGGTCAATTTTATAAGGGAAAAATATGATGTATTTGAGGTATTCAAAGATCTTTGCCTAAGACTTCAAAGAGAAAAAGAAAGTCAGGTTATCATAATCAGAAGTGATCATGGGAAAGAATTTGAGAACAATAAATTTATTGGATTCTGTTCATCTGAAGGAATTAGTCATGAGTTCTCATCTCCCATTACCCCTCAACAAAATGGTGTGGTAGAAAGGAAAAATAGAACTCTTCAAGAATCTGCCAGAGCTATGATTCATGCTAAGAAATTGCCCTACCACTTCTGGGCTGAAGCTATGAACACAGCCTGCTATGTTCACAACAGAGGAACCTTGAAGAAAGGGATTCCTACTACTTTATATGAAGTTTGGAAAGAAAGAAGACCTATTGTCAAATACTTCCATGTGTTTGGTAGTAAATGTTATATCCTGACTGATCGTGAACAAAGAAGGAAGATGGATCCCAAGAGTGATAAAGGAATATTTCTGGGTTACTCAACAAACAGCAGAGCATTCAGAGTCTTTAATTCCAGAACAAAAGTAATGATGGAATCTATCAATGTCGTGGTTGATGGTCAACAGACTGATGTCACAGACGATGTTGAGACATCTCCAAATGATGCCCCAGCTGATTTCTTAGACAAAAGCAATGAGATTGAACTCACTCAAGCTGAACCTGAACCTGACAAAGTTAATAAGGGATCCTCTATCAGAATTCAGAAGGATCATCCTAAAGATCTCATTATAGGAGACCCAAATAAAGGGGTTACAACTAGATCAAGGAAAGTGATCTCACATGGCTATTTTGTGTCCAAGATTGAGCCCAGGAATGTCAAAGAAGCCTTAACTGATGAATTCTGGATCAATGCCATGCAGGAAGAGTTAGGCCAATTCAAAAGAAATGAAGTATGGGAATCGATTTCAAGACCCGAAGGAGTAAATGTTATTAGAACAAAGTGGGTTTACAAGAATAAATTTGATGAACAAGGGGTGGTTACTAAAAATAAAGCAAGATTGGTAGCACAAGGATACACTCAAGTTGAAGGAGTTGACTTTGATGAAACATTTGCCCCTGTAGCTCGCCTTGACTTCATTAGACTATTGCTTGGAGTGGCATGTATTCTGAAGTTTAAATTGTTCCAAATGGATGTAAAAAGTGCATTCTTGAATGGTTACTTAAATGAGGAAGTGTATGTTGAATAACCTAAAGGGTTTACAGACCCAAATCTTCCAAAGCATGTCTATAAGTTGAGGAAAGCCCTTTATGGTTTGAAACAAGCTCCTAGAGCTTGGTATGATAGACTCACAGTGTTTCTCATTGACAATGGATACAGGAAGGGAGGCATTGATAAGACCTTATTTGTTAAAAATGAAGGAGGAAAACTCATGGTGGCTCAGATATATGTGGATGATATTGTGTTTGGTGGGATGTCAAACAAGATGGTCGAACATTTTGTTAAACAAATGCAGTTTGAATTTGAAATGAGCCTTGTTGGAGAGCTGACCTATTTTCTTGGGCTACAAGTCAAGCAGATGGAAGATTCTATCTTTCTATCTCAAAGCAAATATGCCAAAAATATTGTTAAGAAGTTTGGCATGGAGAATTCAAGTCACAAAAGGACACCTGCTCCTACTCATCTGAAAGTCTCTAAAGATAAAAATGGTGTTAGTGTAGATCAAAGTCTCTACAGAAGCATGATAGGGAGTCTGCTATATCTCACAGCAAGCAGACCTGACATTGCTTTTGCTGTAGGTGTTTGTGCTAGATATCAAGCTGAACCAAAAGTCAGTCACATAAACCAAGTGAAAAGGATCCTGAAATATGCCAATGGCACTAGTGACTATGGGATGCTGTACACTCATGGATTTGGATCTGTGCTGACTGGATATTGTGATGCTGATTGGGCTGGAAGTGATGATGATAGGAAAAGCACATCAAGAGGATGCTTCTTCTTGGGGAACAACTTAATATCATGGTTTAGTAATAAACAAAATTCCGTGTCTTTGTCCACTGCTGAAGCTGAATACATAGCAGTTGGAAGTAGTTATTCTCAACTGGTTTGGATGAAACAGATGCTGACTGAATACAATGTCACGTAAGATGTCATGACATTGTACTGTGACAACCTGAGTGCTATAAATATTTCTAAGAATCCTATTCAGCACAGCAGGACAAAACATATTGATATCCGTCATCATTTTATTAGAGAACTAGTGGAAGATAAAATCGTAGCCCTGGAGCATGTTGCTACTGAAATGCAGTTAGCTGATATATTTACAAAGGCTTTGGATGCAAATCAATTTGAATCTCTAAGAGGGAAATTAGAGATTTGTATCTATGAGAATTTGTAGCAATTAATTTGGAGTGGAAAAGGTAATAAACATATTGTCTGCCCACTTAAAATAAAGTGCCCCATTTATGGTAAATCATCACCTAGTATTGGAAATTCCATCTATTGCCTTTTCACACGCAACCTCTACTCAAACATTTCCAACTTCCTTTGACTTCATCAAACTTCTCTGCTAGGGCAACTAAAACCTTTCCACAAAAACAACAAGATGTCACAACATCCTACACCATTTGGTTCTAAAACTACCAAACCTACTCACAAAGATAGAACACCTTCTATGGACTTTCTTGATGAAGATATTTTGGACGTGATTCCCCTGTCTGTCATTCCAGGCAAAGCTCCTGACTCCACCCATCCCATTGATGCATCTTCCACTGCATGCCCTACTCAAGGTAACAGTTCTAATATCCCTTCCAGCTCTACTCATACTCCTAGTTCTAAGGACGACATGCATCACACTGATTGTGTCATAAGAAACCTAGTTACTAGGATTCTCAATGAAGGACATTCTGTAAAGGGAGTTTGTACTCCTCTATCAAGAAGGGACCCCTCTCCTGAGGTTGGACCTCATAATGAGAAGAATGATGATTCCTCTAGGTCTGAAAAGGATATGGCTGCTGAAGGTTTGTGCTCTTTAGGGCAAACTATGTCTGGTAAGAAATCTGTGGCATCACCTGCTGCCAATGCTTCACAGTCTAAGAAGCATGATTCTGCAAAGAAGGTGATTGACCTAGAAGTTGATAGTTTGGATGATCAAGATGATAGCTTGCTTCATCATTTGAAGCCTAGTGTGGCTAAGAGGATGAAGACTAGAAAGGGTAGGTCTGTGGCTGAAATGATGTCAGCCAAAACTGCTAACAAGGCTACTGGTGTAGGCCCCTCAAAATCTTGGAGCAAAGTTGAGGTGAAGAAGAGGAAAGTGAGAGAAATTTCTGAGTCAGATGAAGATGTTGAAGAAGATGTCCCTGACATCTCCCCTGTCAAGAGGACAATTGTTAGGAAGTCCCCTATAAAAGTTGTTGTTGTACACCTGGATAATATTTCTTTCCATCTTGAAGATGGAGCAGCAAAATGGAAGTTTGTAATCCAAAGAAGGGTGGCAGTGGAGAGAGAATTAGGCAAGGATGTTGTGGAGGTCAAAGAGGTCATGGACCTGATTAAAACTACTGGATTAATGAAAACTATTGTTGGGTTATCTCAGTGTTATGAAGGACTGGTTAAAGAATTTATGGTCAACATTCCTAAAGACATTGCTGATAAAAACATCAAGGAATTTTGTAAAGTGTTTGTAAGAGGGAAATGTATCACATTTTCTCCAACTGTGATTAATAAGTTTCTAGGAAGAGGTACTGAAGGTGCATGTGAACTGGAAGCCACAGATAATGAGGTCTGTAGGGAAATTACTGCAAAACAGGTAAAGGAGTGGCCTAGCAAGAAGCATCTCCTTGCTGGGAAGCTGACTGTGAAATATGTTGTATTGCACAAGATAGGGTAAGCAAATTGGGTGCCTACCAATCACATATCTACAATTTCAAATGCCCTTGGAAGGTTCATCTTTGCTGTTGGAACCAAGCTGAAATTTGATTATGGTAGATTTATGTTTGAACAAATTGTCAAACATGCTTCTACAAATGCAGTAAAGTTGCCCATAGCTTTTCCCTCAATGATTTGTGGGATTATCCTGAGCCAGCAACCTGGAATTCTTAGCACAAATGATCTTCCTAGTAGAAGAAAACCTCCTCTATCAGTTCATTACAAATTGTTTGAAGGCAGTCATGTCGAAGACATTGTCATGACATCTGCTGTGAAAAAGCCAGCCTTAAAAGGTGGCCTTATTGCTGAGCTGAAAGAAACTTGTAAAGAATTGGATACTGGGATAATGGTAGCAAAAGCCAGGAAAGAAGCTTTGGAGGCTCTGATTGAAAGCTTGGAGCAAGCTGATAGAGAGAATGTTGGACAAGCCATGGAAACAGAAGCCCAAACCTCTAGTGTGAGGTCTGAATCTAAAGATGAAACAAGTGGCAGTTCTGGTTCTGATGATGATGAAGATGCAAGCTCCTCTGACTAGTTTTGTTGAAGTTGTCCCTCACTCTTCTGATGGTGTGCTGTGATGGATGTTCTGGTGGTTCTTTTGGCAGTCATGTTCTGATGCCTTGATATATTTTTTTCTGGTTTTTATTTTATTTTATGGATTTTATCTCAGCTGGTATAAAGCTGTATTTGTTCCTGGATCTGTAACACTTAACAATCTGCTTTGACATTTTGTTTGACTAATAGACATTTATTTTGTCTCTTTGGTCTCTTTTGGCTAAAAAAGGGGAGAAGTAGCTAAAGTAGCTATGCTATATACAGATGATGTTACAGATGTCCGTTGGAGATAATCTGTTTACTACAGGTGATGTTGAAGGTGAAGTTAGATGGGGAGGTGTATGTTATAGGAGATGTTAGAGAGGAGTCTATATTGAGCAGACTACTGCTAACTGGAGAGGGAGGTGGAGCACAAGCGCATGTGTGTTTAAATTGTGTTTACTAGTTGCTATCTTAGCTAGTAATGTGTGTTTTATTACTTCTGCTGCTAAATTGATACTGTGATTATTCTCTTGTGAAACAAATGATCTGATGTATGTTTTAGCCAAAATTTGCCAAAGGGGGAGTTTGTTGGTTCTATGTGTTGGCATCAATTTTGGTAAAACCTAGAGTTTTCACAAGTTGTCACAAGTGTTGTCTTGACATGAGATAACAGGTTCCTGCAGGGTGCTTAAAATATGGTTGTGCAGGATTTGGCTGAGATGTCAGACCCGATGTCAAGACATCTGTTTACAGAACATTCAGTTTGAATGTTATGTATTTTGTGATTGCGCTTTTTATGCTAATCTATGTGTGATTGATGTGAAGATTGAACGCTCCATTCAATCAGTAATTAAAACCAGATTGATTTATTTTCCAACAAGATATGATCAGCTTTCATAAGAAGATACGAATGGAAAATAGTTTTAGGGTTTTATAATGTCCAAGCCCAGTCAAACGCTTCTATATAAAGGGCATGGAAAACCTAGTTTTATACACAATAACGAACGAAATAGTGAGAGAGAATAAGGGTTTTAGTCTTGTGTGAGTGTGTGTATTGTGAGTCATTCATTCATCCATTGATGATTGAATTGGACTGACTTTTGAGTTGTAATTTGTCCACTCTAAGCTTTGAAGCATGAGTGCGTGTTTACTTGGTTGAAGCTTTTAAGCAATATCAAGTATGTGTTCTTGAAGAGTGTCTTCTTTTATTGTTATATTTGTTCTTACATCACTGATGTGATTGAGGGGGAGTGAGTAGGATCTTTTATCTAAGATTTCTTCGATAGAAGTCACACGGGTAGAGATTAGGTGAAAAGATTGTAACTTGAAGTTGTTTACTGAGAGTCTTTGAACTAATTTTGTTTAGTGGATTTCCTTCCTGGCTTGGTAGCCCCCAGACGTAGGTGAGTTTGCACCAAACTGGGTTAACAATTGCTTGTGTCACTTGTGCTATTGTTATTTATCTTTTATCCTGTTTATATTGTTCAGATATTACTGTCGTGACATTACCTTCGACATCTCATATCTGATACCAGAATTTCAATATATATATATATATATATATATATATATATATATATAAGTTTATTATAAAATATATAGATTGCTAATTTTTTCTTACCCCTCAATAACAACTCAAATTGATTTAGAAGATAATAATCTAAAAACTTAAATTATTCTTGAAAAACAACTTAGACGCTCCACTGTTTTTCGAATTGCATGCATCTTATAATTCATATCTCACTCTTTAACATATAAAATTGGGTTCAATGCCCCAAATTCTTCAAAGCAATAGTTCATTATAGTTTATTTATTAAAGCATCAACGTGTTGACTAATTCTGAGTCATCATCATCACTATCATCATCATTATTTTAATGGATGATTATTATTATTATGATGACAATGATGAAGATGATTCAAAATTTCTCAACAAATTACAATTCATTATAGTTTATTTATTAAAGCATCAATGTGTTGACTAATTCTAAGTCATCATCATCACTGTCATCATCATTATTTTAATCGATGATGATTATTATTATGATGACAGTGATGAAGATGATTTAAAATTTCTCAACAAATTTTATATTTTGGAATATAAATTAGAAGAGAATGAATTGTTGCTTTGAAGAACTTGGGGCGTTAAACCAAATTTCACTTGTTAAAGAATGAGAGATGAATTACAAGATTCATGCAATTCGAAAAATATTGATTGATATAACTTGGTTTTCAAATATAACCTAATTTTTAGATTATCATTTTCTATATGCATGTTTAGTGAGGGGTTAGTGAAACAAGTATTTACATACTATATAATAAACTCATATGGAATTAAAAAACGAGGCAAATATTTTGAACAACAATAACATATCAACTCATAAAATGTGTCACAAACGTACCTTTTATTGAAAAGATATGTGGAGAATGAAGACGAAGAAATGGTCTACTTGTCTTAGAATGGAATCCACAGTGAAAGAAGGATGAAGCTGAAGTGAGAGTGGAGAATACCTAATTATCGAGAGTTTTGTAGTAGGGATGGACAAACAAAAACCTCTATCCGAATATAACCATGGATGTTAAATACGAATCCATTTTCGACCAACTCAACCTTCGGTTACAACAGGTGACAGTTTGAACTAAACACAAAATTACAGCAAGATAAATTTATGCTACTAAACACAAGAGTTCATAAATTATACCATTGTATTATCAAACATCAACAATATTACATATAATCTCAACACAAAAAATAGAAAATCAAACTTCAAATCTTAAGAAAAATACAGAAACACAACAAAGTGTCTCATTCCAGTCAAATCTCATCAAAATGGAGGCTTGACTTCTTTGGATTTGAATCATATGTTCAAAGTTGAAACTTGTGTAGATCTACATATCTTGAACAAATTTAAAGCAAGATTTATTTATTTTTCTTTCTTGAAACTATAGTCTTGTTAAAAAATGAGCTTTTAAGAGGTGCTTGCAAATGGTCGGAACAATAAAAGATAAGTCTTTAGCGAAGTGAGAGCGAGAAATTGTGAGTAAGATAGCAATCTTAGAAGAAGAAGTTGAAGAGAGAGAAAAAGAGAAATGGTGAGTACGAAGAAATAGAAGTGAGAGAGAGAAATGGTGAATAAGATTAGTGGTGTTCATGGTTATGGGTCGACCCACGAACCCGCTGACCCAAACCAATCTAACCCATAAATCATTTGAACTCATTTATTTACGGGTATGCCCAACTCAACCCATAACAATCTGTATAGTTTTGGTTCGAGTTTGAGTTTTGCAACCCGCAGACCCGTTGACCCAACCCATTGATGTGCCTTTAGTAATTTCTTATTATTTTAAATAAAAATATAAAATTAATATCTCACTAATAACCATAATTTTTTCATAAAAAAATTATTCTCCACCAATAATACTACTAGACCAATGAGTTTACGTAATTCTAAGATTAAATGTTACTTCTAATTTTTTTGTATCATTTCCAACTTATGTATTTTATGAAAATAATGTGTCTTGTTGAATTTTATACTGTTATATTTTGATTTTTTTTTGTTTTCACCCTCTAATTCCTATAAAAAAAAATGAGTCTGAGTAATTCAGAGTTCAACCTAAAAGATCATAAACTTGACCAAACATTATTTCCACCAAAAATCGAACTCAGTATTTTCTGAGTTTTTGTTCCTTAGTTTTATGATGTATTAGAATAATGAATTTTTATTGAAATGATTTAAGATTAGTTGATTTATTTAGTTTAAATTATGTTCACATGAATTAACTTTTCAAATCTTATTTTTTCTCATAGAGCGAGCATTAAAATATACTACATATAATCAGGGTAAGCCCAGTGGAGCCTATGCTATAGCATTGGGCTCCCTAGTTCTGGAGGGCTTACTTTTTTTTAATTTAAAAAATATATATTTTACACCTATTTTTTTAACAACAAATGTAAAATTATAGTATGTTTTCAAAATCTATTTTACACCTATTTTTTAAAACGAGGTGTAAAATCATAACTTATTTTTAAAATCTATGCATTTTTAGTGTTTTTTTTTAAAAAACTCGATATAAATTAATATTTTTAGACCTATTTTTAAAATTATAACAAGGTCCTCAAATTGATTGAGCCGACCCTGCATATAATAATATAATAATGTTTATTGCCAGATGAATTGAATTTTAATTTTATCGTATTAATTATATATATGAGCTCATTAAACTAAGATACTTACATATGATATTTTATGAATTTTTTACTCAAATAATCTTTTTTTTTTAAATCATAAAATAACTAGTATTTCAGATTAGTTCTAAAACTACCCCAATTTAAAAAAAAAAATATCAACACATAGGTGTCAGATGAATTAGCGCATACCCTTAAATTTAAAGAGGAGATGTCAATTGAATTGGCTACAGCACATTGTACTGTCAATCCAATTGACGTCTGTGTGTAAAGAATGAGAGGACACGCCAATTGGTTTGACTCCTCTATATATTGTGTATTTTTTTTTGTATAAATAAAGGTGTTATATGATTCATTTTTCCACATCTCTTTTCATTATATTGCAAACATGGTTCGTCTTCGTCGCCCTATGAAAAAGTGATTTATTCGAGAGACAAGTCTCCGATGGAGATGCTCTTCTGGAACATCTGTCATTCCGAGCAACTACAAAGGGAGTTGGTTCGTTAATTATACGAAAACACACTTGAAGGCGAAAAAATTAGAAGTATTGAGAGACTCGACGCGGTACATGGATGGGTGCGAGTTAAAAATGATAAGGATGCTAGGGAAGTGATGTTTGAATCAAATGATATCAGTTTGATTGTTGTAACCGGTTAGAAATGTTGTTTTTAAATGTTGTTGTTAAGTATTTTTATCTGTTTTGATATATGTTGTTTGTGTTGTTTATCCATACCTGTTCAGTTTTAAGTGTGTTTAAGTTGGAGTGATGTTTATTGTTAACCTTGTTGTAACAAAAAGTTATTAATATATCAAAATCAAAGGTTACAAAAATTGAAAGAGTTACTAAATTATGATGCAGAGGTTGCTCCGAGATTGAGACATTTTTTCTTATTACTTCCACCAACACAAGTTCCGTCTGGCGTAAATGCCGACAATGTCTCCATAATTGCAACAGTCTCTGGTGCGTATATTTTAAGTGCCCATAAAAACTATGGATTTTTTTTTTGTATGAATCCTTCCAGTTGCCGAATACATGTTCAACAACCTTTGTCCTTGCAATCCATGCTTTCTTGTAAGAGGGAGTATAATTATATCGTGTGACGATATGAGATATCATTATACTCACCTTCACTTATGGGTCTTTGTTAATAAGCGGAAAAATGTCTTGACATATCAATTCAGCGCTTAATTTTCGGTGATCCTGTATAATATT
Source organism: Lathyrus oleraceus (assembly GCF_024323335.1). Classification (NCBI taxonomy): domain Eukaryota; kingdom Viridiplantae; phylum Streptophyta; class Magnoliopsida; order Fabales; family Fabaceae; genus Lathyrus; species Lathyrus oleraceus. Next base: position 416,655,438 of record NC_066580.1, on the reverse strand, counting down.
AGTGGCAATGCAACTGTGAGGTGGGTCTATAGAAGTTATCTCCCAAGAATCCCTTCTCTTCCTGTGAGATGCAGCCAACCGAAACTTGCAAGTAATATTACGATATTCAATGACATACTTTCTCGAATTAGTGTGTTTCACAGTAAAATCAGTAGAGTTATCCATGTGAATTTTTTTGATAGCTCGCACACATTCTTCTTTAGTGCGGAACCTGTCTCTCACTTTTAAGTCACCATCGGATGTGTCACCGTGGATAGTAGCTCTAGTATGCATGTTATGTATTTACCTTTATTAAGACATGTAGATAGAATAAGAAGTTATAATTAGGGGTCCGCTTGTTTCACTTATCTTTATAGATCTCTGTGTAAAAATGTACACAAAGACACATCTATATTTTCTGAATGTGTTGTTTTGCTCCAAGTATGGGGTTGGTCCAGACTACCGTCTCTAGTGCCCGTCAACCACAACCCGTTCACATTCTCGTATGCACAAAAATAAGTTCTTAACAATGGATTATATTTACTTACTTTATCGATTATTATCTCTAAATAATATATTTACTTTTTTGGTGCAGATGGTCGGCTCGTGGTATGAGTTATAATAAATGTCCTAGACATTATATTACCCAACATCACAATCTCTTGGATCACCTTCGACCAGCAGATGTATTTCCATTAACCAAATTAATTCGTAATAATTTGTTTTTTTAATATCACTCATTTCATAATCTAATATATTTTAGCATTTCAGTTTATTTGACGTACATATCTAAACTGGGATCATGACCATGAAATCAATGAATAAGATGCAGTTGTTTGGACTGCAAGCATACCGATCATAAGGTTCACCACTCTAGAGATGCACCATATTGACAGTGTTATATTGCATTTCGGTATGCTTCAACACATCCATATCCCCCGAAAAACCTCAGAGAATTGCATCTACGAAATGTTAATAACCAATGGAACTTTAACCCTTGGCAAAGCTTCGCTAGATCTGAGTGTCGAAAACGGAAGCACCGACAAGACCATGTCTTAACTAACGATGTGATGTCAGCCGAAGAAAAACCAACTCTTAATTATATGGCTTGGTACAGATCGGTTGGATTTGAGTTCCTCGCCAAGGATATGTACCTATACGATCCACGCCAGGTAACTTACACACAAGAAGATTCAACATCTAACCTCCGACAACATTGTCAGACCGGTTACTCACAACTCCCTACCCGTCAAAACTTTCGACCCACAAATAGACAAATCTACGACCTTAACATGCCAAACACCCAAACACAATACCAAGATCATACCCCGTACCACAACCAACAAAAAAATCATCATCAAGACACCAAACATCGTTATGCATCCAACATATCACCCTATCATAGCCACCTTAGCCAAAACACTCAGCGATCATTTAACACCAATTGTCCCTCCTCCTATTATATCCAAGAAGTCCAAACATCATAAAACCAAAATATGCAACAACCATATGACTACCAAACACCACAACAATCATTTCAACCTTTCCTCGACGCATAATTCACACCAATGTCGCCCTGCAATCGTCCTGGCCGCCCTCCAATAACTCAAACACAACTCAACTACTATGACATGGGTCACGAACTCAGCTATGGCGGTAGCACTTCATTGCATACACAAAACTATGTGGATTTGTCTGAATATCTTAGAGAATCTTCTGCAGGTGGTGGTGATGTTCCAGGGGCCTCAAATCCTCAAACACCTGGGGTGAATCAGCAACGTGGGTTAGAGTCACACGTTCGGGTAGTTAGGGGATGTGGTACCGGAGGTCGGTTAGGTCATCCCGGTCAACGACATTAATCTTTTTGGTATTCGTATGTAAACGCATATTAATATTAATATCAATTGATCTGATTTTGAATTTTTATATAAAATATACATTGTTTTAAAAAAAATACACAACACACATAGGTGTCAGACCAATTGGCGTCTCCTCTTAAACCTAACACATAGATCATGCGTCAATTCATCTGGCACCAATTCTTCAAAGTGAGTCATTTTGGGAAATTATCTGAAATGTGGATTATTTTAAAAAAAGTTATTTGAATTAAAAAATCACATTTTATAATAATCACTTGCTAAATGTCAATTGTAATTTATTCTAAATGTTGTATTTTATTCAGATATTTAAAAAAAAAAAAGAAATATACATAGTTCTTAACACTCATTGAATTTTTTTAAAAAGTACTAATTTATAAATAACAATTTATTTACTTTAATGTAAAATACAAATAAATATTGAATTTAATTGATATACACGGATAGTGTAAAGATTTTTTATACTGTCAGTTAATTAGAACCATTGATTTATTTAAAATATTTGACTTTTATTTTAATCATTTTAAAAGTAATACAAACGGATGATTGTGATGTATTGACAATGTAAAACTTTTTACACTGACAGTGCATAACAATTAATCTCAGAAATATTATTATCGGTAATTGAATCATAAATCTACAACTTACACTAGTCAAGCATCCTCATTGAAATTATGTAAGTATTTAGTTTTTAAAAAAATATTTTTAATGAACTCATTAAAATATAATAGTTACATATGACATTCTATAATAATCCCTTCCTATATGTCAATTGTAATTTATTCTAAAAGTTATATTTTATAAAGATACTTTTTTTTTAAAAATAATTTAAAGCCATATACATAATTCTTAACACTCATTAAGTTTTTTTTAAAATAGTTAATTTATAAATATTAATAATTTATTTTGATTAATAAATAAATATTATTATTAGAAATTGAACTCTAAATCTACAACTTTTATATATATATATATATATATATATATATATATATATATATATATATATATATATATATATATATATATATTATAGATTTAGAGTTCAATTTCTAATAACAATATTTATTTACTAATATAAATAAATTATTAATATTTATAAATTAACTATTTAAAAAAAAATTAATGAGTGTTTATATTAATAAATAAATATTGTTATTAGAAATTGAACTCTAAATCTACATATATATATATATATATATATATATATATATATATATATATATATATAATATATATATATATATATATATATATATATATATATATATATATATATATATATATATATATATATTATATATATATATATATATATATATCTATATATATATATATATATATATATAGAGAGAGAGAGAGAGAGAGAGAGAGAGAGAGAGAGAGAGAGAGAGAGAGAGAGAGAGAGAGAGAGAGAGAGAGAGAGAGAGCGAGAGAGAGAGAGAGAGAGAGAGAGAGAGAGAGAGAGAGAGAGAGAGAGAGAGAGAGAGAGAGAGAGGAGAGAGAGAGAGAGAGAGAGAGAGAGAGAGGAGAGAGAGAGAGAGAGAGAGAGAGAGAGAGAGAGAGAGAGAGAGAGAGAGAGAGAGTATTCTCCTTGAAATTTATGTAAGTGTTTAATTTTTAAAAATGTATAATTAGTCATCAAGTCCCTTAATTTTATTTAATGTTCCGTTTTAGTTTTTTAAATCACAAATGTTACGAGTTAGTCATTTACCTTCACTTTCATTACCGTATTTGATCCATTCCGTCAACTTCTAAAGAAAAGAATCGTTAAGTTCTGATGACGTGATCTGAGTCATCATATGTAGTTAGAAATTGACACACTATTTAAATCGCGAGAGTTTTATTTTCGAGGGAACCTCACAGTTTAAACATTGTGTCGGTTTTTAACTGCATATACTAACTCGAATTTGTATCAATGATCTTACTATCACATCACGTCATTAACATTTAAATTTTTTTTTGTCAAAATTTGACGGAAAGAACCAAATCAGATAGAGAAGAGAAGTTAAAGAACTAACTTGTAACATTTTTTTAGTTATGAGAATAAAACATAATTAAGACACTAAAACATATATTAAGCTTTTAAAAAACTATTTTTAAAAGATAAAGTTTTCAATTGAGCATGTAATTTTTAATTAACACGTAAATCATATTAGGGGGCATATATATTCTATAAAATACTACCTCACAAATGGAAGTTAGAAAACACAATAAATCCTATAAAAAAGTTAAAATTAAAATTCAAACAAAAACTAATGATCCCACAAATTCAATTTAAATATTAAAAGAATCATTATATTTTTTCTTATGTTCTATCAAGTAAATTTTATTTGATTTGTTTAAATGATGAAAATCAAAAGAGGAATGAACATCTATACGAATTCTTTAAAATAAAACGTTTACTTATGATACATTATTGATGAATTTATACGACACTTTTTTTTAAAGGTTGGGACAACTTTCTGGAGCGTTTTATTTTGGTGAGGCCTTACATTTAAGATGCTCACTTTTTCTTCTAATATAGTCCTTTTGAATTTTCTCGCTCTTGTAAAGGCAAATTCTTGAAATACTGGGTTTGGTCTCAATTCGATCATGAGCCTCATTTCTACGGTGTCAAACTGAACTCTCTTGCTGATGAGGAAGTTATGATGAAGAGTGGCCTAGAGACTTTATACTAGGGACTTGGTTACGTAAAGGGGTTTGGCCCTACTGAAGTTTCATCTTCCTTTTAGAGGAAAAAATCTATTGATATTCGTGCTATTGTGAGTGTAGTCGGTCGTCCGAAAAGGAAAGAGATCTTTGGTGAGGATGGAGTTCTTTCTTTTTTATTAACCTATATGTTTGTACTTGCAGATGAAATGAGCTCTTTGTAGAAGGTTTATGCCATTGCCACTACTCAGGGTGTCAACCTTGTTCCGCTGACTCGGGCTGCTACGCCCGCTCCTACAACTCCTGTCTCATCCTTCGATGTCAAGGCTTCCCCAGCTTCCTTTGGGGATGACCATCTTACTCTTATTTCTTCCACTTTGAATATAGAGGATCAACCATGGTCTTCCACTACCTGGGGAAAAAGAGTCTGGGATCAGGACGAGAGTCCCCTTTTGGATGAAGATTCCCCTAAACAGACTCTTCTTTTCGGGGGTTTCGCTTGAGGATCAACTACTCCTCTCCTCAAACGGCTTGCCATCTTTCCTTCCTGGATTCCACGGGCTCTCGGGGAAGCCTAGTATTATGTCTGAGGAGGACCTGACCTATCTCCAAAATCTTCCTGAGGCAGACAAGATGGAGGTTTTTTCTTAGGCTACCTTTTACACTTATTAGGTGGCTTCTCTATTTTCATTAGATGTTGTTGATCAAGGCAATGGTTTGGCCATGGGAAATCCTTCCAATGAAAAGGATGCCTAGAAGGGGAATTGAGAAGCCTTAGGGAAAAAGTGATTTAAGTTTTAAGAGGAGACATCTATTAACCGGGAAAAGGTTTGTTATGTAGAGGCATTTTAGGAGGAGGCGAAGTTCCATAACTCTCCTTCCATTTTGGTTGCCCAAATTGCTGAGTTGGAATATTACTTAGAAGCAAATAAGAAGCACCGTTATGAGACAATTGTTATCGTTACAGAGGTGAATTGTCGTGTTGATTGGGCTCAAAACTCCCTTCAACGAGAGAATGAGTATCGTTCTGAAGATCAGAGAGCTCGTGATGGTCAAGTGGCTAAGCTGAAGGAGAGCATCTGGAAGTCTCTTCAACAGACTTTCATGAATGTGTATGGAGCTTTCAACCAGGAAGTAGACATGGTGAAAGGATTCCAGCCAGACATCCCCATTCCCAGCATAGACCTAGACCCATTCAAATTTTTTCAGGATGGGGCTTTGGTGGACAACCGTGGTGCATCGTCCTAGAGCGAAAAGGCTTAGATTTCCTTCCTTTTTGTTTGTAATATTAGCGGGGCTTTATGCCTTTGAAAATATAATAATATTTATATATTTTACCTTTATGCTTGGTACCTTCACTTAAATTCTTGTGCATGGTATGTTTTATTCTCCTTTTTGGTCCTTCGGCCCAATGTATGGGTTATGGGTCTCTACGCTTTGGCATGATTGGAGAGTTCTTGTTGCATCAGGACTTAATCATCACGTCTGTACCTTTGAATTTTTTCATCTCATGTGCACTACTAGCGTTTGGCGTGTCTATTAAACTATGTGATACCAACTTAAGTTTCGTTGTTACTAGCTTCAATTAAGAATGGTTGGTTTTGTTTTTCAATGTTACTAGGAATCATCTTAGACCAAAGGTAAGGTTCCTATCCATGCCCCCAGGTTTGTTTTAGTTTGGAGTGGACGTATCCAGGCTCCACCTCCTACGCTTTTGGAATGGCTAGTTCTTAAGAGGGGCATCAGCTACGATCGAAGTGTATTCGCCAAATGTGGAATCTGCCTTGGAAAAGCGGATTACGCCATCCTGTAGAGGGTTACAAGAACCTTTGTGTTTGCAATGTTTTTCATCGTTAGCAAATTAATTATCAAAATAGTGAAACTTTATGGAATACTTGTCTTATCGAGATAGTCGTAGCGGAAATGTATTTTTCTTCTTTTTTACTCATTCTTTGACCAAGTGCGCAAATGGTTTGTTATCATGTAAGTGTATACCAGTCGGGTTCACTTTACATGAATATGAGTCTTGGATGTCGTGGACGCAATCCTCATCTTTAGAGGTCAGCATGTCGTGGACGCAGTCCTCATCTTTAGAGGTCAGTCGAATGCGCCTATCTCTCAAGGAGTCACTTCCATGTACCTTTGTTCGAGGATTGATGCATGGTGGCCAAAGTCTTTGTATCTATCTTGTCTGCCCACGGCCGTAGAGGCCAGGTTGTCTTTGGATGACCGCTTTTGGTTGTCTCTTTTAGGTGGTCAGCTGAGTTGTTCATCTCTTTTGTTTCTTTACTTTGGGATTGTTGTTTGTCTCCAATGATTCTCCTAAATTCAGTTATTAGTATGATAGAGAGGGATGTCGAAGAATACCTTCATGGATCTGGATAGACTAGCCTCAATTTAGCTTTCTTTGAAATCACAGTTTGATAAGGAGTCAGATTTCCCGATGGGTTCTCCAATATGTCTCTTTACGATCGGTGTAGATTGAGTCTAGTTTTTCTTCTATGTTATACTATTTCCTAAGGATTTGGCAAATCCGAGGCGTTTATCTTGTTGACATGAACCTACTAAGGGTGTCTTTGATGGTGTCCCCACACGAAATTACCATAAACCTAGGAAGACCTTTCTCCTGTGTGTTTTTTCCTATTAAGGGTGTAAGGCCTGTTATTCCACGAGGATAGGCTATCGAATTATCAAAGATCAACAAATCTCTTTCATCGTATGTATTCATATCTGAATGACAAAATTTTGATTATTCGAATGCGTCGGGTCATGAGTTGTTACAAGAAAGTGATTAACCCAGAAAGAGGGGTATGATTCATAGATGAGTGCTTAACCATGAGAAAGGTATTAACCCATGAAGTGTATGGATATCCAAAGAGAATTGTGTTTGGACTAAAGAGAAACGACATTGATTGTTGAGGTGTTATTTATGGGGAAGAAAGTTTGGAAGTTATTTGATTTGAATTGAACTAAAGTCTAGGAACGGAGGCGGATAATTTGAACAACTGGGTCAAACGTCCCGTATCCAAAGATATTCGAATAAGGATAGAAATATTCTCTCTCATTCTTCTCCAATGTTTAAGGATTGTGGCGCACAATTCGCATCGTAACTAACAAGTGTTTACAAGAGAATAGTTGTTTTGTTTTGCAAAGGCAAGGTGTGATTGAATGATGCTCATCAATGATCAAGGTCCTAATGTCCAAAGTCTTCAGAGTCTTGAATGTACAGTCTTGAACTTAAGCTTGACTTGAAGAATCAGATACAAGTGCAAAGGTCTTAATTCAATCAAGTGATCAAGAGACTTACGATCACTCAATTCAATGAGTCCTAAGGGAATCAGGAACTTGTTCATGACAATAGTCAAGAGAAAGTCCAATATCAAGTGTAATTAATTGATCAAGGATGAACTTGATCAATTAACCAGGGATCATGATCATATTAAAGACCTATTAAGCACATGGATTATTTAAGAACTAAAGTCATCAAAAGTTAGGATTAATATGCATAAAACTTAATCTTCTAATGAATTTTAATTGAAAAATTAAAGAGAAAATCTAAATATAATTCTAATTAATACCTAATTAAAATCTAACATCTATTAAACTAATTTTCAATGTGTTTTATAGGTATTTTTTTATGTATTTTCATGAATTGAAAATGTATGCGAAGAAAGTATGACAAAAGAATTAAATAAGAAGAAAACAAAAATCAATAATACATAAATGTCATTTTGCAGGGAGGTGTAGTGGCCATAAGTGTGTATGGCCTAGAAAGAAGGCGTTCGGCTTTATGTGAAGGCCCAATGACACATTGTTGTTGATGTTTTCATTCAGCAACTGATGTATAACGAAATTGGGGTGTAGGAAGTGGATTTATGGGGTTAGTGGTGAGCTAGGACCAACACGAAGCAAGTCAAGGGGAGTGAATCTCCAGAAATGTTTCATTTTCACTTTTCAACTTGTATCAATTCTCTCTCCCTCTCTTAAACGTCTCTCAACGGAGCTTGCTCCGTCGTGCCGGAGACGGGGGAGCTGATCTAAAGTGGCCATTAACACTACCATTCAAACCCTCTCAACGTCCTCATTCTCAATCTTTCATCAATAAAAAATTCTCCAAAATCGAACCAAAATAGTTAAGAACCCTAACAATTGAAATCAAAATTAAATGGAGGTGGATGGGAATCAGAGCAAGCAACCATAAAATTTGACCCCCCTCTCCCTTGAAGCTACATTATGGTAACTTGTTTGAGGTAAAAAGAAGGAGGAAGCGAAGGACACCAACCTACAGAGTCGAGATTCACTCCGGTCACTGTTGAAGATTGAAGAAGATGATTATGAAGGGAAGACCAGAGGAAAAGAGAAAACCAGGTAACTTTCGAATCCTTTGCTTTTCCTTGTGATGTCCTTTTATTTTTCTTCTTTGTACGTAGCCTGTAGGATGAGAATTCTTATTTTTGTTGATGTATGTGTGTGAGCATAGGATAGGAGAATGTCTAATGGTCAGTTGCAGCAAGCTTCAAGGTGAAGCTTGCTCAACAATGGTGAGATTGAGCTTTAGTGAGTGGTGAGGTGATTAGAGAGTGATGACTTGTAGAAAGAGTGGTGATTTGCAGAATGAGAATGGTTGAATGAAATTGAAGATGGAATGGTTTTTATATAGATGAATGATTGTAACTACTAGAACAAGATTTGGTTATGCATATATACCTTGAGTTTTGATGTAACAATGTTGCATTTGTGTGAGAATAATTTTGGTACCCTAATAGTTTGTTATTGTGTAACTTTAACAGCCAGTTCTGATTTCGAGTATATGATGTTCAAAGTCATCAGTTTCTAAATAATGAGTTTCAATTCCACTTATGCGTCAGTTATAAGAAGTTCTGAAAGATGTTCAAAATTTGTTGGTATGTTAATTGGTTAGTGAAGGTTATGGATCTTTAAATGCAATACCATCCTAATTGGGATGCTACTTGTTTAGGTTACAGTGTTATGCCAAATGTGTTCATGTTTTAGCAATGCATTGAATGATTGGGCTTGATTGTGATAATGTGCATGAGTGTTGATTGTAGTATATTTATACTTATGCATTTCCATGTTTTAGTTTGATTATTTTTCCCTTTTAATGTGTTTTTATAATTTATATTATTTTTACACTTATTTGTTTTTTGCAGTTTATTTTCAGCATTAGAAGTCTGCACGAATAAATTCATAACTGGAGATAGGAGTATCGGATCGAGGCGTGCTACCAGACGTTGGAAAGCTAAGAGAAAGAGCTAAGACTTTCATGAAGAAATCAGAAGCTAATTTGGACTGTAGCATGGTTGAAAAATCCGTTGAAGCCTTCAGCACTAGATTTATATTTTGTGTTGGGTTATTTAGTTTGGGCCTGGGTTATGTTTTGACCAAATTAGGTTTATTCTACTTCTCCTATAACTGAGCAGCCGAAAACAGTACGCGGTATCACTATTCACGAAAATTTGAAAGCTTGTACGAATTCCATGGAGAACTAATCCCTCTGATTCGATATGCCGTAATTCAGGTTCCAAAACTTGAGATTATTATAATGTTAATTTTAGTTTAATTCCTTTCAATGATATTTTGTGTTCTTGTATGCTTAATTCGATTGCATGAAATATATTGATTCAATTTGGTTGATTGTATGATCCTAACTTAGGCACGTCACGTTTGCTTAATTCATTTTTGTGTCTGATCAATCATGTTTGCTTAATCCATGAAAACTTATCCCGTTTGCTTAATTCGGACAATAGGCATACATCTCACCAACTTCACCGTGCTTGTCATTGAGTTTGTATCCAAATAGGAATAGACAATCCGTTTAGGGTATTAATTGAGTTCATAACAGCTTATTTCAAGAATTGCTTTTAATAATCACTTTTTCTTAACCAAACACCAAACCAAACAACCCCCCTTAATTCGATTGACCTTTGGATAATTATAATCAAGAATCCTTGTGAGAACGATATCCGAGTTACAATTGTCGTCGTACTACATTTTTGAAAAACACTCGTTTTGACCCGCGCGCGACAACGAATCAAATTGGCGCCGTTGCCGGGGATTCTTGATTATATTAATAGTCTTTAGAGTCATAGGTTTAGTGTCTACGCGTCTAGGTCCCAGTTTCCTCACGGTTCTGCCCAACTCGCGTTTTAGAGTCCAAAAAGTGAAAAAAATCGGTATTTGGGAAAATTGCGTCTGATCGAAAATTTGTTCCTCTTTTTTCTATTTTTTATGAATTTTTTACTATTTTCATAGAGCTGAAAAAAATTGAAAAAATTCTCAAAATTATATTTTTAAGTCATTAGATTAAATTCGGTGTCACTTTATTTTTCTGAATTTATTTTGATCAATTCCCTTCTTTGTGTTTGTTTTTGACTTTTAGGGACATTGTCGGCATTTTGAATATTGTTGTTGCATTGCTGTACGTTAGTCTTGGCTACTAGGTCTCGCTGTTCTGAACTTGTTGCTTTTGATCCTGAAGTAGAGAGAACTTTGCACACACAACGTAGAGCAGTCCAGGCTAGTTCATCACCCACAATTGAGTCTGATACTGAGTCCGACTATTTGCATAACTTGTTTGCTTCTGATTCTGAACTTGTTTTTGAAATGGATGACAATAGAACCTTAAGGCAATTGGCTGCACCTGATGTGAATTATAATGGCTTGTGTATTGAATATGATGTTGTTGCTGTTCCTTTTGAATTAAAATCAGGTTTAATACACTTGTTGCCCAAGTTTAATGGTCTTGCAGGTGAGGATCCGCACAAACATTTGAAAGAATTCTAGGTGGTATGTTCTACACCATTGAAGCCTGAAGGGATCACTGAAGATCACATCAAACTTAGAGCTTTTACTTTTTCATTGCAGGGTGCAGCAAAGGATTGAATATATTATCTCGAGCCAAATTCAATTGCAAGCTGGAATGCCCTGAAAAAAGTGTTCTTAGAGAGATATTTTCCTGCCTCCAGAGCTGCCTCGATAAGAAAGGAAATTTGTGGTATTAGACAGAGTAATGAGTTATTGACCGAGTATTGGGAGAGATTCAAACACTTGGTATCCAGCTGCCCTCAGCACCAGATCACCGAGCAACTACTCATTTAGTACTTTTATGAGGGTTTGGTACCAATGGATAGGAACATTCTTGATGTTGCTAGTGGTGGAGCACTTGTTGATAAGACTCCAGTTGCTGCCAAAGCCCTTATCGAAAATATGTCCCTTAATTCCCAACAGTTCACTACTAGAGACAATTATGTGCAAAGCAAAGGCGTGAATCAAATTCAGGTTTCTTCCAACAAAGCTTTAGAGACCAGAATTGACGAGCTCACTGCCTTAGTCAAACAGCTGGCAGTAGCAAAACCTCAAACAACAACCGTGTGTGGTATTTGTACTTCTCATGAGCACCCGACCGATACTTGTCCTAGTCTGAGAGACGAGTCCATTACTGAGTTGCCTCAAGCTTATGCAGCCAACCTTTACAATCAAAACAAGTATAATAATACTCCTGACCTGTCCACCAACAAATACCATCTTGTAGCAGGGTATTCGTTACCTTTAGATTTATTGACTAAATCAAAAGTAAATCATACAATTCGAGTTGCCACCGCACTTCTATTTATCCAAAGGAAAGGTTAGAAAGCGAACAAAAATCGAGAAGTTTTATCAAATCAAAAACTAATAAAAATGTCAGAGATCTGGGTAAGGGGGTTGGTTATGCAATGGGAAGGTTTTAAGCACCCAAAACATCCTTAGTACTCTAAGGGAGCCCTTTTTAAAAATGTTGTAAGGTAGGTTGGTATTTGTGAAAAATATTTGTGCAAACATGATTGGGAAATGAGAAAAGAATATACAAGTTATTTACAATTTTATGTTTGAATGGTTAAACACATTGCCTACGTACCATCTTAAAAAAGATTAGGATCAAAACCTCGTAGTTCGGGGTAAAAATCTCAAAAGAAGTTGGTGAATTGATTGCTCAAAAGCCTTAAGGTCTTTTGTTATCAAAGGGAGAAAACTCAACCTAAAACCACAAATCCACCATGTGAGGAGAGCTTCAACATGCTAGTGAGGGGTTAACCCTATAATAAGCATGAAAGTCTTATAGTCCATCACTAAGGATATAGGTGAGTATCATATCAACCTCTAGGACAACTCAAACCTAATAGTTAATGTTTATGAAAAAGCTTTGGAAAAAGTGGCCATTGAAACCACAAAAACAATTGAGTGAGTTGTATTTACAAATGAAAAGTATTCACAAAATAAGGTCAAAGTTGACTTAAGATTCAATTCAAAATAAGTGTTATGAAAAGAGTTTGAAAAAAATCAAAGGCATAGTGCCTAGGTTTCTAATTTTGAAAACAATGGTAATGTTTGCACAAAAATTTGGCTTCGTTTAGAGTGGAGGTAAGAAGAGAATGGCTAGGTCCTAAACATGCAAGGATAAGGGATGAGAAATAAAACCACATGGAGTTCCCTTCTTGAGATCATAGTGATGATCCAAGTTATTCCCTTTCCTTTGGAATTAGCAAGCAATAAGCAAATAACTCAAGCAATCAAGCAAACAATCAACCAAGCTCCTAGGAATCTTCCAATTGGCTTTTGTATCTCTCACTTTGGATGCTCATGATAATGGTTCCTCTAATTGGCTCAAGTTTGGGATCCCTAGCACAATAACACACAAATCAAAAAGTTCCATAATTCAATAGAAAGAATGGACAAGAGTGAGTTTAGAATTAGATCCTTTTGATGTCTTCTTCAAGATTAAGCATTCTAAAGGCATGAGGCCTAGTTGCTCTTTGACAATTTATAGCATTCTAAAGGCATGAGGCCTAGTTGCTCTTCAAACTCCATTAGCATAGGTAAGGTCCTAAATCTAAGTCCTTTTTCCATTTGCATTGGGTTCACACAAGCAAAACAAAACAAGCACAATAGTATATACACAATAATGTGCTCAAGTGAGCAAAAGGCAAATCGCATTAACATAAACATGAGCTCAAGTGAGCAAAGGGCAAAGGCAAATGAATTAATGTGCAAGAAATTAAATTGCATAAAATTAAATTGCAAGAATTAAATGCTTGAATTAAAAGTTAGTCATTAGTAGTTAGTGTTAGTGTGCCATAAGGAAATTTAGCGCTATGTTAAGCAATCATAAGTGGACTAATGTAGTAGTCACACCTATCTTAGGTTGGTCAATAAAACTATAGGCAACAAACACAAGTTAGAGACCATGACTAGTAAGCCAAGCTCCTACAACTTGCCATGCCAAAAGAAAAGAAGAATGATCTTGTATGGGTTTAGGTTTTTTGCTTGACTAAGAAGCAACCTATCTCTAATGCAAAGCCATTCACTTGATCTTTGATCAAGATGAATTAGATTTGAATCAAAGAAGGTTAAGCCCCTCATATGTCAAGGCTAACCACCAATCATTAACTCATTGATCAAAAAGAAAAAGAAAAAGAAGAAGAAGAAATGGAAATGTACATAATTGAAAGTCAAATGACATAAGCAAAATACATTGACCAAATGTAAATGGAATCAACATCAATCAATGGTAAGCAGAAGCAAGATGAAGCTTGGAAGTCAAGAAACAAATCAAATATTTTTGGTATTTTTGAGAATTAAAATAATACTTGAATTAAAATTAACAAACAAAGGTCAAACTTCAAATCCATTTCAAATAAACTTGGAAAAGTCCATATGGACCATCATAAGTTCAACATGGTCAAACAAGGTTTGATAAAAAATTTCATCATTTTTAGAAACCAGAAACTAATTTGAAACAATAAAAAATGAATAAAAAATAACATAATTGTACTAAAGTCTCAAATAAATCTCAAATCAATTAAGAAATTGATGAGAATATTTTTCATGGATTCATCATCATTCAAAGATGTTAAGAAAATATTTTTGGCATTTTTGAATATTGGAAACTATTTTAAATGAATTAAAAATAACCAGAAAAGAGAAAATTCATAAAAAATATTAAATGACATCATAAAAAATATTAAAAATCATTTTTAGAAACTAGGATTAAAAAGAGATATAATGCAATTGGTCCCATATTTTTTGGATTTGAAATGAAGAAGATATGAATTTTTGAAATAAAATGAAATAAAAGAAAATAGAATGAAAAAATCAGAAATTAGAAAAATCAGGAGGCGTTGGATCACATTCATTAATTGACGTTTCCAATTTGAAGGTTCTCAGGCACGCGCTCATGATGGACCATAGTCAAAGGAGACACACGCTGCATTATTGGAAGTCATAACATTGCATGGCTCAGATTAAATCTGGAAATGAGATTCAATGGCTAAGGACTCAGCCACGTGGAGACGATTCTGGAAACCACTGTCTTCTCTGGTGAGCTTCACCGTCCGGCCAGAATTTGCAGGTTTTAAAAGTTCATTAAAATGCACGATCCTTATATCATTAGAAAGCTGGGGTGATGTACATCACCCCTGTGCCATTGGTTTCTACTCTAGACTCTCATAGAAGGAGAAATCTGAGATAGAAATTCATGGTGTTCAAACTGAACTTGATCAATTCATGAAATTAAATGCACAAATCAATTGCCTCTCACATGAGGACTTCAGAGGAACCAACAAACACAAGAAATGAGCAAGATCCAGGGAGTTTCGAATCAAAAAAGTTTGAACAACAACCTTTGAAGTGCAGCTTTACAAGGCACGATCTCTTCCAATTCTTTGATGCAGTGTGATCTTGAAATGGCAATGGAGCTAGGCTAAGGAATTGAAGCTCAATAATCAACCGGTGTAGTTGAAAATTGAACTTGAAAATTGAAAGAGAAAAGCAAAAATTCCTTTTAGTGAAGGGTAGGGATTCCGTTCTGCAGCAATTTAGGCGCCTTAAGGTTGGAATTGAATGAAGCCAGACATGTGTATTTATAGCAAGAGGTGATGCAAGCAATGACAAACTCGTGTGCATGTGGAATGAGGGCCTCCATGCATGGGCCTGTACAGGCACATGGGAGGCCCAAACTTGATGGCAAATGAAAGCTAAAGTGTAATTGAAGTGTTTTGGACGTGCAAATTTCATGGCATTGGCTTGTGCACAAAGTTTTCACATAGTTTCCATAAATGAACACAAATCTTCTCCTCTTTGAAAATACCATTTGCCAAATTGAAACATAGCCATGTGGGTAATGGTTGGGAAGGTCTTGAAATGAGGAACAAATGTTATGTTGAACAAAAATCCATTTGGATTTGGGAAATTTATGAAAACTGATCATGAAGTTCAAGGTGTAAAACATGTGTATGTGAATATTGCCAAAATGGACCAATTTCAAGCCCTTTTGTTTCAATTATGCAAGCCTCAAATGACAAAAACTTAAACATAAAATTTGTATATATTTTCAAGACAATCAACTTGGACTTAAAGTTTGCATCATTTGTATTTTTGATGAGAAAGTTATGGGCACTTGAAGTTGGACTTTTTCACATTTCAATGACTTTGGTCCAAAGTGACCTATAATGCTTTGTATTATTACATGTATTTATTTTAGGATTATTAAATTTTGTACAACATAACAAATGAATTAGACATCTTCTAATTTCCAACTCATTTGATCCCACCTCAAAATCATGAAAAATGAGTGAGTTAGGCCCTTGGGAAGTTGACCCAAAATTAGGGTTTCAGTTAAAATGACCTATAATGTTTTGAAATGAATGATGACCTTCCAGGCTTCAAATAATTTTTTTATGAACATGAAAGTTTTTAATATGGTTCTTAAGAACATTTTCTTTCTTGGTGTCATCTTCATTTGACAAACACATCAAAAGTTAGGTCTCAGTGGATTTCAAAATAGTTAGATGAATTGACTGATCAACTTCTCAAGTCCAAACTTCAAATCTTGATGAATTGATGATTGAGGACACTCAAATAGGATCATATATGCATAAAATGATGAATTAAAGAACTTACCTTGATTTTATTTGATCATGGGTTGAGGTTACTTCATGAGCAAGGCAAAGTCAATGCACAGTTGAATTAGGTTTTCCTTGGGAAACAATCCTTAAGACCTTTGGTTTATCTTGATCAAATTGACAAATTGAGATACTTGGGAGGCATATATGATGATTGAGAGCTTTATGAACCATTGTCATGCTTGCTTTCAACTTCATCTGGCCACATCAATGAGCATAGGGGTCTCCTAGGAGCCTTGGATCACATGATTGCTCAAGCTACAAAACAAAGTTAGTGACATATTTTTGTGCTTTTGGTTAGTAAACAAAATAAGAAAAGCAATAATATACAATTCAAGCATGCTTGGTGGTCTCAAACCAACTCACACAAGTCCCAACCCAAAGGTTAAGGAGCCAAGATGCTAGGATCCTTGAGGCAAATGCAATGTGCAATGATATGATGCCATGAGGGATCTTAGGGTAAAAATTAGGGTCTTACAGATGCCCCTATTTAAGGTCATTCTAGCCGGAGATATGAAGGTTAAAATCTTCGTCTTGACGAGGTAGAATGGGCTTAAATAACAAAGAGACAAATTTTGGTCCCTAAGAGACCTCGTGATGCACATGTATGTATGCAAAAGGTAATAATCTGTGGGGATATATGTCCACAAAGGAAAAAGAAATCAGGAAAAACTGAAAATCCATAGAAGTTATACACTCAGAAATGGGATAGAGACTCTGGGGATTTTACTGGAGAATAAAGGGGATAAAATGCGTGAACAGGTCACAAATTGAAATTTGCTAAGAGACACAAAGGGATTCCATGAAAATAAATCAATGAAAGACTCGAGATGACGCAAAGATGCATGTATTGAGGAATATGCCAATACAGCAGAACTATCCACAAAGGATACTTCAGATAAAAATCCGGACTCAGGTGGGGAATGTCCACTAAGGGACTCAGCTGAGGAAACAACAAATGAGGTATCACCGGTTACTGGGTAATAAGCTCAAGGAGACATGTGATCAAGACACCGGTATAAGGGTGAGAGAACAACATGCTCGGGGAGAAAGAATATCTAAGACTGGTATAAGGGTGAGAGATATCAATCATCCAAAACATCTGAGGAAACCTAGAAGGTATATTTCGACTCAGGAAAATCTGACTTCACAGGGGACAAAAGTCATAATAGGGAGCAGAAAGGAAGGAACACCAGGGATACCGGTTACTAGGCATATAATAGGTGACCAATCAGGCGTGAATTGGGGAATATTTCCAAGACACTCATCATCCGAAAGGAGGGCTGAAACAACAAACTCGATTACAGGATGGACATTCGATCCCATAAGGAAATACGAATCTTACTAACTGGGGAAGAAAAAGACTTCAACCTAAGAGCGCATGAGATATATTATCTATTACCGTCAGAACGTAGATAATATACTCGCATGGAAGATTATCCACAACCGGTTACTGGGTTAATAAAGGATAAATCGACCGAAAAGAAAGGACATCGGGATACCGGTTACTGGGTATAAACTGATGACCAATCAAGGGGAGAAACAATCATTTCTAGACAAGGGGAAATGAAAGATGACTCTCCGGGGATAAATTGCTTGATCAGAGCAATTATCCAAGAGATATATCACCAGTTACTGGGGAGATATACTCAAAATGAAGGAATATCAATACCGAATATTAGATAAAGATAACCAACAAGGAGGGGATTATATCTACCGGTTACTGGGTAGAAAATCACAGAAGAGAGTAACCGTCATCGATTAGGATGAACAAAAACAAGGTTAACTCTGCAAGGGGATAAAACTGGGGTTTACAACTATCGGTTACGGGGTAGAAAACCACAGAAATAGGACTTACAACTACCGGTTGCTGGGTAGAAGGCCACAGACTCCGCCGGGGAAAAGATGGACAATTACCGATTACTGAGCAATCATTCATCTAAACTACGGGGAAGTGCAGGGGAAATAACAAGAGGAGTCAATCTAGGAACAAACTAGAGAGACACAATGAAACAAAACTCAACCCAATAAGGATATAACTCAGGGGAGTAATTCCATCCCAATACATATTTTGGGAGGAAACAGAAATAATAATCATCCACGAGGACCTAACTCAGTGGGGAATATGGAAGAAAGGATAGACACTTTATGCCTATGGGGTTGACTCTATATGGAGAGATCAGACACCGACATCTGCTTGGGGAAATATGTATCACCAAATAGCAGGAGACAACAAACAAAGATATGTGGCAAAGAATGCAACATGAATATCTGAATGTTATAATTATGCATGTATATGCGTGGTCTATGTATGATTAATGCTGACAAACAAACATATCTAATACAAACAGGTCCAAGGATCAATGGACAGGACATTCGGTACTACATCTCAAAAGAGAAAGCCAGGCCCACTAGAGAAACATCCAATCTGGTGGGGGCAATAAATACTAGGAAACAACGATCTCCACAAGGGATAAAGGCCAATGCTGAGGATCAAACAGAGTCGCTGCCGGGAACAAAGACTACTGCTAGGGGAACAAGCAGGATCACCGGGGATCAGAGACCGCTGTCGGGAATGAGCAAGGGATCATAATCACCAAAGTTGGGGATCTTCCAACAAGACAGAGACAAGGATAAGATCAGACAGAGAAGAACTATACTGGGGGTCTTATCAGAAGGTGATGTGGGATTCTGTGGGGAACAACCACCAAACAGAAGCACATCAAACAACATTCACTTCTAATCACGGAAGGAAATATCTCTGCTATGGAGAAGGAGAAACTAGTCACTCCGCTAGGGGAAGAAAACAATAAGTCCTTCTCAGAAGCTCCAAAGCCAAGTTAGGTTCAGGTGGAACCTTAGCTGGGGAAGCTAAACACGGATAAGATCCGCCATAGAGGCAACTCTACTGGGGAAATTATCAAGGAAAGATATGGAACTTTTGTGGGGACTAACCACCAAACAAAAGTTCCAATAACCATCACATTCCCTCAAATTGCTGGAGAACAAACCCTACCGAGGAGAAGGGAAACCATGCTCCACTGGGGATAGAAAATAAACATTTTCATTACCCACTCTGAAAAATTATCCAAGAAGGAGAAAGTAACAACAATCAGGCTCCGATCAAGCAAATCCACTAGGAAAAATGCTAATGATTGAACCGGGGACATCCTGTAGGCAATCAACAGGAAATAACCTGTTGGTAACCAACTGGGGAAGTCTAATGGGAGAAAACCTGCTGAGGACGAACGGAAGGCAAGCCCGTTGGAGATCAATGTATGCGAATCCACAGGGGATAAGCTACAAACCAACTGCTCATGAAGGGAGTTCCTGCTCACTCTGCAGGGGATTTCCAATTCGAATGAAGGAAAATCAAATTCCTCGAAGAAGATAGCATGCCAATTTATTAATTTATAAGGGATTTTAGGTTAATCCACATAAGGGATGACAACCATATAATTGAAAACACGGATGCTAGATCCAGTCTCACTGGGGCTAGAAGATTGAGACCAAACTCCAAACTCTCAGGGGATCTGGGTGGTGTATCACTTTCCCTTGCGCTCACTGAGGAGACAACCTGAAAGATGATGAAGAGGATAACAGATATGCTAGGAATATGAACAAATGTCTTACCCTTTTGGAGATCATACTATCCTTGGGAGAGCACTGAAGATGTCCCGATTATCATTTTCAATCCTTTATGAATGTTCACTTTGTTTAAAAACAAATTTATAAAAACTTTATTTGTTTAAAACAATGATATTTATCAATTAAGACATGCAAACATTTGTTGAACAGAAACAAATAAGAGTGCAAAGAATTGGATAAAGGCTCAAATTTATTTGATGGAATGGTAGTCTGCAAATGGCAAGACTCCATGGATCTTTACAAATTTGAAATTAGGGATATATATTGGAAAAAGGCTACATTGAACGTAATGACCATTTCTCCATCAACTCTGAATCCAATGTATTTGAAACTTTAGTTGACGATGACTGAGCGAAATTCTTTGATAGAAGACAGCTTGTAGAACAAAGTCTTGTCAGGATGCAGTTACTTGCCAAATCCCTAATTTTTGCCTAGATTGCCCCAGGGTGAGGTACTCAATCTAGCGGGATATATATATATATATATATATATATATATATATATATATATATATATATATATATATATATATATATATATATATATATATATATATATATATATATATATATATATATATATATATATATATATATATATATATATATATATATATATATATATATATATATATATATATATATATATATATATATATATATTATTTTTTATGTCTCTAACTTTTGCCTAGATCGCCCTTTCGGGTTTCCAATCCACCGAGACACTCATTTTTGCCTAAGCCGCTCTTTCGGGTTTTCAACTTAGTGAGTTATTCTGTTTTTATTTTAGGCGAAGTATTTCTTGACTGCATCTGAATTCACAGGACGAGTGAAATCCTCCCCATCCATAGTTGTAAGTATCAAAGCACCGCCTGAAAAGGCTCTCTTAACAACATATGAACCTTCATAGTTTGGAGTCCACTTGCCCCTGGAATCGGGCGCGAAAGACAAGACTTTCTTGAGCACGAGGTCACCTTCTCAGAACACACGAGGCTTGACCTTCTTATCAAAGGCCTTCTTCATCCTTTGCTGATACAACTGGCCATGGCACATGGCTGTTAATCTCTTCTCTTCAATCAAGTTCAACTGGTCATAACGAATTTGAACCCATTCAGCCTCAGTCAACTTGGCTTCCATCAAGACTCTCATTGATGGGATCTCAACCTCCACGAGTAGCACAACCTCCATGCCATAAACAAGGGAGAAAGGGGTTGCCCCTGTTGAAGTGAGGACAGATGCATGATAATCATGCAAAGCAAATGGCAGCATCTCATGCCAATCTTTGTACGTAATAACCATCTTTTGAATAATCGTCTTGATGTTCTTATTAGCAGCTTCAACATCCCCATTCATCTTGGATCTATAAGGAGAAGAATTATGATGTGCAATCTTGAACTCGCTGCACAGCTCTTTCATCATCTTGTAATTCAAGTTAGATCCATTATCAGTAATGATCTTATCCGGCACACCATAACGACATATGAGTTGATTCTTGATGAACTTCACAACCACCTGCCTGGTCACGTTTTCATATGGCGCCGCTTCAATCCACTTGGTGAAGTAATCAATTGCTACGAGAATAAACCTGTGACCGTTGGACGCTTTCGGCTCTATCATGCCAATCATGTCAATTCCCCACATAGAGAAAGGCCATGGTGATGAAATCACATTTAGAAGTGTCGGGGGAATATGAATCTTATCCGCATAAATCTGACACTTATGGCATTTCTTCACATATTTACAGCAGTCAGACTCCATTGTCAGCCAATAGTAGCCTGCTCTCAACATCTTCTTTGCCATGGCATGTCCATTGGAATGAGTACCAAATGAACCCTCATGGACTTAAGTCATCAACAGGTCTGCTTCGTGTCTATCCACGCATCTGAGCAAAACCATGTCAAAGTTTCTCTTATAAAGCACATCACCATTGAGGTAGAAACTGCCAGA
Organism: Lathyrus oleraceus; assembly: GCF_024323335.1. Taxonomy (NCBI): domain Eukaryota; kingdom Viridiplantae; phylum Streptophyta; class Magnoliopsida; order Fabales; family Fabaceae; genus Lathyrus; species Lathyrus oleraceus. The sequence goes on along the minus strand of NC_066580.1, from coordinate 416,633,379 downwards.
TAGTCTCCTCAAAGTCTTCTTATCTTTAACAGATGCCCCGGGCGGGTAAATCTGGCTCTAAAGAAAACATTTGATATCAAAATACCACGGCTTATCATCTTTTACTTCTTCAATTGCAAATACATGAGCCGGTCTATCCAAGCGCATCACAGTGATATTGGGGACTTCATTCCAGAATTTCACCACAATCATCGAAGCAAGCGTAGCAAGAGCATCTGCCATCCGATTCTCATCTCGAGGAATATGATGGAAGTCAACCTCAGTAAAAGAAGTTGAAATCCTCCTCGCATAATCTTTGTATGGGATGAGACCAGGCTGATTCGTCTCCCTATCACCCTTGATCTGATTAACAACAAGGGTCGAATCACCGTAAACATCAAGATGCTTGATCCTAAGATCAATACATTCTTCTAAACCCATAATTCATGCCTCATACTCTGCCATATTATTCGTGCATTTGAAAGTTAGCCTTGCTGTAAAAGGAAAATGTGTGCCTTGAGGAGTAATAATCACTGCCCCAATACCATTTCCATATTGATTAACAACGCCATCGAATACCATACCCCATCGGGAACCAGACTCTAGCCCTTCATCGAGCGTAGGCTCATCGTAATCTTTCATCTTCAAATACAGAATCTCTTCATCTGGGAAGTCGTACTGAACAGACTGATAATCCTCAATTTGTTGATGTGCCAAGTGATCAGCCAAGATACTACCTTTAATAGCTTTCTAAGCTCGATACTCAATGTCATACTCAGATAACAACATCTGCCAACGGGAAATCCTCCCAGTTAAAGCAGGCTTCTCAAAGATATACTTGATTGGATCCATTTTGGATATCAACCAAGTCATATGATTCAACATATATTGGCATAAACGCTTAGCGGCCCAAGCCAAAGCACAACATGTCTTCTCAAGCGTTGAGTACCGAGACTCACAATCAGTGAACTACTTACTGTTAGATACCCAAAAGTGCTTATTCGAGCTATCAAATATGGGCATCTTTCACTCCATTTCCTTGCTAAAGTGTTCGAAACCACCTTTGTTTTAGATGAATTGCAATACAATGATAAACGATCTTGGTACCTTTGATTTGTGTGTTATTGTGCAGGAATTAGGCATGAAATAATAGAAAATGAAGGCACAAGAAAGTTGGCAAAGGGACCAAAAAAGGATGCATACATCAGCTTGCTCGCTAGGCGAGGGCTGTGGCGAAGAGCTCGCTAGGCGAGCACCCAGCGAACAGCTCCAGTATTTTACAGTAGCAAACATCAACAAACTCGCTAGGCGAGCAGCCAGCGAAGGTGGTAGCGAACACGTCCAGACTTGGTCAAAAGCGCAGCCAGCACTCACTCGCTAGGCGAGCCATTAGCGAGCTCCCAGCGAGCAATTCCAGTAGCAAAACCTCCTAAGCTCGCTGGAGCGAAGGTTGAAGCGTGGGCTTCGCCTAGCGAAGGTTTTGTTCGCCTAGCGAACATGCAAATCTGGCAAAGGATATTTCTTTGGGCGCAGGTGCCTCAGGTGGGTCATTTTGGGGCTCGCTAGGCGAGCCATTCTGCTCGCCTAGCGAGCATGACAGCTCAGTAGCAGCACTATAAGTAGCAGGGGCTACTTTTTGGAGCCATACCTTACACTTCCATACTTTTGTACTTTTTAGATATTTTTTCCAGCATTGCTCTAGATATACTTTGTGACCTAGAAATCATCTCTCTTCATCTCTTAACAATCTTTCACAAAAAGAAGGTGGATTCCCATCCAATCTCGATTATTCGACTCGGATGTTGATCAACCTTCTTCCGAAACTTATTGACCAAGCTACCATGAAAATGAGTAGCTAAGTTCTTCATTTTGTCAAGGTTAGATGTAGACGGTCATAAGCTTTGTGTGTATATGAGATGATTTTCATTTGTAAACTCTTTAATGATGAATATATGGTGAAAACTTTGTTTTATTGAAAACTCTTTGTGTTGGTTTATGATCGAGAGATGTTTACCAACTCTTTACCTAGGTTTTCATCCAATCTTGTTTGTTAGCTAGAGATAGTAATGAATGATTTTGTTCACCATAAGGTTGAACCAAAAAGTTGTCATTTTGATAGATTGTGTTAGAGATAAACAATGGATCAAAATGGGAAAACTCACAATGTGTGTTAGAGATAAACACATTGGGAGGACTTTGTGAAATAGTTTATCATCTAATGGAGTTTATAAGTTTTGTTGATCGAACATATACATGCAAAGTGATCGTCGAACCCTAACTTTGGCAATATTTCTCAAATATTAAAACCAAATGTTTTACCGCATTTTCTCACACTTTTATGCAAGATACCGTGACTAAAACCAAAACCCCCTTGTTACTACGAGTTAAGAATTGAAACAACCGTCGAACGGCGGCGATATCTCAGAATCCCTGTGGAGACGATAACAAAAACCTGACACTTAAAAACACAATCAACACTTACTCAAGTAGTATATAGCATACTCTTTCTTCCCTGATTCGTCTTGCTGACCTAGGACACAACCCATAAAATCATCAAGCACTGTTAAATACATAATCAATGGTCTCCCTTCAACAGGCGGAGACAGAATCGGAGGCTCAGACAGATACTCTTTGATACTGTCAAAGGCTTTTTGGCAATCCTCGATCCAATCATGACGCTGATCTTTCCGAAGGAGCTTGAATATAGGCGCACATGTGGGAGTCATGTGGGATATAAATCTGGAAATGTAATTCAAGCAGCCAAGAAAACCTCAGACTTGCTTCTCAGTTTTGGGTGCAGGCATCTCTTGTATTGCTTTGACCTTGGCAGGATCAACCTCAATACCTCTTTCACTGACAATAAAGCCCAATAGCTTGCCGGAATGGACTCCAAATGTACATTTGTTCGGGTTTAGGCAGAGTTTGTACTTCCTCAAACGCTGAAAAAGCTTCAACAAGTGCTTTACATGTTCAACTTCCGTTTCGACTTCGCAATCATATCATCAACATACACCTCGATCTCCTTGTGCATCATATCATGAAACAAGGTAGTCATAGCTCGTTGATACGTGGCTCCGGCGTTCTTCAAACCGAAGGGCATCACTCGATAATAGAATATTCCCTAAGGTGTGATGAATGTTGTCTTCTCCATATCCTCGGGTGCCATTTTAATCTGGTTATAACCGGAAAATCCGTCCATCAATGAGAAGACATTGAATTTAGCTATATTATCTACCAACATATCAATATGTGGTAGAGGAAAATCATCTTTCGGACTAGCTTTATTCAAGTCTCGATAGTCTACACACATTCGGACTTTTCCATCTTTCTTAGGCACAGGCACAATATTGGACACCCATTGAGGATATGTAGAAGTCACTAGAAACCCCGCATCAATTTGCTTCTGAACTTCTTCTTTAATCTTCACTGCCATATCAAGATGAGTTCTTCTGAGCTTCTGCTTCACAAGCACACACTCAGGCTTCAACGGCAAGAAATGTTGCACGATATTAGTATCTAAACCAGGCATGTTTTCATATGACCAGGCAAAGACGTCGACATATTCTCGTAGCAACTCAATCAACCCCTTCTTCACGGATTCTTCCAGGAGTGCCCCAATCTTTACTTCACGAACACAATCCTCAGACCCCAAGTTGATTGTTTCCAGATTCTCAAGATGTGGCTGAATGATCTTCTCTTCATGCTCAAGTAGACGGGTAATCTCGTCAGGAATCTCTTCAACATCATCTTCTTCGGCCTCAAATACAAGGAACTCAAAGTTGGGAGATGGTGTTGGATTATTATGTCCAATGGGTTTGATCAACCTGCATAATGATTTTGGATATAAAAGAGATTTTAGAATTCAAACAAGGCAAATCAGTATGCAGATGAAAAATATTGATTTTATTCTCTTTTTTAGGGTTCTATGGTGATCACCAATTTCATGCAAAAAAGCAAAAAGTGAAAATAATTTGGAAAAACAAACATTTAACATGAATTTATTGAATGAATATCATTGTATTGATGTGCCAACAATGTCATCACTTCTCCTTTTGGCATGGGAGAAGGGTTTTTAAACAGAAATGAACATTACATGGACTTATGGACAACTGTTGGAACATCAACAACGACCCAATTATTGTAGACTCCTCCAGGGATGACAAAGTTGCCAGAATCTTCCTCTGCATCATCTTCCACAACAACAGTAGCTTCCTGGTCTTCGACCGTGTGGATGAAACCACCACTCAAAAACAACCCATGCTTGTTGAAAGTGCCTGAAGAGTACCCTATGCCAGCCCAAGATTTATTGTCTTCCAGCTTAATCATTTGTCCTAAACCAGTAGTTGTGCCATGCTCAATGGCCAACTTCGCATCATTGTAGGACGCAAATGAAGAAGTTCTTGTCTTAGAAGGCTCAGCAGTAGACAAAGCTTGGAACAGCGTCCCAACTTCGTCCTCAGCATCAATATAAGAAAAAGAAGACAAATGGCTTACCAAGAGAGCCTTCTCTCCCCCTACCACCACCAACTTCTTGTTCTTGACGAACTCCAACTTTTGGTGTAGGGTGGATGTCACGGCGCCTGCCTCGTGAATCCATGGTTTTCCCAACAAACATCTATATGATGGGTGGATATCCATGACCTGGAAAGTGATATGGAAATCACTAGGTCCTATCTTGACTGGGAGCTCAACCTCACCAATCACTGTCTTGCGGGATCCATCAAAAGCTTTGACGACCACTCCACTCTGCCTCATGGGAGGCCCCTAGTATGAAAGTTTGGCCAGAGTGGATTTCGGAAACACATTCAGTGATGATCCTGTGTCTACCAGCACATTAGACAAGGCATCATCCTTGCAGTTCATAGAGATGTGAAGTGCCAAATTGTGGTCTCTTCCCTCCTTGGGGAGATCAGCATCACAAAAGCTCAGGTTGTTACAAGCAGTGATGTTTGCAACAATGCTATCAAATTGCTCTATGGTGACGTCATGATCTACGTACGCCACGTCCAACACCTTCTGCAAAGCTTCACGGTGTGGCTCAGAGTTCATCAACAAAGACAGCACAAATATCTTTGAAGGCGTTTGTAGCAGCTGATCTACAACATTGTACTCACTCCTTTTGATGAGCCTTAGCATCTCATCACAGTCCTCTCTAATCATGCCATTCTGGCAAGTAGGGATAGGAGTTCTAGCAACAGCGATAGGTCTGTCAACAGCAAGTGCAGGATTCAGACAAGAAGAAGAAGTCCCAATCGGACGAACGACACTATCAACAACATCAGCTCTTCTGGTGTCAGCCTGGGGTTTCGGTGGCGCCGAGAATACACGACCACTACGGGTCAGACCACTGACATCAACAATATTCACAACAGAAGTGAAGGGTAGGGGCACCTCCTTCCCATCTTCTAATGCAACTGCATTATATCGATATGGAACAACCTTGTCGGAAGAATAAGGAACAGGGCCATCTGGCTTAATTATGAGAGTAGGAGAAGCCTTCTGCTTGCTGCCATCATATTTGACAACAACAGGCTCAGGGATCCTGAAGACAGGGGATATCACATTAACTTCATCCTCGTCATGATTCTGAAGTATCTATATCACACCCTGATCCAGCATTTCTTGGATGTCTTTTCTGACTTAACGACATCCTCTCTCATTGACAGTGCAAACACGGTAACTGTCGTGGTCATGCTCATAATGATTGTATCCACATAACAGTCTATGCATCTCGACCAGAGATTGTCTGATATGACTGACATATCTGACCTTGTATTTACCAGGTGTAACACCTCAAAATTTGCCCTCCTCTCTTGGGACTAGCTTAGCATATTGCATTTCATTTTTTAGGGCATTAGGAATTTGCATATTGCATATCATGTGAGAATAAACAAGTCCTCTAAAAGTCTTTCTCAGAAGATAGAGAGGTTAAGAGATGCAAGCCTGAGGGTCTCATAAATTTATCACTAGCCATCTGAGGGTTTGTGCTTCAATAAGGGTTTCTTGGTCCTTCAAGAAGGTTGAGCATTATCTTGTTGGCAAGGATATATCATCATCATCATGGTTATGCCTCCTCAAGGGGCTTATTGTTCATGCTCAGATTCTTTGGGATTAGGGTTTTGACCTCTGGTCAACCCTAATCAGTTGCATTCTACCAGTCAGGGATTTTCAAGGATATGAGGTCTTTCTTGAGAAGGAGATCATCATGTGATTTTATTAAGCTTGTATAAGCTAGGGTTTCATTTTGGAGCCATTTCATCAAGTGGTTGAGGCTCAAAGTTATCTGAGCATGTTCAAGTCATCTAGGGCACCAGAAAGTCAACAGAAAGTCAACTGAGGGCTAGGAGGTGGAGAAATGAGTTTCAACATCTCATTCGTATTCAAAAGAGGTTTATTCATCATTACAAATGCATGTCTTGAAGAATTTGAGGCCAGATCAAAACTTTCCAAAAATGGAAAGTGACCTTTAATTGAAAGTTTCCAAAAATGGAAAGTTTTTGGTTCAAATTCAACTTGATCTTGCATCATCAAAGAAGCTTCAAATGAAGTTTTGTCCAACATGAAAGTTGAAGATCTCTCTCTCCCATTTCCAAAAAGTCCAAAATCATGAATTTATGATGAATGGTTGAAGAGATATGGTCAAATCATTGTCAAGTGTGCATGAGACTTCAAATGGCCATATCTTTTGAACCAAAACTCCAAATTTGGTGGTTCTTTTTGCAAAATGCTTGTCATGACATGAAGTTTCCAAAACATCCATCACATTGCATAAAATGTCATCACATGATCATTTGCATATCCATGCCCATTTTGGAGGGAAATTGCAAAATTTAAAAATGGTGCATTACATGAACTTTTTACCATTGCCAATGTGTTTTAAAAATGATTTTGAGTGACTTTGATCAAGCAAATGTTACTGTTCACGTGTGCATGCTTCACACACCACCAAATTTCCAATTTTTTCCATGCACCCTTATTTTGCTTAATCTCTAATTAACTTTGATTAATTTTAATTAAAATGAGATTAGGACAGAGTATATATTGATAATCATAACAGAATTTGAGGGGGCTTAATCACTTTTCACCATTTTTAGATCTAGTTTTCATCTCATAGCAAAAATTTTCTCTCAACCAAAACTTGCAATTTCTTCACATAACCTTGCATTTTTCTTTGATATTCTGAATCATTGAGTGTAGTAGATGGAGAATCAAGCTTTGGATCATTGGTTTTGGTTAGAATTTATGCACAATTCAAGCAAGAACTCAAGAATGGAAGTTGATTGATAAGCTAGATCTACATGTTTCCAAGCCTCAAATTCTTTATAAAGCTTCATCACAAGTGGATAGGAGTGGATTTGCATGCTTGCTTGGCCTTGGATCTGCAGAATTCAGAAACTGTTCTTCAAGAGGTCAAATTTTTGCATCTTTTAATTCTTGTTTTTATATGCCTAGTGTTGTAGATCTTTACTCCCTGATCATTCTGATATAAAGAACATAAAAAATGATGCATTATTCATGAAGTTATGGTTGATTAAAGTTTGATGTTCTTAAGAGTTTTTGGTCGATTTGCTTCATACAGTAGGAATTAGCGTGAATGAATGGTGGATTTGAGTTTCTTAGGTCAAGATGAATCCAATGATGTTTGAATTTTTGAATTCTGGAGAATTCTGGAAAAATCTGGAAAATTGTTCATACTGTTCATCTTCATCTTCATCTTCGTGAGGAAGATGAAGATCTTCATCGTAGCGACGGCCTAGCGTCCGTCCTTCCGTCGCTAGTGATGCGCTAGGGTTTGCAGGTGAAACGGCGTCGTTTCACATTGGCGCGCACTACATTCAAATCTGGACCGAGTTCGAGTCCAGCGTGCTGCAGTTTTTCAAATGTTTTCTCATTTTAGCCTTTTCCCTCCTTATTTTCCCTATATGATCATTTTGATTTCAAATTTTTATGCCAACTTCAAAAATCCATAACAAATTGAAAAATGACTCAAAAAATGCCTGGTTTTTTGCTACTTGATCCTTAGAATGTCTAGTATTTGATGGTGATAATTTCTAAAGTTGTACATGGCTGGATTTTGGATTGTGCTAGACTTTGTGATCATGTGTGCATTTGTGACCTTGCTCCATTCTCTCCATTGTGAAATGCTTGATTTTAATACAAATTGCTTGAAATTTTACATGATTATTCTTGACATGTTGCTGGACCTTTGAGGTTTGATTGTGCATTTTTCTCATTTACCATTTCTGTTTTATGTACACGTTTTCATGGTGTGACAATTTGTGTCACACATTTGGTTGTTCAACTTGTGCAATTTCATTTCCATGCCAATTGATCTTTGATGCTTCTGAGTTTTTGTATGATGATCATGTTGGATGTGTTGAATGCTCATGAATTTTTCCAGAATTATTTGAATCATTTCTGTTTTGATTTGGAATTTTCATTCTCAATGTCCAAATGTATGCTTTGAAATTGTCTTTGACTTCCCTTGCTTATTACATGGACTTGCTAGATGATTTTGTTTTGGTCCTTTTTAGGACATGTTAATATGTGTTTGAAGTTGCATTGTGTTGAATTTCAGCTCCTGTTTTGAATTTTTTCTTCACCTTTGACCCTAGGCTTTGACCTAGTGGTTTGGACTTACATTTGAGTTGTGAATTTCAGGTTCAAGTATGCATCTCCGTGATTGATGTTGCTTCTTCATTTGAGCTTGGTCATTTGTTGTTGTTGGCTAACATTTGTTTGTTTTGTAGGCTTTGATGATAATTCACTTGAGTTTGCCTTATGGCTTACTCATGGTGCATATTGGATTTGTCTGTCTGTTGAGATCTATTGATTGTTGTCTATTTGCCTGAGTATTGTACTGATGTGTTTAGTTGTTTACACAGGTACCTAAGTTGCTCTAAGTTCATTTGAACTTTGCTTTGCTTTTCTTTGCTTGTGGTTGGCATACCACTTAGGTATAATTCCTTGATCTTCATGTAGTCTGGAAGACCTGTCATGTTACTTTGGCAGGCACCTGTCTGAAGCCCTCCTTAAGAGGCAATGTTTGTGGTTGTTTAATTTTGTGCCTTGTACATTCAAAGACCTCCTAAGTGAAGAGGCATTGGCAGATAAAAGGGATGTGCAATCCATCCCCTGCTATTCAATTGTGTCATTCATCTTGCTCACACCCTGTGTTGATGCACTTTGAATAAAAACCCAAAATCTTGTTGTGTCAGTCATGTGGAATAGAGTCCCACATTCTGGACTCCCACACTTTCATTATCTGAAGCTCTCCCAGGCCAGGGATAAGAGTTGTGAGGTCTTACCCTCACTTCCCATTTCATCTGCTTCACCCTAACTCTCAATGTTAGGGTTAAGAGCTCAAAACACCCTTATCCAGTTGGCTTGTTTGTCGAGGTTGATTTGACCCCTTGACTAAAGCCTAGCCTTGTATGAGCCACTTGTTTGCATATAGTGTGTGTGCTTTCTCTCTTGTGAATGCTTGTTTGCTGTTTATTTGCTGTTTCAACTTGCTGCCTGTGCGAGTTAGGATCTGTTCAGATACCTCAACCTAGGACTATTGTGGATTGCATGACAACTATTAGGCTCGAGTCAGTCTCCCTTTTAGTTTGTTTTTCCCGGTCTCTGGTTTAGGAGAAAGTTTCTCCCCCGTTAAGGGGAACTACGTTGCCCTGATCCTCATACCAGATGAGGTACGTAGGTAGGAGATCGTGCGAGGTCTCTCCGGGTACCCTTTTTCTTTTTGGTGTGTGTTTGTTTGTTTGTTATGTGCTTGGAGTCTGACGTAAGTCCAGCGATTGGCAGTCGGTTTCCTGTGGGTTGTGTGTGTGGAGTATGATGTAAGCCCAGTGATTGGCATTCGGTTTCCTGTGTCTTGTTTGTTTGTGCGGAGACTGACGTAAGTCCAGCGATTGGCAGTCGGTTTCCTGTGTGAGTTTTGGTTTGGAGTCTGACGTAAGTCCAACGATTGGCAGTCAGTTTCCTATTTGTGTTTTGTTTGGCGTGCGTTAGCCGAGCTACGAGTGCTCTGATTCTTCTCTGGTTAGAGAAGATACGTATGTATAGGATGCGATATCCTAGCGAGCACATTCCCCGTATCCCTTCTCCCGTCTTCTTCCATCTGTGTTTTATTCCAGTGTGTGTGCTTTCTTTGAGCAACCTTATTCTATTCCTTTCTGAGCATGGATCCCGTCGAGTACGACGGACGTGAGGGGTGCTAATACCTTCCCCTTGCGTAACCGACTCCCGATCCTTGCAATCTCTGGTCGTAAGACCATTTCCTTTCCAGGTTTACTTCGAGCGTTTCCTTTCCCTCTTTTGGGATAAATAACGCACAGTGGCGGCTCTGTTTGTTTGCTTTTTCCCGCCGATTGTTTTTCGCGGATGCGACAGCTGGCGACTCTGCTGGGGAATTATAGAAGTTGACCTTTTGCTGGTCCATCTTCCCTAAGCGAGTCATTCCTAGCGCTTTCTAGGGTAGTTTTGGTTGCTTTTATTGCTCTATTTATTGCATTTATGATTATTATGTTGTGTATATATTTGCATAAATGTTTGCATGCATCATACTATCATTGTGCTGACTCTGGATAGGTTTGGTTCCTCTGATTTGGGGTGGGTGTTCTGAGTGGGGCTAAAACCCAGGCCCGAGTATACACCTAGGATTAGCATGGTCTCATGTTGCCTTTCATGTTAGGTCAACATGTTTTTGGCGACGTGACATACCACAAGTCGGACGAGGTTCTTTTGAGAGAGCTCTTCCTTTGTGGAGTATCCACTTTGGTTGAGTTACCTCATCTGAGCTGGTGACTTCGGTGACCGTTCTTTCCCGGATCTTTGGTTTAGACGATCTTATGAGAACTACAACGGCACACCCGAAAGGGCAAAACCGTTGAGAATCTTTGCCCGATTGTCGAGACCATTATCCGCCTTAGGATGACCTGATTAGAATTCACCTGTGAGGGGAGGGTTTGATTTCTACAGATGCATGTTCTGATGGTGACTTTGATGATGACTAATGGTTCAGTTATTGATCAGAGTTCTATTTATAAGCCGGATTTATGGATTTATTTCCGAGACGCCGGAGTTCTGTCCGTGGTATTTATCAGTGGGGATCCGTTTATTTCAGGATTCCCTGGGCTGGTTCAGAGGGTCTTGTGGTTATCTGTTCAGAGGACTTTCTGATGATGATGGTGATGTATCCTTAGGTTCCGTTTATTTCGGAACTCCTGAGTTGGATTTATGGTTGCTCAGTACCTCAGATGGTTGTGATCAGTTCAGAGGCCGTAACCCAGTGCAGTGGATGTTCAGATGACTTGGAGGATGGCACAATGCATTGCATTCATACATCATCATCATTCACATTTTGCATTTATGTGCATCTAACACATGTTTATCCATATGCAGGGGACATTCTTGATCGAGATCCTGGTTGAGAGACTTCTTTGTTCCAGACATGAGGACCGGCTTGAAAGACGATGTTGTCTACAGTTTCTTTGACCCAGAGATTGGTGTGCTGAGAGATATGATAGCATTTATTACACCTGACCATGTGGGGATGTTTCGTGAGGCATACGGGGGTATTCTGAAGTTGGCTTTCAGGCTCACAGACAGTGATAGGAGCGCCATCCATACTCTTCTCTAGTTTTATGACCCGGGCTTGAGGTGCTTTGTTTTCCCGGATTACCTGTTGGGGCCTTTGATGGAAGATTACACCAGTATCCTGGGTATTCAGATCAGAGACCAGATTCCTTTCTATGTCACTAAGGGAGAACCTGATGTTGCTGAGATTTCTCGTGCTCTTTATTTGAGCCCAGATGTGACCAAGGGGGGTTTGAAGGAGAAGGGAAAGTTGCCCGGTTTTCATCTGAGTTTCTTAGAGGCTAAAGCCAAGGATCATGTTGTTGTGGGTAATTGGAGGGCTGTTTGTGCTTTGATTGCTGTGAGCATCTATGGGACCATCCTGTTTCCTAATCAGAAGAACTTTGTGGACATTAATGCCATCAGGTTGTTTATGCAGAAGAATCCCATTCCTACTCTGATTGGGGATGTTTATTACTCGGTCCATAATCGGAAGGAGAAGCGGCGTGGGGGATTGATCAGATGTTGTGCTCAGTTGTTGTACAAGTGGTTCATGGGGTATTTTCCTTCCAGAGGTGCCTTTGTCTTTCTTGATCCTACTGTCAAGTGGTCAATCAGGTTGATGGGTTTGCGAGCCCAGGATATAGCTTGGACTTACAATGGTCTGGCTGGACGAGATTTCATTTACAGTTGTGGGAGTCTTCCCAATGTACCTCTTATAGGAGTTCAAGGTTGCATTAATTACAAACCGGTGTTTCTTAGGAGACAGATGGGATTTGCTATGGAGGGTCCTCCTCTTGGACGAGAGATTCAGGAGTCTTTCTACTTCCCAATTGAGGGTAATCAGCCAAAGTTGAGGCAAGTGTCTGATGAGTGGCGTGACATTCAAAGGAAGGGCAAGGTTCCTTTTGGTAAGGTTAATAGCAGGTCTTTTCCTCCATTTGATGATTGGCTTAGGAAGAGGATTGAGCTCACACATTTACCATTTCCTGGAGGTGATCCTTGGTGTCCATTGATTGAGGGGCCGCGTTCTTCTGTCAGCATGGAAGAGTTCCTTGAGATGAAGAAGGCCAGAGATCAGCTGCAAGCAGAGAAGACTGAATTGGAGATGAGTGTTGCTAGGATTCAGATGGCTAATCAGGAGATCAAAGGGAGAATAGAAGATCAGGATAAGAGACATGCCATGGAGGTGAAGCGCTTTGGGATAGACACCTCTTATTATCGGAAGGTCAGCCGAGCGTTGAAGTCATCTACAAAGGAGCATGACATTACCAAGGAGAAGTTGGCTAGAGCTTCGAAGGTCATCGAAGATGAGAAGAGGAGACAAATCCTTGTGAGGGATCAGAGGGAAGACAGAGTCAGAACCCTTATCGCTGAGTGGGAGGCAAAGTTGAAGGTTAAGGAAGCAGAGAATGTGAAGATCATTGCTGAGAGAGATCATTATATTGCCGAGAGAGATCATTATCTTGCTGAAAGGGATCATTACTTCCGACAGATGAAGATTCACCAGAAGGAGGTGGGGAGATTGCAGCAGGAGAACACTGGGCTCAGGTTCGTCGCGAAGTTTACCGGGATGGTTGATGATGTAGGGCCTTCTGTGGGACCTTCGTCAGTTTAGACCTTTCTTATTTGTGTTGGATTACCGTCAAGCATGTTGACGGAATTCACTTGCTTGTATTTCCTTTCTGTTTTTGGAGAATTGTAATTTGATTTGTATCAGACTTGATGTATGACTCTCGCACATATTGTGCACTTTTGGTATACAGTGGTTATTTTCATTCAGTGATCGATCTTCAAGCTTCATTTGCTTTGTCATGCTTCACTCACACAACACACGCATGGTTGGGTGATATCTTTGCTAAATCATAATTCTCTGCACTGTATGTCAAAATCAATCGATGAATGTCAAGATGCGGCTGTAAAATTATTATCTGTCTCGATGAAACCAGGATCGAAAGACGGAGTGTTCCTCATATGGATAGACGTTGCATTCATGCATAATCATAATAACTTGTCTTCTATTTTGCAGGTGTCAGTTTCTAACGTGCTTGATTGTTTCAGGAATCATTGCTCGCGCACGTAGAATCATTCATTTGCACGCAGCACGTCCGCACAGATATCCTACTAGACGCAACACATCTAGGCTGATGGATCTACCCAACGTAGATATTCTCGAGCTGAAGGAGAAAATGAACAAACTGATCAATGTTATGGAAGGGTTTGCCTTGGGGCAAAAGGCACTTGCTGATAAAGTGGAGAAGCTCGAGCGGGCTTTAGCTGCCAACAGTGGTATCAATTTAGAGGGTGTCTCCAACCATGGCCTTGATGGTTCTAGGGATGGAGAAGATCCCAGAAAGAAAACAACTGTTGGTGTGGTGATTAATAATGGTGGGGGTTTTGGTGTTGCCACAGGCGGTGGACCAGGTCCGATGGGTAACAATCTGAAAGATAGTCTGTTTCCTCCTTTCTTCGGGGCCGAGGAAGATAGAGAAGAAGACCAGTTCTCCGTGCTTAATGAACAGTTTGGTCAATATGGTGTCCAACCACCAAACAAAGAGATTCAGGTGTTGGCAGAGAAGATCAGGGCTCTCGAAAGCTATGCTACTCCGGGGGTTGTTAATATGTCGAATATGGGGCTTGTTGAGGGGATTGTGATCCCGCAAAAGTTTAAGGCGCCTGCGTTTGACAAGTATAATGGGAGTTCTTGCCCGGAAACTCATCTCCAAGCTTTTGTCTGTAAGATTTCTGCTTATACAATGGACCAGAAGCTTTGGATGTATTTCTTCCAAGACAGTATGTCTGGGGGGTCTTTGGAATGGTACACTAAGCTGAGGTCATCTGATGTTAAGAGCTGGCAGGATCTCGGGGATGCGTTCTGTAACACCCTTCTAAAATACCCCAAATATTTAATTAAAACAACATATATAAATCAGAGTAATTATGCAGTTAAGGGTGTCACACACAAACACTTCACACCATTCACCAATATAACTGTCATGCTCTTTTATTAATTCAAAACATAAGCATTTGCATAATACGCAGCGGATAGAAATCTCATCAATCATGTAACACATTACATGTAAAATGGTTCACAACCAACAATAAAACATTTAAAACATCCCATCCCGATGTTACATCTATCAGAGCACGACCCACTAAGGAGACTACACTAGACTCCAAGCACTAGCTTCTACTCAATCACTGCTCGTTACCTGAAAAATAGTTGTAAGGGTGAGTTCCTCAATCGATATAATGAGCATTATAAAATATCATGTCATGTTAAGTAATTTAACTCATTAATCACCCTAATCACATCACACATTCGATAACGGTACATCAATTCAAATATCATACTCAATACAAACACAACTCATGCTCATACTCAATACCAACACAAACACACGTATAATATTGGAATACATCCATTCATATTATACGCCATACACATATTATGCAATGAGACTCCATGCATGCGGTACCGACTATTCGTGAACATATAGTTCAACTTCACCGACCAATCCAGGTACGGCTACCAAGCTCACTAGTCCCACTCATTTGAGACCTAGTGACTCACATCACTAATTCCTCACCATGGGAATTAGCTACCACCCCAAGGGCCATGCTATGCACGCTAATTCACCTAGCATGCAAACATCAACAACAGTCCAAAATGACTAACATCACTAATTCCTCACCATGGGAATTAGCTACCACCATAAAGGCCACATTATGCATGCTAATCACCTAGCAATGCAACGTCACAACAATAATCCACAATGGACCTATGCTCACACTCTAAGCCATAAAACAGTCCATTCACAACATTATGCATAATATATACATTCACAACATTATGCATACAATTATACATCATCAACATATTCATCACATAATCAAATTATGATATGTCACATAATCAATCACAGCATTAGCACACTCTACTAATACCCCTTTTACTCAAAACAATGGGAAATGATCCCTATTACATCATACGCCAACATAGGCCAAACATCAAATGTGTACATAATATTTAAATAACAATTTTCCCACTTTCCAACAGTGTTAACTGGTTAACACCCTGGGTTAACCGGTTAACGCAGCACAAAACACGCTTTCTGGCATTTCACAACAGTGTTAACCGGTTAACGCCCTGGGTTAACCGGTTAACGCAGACAGAACAGCAATTCTCACAACACACAACAGTGTTAACCGGTTAACGCCCTGGGTTAACCGGTTAACGCAGACAAAACAACAATTTTTTTCACAATTCATAACAGTGTTAACCGGTTAACACCCTGGGTTAACCGGTTAACGCAAGACAGAAAGCTGTTCCTGCGCTAACACGAAGCAGAATGCAGAATTCTCCGCATTTTCCGCCGTTGGAGGACTTCCGGACCTCCGATTCCAATTCCGTAAAAAGCTACACGTTCGGGAAATCACTACCCACTCAAATACAGGTTCAATTTCAGTTTTCACATCATCTATGCATCACAATTTTTCAGCATTCATAATCCAATTAGGGTCAATTCAACGGTTTATCACTACCCATTACATGTTAACCCATAATACCCATTAAACGACGATAAACCCCCCCTTACCTGAGTTAATCCGGCGAATCTCAAGCTCCAAGCTCTTCTCTTCTCCAACCTTCTTCCTCTTGCTCTGCCTCTTTGCCCTTTTCCTCTTTCACAATTGCTTCTCTGCTTTTCACGTAAAAAAAAACCTTTTTACTCCAATGGGACTCTTTCCTTATTTCCCACTTACATATTATTCCAATAATAATATTAAAAAATCCAATAATAACATTCCAATAATAAAATAATCCAATTATTTGATTAAATTAATAATATACTATTAACTTAATTTAAATAATTATTTTATTTTATTGGGGTGTTACAACTCTCCCCCACTAAAAGAGTTTTCGTCCTCGAAAACATACCTCAAGCGAATAACTCCGGATAAGACTCTTTCATCTGACTCTCAAGTTCCCAAGTCACATTGCCACCTGCTGGTCCTCCCCAAGCTACCTTCACCAAGGCAATCTCTTTACCCCGCAACTGCTTCAACTCTCGATCCTCGATCCTCATAGGTGATGTTTCAACAGTCAGGTTATCTCTCACTTGTACATCATCTACTTGGACTACATGCGACGGATCATGAATGTACCTCCTCAACTGAGACACATGAAAAACCTCATGCAAATTCGCAAGCGACGGCGGTAAAGCGATACGATAGGCTACCTCCCCTATCCTCTCCAAAATCTGATAAGGACCAATAAATCGAGGTGTCAACTTCTTCGACTTTAAAGCTCGACCAACCCCAGTTATCGGAGTAACACGAAGAAACACATGATCTCCCTCTTGAAACTCAAGTGACTTCCTCCTCTTGTCATGATAACTCTTCTGACGACTCTGAGTAATTCTCATCTTCTCCTGAATCATCTTAATCTTTTCCGTAGTCTGTTGAACAATCTCCGGTCCAACCACAGCACTCTCACCGGACTCATACCAACATAAAGGTGTCCGACATCTCCTACCATACAAAGCTTCAAACGGTGCCATACCAATGCTCGAATGAAAACTATTGTTGTAGGTAAACTCAATCAAAGGTAAATAACAATCCCAAGCACCTCCCTTTTCCAAAACACAAGCTCTCAAAAGATCCTCTAATGACTGAATCGTCCTCTCAGTCTGACCATCAGTCTGCGGATGATATGCAGAACTCAATCTCAGCTTAGTTCCCAAAGCCCTTTGCAAACCTTCCCAGAACTTCGATGTAAATCTAGGATCTCTGTCCGAAACAATACTCGACGGAATACCATGCAAACTTACAATCTTCTCAATATACAACTCAGCTAATCTCTCTAACGGATAATCCATTCTGATCGGAATGAAATGAGCCGATTTCGTCAATCTATCAACAATCACCCAAATGGCTTCAAAATTCTTAATTGTTCTCGGTAAACCAGAAACAAAATCCATACTGATACTATCCCACTTCCACTCTGGAATAGCCAACGGTTGCATTAGCCCAGACGGCTTCTGATGCTCAATCTTTGACTTCTGACAAGTCAAACAAGAATAAACAAAACTCGCAATTTCTCTTTTCATTCCCGGCCACCAAAATAACTTCTTCAAATCATGATACATCTTCGTAGCCCCAGGATGAATACTCAGGCCACTACGATGTCCTTCCTCAAGAATACTCTTCTTAAGTTCGGTAACATCCGGAATACACACCCGATTACCAAATTTCAAAACACCATTCTCATCCACTCTGAATTCGCCACCTTGACCTTGATTCACTAGAGTCAACTTATCAACCAAAAGCACATCGGATTTCTGACCCTCTCTAATATCATCCAGAATACCACTCGTTAACTTCAACATTCCCAATTTAACACTATTGTGAGTACTCTCACACACCAAACTCAAGTCTCTAAACTGCTCAATTAAATCCAATTCCCTAACCATTAACATAGACATATGCAATGATTTCCGACTCAATGCATCAGCCACTACGTTTGCTTTACCCGGATGGTAATTCAAACCAAAGTCATAATCCTTCAGAAACTCTAACCATCTCCTCTGTCTCATATTCAGCTCTTTCTGATCAAACAAATACTTTAAACTCTTATGGTCACTGAAAACCTCAAATCTTGACCCGTACAAGTAATGCCTCCATAACTTCAGAACAAATACCACAGCTGCCAACTCTAAATCGTGTGTCGGATAGTTCCTCTCATGAACCCTCAGCTGTCTCGAAGCATAAGCTATAACCTGCTTATTCTGCATCAACACACCACCCAAACCCAACAATGAAGCATCACAGTAAACCTCAAATGATTCCGACGAACTCGGTAATATCAGAATAGGAGCAGTAGTCAACCTTCTCTTTAACTCTTGGAAACCTTCTTCACATTTTGAGTCCCAAACAAAAGCTTGCCCCTTTCTAGTCAACATCGTCAACGGTAATGCCAACTTAGAAAATCCCTCAATGAATTTCCTATAATAACCTGCAAGTCCAAGAAAACTCCTTATCTCAGAAACTGACTTCGGAGCTTCCCACTTAGATACAGCTTCAATCTTAGAAGGATCAACAACAACACCATCTCTTGAAATCACATGACCAAGAAAACTAACCTCTTCTAACCAAAATTCACACTTGGACAGTTTAGCAAATAACTTCTTTTCTTGTAGAACTCCTAAAACCACCCTCAAATGCTCAGCATGCTCTTCTTCAGATTTCGAATACACCAAAATATCATCAATAAACACCACAACAAACTGATCTAGGTACGGATGGAAAATCCTATTCATATACTCCATAAATACTCCAGGCGCATTAGTCACACCAAAAGGCATTACAGAATACTCATAATGTCCATACCTTGTTCTGAAAGCAGTCTTCTGAATATCCTCAGTTTTCACACGTATCTGATGATACCCAGATCTCAAGTCTATTTTGCTGAACACACTCGCACCAACCAACTGATCCATCAAATCATCAATCCTCGGCAAAGGATACCGATTCTTGATCGTCACTTTATTCAGTTGCCTGTAGTCCACACACAACCTCATAGTACCTTCTTTCTTCTTAACCAATAACACTGGTGCACCCCACGGTGACACACTCGGACGAATAAATTTCTTATCCAACAGATCTTCCAACTGACTCTTCAATTCAGTTAACTCAACAGCAGACATACGGTACGGAGCCATCGACATCGGCCTAGTACCAGGTACCAAATCAATCGAGAACTCAACTTCACGCTCTGGCGGTAATTCATTCACTTCTTCCGGAAACACATCAGGAAAATCACACACCACAGCTAGATCGCAAATCACCAGTTTATCTTTAGCCTCCATAGTCGCTAACAGCATAAACAACTCTGCCCCATCTGCCACTGCCTCATTCACCTGCCTGGCTGATAGAAACAAACTCTTTCCTTCCTCCATCTCAGGAAATATCACAGTCTTATCAAAACAGTTGATATGAACTCGGTTAAACACCAACCAGTTCATACCCAGGATAACATCAATCTGCACTAGTGGAAGACACACTAGGTCTATTCCAAAGTCTCTACCAAAAATACTCAAAGGACAATTTAAACAAACTGAAGTAGTAGTCACTGAACCCTTCGCAGGAGTATCAATCACCATACTACCATGCATCTCAGATATCTCTAACTTAAGTTTCACAGCACAATCCAAAGATATAAAGGAATGAGTAGCACCGGTGTCAATAATAGCTACAAGAGGAAAGCCATTAATATAACACGTACCTCGGATCAAACGATCATCTGCAAAAGTTTCAGAACCCGATAAAGCAAAGACCTTGCCTCCCGACTGGTTCTCCTTCTTTGGCTTAGGACACTGTGGACTGATATGACCCACCTCTCCACAGTTGAAGCAAGTCAGAGTCTTCAACCGGCACTCTGCAGCCAAATGACCACCTTTACCACACTTGAAACACTTCTTCTCAGCACTGGTACACTCGTGGAAACGATGTCCAGCCTGGCCACATCTGTAACACTTAGCAGGGGCACTGGAGTCACCCCACTAGGTCTCTTCATCACACCCTGGCTCTGAAAACCTCTGCCAGCTGCATACGGTTTCCCACGATCATTCTGATTCTTGCCTTTCCTATCAACCCTTTGCTGATAGCTCTCCGCTCTGGCTTTGGTATCCTGTTCAAAAATCCTGCAACAGTCAACCAAATCAGAAAACACTCTAATCTGTTGATACCCAATAGCCTGCTTGATCTCGGGACGCAACCCGTTCTCAAACTTCACACATTTCGAAAATTCTCCAGTAGCCTCATCATAGGGAGTGTAATACTTCGACAGCTCTGTGAACTTAGCAGCATACTCAGTAACAGACCGATTGCCCTGCTTCAATTCTAAGAACTCTATCTCTTTCTTTCCTCTGACATCCTCTGGAAAGTACTTCCTCAGGAATCTCTCTCTGAACACAGCCCAAGTGATCTCAGCATTCCCAGCAGATTCCAACTCCGTACGGGTAGCAACCCACCAATCATCTGCTTCTTCTGACAGCATATGCGTACCGAACCTGACCTTCTGGTTATCGGCACACTCAGTCACTCGGAAGATCCTCTCGATCTCCTTCAACCACTTTTGAGCGCCATCTGGATCGTATGCTCCCTTGAACATTGGAGGATTGTTCTTCTGGAACTCACTCAGTTGACGAGCAGCTCCCATTCCCACAACATTCGGGTTTCCTCCAAGTACTCCAGCTAGCATACCCAGAGCCTCAGCAATCGCAGCATCGTCTCTACCTCTTCCAGCCATCTCTATTCTGAAAACCCAACAAGCTAAAACAATAAGTACGGATAGGGTTACACAACACCTATCACATACAGGGAAACAGAATAATTACGACTCGACTCGACCGACTATGCTCTGATACCACTAATGTAACACCCTTCTAAAATACCCCAAATATTTAATTAAAACAACATATATAAATCAGAGTAATTATGCAGTTAAGGGTGTGTAGCGGTGTATTCGTCGCCATATGATTTATCAATTAAACCATAAGCAAAGCATACAATGAAGTTTCGAGTCGCCACCGCACTTTTATTTATCCAAAGGATTGGCTAAAAAGCGAACAAAAGCCTAAGAAGTTTTACACGTAGAAAACTAATAAAAGATCAGAGATTCCGGGTAAGGGGTAAGTTACGCAATGGGAAGGTGTTAGGCACCCACTACGTCCTAGGTACTCCTAGGGAGCCCTTTTCACACTTGTTGTAAAAGATTGTTATTTGTTAAGACATATGCATTGTGCAAACATGAGTGAGATGATGAGGAAAGAATGTACAAGTTTTATTGGGTTTGAGCGGATGAACCCGCTGCCTACGTACCTTCCATCAAAGGTAAGGATCAAAACGCCGTAGTTCGGCTAAAAGATTTCCAAAAGTTGGTGGATTCAGTTTTAAACACAAGCACTGAGGTTTTTCATTATCAATGGGAGAACACTCGACCAAAACCAACATCCACCATGCGAGGATAGCTTCGACATACGAGAGGGGTTAACCCTATTTTCAGTACGGAAGTCTTACTGTCGACTCACTAAAGATAAGGTGAGGTTTACATCAACCACAATGATAATTAAAACCTACGGCTAATGCATGAAAAGATTAATGGACATGGCCAAAACAAGTGAATGAGTGAAGTTAATTGATTGTGATTATGAAAGTGAAGTCAAAGTATGATTAAGATTAATTCAAAAGAAGTATTATGAAATGGAGTTTGCAAAAAAAGAGTCAAGGACTTGAGTCCAGGTTTTTAGTTTGAAAACATGAAGAAGTTTGCACAATGTCTATGTCAAGTTTAAGATCAAAGTGTGAAAAGGTTCTAGGACATAATGAGGATGAATGAATGATGATGGAAAGTAAAACTTCTCAGGAGGTTCACTTCTTGAGATCATATAGAGGATGATTCAAGTGCGTCCTTTGGAATGGAAAGTAAGTAATGATAAAACAAACAAATGATACCGGATGCCACTCAATGGTCTTACTCCAATCTCACAAACAAAAGCGGATATCGGATACCAATAACTGGGTTTACACCAATCTCCTAAAACAGAACTGGATATCAGAGGCCACTCAATGGTCTTACACTAATCTCCTTAAAAAGAAAACAATGAAGAAATATGGAAGTCAACTGCCAGCTTGTGGGACTTAGGTTAACCCCACACATGATCATAGGGAAAGCAAAAACAGGGGTGTCAGATGCCAACTTGTGGGACTTACTCTAACACACAGTATGATCCTAGGAAGACAAATGCCAACTCGTGGGACTTACAATTGTATCCTCACATACAAACAGTACAACAAAATAAGATGAGTGGCCAATGTGATGGACTTATACTCACTTCCATATCATAGGAACAAATGCCAACTCGTGGGACTTACAATTGTCCTCAATGGGTAAACAACAATGATGATGTCAAACAGACAAAAGAGATGCTCATGCATTAATGACAATTGATGGTGATAAATGCATAACATATAGGCAAGCAAATGCACATAGAGCAAGCAATCAGTCAATGAATAGCAAACAGCACACTCTATAGCCAAACAATTGGGGGCTCACACAAGAGGGTTTGACTTTGAAAGTCCACTGTAATGGGTGAAGGTCGCTCTTAACCTGGCCATTGAGGGGCTCAGGTGAAGCAGATGAATAGGAGATGAGGGGTGTGCCTCATTGCTTCTATCTCAAATCAGAGAGAGCATCAAAGAAAGTGTGGGAGTTCAGAAAGTAGGAACTCTCTCCACATTATTGACTCGATTAGATCTTGGGTATTTATCTCAATGCTTCAACCAGGTACTGGGAGCAAAGAGAGGACACACTGAATAGTGGGGGATAGATTGCTTATCCCTACCTTCCACCAATTGCCTTACTTGAAGGACTTTTCCTGCTTAGGACAAATTTAAACAAACACAGGCATTGCCTCTTAAGGAGGACTTCAGACAGTTTGCCCGGTCAAATAACAGACCGGGTCTCCAGACTACATGAAGAAGAAGTAATTATACCTCAAAGGCAAATGCTAAAATAGCAAAGCAAGCAAGTTCAAAGAACTTAGGCAACTAAAGTACCTGAAAAAAGTCAAACTCATTAGTAAACAAGTCAACAGTCAAAATCAAAAGAAATGGATAAACAGTCAACCACAGGAGGTCAACTGTGCAAAGCAAGACTCAAGTTACATGAGTCACCTACAAAACAAAAGGTTAGCACAATATAGACAAACAAACATCAATCAAATTGGTATGATCTTGGAAGCACTATGCTCAACCTGAAACAGATAAACTCAACATAAGTCCAAAGGACCACTAGGACTAGCCTAGGGTCAAACATGAAAGAAAAAGTCAAGGCAGCAAGGAAAAGTCAACTCAAAGTCAAAGTCAACCAATTAGAAAACAATCACAATTGGGCCCACAATCATATCATGCATTATGATCATTTCATGAACATTTGAAGTCAAAGTAAGGCAAAGAAAGCATACAAAAGTCAACAGAACGACTTGCATCAAAAGTCAACCTAAGCAATCTCAAAAATCATGAAATAAATCACAACCAATCCTAACATCTAACATGGTATACATGTAAAATTTCATGGCATTTGGATGAGAGGAAGGCAGGCAAGTAAAATCATGAAGTCAAACTAAATTCAAGTAAGCATGGTGAAAGTCAACAAGCATAGGTCAACTTCAAAAAATCATATCAATTTGAAAACAGAAGAGAAATGAATGAGATTAACACCAATGCAAAGCTCAAAGAGTCTAGTTATCACATATGAAATTTCATGGATATACAATATGATTTGAGAATTTCACAAAGGATTTGGCAAGGCATAGCACAAAAAGTCAACAAATGACCAAGCATGGAAGAAAATTCACAATCAAATGGAAAACAGCAAGATTAATTCCAAGAAAAATCATACATCAACTAGACATACAAAGAGTGGTTCATGCAAATTTTGGGGCCATTTGGATGCAAGGAAGCATGTGAACAAAATTTGTGAAAATATATGATCATGGTATGACACCCAATGCAATACACAATTTCAAAAATTCATAACTCTCAATCCACCAATGATAAATGCACAAAGTCTATATGGAAATGAAGGTCAAGGTGTCTAGTTTCACCACAAAAAATCTCAAAGGCATTGGATATAACATGAATATTTCACAATTGAAATGGTGAGATGTATCATTTATGCACATATGTTGGGAAAATAATTACCATAAAAAAATCCAGCCAATGGAAAAAATCATTAAAAATTACAATAAAAAACTAGACACATTTGTGATCATGTGTAAAAAATTTCACAATTTTTTGATGAAAAATGAAGGAGAAATTAATTTGTAAAGATGAGGAAATAATTGAATGAAGTATGAACAAAATGCAATGCATATGGGGTCAAACCAAAGTCAACTATGGCATTTGTGTGAAAACTGAGGCCACTTAGTGAAACGACTGCGTTTCAGGGGCGGCCAGGAAATGTTCTGATTGGCTCGCCCCCAATGAAACAGTGACAATGGCAAAAGCAACCAATCACCTTCATACTTTCTGGGTTTATACACACGAGCTAGGGTTTAAGCATGGCAACTCATGTAACTTCAACAGCAAAACAGATTTTCAGCAAACCCAATCAAGCAGCATGGCAATAGGATGGTTCAAACAGCATCTAAACGAACATAAACCAGCATGTTCATAAATTCTGGACAAGTTTTAAAAGCATAAACAACAAACAACAACAGCCACTTGTATTTCAAATTCTGGGAATCTCATGCAGCATTAGGGTTTAAGCAGGACATCATGTTTTCATGTTCATCCAACCAAGCTCATCAGCAATGTTCAAACATCAACCAGACAAACAAGCATACCATGAACTCAACTATGAAACAACAACATCATCATCATCAGCTAGCAACAAGACAAGCAGAATCGTGGGAATTTCTGGACATGAGTTTAGGGTTTTAGGAAGCAAAGCAGTATGAACTTCATCATTCATGCATTAATCCATCAAAACGACAACCAATTAAACAACACATAAACAGCATGGCCAGCAATAAGTTCATGCCACATTATGCAACAACCAAACAAACAAACAAATCAAGCAAATTCTGGGCAGGATCATAAGCATGAACAAACAGGGCATGAGCTTCAATCATCATCATGCACTCAAAACTAAATCGCCCAGAAATCTAAATTAAACATGGCAATCAATTCAGCAAGGCATAAACATCACAAATCCATAAGTAAAATTCACAGAAACATGTTGGATAGCAAGCATCGAACACAAATGTCATTGAACATAAAACTTTATTTCCAAATATCTCATGCCACAGCCAATCATTTTAAACCATTCGAAGTTCCTAATGCTCATGAAGTAAAGATCTATGAGGGACAGGCAATAGTTTTAAGAAACAAAAGAGTCGAAAAACCAACCAGATTTTGGAGCAAAGATGGAACAGTGAGGGATTGATGGTAATAGCTTGAAACAGATCCCTTTTATGGTGTATAGTGATGGATTCTTGAAGTGGACTAGCTCAACAACTCCTAGATTCCTTCAAAACTTGATTCACCATGGTTATGGCTTGAAGAAAACAGAATGTGGAGAGGGCTGTACAGGTATGTTTTGATGATCCACAACGCCTCACAAGGTTGTCCAGATGGTGGAAGAAACAAGGGTTTCTTGTGTGCCTTGAAGGTTTTTTAACAAAATGTGGCTCAAGCAAAAAAAATGCAGTTGAGAGAGAGGAGAGTATTCTGGTTTGTAGGCTGTGTAAATTAGGGTTTGTTTGGACAGAAGGAAACTTAAATATGACCTGTTAATCCTCACTTAAACATGTGTTAAGTTGTTTTAGCTTAAATGGAGCAAATGCATTTTTGCTAAGTGGAAGAATGTGGAAATGGAGGTGTGTGTTGGGCACGATTTGGGCTTGTGAAATGCTGCAGAAAGACCTTACCAAATGCTGTTTTGTAGTCTACTTATGAGTGGTTAACTTGCTTGGTTTAAAATGCATCACTTGCATATTTACCAATTGTGTGCACAAGTGAAAAGGAGGGTATGGATTGCCCGAGCTGGGCCTCAAAACAGGCTGCAATTGGCCTTAGCAAAAGCTGTTTGTAGTCTGTACTTGAGCTGCTAGCATGGTTTTGTTCTTATGAGTTCTTTTGCCAAAGTTTGCTAATTACACATATGGAAATGGAAGGTGCAAAGGGTTGGTCGAATGGGCCTTGAAATGAGCAGAAAAAAGACATTCAATTTGCTGTTTTGTATGTACTTGTGAAATGCTAACCTTGTTTTTACTCTTTGAAACCAATTGCACAAAATGGCAACTTATGCAACTATGGTCAAAAATGTGGTAAAATAGTGGTATGATGATGGTTTTGGAATTGGAACATGTTTCAAATGTGATTCTAAACATTTCCCAATTGGCCAAATTAAGAAAAAGTCAAAGAAGCAAAAAGTCAAACTTGAGTCAAACTTTGAATTTTAAAGGAATAGGTCCAAAAATGCCATTTTGAATGGTGAGGTTTTGATGAATGAAATTTATATTTTTGGAAAGAGGGTGAAAAATGTGGTTTGTAGGAAAAAACCCCACCAAATTTGGCCTTATGGTTTGGGAGATATGCTCAGTTGAAGTTCACAAATTGATGAAAATGATTGGATCATATCTTGACAACCATACATGGGATTTGAGAGTTCTTGGACTTTTTGAAAATGGGAGAACAAGACCTTCAACTTTCATGTTGGGCAAAAATTCATTTGAAGCTTGTATCATGATGCAAGTTAAGGATCAAGAAGTTTCTATTTTTGGCAGTTGAAATTACAGGTCCAGTTTCTATTTTGGGAAATTTTCTGATTGGCTTGATATTCTTCCATGATGTTGATTCCCATGACATATGAGACCTACTAGGACATGAATAAGCTCCTTCAAACCAATTCCATCCATCAAATCCAAAGAATCAACCACAGTTGACCAACTTTGACTTTCTAGGGTTTTGGCCTTGACTGTGCACTTCTGATGAATTCCAAACCCTAATTCCTTGAGATTTTGACTTCAAATGATGTCCCAAGACATATGAACTCTTGATTATTGACCATGGTGCCCAAATTCCACAAGAATGGCCACCATCCACTGCTTTGATTGACTGTTGATTATCTAGGGTTTTGTGCCTGCCTGTGCATTGACTGCTGACCTCTGAGCCTTCAACCCTTGACTTGAACACTTCAAAAAGACCCCCAAGGCATGTGAACTTGTAGGACAAACCCCAGGACCTTTGCTCCTTGAGAAACAACTTTGCTTGGTTGGTTGACTGACCTCCTGATCAGTTTGACCTAATTCTTGCTTGCTTGCTCTTGAGGCGACTGAGGAACAATGCAAATGCTATGCAATGGATCATGATATGCTATGACCTAATATGAGATGGTATGCACAATGATAGGTGCAAATTTGAGGTGCTACAGCTGCCCCTATTCAATCAGCTGGGAACCCGAACGGATGATAGCGATGGCTGTCAGACTTTCAGGGTAAACAGGGATTGAATACAAAAGAACCGTAAAAATTTGCACCGACTGGATATAATACAAAGAAAACCACGTCATTTACCGATGACAAACTGCATGACAGCTTCAGGAAAGCAAAACCATTTACCGATGGTTGAAGAACTGGAACCTTGATATTTACCGATATCAACTTCAGCACGACCATTTACCGATGGCGGCTGGGGAAAACAAAATTTCTGAAAAGAGAAACCATTTACCGATGGTTAAAACTTGATATTTACCGATATCAACTTCAGCCGGACCATTTACCGATGGCTGCTGGGAAACAATGATGCTGAAAGGAAGCGAGACCATTTACCGATGGTGGCTTCAAAGCAAACTTGATATTTACCGATACCAAGGCCATTTACCGATGGCATGCTGCGACTGGGAACTCGATATTTACCGATATCGAAGAAAACTGGGCCATTTACCGATGGCATCTCCGCTTGGGGAGGAACAAAATCTTTGTGGTGATACCAGACAAGACGTTTACCGACGACCTCTGGGGATTTTGATTTTATTGACAAGAGAACAAAGAATGACCAGACATTTACCGATGACTGGGATGAGACTCGATGTTTACCGACATCGAAAGATGATGTTTACCGACATCAAAAAGAATGACCAGACATTTACCGATGACTGGGTGAGAAATTTATTGGTGAGAGACAAACAAATATTCGCAACTGGAAACCAGATAGGACATTTACAGATGACTCTACTGGGGATTTCTAGTTGGGGATTATCAGACATTTACCGATGACTGAAAGAAAAACTCGATGTTTACTGACACCGAAGCAATGGCGTTTACCGACACCAAAAAATGACCAGACATTTACCGATGACTGGGTGAGACACGATGTTTACCGACATCGAAGCAATGGCGTTTACCGACACCAAAAAAATGACCAGACATTTACCGATGACTGGGTGAGACTCGATGTTTACCGACACCGAAACAATGGCGTTTACCGACACCAAAACAAAGAAGACACACGCGGGTGTTGACATGACACTTACTGATATCACAAGAATAGAATCTGGGATAAGTTGAAGCAAGGCTGATCACTTGCGGGGGTCTCACTGGGGAGAAACAAATTTCTGTCACCATCGGGTGAGGAAATAAACCTCTGTGGGGATAATCAATTCCGAATGCTGTCGAAGCAACTGTAGCAGACTGGGTGCTGATGTTGGACAAAAATGATCCGCCTCTGCCGGGGGATACGGTCTGATGTGGTTTCGAACACATGAATGCATATGTTTGAATTTTTCTATGGCGTAATGCTCCATATGGAATGGAAATGCTACGCAATTTTTGAGGATGCAATGATTACTATATGCAATGCAATATGATGAGAACTCTGCGGGGAGAGATACACAGGACAATTGTGCTGAGGAATCTTCAAGATAAATCCACTGGGGGGAAACAACACGACTGCTGGGGAGCCGTCAACACAAATCCACTAGGGGAAGGCAAAGCAATACGCTGGGGAGCAATAAAGCAACTCTGTTGGGGAGAAACGAATCAACTCTGCTAGGGAGAAATACAGGTAGTCTGCTGGAGATAGTCCAATGAATCTACAAAAACTTCCGCTTGGGGAAATAATTGCTCTGCTAAGGAAATCACTATTCCGCTGGGGAAGATAAACCAAGAAAACTCTCCGGGGATAAGGCTCAGACAATCCTCAGATATGATGAACTTTGCTTCGGGGAATATCTGTTACTCTGCCGGGGACGACCCACCATACAAGCAGAAACAACTCAGTTGGGGATGCGGATATCGATCTGCCACGATAACTCATCCAATCCTCTGGCGGGATAAACTCTGCTGGAGAGGTAACTGCTTCGCTGGGGAAGGCTTAAACAATCCAAAGTTAGGAGAATGATTCTGTCTGGGGAAAGCATTGCTGAGGGATGCTCACAGGTGACGACCTTACTGTGGAAAATATTCACAGGCGACGACCTGCAAATCGGAACATCAGATGCCCCAGGGGGTACATGGACAAGATACGCTCAAGTGTCCTCAACATTCAAAATGATTTTCAAATGTTTTAATCTTTCTGCACGTCATTGCTTAGCCTTCATGTTTTTATATGCAATGTTTATCAAAAATCGGACGTTTTTGCAAACAAAACAGTAAAAGTAAAAAGACAAGAGAGCAATTTATCTGAATAACGACTTTTATTGATTGAAAATGTGCCTGAAAAGGCAAGTACATTGAGAAGCAATTCCTAGAAAGAGGTAATTGCGCACAAAAGGAAAATAAACTATCCTAATGGCAATGTGAACACGGCATCCACTGTTTCCCAACTCTGTTATAACTCATAGATCATCAGTTTCCTCCCAATTCCTTGCTTTCGGAGAAAAATGATTGGACCGATCACATCTGTCGGGATGGTAGCTGACGAAGCATGATAAAGTACAGATGACTCAAAATGTAGTCTTCGCTTTTAATCCCTCTTTTGGCTGGATCGCCCTTTCGGGTTTTCAATCCACCGGGATACCCATTTTTGCCTAAGCCGCCCTTGCGGGTTTTCGACTTACCGGGTGTACAATTTTTTATTTTATCCCTAATTTTTGCCCGAACCTTTTTTTCTGTTTTTTGGTTCGCCGGGATGCCCATTTTTGCCTGGACTATTTTGTTCTTTTTGTCCAGCGGGTCAATTTTACGCGAAGTATTTTTTGACTACATCTGAGTTGACAGGGGAAGGAAAATCTTCACCGTCCATAGTTGTAAGCATCAAGGCTCCACCGGAGAAGACCTTCTTCACAACATATGGACCTTCGTAATTAGGAGTCCACTTGCCCCTGTTATCTGTACCGGGAGGAAGGATCCTCTTCAAAACTAGATCGCCAGTTTGAAATGTTCGAGGACGCACTTTCTGATCAAAGGCTCGCTTCATCCTTCTCTGATACAACTGCCCATGGCAAACAGCTGCTAAACGTCTTTCTTCAATAAGGCTTAACTCATTAAACCTTGTACGAATCCACTCGGCTTCGTCCAGCTTGACATCCAATAATACCCTCAGAGAAGGGATCTCCACCTCAACTGGTAAGACTGCTTCCATACCATACACAAGGGAGTAGGGGGTTGCCCCGGTCGACGTACGTACTGAGGTACGGTATCCATGCAGAGCGAAAGGCAACATCTCGTGCCAATCTTTGTACGTAACGACCATCTTCTGCACAATCTTCTTGATATTCTTGTTAGCTGCCTCTACAGCACCATTCATCTTCGGTCTGTAAGGAGAAGAGTTGTGATGTTCAATCTTGAAATCTCTGCATAAGTCTTTCATCATTTTGTTATTGAGATTCGAACCATTGTCAGTGATGATTCTCTCGGGAACTCCATAACGACAGATGATTTCCTTCTTGATGAACCGGGCAACCACTTGTTTGGTGACGTTGGCATAGGAAGCTGCTTCCACCCATTTGGTGAAGTAATCAATCGCGACCAAGATGAAGCGATGTCCATTAGAAGCAGTAGGCTCAATCCTTCCAATCATGTCGATGCCCCACATGGCAAACGGCCAAGGCGAGTTCATGACATTCAATGGGCTTGGTGGTACATGCACCTTATCAGCATAGATTTGACACTTATGGCATTTCCGAGCATATTTGAAGCAATCGGATTCCATAGTCATCCAGTAATATCCGGCTCTCAGCAATTTCTTCGACATTGCATGACCACCAGCGTGGGTACCAAACGAACCCTCGTGCACTTCTTGCATTAACATGTCTGCTTCGTGTCTATCCACGCATCTGAGCAAGACTATGTCAAAGTTCCTCTTGTATAGCACATCATCCTGATTCAGATAAAAACTTCCAGCTAGCCTTCTCAGGGTCTTCTTGTCATTCTTCGACGCACCCTCAGGATACTCTTGAGTCTTGAGGAAGTTCTTGATGTCATAATACCACGGCTTATCATCAGTAGCATTAACAGACTCGGCTGCAAACACATATGCAGGCCTCTCGAGTCGATTCACAGCAACATGTGGCACATGATTCCACCAATGAACCTTTATCATAGAGGATAAAGTAGCCAAGGCATCAGCCATCTGATTCTCGTCCCGGGGGACATGATACAACTTCACCTTCTTGAAGAACGTCAGTATTCTTCTGGTGTAGTCTCTATACGGAATCAGATGTGGCTGGTTTGTATTCCAATCTCCATTGACCTGATTAATCACTAGAGCTGAATCTCCAAATATGTCGAGTGTTTTGATTCTCAGATCAATGGCTTCTTCTATCCCCATGATACAAGCCTCGTACTCAGCTTCATTGTTGGTGACATCGAAAGTCAATCTGGCAGAGAAAGGTATATGAGCACCTTTGGGATTGATCAACACTGCCCCAACACCGTTACCGTTCATATTCACAGCCCCATCGAACATCAGTGTCCACTTGTCATCAGGATCCGGTCCTTCCTCGACAAGCGGCTCTTCACAGTCTTTCGCCTTCAGATACATGATGTCTTCATCAGGGAATTCAAACATCATAGGCTGATAATCGTCGATCGGTTGTTCGGCGAGATAATCTGACAAAATACTACCTTTGATGGCCTTCTGAGACGTGTACTGAATGTCATATTCTGTTAAGATCATCTGCCAACGGGCAACACGTCCGGTGAGAGCTGGCTTCTCAAAGATGTATTTCACAGGATCCATCCTAGAAATCAACAGAGTAGTATGGTTCAACATATACTGCCTTAGTCGGCGAGCAGCCCAGGCCAAAGCACAACAAGTTTTCTCGAGCAGTGAATATCTTGTTTCACAGTCGGTAAACTTTTTGCTCAGGTAGTATACGGCATGCTCTTTTCGACCAGACTCGTCATGCTGACCCAATACACACCCCATCGAAGTCTCGGTGACTGATAGGTACATGATCAGTGGTCTCCCAGGAACTGGAGGAATAAGGATTGGAGGGTTTTGCAAGTATTCTTTGATTTTGTCAAAAGCTTCCTGACAGTCATCATTCCATTTGATCGCCTGATTCTTTCTGAGTAGTTTGAAAATTGGTTCACATGTAGCAGTTAGATGAGATATGAACCTTGCAATGTAGTTCAATCTCCCTAAAAACCCACGGACTTGCTTTTCCGTCTTCGGTTCAGGCATCTCTTGAATAGCTTTGACTTTAGCTGGATCTACCTCAATCCCTTTTTCACTGACAATGAAGCCTAAGAGCTTCCCGGATCTCACTCCAAACGTACACTTGTTCGGATTCAGCCTCAGTTTGAACTTGACCAGTCTGTCAAACAACTTCTGCAAGTTAGCCAGATGCTCCTCTTCCGTCTGCGACTTCGCAATCATATCATCCACGTACACTTCGATTTCGTTGTGCATCATGTCATGAAAGAGAGTCGTCATTGCCCTTTGATAGGTAGCACCGGCATTCTTCAGCCCAAATGGCATAACCTTATAGCAGAACGTGCCCCAAGGTGTAATGAATGTCGTCTTTTCCATGTCCTCCGGCGCCATCTTGATCTGGTTGTAGCCTGAGAAACCGTCCATGAAAGAGAATACCGAGGATTGAGCCGTATTATCCACCAATACATCGATGTGCGGTAATGGGAAGTCATCTTTCGGACTCGCCCTGTTCAGATCCCGGTAATCGACACACATTCTGACTTTGCCATCCTTCTTTGGCACTGGAACGATGTTGGCAACCCACGGTGGGTAACTGGTAACAGCCAGGAAACCTGCGTCCCACTGCTTTTGAACCTCTTCTTTGATCTTGACAGCCATATCAGGACTAGTTCTGCGAAGCTTCTGCTTGACTGACGGGCACTCTTCTCGGAGAGGTAACCGATGCACCACAATGTCTGTATCCAGCCCAGGCATATCTTGGTATGACCAGGCGAATATTTCCACATATTCTTTCAGCATCTCGATTAGCCTCCTCTTGACAGAGTCTTCCAAAGCAGCCCCAATCTTGATTTCTCTTCTGGCGTCCTCAGTACCCAGATTGACAATTTCCAACTCTTCCTGGTGAGGTTGGATGACCCTTTCCTCTTGCTTCAGTAGTCTGACCAATTCTGCAGGGAGTTCACAGTCTTCCTCACTCTCCTCTTCAGCTTGGTAGATGGGATTGTTGAAATCATACTGAGCCATAACAGAGTCGTTCACAGTGGGTGCCAAAAGATCACTTCTGCATGTTTAATGTTTTGTTTTTAGAAAAAGATTTCAATAAAGTCACAAAAAACAAAAACATTGCCATTTTTTTATTGTTTTGAAAAAATGGAAAAACAGAAAATAGAAAAACAGGGATCTCAAAATTTGATTGAAAAAACGTCCTTTATTTATAAACATTGCGAACATGATGTGGCCCTACAATGAACCACTACGCCCTGGGCGGAACGTAGGGTTTTCATGCAAAATGAAAAAACAAAAGAAAATTACTCTGTCAGTAGAGTAACTTGGACCACATCTTCTGCTGTCCAGTTGTTGATAACCTCGCCTGGTGCACAAGGGCGGACCCAGACATCCAACTCATGATCACTGTCTTCACCATCAGTAGCAAAGACATCTCCATGGTTCATCAGCCCAGCGCTGGTGAAGGTGCTCGGACCTGCTTGTACATGCTGCTCTGCTGCGAGAGGCTCGTACCCAATGCCGAACTTGTCTTCTTTTACAGGAAGGTCAACCATCTTGCCCCAGCCTTCTGCTCTACCGGAGTCAACAACCTCTTTGGCTTGCTTGTACGATGATATTGAAGCACCTGGCTTCCTCTGCTCTGCACAAGCTACACCTTCTAATGCCACAGTCTCGAATGCCTGGCACAGGGTTTCGTGGATCTCGCCATCCACCTCAACATATTTGAATGAGGAGAGATGACTCACCAGAATCTCCTCTTCACCACAGACGGTCACGATCTGACCGTTCCAGACATATTTGAGCTTTTGATGGAGAGTTGACGAGACTGCTCCAGCGGCGTGTATCCAAGGACGCCCCAACAAACAGCTGTAAGCAGGCTGAATGTCCATCACGTAAAACACGATGTCGAATACTTCTGGACCTATCTTCACTGGCAAAGTGACTTCACCAAACACAGACCGTTTGGATCCATCGAATGCACGCACAATCAGGTCACTGGGAGTGAGCACGACTCCCTCAACATCGATTTTCTTCAGTATTTGCTTCGGAAGGACATTCAGGGACGACCCGGTGTCCACTAGCACATGTGATAATACTGCACCTTTGCACTCCATAGTGATGTGCAAGGCTTTGTTGTGGTTGCGGCCCTCAGGCGTTAGATCTAGGTCAGTGAAACCTACACCATGCCTGGTACTCACATTTGCTAGTACACCCTCCAGCTGGTTGACGGATATCTCTTGCGGGACGTATGCCATGTTCAACATCTTCAACAGAGCGTCCCGATGTGCCTCAGAACACATCAGCAAGGAGAGTATCGAGATTTTTGACGGAGTTTGGTTGAGCTGATCCACAATTTTGTAGTCACTCTTTTTGATGATCTTCATGAACTCCTCAACATCTTTCTGAAAAGAACCCTCAGCCTCCTTCTGAGCCGGTTCTTCGTCAACCACTGCCTGTTTGCCCTTAGCCCTTGCAGATGACTCAGCAGCAGCATCTCTCAAAGGCTGAGGAGCAAACAGTCGTCCACTCCTTGTGAAACCTCCCTGTCCTCCAACATTGTCCACTACAGGACTTGTAACAGCAGGGATCCTCACAGGAGCACTGATCGTAACTGGTGTTTGAACAATTGGCCTTGTCTGATTACCAGCCCTCCTATCCCGGCGATAGGCGTTGTCATAACTCCACGGAACAGCTCTACTATTTCCAACTTGTCCCCTGCCGGACGCCACAATAGTAGTAGGTGCTCTGATGGTTACCGGGGTAGGAATGGTAATCGGGGTATTGCTGGTTGTGGGTGTACTGGCAGCCCCACGCCCTCTTCCTTCAGCTGGCTTATAAAAAATGGTGACAGTAGACACTGCCCCATTATCTCTGGTAGCACGGCTAAACTATAGACAGCCTTCGTCCATTAAACTCTGAACACCAGTCTTCAACTGGTCACAACCATCCATGGCCTCTGAACAGCCCAAACAATCTTCTGAACAGCCTGGGTCAACACCCCCCTTCAACAATCGGCCCTTGACGACCAACAGAGATGTCTGAACATCTTCGACATTTACAATCAGGTCTTCAGCTTCCCCATCTTCAATGTTATTAACCCTATGCCCCCCATGTTGTGGCATAGGATTGTTCACGACATTCGGAACCGGAGAGAAGTTGATTGTCTTAGAATCAATCAAGTCCTGGACCTTGTGCTGAAACGCCCGGCATCTTTCAGTATGGTGGCCTGGTGCCCCAGAGTGAAAGTCACATCTTACATTGGCATCATAGCCGGGTGGCAGCACGGTAGGAGTAGCCATTGTACGCAACTCTACAAACCCTAACCGGAGTAGCTCGGGTAGTAGTTCTGCGTACGACATAGGCAGAGGGTCAAATCTCCTATCAGGATTCAATCTCTGTCTCTGCTGAAAAGGACGTTGCTGTTGTTGTTGCTGTGGTTGAGGTCGTTGCGGTTGTTGTGGTTGTTGTTGAACTCTTTGTTGTTGTGGACGCGGTTGAGGCGCAGGAATGGTCACTGCGGCGATTGGACGATACTGGTCCCTGTTGTTGGCTCTGTAAGCACTCCCTCTGTGCTGTACAGCATTGGTTTCTCCTTCTCTACGGCGAGGTGCCCCAGAGAAGGGTTTCTTCGAAGAAGATGAGGAACCAGCATCATGGATCCTCCCAGCTTTGATTAGGCTCTCAGTTCTTTCGCCGCAGATTACGACGTCAGAAAAGCTTCCGAATGGGCAGCTTCCCATTCGATCCATATAGACACCTTGTAGAGTGCTAATGAACATGTCAGTCAACTCCCTTTCCAGCATAGGGGGTTGAACTCTCGCAGCTAGTTCGCGCCATCTCTGGGCGTACTCTTTGAAGCTCTCGTTGTTCTTCTGACATAAGCTTTGTAACTGAGTTCTGGTTGGAGCCATGTCCATATTGTGCTTGTACTGCCTGAGGAAAGCCTCACCCAGGTCTCTCCAGCACCGAATTGAATCCCGCTTCAATTCCATGTACCAATCCAAGGACGCCCCAGATAGACTATCCTGGAAGAAATACATCCACATCTTCTCATCGTCTGTATATGCGGATATCTTTCTATAGTACGCCTGCACATGGGTGCGAGGGCAAGAGGTACCGTTGTATTTGTCGAATGACGGCGCCTTGAATTTATGCGGGATTCTAAGTCCTTCAACTAATCCCATGTTTGTAACATCAAAACCGAGGGAGTTTTGACATTCCATTGCTCTGATTTTCTCCGCAAGGGCTTCAACTTTGCGATCCCTCGCATCATTTCTACCCAACATATTGTCGTCTTCACTGAGCATAGTAAACAAATCCTCTTGTCTGTCAACAATCGGAATTCTATTACGGACCGGAGCATGGATGACTCTGGGACTAACAACATCCGGAGCAATCGGTTGACCGTCGACTCGGATACCCCTCAACTCTTCACCCACAGCGTAGTTGTTGACGGGAATAGCAGCGGCAGGGACCTCAGGAACTGGGTTTCCTTCTTGCAAAGGCTGGTTGGGCGGTGGCAATGTAGCTTCTTGCCTCTGGACCATTGCTCGTAGCTCTTCTTGGCCTTGTGCGACCCCTTGCATCATGTGAATGAATTGGGCCATGCTTGCCCTCATCTCTGCCAACTCGGCTTGTACTTGATCCATGTTGCGTTGATGGTTGAGCCTCGTTGAGTAGCGGTGCGGCCTTTGGTCAGCTATCCTGTCTGGACACAGGAATCAAAGTGAGAAGATGGCCTGAGAACACCTGTTATGCAAATGAGATGAGTATGATGCATGCAATGCTTGTGCAAATGCTTTGTTTTCAAGGAACCCTTAGGGTATTGTTTGCAATATTTTGAATATTTAGACATTTTTGTTTGCTCACGGAAATATTTCATTCAATATATTGAGACAAAGAAATACAGCATTCCTGATTTATTACAAAGAGAAAAGGTAAATGACATCCTATGGATCCCTAGAAGCTCGGGATGCTGGAAGACGGGAAGTGCACAACTTCTTGATCTCCCTCTCATAGGCAGCCTCCATGTCAGCTTTCTCTTTGGCAAGTCGATCATACTTCCTCTTCCAGAATTTGGATGACTGAGGAAGCAGAGAAGTCCAAGTGTCGTTCGGATCGTCGATCACTCGGTGCTCGAGAAATTCAATCATAGCATCCTTCTCCTTGAGCTGCTGCAGCAATTCCTCCCTCTCACGGATCCAGGCACGCGAAAGGTCCTCCTCTCTCAACTCCTCTACACGTTGGGTAGGGAGGGTTGAAGGCCCAGCCACATCCAACGGTGTAGGTCTTGGATGATCGTACGGCATCAGGTAGGTGGCAGCTCTCTGTCTGACCCAAGAAGTATAGGGCTCCAAAGCAATGCAGTTCTTCGGACCCAACTCATTTCTACCCTTCTTACGGATACTGCGCCAAGCACGGACAAATCTGGCTTTCAGGCCTTGGGGATCTTTACCCTCCTGAAAGAACGCACCTTCTAACAGTATGTTATTAGGTTTATCCTTCAGGGGGAACCCAAGCTGACGTCGTGCAAGAATAGGATTGTAGGTAATCCCACCGCATGTGCCAAGAAGAGGCACATTAGGGAATTCCCCACAATAGTCGATGATCTGGACGGTATCATACACGCGATCATACCAGGTGATATCATCATTGGTGAGAGACATGAGTCTCTGAGACCACCGTAGACATCCCTTGTTCCCCTTGAAAGCGACTGTCTGCGGCAAGTGCGAAATAAACCACTTGTACAGCAGGGGTAAACAGCAGACAATAACTCCTCCATTCTTCATATTCCTCAAGTGCATGGAGAAATAAGCATCACCCAACAAAGTCGGAACTGGATTAAGGACTGAAAAAATCCTAATGGCGTTCATGTCCACGAACTTGTCGAAGTTGGGGAACAGCACCAAACCATAGATAAGCAGCACGAATAGAGCCTCAAAGGCGTCCTCACTCATGGCCTTCCCATAAAAAGTAGCTTGGGAAATGAGGAACTCGGAAGGAAAACCCTGAATTCCGCCTTTGGTAGTCAGGTTAGCTCCAATCAGATCTTCATCTATGTGCAACAGACTAGCAATCTCTCGAGCAGATGGAATACTCTCTAGGCCACTGAACGGCACTTGATCCAGAATCGGAATCCCAATGAGGTGAGAGTATTCTTCCAAAGTCGGCAACAGCTGGAAGTCTGGGAATAAGAAGCAACGATGCAACGGATCGTAGAACTGAGCAAGAGTACTCATCAATCCTTCGTCAACCTGAGTGGTGAGCAGAGGCAGAAGCTTCCCATAGCGAGCTTTGAAACCCAAGGGATCTAATACATATGATGTCAGATTCCTTAACTCTTTTACGTCGGGCTGCTTGAAGCTGTATTTCTTTGTATGTCTTTTTGGTTTTTCCATTGTCTGAAAAATTTGCAAATAAACCCTTTAAGTTCCTTGAACATTTTCTTTTTCTGCTGATGACATGTATGCGGATGAGTGCATGAATGTATGAATGCAACAAACACACTCAAGAATCAAGCAAGTCACACCAAGCAAAGGTCGTGGGAAAGCTCATTGTATCCCTAATATCAATCATCCATTTTGGTGGATTTAGGTTTTCACCTTATCGACACCCAGGTTCCATTGATATTAACGGTACATGAACCAGTTCAAACATCCCTAATATCAACCAGCCGCTTTGGTGGATTTTAGGTTTTGCACCCGATCCGGGATCCATTGATATTAACGGTGTTTGAACGACTCAACCACGAATCAAGGGTTTGTTGAGAGTCACGAGCATGGGGTCTCGGTTAAGAACCACCCAAAAGGAGTGTACTAGGGTTTAAACCTGCCAGACATGTTCTATCAGAGGTTCCCATAATCATCGTTCCATCTTTCGAATATTATCGGAGGAACGAATACTCGTATTCCAAGAATATTCTCAAGAGAAACTCTTATGAGTGTAGTATCGCGTGACAATCGTATCAGAACTGACATCTGAACGACCTCCGCACTACGGTCCTAAAAATAGGCCAAGATGGGTTTGGTAAACTAAGGTCCTTGGCTTCTGCGGCACATGATTGAAAGAATAATGCCTAACCACAAATGACTTGTGTGACATTATTAGTTCAACATGACCTCCACCAAGTGAATGGGCTCGCAAGTCAACTGGCTAAGGAATACTCCACACCAGTCGACAAGACTATGCCATTCTCCTATCCTAGAGTGCACTCGAGTTCGGGTATAGAACTCATCTCACAGACCACCAAAGCAAACAGCAATGTATATCAAGCAATTCACACATTACAATCAATACAGTGATCCCAAATGGTACAAGAATAAATCAAATAACAAATAACAATATATCACAACAAAGGTGAAAAGTAGGCACTACCGCCAAGGAAACTAGAGTTCCCCAGCAGAGTCGCCACTTTTCTGTAGCGGTGTATTCGTCGCCATATGATTTATCAATTAAACCATAAGCAAAGCATACAATGAAGTTTCGAGTCGCCACCGCACTTTTATTTATCCAAAGGATTGGCTAAAAAGCGAACAAAAGCCTAAGAAGTTTTACACGTAGAAAACTAATAAAAGATCAGAGATTCCGGGTAAGGGGTAAGTTACGCAATGGGAAGGTGTTAGGCACCCACTACGTCCTAGGTACTCCTAGGGAGCCCTTTTCACACTTGTTGTAAAAGATTGTTATTTGTTAAGACATATGCATTGTGCAAACATGAGTGAGATGATGAGGAAAGAATGTACAAGTTTTATTGGGTTTGAGCGGATGAACCCGCTGCCTACGTACCTTCCATCAAAGGTAAGGATCAAAACGCCGTAGTTCGGCTAAAAGATTTCCAAAAGTTGGTGGATTCAGTTTTAAACACAAGCACTGAGGTTTTTCATTATCAATGGGAGAACACTCGACCAAAACCAACATCCACCATGCGAGGATAGCTTCGACATACGAGAGGGGTTAACCCTATTTTCAGTACGGAAGTCTTACTGTCGACTCACTAAAGATAAGGTGAGGTTTACATCAACCACAATGATAATTAAAACCTACGGCTAATGCATGAAAAGATTAATGGACATGGCCAAAACAAGTGAATGAGTGAAGTTAATTGATTGTGATTATGAAAGTGAAGTCAAAGTATGATTAAGATTAATTCAAAAGAAGTATTATGAAATGGAGTTTGCAAAAAAGAGTCAAGGACTTGAGTCCAGGTTTTTAGTTTGAAAACATGAAGAAGTTTGCACAATGTCTATGTCAAGTTTAAGATCAAAGTGTGAAAAGGTTCTAGGACATAATGAGGATGAATGAATGATGATGGAAAGTAAAACTTCTCAGGAGGTTCACTTCTTGAGATCATATAGAGGATGATTCAAGTGCGTCCTTTGGAATGGAAAGTAAGTAATGATAAAACAAACAAATGATACCGGATGCCACTCAATGGTCTTACTCCAATCTCACAAACAAAAGCGGATATCGGATACCAATAGCTGGGTTTACACCAATCTCCTAAAACAGAACTGGATATCAGAGGCCACTCAATGGTCTTACACTAATCTCCTTAAAAAGAAAACAATGAAGAAATATGGAAGTCAACTGCCAGCTTGTGGGACTTAGGTTAACCCCACACATGATCATAGGGAAAGCAAAAACAGGGGTGTCAGATGCCAACTTGTGGGACTTACTCTAACACACAGTATGATCCTAGGAAGACAAATGCCAACTCGTGGGACTTACAATTGTATCCTCACATACAAACAGTACAACAAAATAAGATGAGTGGCCAATGTGATGGACTTATACTCACTTCCATATCATAGGAACAAATGCCAACTCGTGGGACTTACAATTGTCCTCAATGGGTAAACAACAATGATGATGTCAAACAGACAAAAGAGATGCTCATGCATTAATGACAATTGATGGTGATAAATGCATAACATATAGGCAAGCAAATGCACATAGAGCAAGCAATCAGTCAATGAATAGCAAACAGCACACTCTATAGCCAAACAATTGGGGGCTCACACAAGAGGGTTTGACTTTGAAAGTCCACTGTAATGGGTGAAGGTCGCTCTTAACCTGGCCATTGAGGGGCTCAGGTGAAGCAGATGAATAGGAGATGAGGGGTGTGCCTCATTGCTTCTATCTCAAATCAGAGAGAGCATCAAAGAAAGTGTGGGAGTTCAGAAAGTAGGAACTCTCTCCACATTATTGACTCGATTAGATCTTGGGTATTTATCTCAATGCTTCAACCAGGTACTGGGAGCAAAGAGAGGACACACTGAATAGTGGGGGATAGATTGCTTATCCCTACCTTCCACCAATTGCCTTACTTGAAGGACTTTTCCTGCTTAGGACAAATTTAAACAAACACAGGCATTGCCTCTTAAGGAGGACTTCAGACAGTTTGCCCGGTCAAATAACAGACCGGGTCTCCAGACTACATGAAGAAGAAGTAATTATACCTCAAAGGCAAATGCTAAAATAGCAAAGCAAGCAAGTTCAAAGAACTTAGGCAACTAAAGTACCTGAAAAAAGTCAAACTCATTAGTAAACAAGTCAACAGTCAAAATCAAAAGAAATGGATAAACAGTCAACCACAGGAGGTCAACTGTGCAAAGCAAGACTCAAGTTACATGAGTCACCTACAAAACAAAAGGTTAGCACAATATAGACAAACAAACATCAATCAAATTGGTATGATCTTGGAAGCACTATGCTCAACCTGAAACAGATAAACTCAACATAAGTCCAAAGGACCACTAGGACTAGCCTAGGGTCAAACATGAAAGAAAAAGTCAAGGCAGCAAGGAAAAGTCAACTCAAAGTCAAAGTCAACCAATTAGAAAACAATCACAATTGGGCCCACAATCATATCATGCATTATGATCATTTCATGAACATTTGAAGTCAAAGTAAGGCAAAGAAAGCATACAAAAGTCAACAGAACGACTTGCATCAAAAGTCAACCTAAGCAATCTCAAAAATCATGAAATAAATCACAACCAATCCTAACATCTAACATGGTATACATGTAAAATTTCATGGCATTTGGATGAGAGGAAGGCAGGCAAGTAAAATCATGAAGTCAAACTAAATTCAAGTAAGCATGGTGAAAGTCAACAAGCATAGGTCAACTTCAAAAAATCATATCAATTTGAAAACAGAAGAGAAATGAATGAGATTAACACCAATGCAAAGCTCAAAGAGTCTAGTTATCACATATGAAATTTCATGGATATACAATATGATTTGAGAATTTCACAAAGGATTTGGCAAGGCATAGCACAAAAAGTCAACAAATGACCAAGCATGGAAGAAAATTCACAATCAAATGGAAAACAGCAAGATTAATTCCAAGAAAAATCATACATCAACTAGACATACAAAGAGTGGTTCATGCAAATTTTGGGGCCATTTGGATGCAAGGAAGCATGTGAACAAAATTTGTGAAAATATATGATCATGGTATGACACCCAATGCAATACACAATTTCAAAAATTCATAACTCTCAATCCACCAATGATAAATGCACAAAGTCTATATGGAAATGAAGGTCAAGGTGTCTAGTTTCACCACAAAAAATCTCAAAGGCATTGGATATAACATGAATATTTCACAATTGAAATGGTGAGATGTATCATTTATGCACATATGTTGGGAAAATAATTACCATAAAAAAATCCAGCCAATGGAAAAAATCATTAAAAATTACAATAAAAAACTAGACACATTTGTGATCATGTGTAAAAAATTTCACAATTTTTTGATGAAAAATGAAGGAGAAATTAATTTGTAAAGATGAGGAAATAATTGAATGAAGTATGAACAAAATGCAATGCATATGGGGTCAAACCAAAGTCAACTATGGCATTTGTGTGAAAACTGAGGCCACTTAGTGAAACGACTGCGTTTCAGGGGCGGCCAGGAAATGTTCTGATTGGCTCGCCCCCAATGAAACAGTGACAATGGCAAAAGCAACCAATCACCTTCATACTTTCTGGGTTTATACACACGAGCTAGGGTTTAAGCATGGCAACTCATGTAACTTCAACAGCAAAACAGATTTTCAGCAAACCCAATCAAGCAGCATGGCAATAGGATGGTTCAAACAGCATCTAAACGAACATAAACCAGCATGTTCATAAATTCTGGACAAGTTTTAAAAGCATGAACAACAAACAACAACAGCCACTTGTATTTCAAATTCTGGGAATCTCATGCAGCATTAGGGTTTAAGCAGGACATCATGTTTTCATGTTCATCCAACCAAGCTCATCAGCAATGTTCAAACATCAACCAGACAAACAAGCATACCATGAACTCAACTATGAAACAACAACATCATCATCATCAGCTAGCAACAAGACAAGCAGAATCGTGGGAATTTCTGGACATGAGTTTAGGGTTTTAGGAAGCAAAGCAGTATGAACTTCATCATTCATGCATTAATCCATCAAAACGACAACCAATTAAACAACACATAAACAGCATGGCCAGCAATAAGTTCATGCCACATTATGCAACAACCAAACAAACAAACAAATCAAGCAAATTCTGGGCAGGATCATAAGCATGAACAAACAGGGCATGAGCTTCAATCATCATCATGCACTCAAAACTAAATCGCCCAGAAATCTAAATTAAACATGGCAATCAATTCAGCAAGGCATAAACATCACAAATCCATAAGTAAAATTCACAGAAACATGTTGGATAGCAAGCATCGAACACAAATGTCATTGAACATAAAACTTTATTTCCAAATATCTCATGCCACAGCCAATCATTTTAAACCATTCGAAGTTCCTAATGCTCATGAAGTAAAGATCTATGAGGGACAGGCAATAGTTTTAAGAAACAAAAGAGTCGAAAAACCAACCAGATTTTGGAGCAAAGATGGAACAGTGAGGGATTGATGGTAATAGCTTGAAACAGATCCCTTTTATGGTGTATAGTGATGGATTCTTGAAGTGGACTAGCTCAACAACTCCTAGATTCCTTCAAAACTTGATTCACCATGGTTATGGCTTGAAGAAAACAGAATGTGGAGAGGGCTGTACAGGTATGTTTTGATGATCCACAACGCCTCACAAGGTTGTCCAGATGGTGGAAGAAACAAGGGTTTCTTGTGTGCCTTGAAGGTTTTTTAACAAAATGTGGCTCAAGCAAAAAAAATGCAGTTGAGAGAGAGAAGAGTATTCTGGTTTGTAGGCTGTGT
Organism: Lathyrus oleraceus; assembly: GCF_024323335.1. Lineage (NCBI taxonomy): Eukaryota > Viridiplantae > Streptophyta > Magnoliopsida > Fabales > Fabaceae > Lathyrus > Lathyrus oleraceus. The sequence goes on along the minus strand of NC_066580.1, from coordinate 416,588,431 downwards.
AAATTAGGGTTTGTTTGGACAGAAGGAAACTTAAATATGACCTGTTAATCCTCACTTAAACATGTGTTAAGTTGTTTTAGCTTAAATGGAGCAAATGCATTTTTGCTAAGTGGAAGAATGTGGAAATGGAGGTGTGTGTTGGGCACGATTTGGGCTTGTGAAATGCTGCAGAAAGACCTTACCAAATGCTGTTTTGTAGTCTACTTATGAGTGGTTAACTTGCTTGGTTTAAAATGCATCACTTGCATATTTACCAATTGTGTGCACAAGTGAAAAGGAGGGTATGGATTGCCCGAGCTGGGCCTCAAAACAGGCTGCAATTGGCCTTAGCAAAAGCTGTTTGTAGTCTGTACTTGAGCTGCTAGCATGGTTTTGTTCTTATGAGTTCTTTTGCCAAAGTTTGCTAATTACACATATGGAAATGGAAGGTGCAAAGGGTTGGTCGAATGGGCCTTGAAATGAGCAGAAAAAAGACATTCAATTTGCTGTTTTGTATGTACTTGTGAAATGCTAACCTTGTTTTTACTCTTTGAAACCAATTGCACAAAATGGCAACTTATGCAACTATGGTCAAAAATGTGGTAAAATAGTGGTATGATGATGGTTTTGGAATTGGAACATGTTTCAAATGTGATTCTAAACATTTCCCAATTGGCCAAATTAAGAAAAAGTCAAAGAAGCAAAAAGTCAAACTTGAGTCAAACTTTGAATTTTAAAGGAATAGGTCCAAAAATGCCATTTTGAATGGTGAGGTTTTGATGAATGAAATTTATATTTTTGGAAAGAGGGTGAAAAATGTGGTTTGTAGGAAAAAACCCCACCAAATTTGGCCTTATGGTTTGGGAGATATGCTCAGTTGAAGTTCACAAATTGATGAAAATGATTGGATCATATCTTGACAACCATACATGGGATTTGAGAGTTCTTGGACTTTTTGAAAATGGGAGAACAAGACCTTCAACTTTCATGTTGGGCAAAAATTCATTTGAAGCTTGTATCATGATGCAAGTTAAGGATCAAGAAGTTTCTATTTTTGGCAGTTGAAATTACAGGTCCAGTTTCTATTTTGGGAAATTTTCTGATTGGCTTGATATTCTTCCATGATGTTGATTCCCATGACATATGAGACCTACTAGGACATGAATAAGCTCCTTCAAACCAATTCCATCCATCAAATCCAAAGAATCAACCACAGTTGACCAACTTTGACTTTCTAGGGTTTTGGCCTTGACTGTGCACTTCTGATGAATTCCAAACCCTAATTCCTTGAGATTTTGACTTCAAATGATGTCCCAAGACATATGAACTCTTGATTATTGACCATGGTGCCCAAATTCCACAAGAATGGCCACCATCCACTGCTTTGATTGACTGTTGATTATCTAGGGTTTTGTGCCTGCCTGTGCATTGACTGCTGACCTCTGAGCCTTCAACCCTTGACTTGAACACTTCAAAAAGACCCCCAAGGCATGTGAACTTGTAGGACAAACCCCAGGACCTTTGCTCCTTGAGAAACAACTTTGCTTGGTTGGTTGACTGACCTCCTGATCAGTTTGACCTAATTCTTGCTTGCTTGCTCTTGAGGCGACTGAGGAACAATGCAAATGCTATGCAATGGATCATGATATGCTATGACCTAATATGAGATGGTATGCACAATGATAGGTGCAAATTTGAGGTGCTACAGGGTGTCACACACAAACACTTCACACCATTCACCAATATAACTGTCATGCTCTTTTATTAATTCAAAACATAAGCATTTGCATAATACGCAGCGGATAGAAATCTCATCAATCATGTAACACATTACATGTAAAATGGTTCACAACCAACAATAAAACATTTAAAACATCCCATCCCGATGTTACATCTATCAGAGCACGACCCACTAAGGAGACTACACTAGACTCCAAGCACTAGCTTCTACTCAATCACTGCTCGTTACCTGAAAAATAGTTGTAAGGGTGAGTTCCTCAATCGATATAATGAGCATTATAAAATATCATGTCATGTTAAGTAATTTAACTCATTAATCACCCTAATCACATCACACATTCGATAACGGTACATCAATTCAAATATCATACTCAATACAAACACAACTCATGCTCATACTCAATACCAACACAAACACACGTATAATATTGGAATACATCCATTCATATTATACGCCATACACATATTATGCAATGAGACTCCATGCATGCGGTACCGACTATTCGTGAACATATAGTTCAACTTCACCGACCAATCCAGGTACGGCTACCAAACTCACTAGTCCCACTCATTTGAGACCTAGTGACTCACATCACTAATTCCTCACCATGGGAATTAGCTACCACCCCAAGGGCCATGCTATGCACGCTAATTCACCTAGCATGCAAACATCAACAACAGTCCAAAATGACTAACATCACTAATTCCTCACCATGGGAATTAGCTACCACCATAAAGGCCACATTATGCATGCTAATCACCTAGCAATGCAACGTCACAACAATAATCCACAATGGACCTATGCTCACACTCTAAGCCATAAAACAGTCCATTCACAACATTATGCATAATATATACATTCACAACATTATGCATACAATTATACATCATCAACATATTCATCACATAATCAAATTATGATATGTCACATAATCAATCACAGCATTAGCACACTCTACTAATACCCCTTTTACTCAAAACAATGGGAAATGATCCCTATTACATCATACGCCAACATAGGCCAAACATCAAATGTGTACATAATATTTAAATAACAATTTTCCCACTTTCCAACAGTGTTAACCGGTTAACACCCTGGGTTAACCGGTTAACGCAGCACAAAACACGCTTTCTGGCATTTCACAACAGTGTTAACCGGTTAACGCCCTGGGTTAACCGGTTAACGCAGACAGAACAGCAATTCTCACAACACACAACAGTGTTAACCGGTTAACGCCCTGGGTTAACCGGTTAACGCAGACAAAACAACAATTTTTTTCACAATTCATAACAGTGTTAACCGGTTAACACCCTGGGTTAACCGGTTAACGCAAGACAGAAAGCTGTTCCTGCGCTAACACGAAGCAGAATGCAGAATTCTCCGCATTTTCCGCCGTTGGAGGACTTCCGGACCTCCGATTCCAATTCCGTAAAAAGCTACACGTTCGGGAAATCACTACCCACTCAAATACAGGTTCAATTTCAGTTTTCACATCATCTATGCATCACAATTTTTCAGCATTCATAATCCAATTAGGGTCAATTCAACGGTTTATCACTACCCATTACATGTTAACCCATAATACCCATTAAACGACGATAAACCCCCCTTTACCTGAGTTAATCCGACGAATCTCAAGCTCCAAGCTCTTCTCTTCTCCAACCTTCTTCCTTTTGCTCTGCCTCTTTGCCCTTTTCCTCTTTCACAATTGCTTCTCTGCTTTTCACGTAAAAAAAAAACCTTTTTACTCCAATGGGACTCTTTCCTTATTTCCCACTTACATATTATTCCAATAATAATATTAAAAAATCCAATAATAACATTCCAATAATAAAATAATCCAATTATTTGATTAAATTAATAATATACTATTAACTTAATTTAAATAATTATTTTATTTTATTGGGGTGTTACACGTTCTTTAAACAATATCAATTTAATGTTGACATGGCTCCTAGTCGTACCCAGCTGCAGGGTATGTCTCAGAAGCCTAATGAGGGGTTTAAAGAATATGCACAGAGGTGGGGGGAGTTGGCTGCCCGAGTCCAACCTCCGTTGGTAGACCGAGAAATGTCAGATCTGTTTATGGGTACCCTTTAGGGGACATTTACAGAGAGGATGGTTGGATGCCCGATTACCAACTTTGCTGATATAGTGGTGGCCGGGGAGAAAATTGAGAGCTGGTTGAAGCTGGGGAAGATACAGGGTGGTGCTTCGTCGTCTGGATCGAATAAACCCTTTGGGAATGGCCAACGTAAAAAGGAGGGTGACACCAGTGCAGTGTACGCTCAGAGGGGGCAGAGTAGGGATCGTTACTACCAGCACACTGCTGCGGTAACCATTCCTGCTGATAATCAACAGCAACGGCAACAACCGCAACAACAACGACAGCCATTTCAACAGAGACCGCAGAGGGTCGGGTACCAGGTAAGAGGACGAATGAATGATCGTCAATTTGATAGACCACCTGTGACCTACTCATTCCTGTTGAAGAAGTTGAAGGATTTGGGGTTGGTCCAGTTGAGGACCTTGGCTCCAGTGAGACCCGATCAGAGGCCTCCCAGCTATGATGAGAACGCCAAGTGCGAATTCCACTCAGGTGCTCCAGGACACAATGTAGAAAATTATAAAGCTTTTAAGCATGTGGTCCAGGACTTGGTGGATTCTAAGGCAATCAATTTTGCACCATCTCCAAATGTTAATGCTAATCCCATGCCCGCGCATGGTCAAATGGGGGTGAATGCGATTTCTGAAGAGGGCAGAATCGGGCTGATGACTATAGACCAGTTGAAGACTCCGTTGGCTGAGGTCAAGAGGCAACTGTTGAAGAATGGGGTCTTTCCGGGCTGTGATGGTTGTTGTGCTGCGTGCACTATTGTTCCCAATGGGTGTGTTTTATTGAGGGAGGCGGTCCAGAGGCTGATGGATGAGGGAAGCCTCCGATTTGAGAAGGTTGATTTGGTGAAGGAAGATGTCTCCACCATAACCATTTACTTCGACCCGGTTGATTTGTCAACGCTGGCAGATGCGGCTCCAGTTACTATCACGGTACCTGGGCCAATTCCTTATGACAAAGATGACGTCGTGTCGTGGCATTATGGTGGAGAGGTCTATTGTAATGGGGAAAAGTTGGATGATCAGGCTGCAAGTGAAACCACCATTTCAAAGGTGAATAATGCCGGACCCAGTGGTTTCACTCGCAGTGGAAGGTTGTTTGCACCAGACGCCTTGAGGAATGGGGATGGAGAGAGAGAGAAAAGAAAGATAAGGTCGAGGCTTTAGCCAGGGCAAGAGGGAAATAGGTGGTAAGCGAGGGTACTCCTGTGGTGACACCGGCGCCTGGTGGGTCGGAGAAAGAACTTGATGATGAAGCAGAAGAATTTCTAAGGATCATCAAGAAGTCAGAGTACAAGCTTGTTGACCATCTGCAGCAGACGCCATCCAAGTCTCAATTTTGTCATTATTGCTGAGCTCCGAGGGGCATAGAGAGGCTTTGCTGAAAATATTGAAGAGATCCTATGTTCCTCAGGAGATAACAATCAATCAATTGGAGACGGTGGTGTCAAACGTCAATGTCAGCCATGGGCTGGGTTTCACCGATCTTGATCTGACTGTGGATGGGCGGAATCATAATAGGGCATTACACATTGCCATGGAGTGTAAAGGAGTCGTGCTCTCGCACGTGTTGGTTGATACCGGCTCATCTTTAAATGTGTTTCCAAAGAAAGCCCTGGCGAAGCTGGATTGTGATGGGTTAGTGCTAAGGCCCACTGACCTGGTAGTGAGAGCTTTCGACGGTTCGAAGCGGGCTGTGTTCGGAGAAGTGGAGCTCCCGGTGAAGATTGGGCCCGAGGTGTTTAAGTTCGTATTTTATGTCATGGATATTCAGCCGGCATACAGTTGCCTGTTGGGTCGACCATGGATCCATGCTGCTGGGGCAGTGACTTCGACTTTGCACCAGAAACTGAAGTACATCTGGGACGGGCAGGTCGTCACCGTTGCGGAGAGGAAGACATCTTCGTCAGCCACCTATCATCGTTCAAATACGTTGAAATGGACGGTGAGATATGGGAAACGCCAAGTCAAGCACTCGAAACCGTCAAGGTGGAGAATGCTCTTTTTGCCAAAGAAGAGGAGAAGCCGCCCATTTCTTCGTACAAGCAGACTGTCGAGGTGGTGAAGAATGGAGAAGCTCCTGGTTGGGGGAAGATGATGGACATCACCTCCAAGAAAGATAGATTTGAAGTGGGTTATCAGTCGGGCCGAGGCTCGTCTAGACAGGGCAGAGGACGTCGTCCGTCATTCACGTTCACCAGTGCTGGAATGCTGGATCCAGATGACATCTGTATGGTGGGTGAAGAAGTTGATAGTGACTGCGAGATAGATTAATGGATAAAGCCGTGCGTACCAGGGATGGAAGTCCAGAACTGGAAGGCTGAAAAGATCATCACTGTCACTCTACGTGAAGAGTAATATTTCCTGTTTTTCAATTTTGTCTGCATGAAAGCCATACGTTTTGCCCGAAACGTAATGGTTCATTGTAAGGGCCACCTCATGTTTCATTTTGCAATATTTGCATTATAAATAAAAGGATGTTTTTCAATTAAAAGCGGTGTTCCCTGTTTTTCATTTATTTTTGCAGTTTAATAAAAAATAAAAATAAAAATGGCAATGTTTTCATTTTTCTTTTTCAATTTGCTTCGCTCCGGTTCTAAAGCAATGCATGAATCAACATTCATGCAGATGCGATCTTTCTCCGGATCACATTGATAACAATCCTGTTACACCCTCATATGACTTCGACAATCTGATCTATCATGCCGAAGAAGAAGGCGAAGAAGATTGTGAACTGTCGGAGGAATTAGCCAGGTTGTTGAAACAAGAGGAGAAGGTGATTCAACCGCACGAGGAGCAAGTTGAGGTTGTGAATCTGGGTACCGAGGAGGTCAGAAAAGAAGTGAAAATTGGGGCTGCTTTGGAGGCAAATGTTAAGGGCAGAATGGTAGCGCTGTTGAAAGAGTATGTCGATATCTTCGCCTGGTCTTACCAAGATATGCCAGGGTTGGATACCGATATCGTTGTGCACAAGCTACTGTTGAGAGCAGATTGTCCTCCAGTGAAGCAGAAGTTGCGCAGAACTCGACCTGAGATGGCCATGAAAATTAAAGAGGAGGTTCAGAAGCAGTTGGATGTTGGTTTCCTCGCTGTCACTAATTATCCGCCTTGGGTCGCAAATATTGTGTCGGTCTCGAAGAAAGATGGGAAGGTGAGGATATGTGTGGACTACCGGGATTTGAACAGAGCTAGCCCGAAGGATGATTTCCCATTACCTCACATTGATGTGTTGGTAGACAATACAGCTCAATTCTCGGTGTTTTCCTTCATGGATGGCTTTTCTGGCTATAATCAAATCAAAATGTCGCTAGATGATATGGAGAAAACAACGTTCATTACACCATGGGGCACTTTCTGCTATAAGGTGATGCCATTTGGTCTCAAGAATGTCGGTGCTACTTATCAGAGAGCTATGGTGACTTTGTTTCATGATATGATTCATCATGAAATCGAATGCTATGTTGATGACATGATAGCAAAGTCCCAAACAGAAGAGGGGCATTTGGTGGATCTGGCCAAGTTGTTTGACCGGTTGAGACAATTCAAACTAAGATTGAATCCGAATAAGTGCACTTTCGGGGTGCGGTCCGGTAAGTTGCTGGGGTTTATTGTAAGTGAAAGAGGAATTGAGGTTGAGCCTGCTAAAGTAAAAGCAATACGAGAAATGCCTGAATCGAGAACAGAAAAAGAGGTTCGTGGTTTCTTAGGTAGATTGAACTACATTTCACGGTTCATATCTCATCTAACAGCCACGTGTGAACCTATATTCAAGTTGTTAAGAAAAGATCAAACGGTCAGGTGGAATAACGATTGTCAAGCGGCACTTGAAAAGATTAAATAATATTTGCAGGAGCCTCTGATTCTGATGCCTCCTGTGGAGGGACGACCGTTAATCCTGTACTTGACGGTCCTCGAGGGGTCTATGGGGTGTGTACTAGGGCAGCATGACGAGTCTGGTCGAAAAGAGCATGCCATATACTACCTTAGCAAAAAGTTTACCGACTGTGAAACAAGATATTCACTGCTCGAGAAAACTTGTTGTGCTTTGGTATGGGCTGCTCGCCGACTGAGGCAGTATATGCTGGTTCATACCACTTTATTGATTTCCAAGATGGATCCAATCAAGTACATTTTTGAGAAGCCAGCATTGACCGGACGGGTTGCGAGATGGCAAATGATTTTGACGGAATATGATATACAATATACCTCTCAGAAAGCGATCAAGGGGAGTGTATTTCTGATTACCTCGCCCAGCAGCCCATTGAGGATTATCAACCGATGAAGTTTGAATTCCCTGATGAGGACATCATGTTTCTCAAATCAAAAGATTGTGAGGAACCGATCCTGGAGGAGGGGCCTGACCCTGAGTCCGAATGGATTTTGATGTTTGATGAGGCCGTTAACGTGAATGGTAGCGGTGTTGGTGCTGTTTTGGTTACGCCGAAAGGATCCCACATTCCTTTTGCTGCCCGGCTTACATTTGAGTGCACCAACAACGTGGCTGAATATGAAGCTTGTATCTTGGGGATTGAAGAGGCGATTGATTTGAGGATCAAGAACCTTGTCATATATGGAGATTCAGCTTTGGTTGTGAACCAGGTTAACGGAAAATGGTATACTCATCAATCTCATTTAGTTCCATACCGGGATTATACGAGGAGATTGTTGACGTTCTTCACCAAGGTGAAAATGCATCATGTGCCGAGAGAAGAGAACCCTCTGGCAGATGCTTTGGCTACTTTGGCCGCCTTGATTAAGGTGCGGTGGTGGAATCAGTTCCCTAGTATTGAGGTGGGACGTCTGGATAGACCGGCTTATGTGTTTGCTGTTGACACAATGCCTGATGATGAGAAGCCGTGGTATTACGATATCAAGCGCTATCTGGAAACCCAAGAGTATCCTGAGGGAGCATCCAAAAGGGACCGAAAGACTCTGAGGAGGTTGGCTATGGTGTTCTATTTGAATAAGGATGGGGTTTTGTACAAGCAGAATTTCGATTGGGTTTTGCTCAGATGTGTTGATGACAAAGAAGCAAGCCAATTGATGAAAGAGGTACACGAGGGGTCGTTTGGTACCCATGCCGGTGGGAATGCAATGGTGAAGAAGCTGTTAAGAGCTGGGTATTATTGGATGACCATGGAGGCCAAGTGTTTCAATTTCGTGTGGAAGTGTCATAAATGCCAGATTTATGCTGACAAGGTGCACGTGCCTCCAAATCCGTTGAGCTTGATGTCGTCTCCGTGGCTGTTTGTTATGTGGGGCATTGATATGATCGGAAAGATTGAGCCTACGGCTTCGAATGGGCACCGGTTCATATTAGTGGCTATTGATTACTTCACCAAGTGGGTAGAAGCAGCCTCTTATGCGAATGTGACGAAGCAGGTCGTTGCCAGATTTCTTAAGAGAGAGACATCATTTGCAAATATGGGGTTCCCGAGAGAATCATTACTGATAATGGTTCTAATTTGAACAATAAGATGATGGCAGAACTGTGCCGGGAATTCAAGATTGAGCATCACAATTCTTCTCCCTATCGTCCGAAGATGAATGGGGCGGTTGAGGCAGCCAATAAGAATATCAAGAAGATTGTGCAGAAGATGGTCGTGACCTATAAAGATTGGCATGAGATGTTGCCATTTGCATTGCATGGGTATCGAACTTCAGTGCGCACGTCTATTGGGGCAACGCCTTTCTCACTTGTATATGGGATGGAAGCGGTGCTACCGGTTGAGGTTCAGATTCCGTCGTTGAGAGTCCTGATGGATGTGAAATTGCAAGAGGCTGAATGGGTAAGGACTCGGTATGAAGAGTTGAGCCTGATTGAGGAAAAGAGGCTGGCGGCCATCTGTCATGGGCAGTTGTACCAGCAGCGGATGAAGCGTGCTTTTGACCGAAAGGTGCGACCTCGTGTGTATCACGTAGGTGATATGGTGCTGAAAAGGATCCTTCCTCCTCAAAACGATCATAGGGGCAAGTGGACACCCAATTATGAAGGTCCATTCGTGGTCAAGAAGGTTTTCTCTAGCGGAGCCTTGTTGTTAACGACCATGGATGGTGAGGACTTTCCATCCCCTGTGAATGCGGACGCAGTTAAAAAATACTTCGTATAAGAGACCCGCTGGACGAAAAGAATAAAATAGTCCGGGCAAAAATGGGCATCCCGGCGAACCAAAAAAAAATGGAAAAGGTTCGGGCAAAAATTAGGGATAAAATGAAAAAACTGTACACCCGGCAAGTCGAAAACCCCCACAAGGGCGACTTGGGCAAAAAAGGGTATCCCGGTGGACTGAAAACCCGAAAGGGCGGTCTAGGCGAAAGAGGGATTGAAACAAACAACTGCGTCCAGCATGATCGTTTACTTTGGTTAAGACACATGGATAATCCCCGGCAGGGATCAGTCGGAACCGTCTTGTTCAGAAGGCAGAAAGCACGGAGAGTCTTGAGGACATATGGGGTGTAACCGAGTTGGAACTCGATGAGATCACGGGTTCACATTGTCATTAGGATAGATTTTTCCTTTTGTGTGCAATCACCTCTTTTCAGGGATTGCTTCCTGTGTATTGCTCGGTTTTGAGCCACCTTTTTCAATCAATAAAATGCATATTCAGTCAAATATTTTTGTTTTTGTTTTCATTACCGCTTTGATTGCAAAAACATCCGTTTATTTTGATAAAGAATATTTGCATTTTAAGACATACGGGTCCCTTCCAATGCATGTTTATAAGATTGAAAACTTGAAATCTTATTCGGAAGGTTGAGTGACCCAGGTGTTGGAATCTCGGCATGCCTGGGGCACGTTTTTATCTAACGATCTCTTTTGCAGGTGTTGTAGATATTTTCACTCACTTGCAGGTTGTGATGTGGAGCTTTTGACAAAAGATCCCCGTGGAGTCCAATCAGGGACAAGGGACTGAAGAACGGTGAAAAGACGACGAAAGACGTGCGACGATCCTTGAGAATTAATCAAGAAGACTCTTCAAAGTCTGAGGACTGGAAAGTTTATACGAATCTAAGGAGTTCGATCTCCGTAGAGTACGGAGAAGGCGAGAATACAAGGTGATGAATCAGAAAAGTCCAGGCAAGTCTGGGAGCTCTCAAAAGTGGAAAGCTGACAATGTGGTTAGATAGTGAATACCAGGGATCGACGAGTCGACGGGCGTTCTGTGCCAGACTTTCTTTATTTCCCCAAGCGGAGTTGGGATTGTTACCTTCCCAGCAGATTCAAGGTCTGTTGTCTTCCCTAGCAGGGTCAGGATGGTTATCTCCCCAGCAGGTTTTAGATCGATGTTTCCTCAGCAGCCAGGCCTGAAGGTTGTTATTTCCCCAACGGAGGTGTCTGTGGGTAGTTGTTTCCCCTAGCATGGCGGAGCTTGTTAGTTCCCCAGCAAGTCGAGGATTGATGTTTTCCCCGCAGAATGCGTTGGTAGGTTTCTTCCCCAGCGAAGTCCCCAAGTGGATCGGGTCCAGTTGAGGTCATCCCTGGTAAGGGTGGTCCTTTCCCCAACAGCAGTGATATTCCCCAGCAGGGTGGAGATTAGAGTGTTGTCGAGTTCCTCAGCAGAGTTCCTTGAGCTCCCCAAAAGAGTCCCTTGAAGGGGGATACTTTTTATGCATTCACCATTTAGATAAGCATAGCATATTGCATAGCTAATTGCGTAGCATTTCCTTGATTATGGAGCATTACGCTAAAAAAAATCATCATGCATAAGCATTGCAAGCATAAGCTAGTCTCAAGCCGTGGTTACTGTTTGAGAGATGGTTTCGCCAGAGGGTGAAGATGTTACTCTGAGGAGTTTGGCGTCGTGATTTTGAATCAACAGTATTCCCCAGTAGTGCGATATTGGAGGAAAAGTTTCTGTCAGGCGGAGATGGAAATAAAAATCAAGAGAAGTTTCGGGGTCCAAAAAGAAAAAGTAAAAAGAGAATAATCCCCAGCTGAGCGCAAATTGTTCGTTTGCTAGGGTTGAATAGAGGATATCATGCTCATGGCTTGTTATCCCCAGCATGGGTCGTTGGCACGCGTGCCGCCTCATTTATCACTGTTCCTTATCTCTGCCGATGCTGACAGGCATGACAAGTTTTTCGGGTATTCAGACCAATGTGGCGTTCAGGCCAGTTTTTCCGGTGTTCAGGCCAAGGTGGGTATTCAGACCGGTTTCCGATGTTCAGATCGAAGAAGCTTCCGAAGTTCAGATCGATGCAGCCTGCGGCATTCAGGCCAGTTTTCCGGTGTTCAGACCGAGGTGGGTATTCAAACCAGTTTCCGATGTTCAGATCGAAGAAGCTTCCGAAGTTCAGATCGATGCAGCTTGCGGCATTCAGGCCAGTTTTCCGGTATCCAGACCGAAGTGGTATCCAGACCGAAGTGGTATCCAGACTGAAGTGGTATCCATACTGAAATGGCATTCAGGCCAGTTTTTCGGGCATTCAGGCCAATCTCTCGGTGTTCAGACCGATATTAATACTCTCATATTCCGATGCTCAGTATTCAGACTGACGAGCGGCGTTCAGGCCATGGTTATCCCTGTGTTACCATTTATTTTGGTATCCAGGTCAACGTTCTGTTTCGGTACTCAGGTCGACTTTCTCCATACCAGACAGATTTTTTTTCTTTTAAGATCACTTCTTTGCCGATACTGACAGGCATTGTTAATTATTTCCCATCAGAGCGCAAATTGTTCGTCTGTTTTGGGTATTCAATCACTCTTCATCCTGATCATCTGAAAGCCGAGGCTGTTCATATCGACAGGTTCACAGTGGATTGAATAGGGGCAGCTGTAACACCTCAAAATTTGCCCTCCTCTCTTGGGACTATCTTAGCATATTGCATTTCATTTTTTAGGGCATTAGGCATTTGCATATTGCATATCATGTGAGAATAAACAAGTCCTCTAAAAGTCTTTCTCAGAAGATAGAGAGGTTAAGAGATGCAAGCTTGAGGGTCTCATAAATTGATCACTAGCCATCTGAGGGTTTGTGCTTCAATAAGGGTTTCTTGGTCCTTCAAGAAGGTTGAGCATTATCTTGTTGGCAAGGATATATCATCATCATCATGGTTATGTCCTCCTCAAGGGGCTCATTGTTCATGCTCAGATTCTTTGGGATTAGGGTTTTGACCTCTGGTCAACCCTAATCAGTTGCATTCTACCAGTCAGGGATTTTCAAAGGGATGAGGTCTTTCTTGAGAAGGAGATCATCATATGATTTTATTAAGCTTGTATAAGCTAAGGTTTCATTTTGGAGCCATTTCATCAAGTGGTTGAGGCTCAAAGTTATCTGAGCATGTTCAAGTCATCAATGGCACCAGAAAGTCAACAGAAAGTCAATTGAGGGCTAGGAGGTGGAGAAATGAGTTTCAACATCTCATTCCTGTTCAAAAGAGGTTTATTCATCATTACAAATGCATGTCTTGAAGAATTTGAGGCCAGATCAAAACTTTCCAAAAATGGAAAGTGACCTATAATTGAAAGTTTCCAAAAATGGAAAGTTTTTGGTTCAAATTCAACTTGATCTTGCATTATCAAATAAGCTTCAAATGAAGTTTTGTCCAACATGAAAGTTGAAGATCTCTCTCTCCCATTTCCAAAAAGTCCAAAATCATGAATTTATGATGAATGGTTGAGGAGATATGGTCAAATTATTGTCAAGTGTGCATGAGACTTCAAATGGTCATATCTTTTGAACCAAAACTCCAAATTTGGTGGTTCTTTTTGCAAAATGCTTGTCATGACATGAAGTTTCCAAAACATCCATCACATTGCATAAAATGTCATCACATGATCATTTGCATATCCATGCCCATTTTGGAGGGAAATTGCAAAATTTAAAAATGGTGCATTACATGAACTTTTTACCATTGCCAATGTGTTTTAAAAATGATTTTGAGTGACTTTGATCAAGCAAATGTTACTGTTCACGTGTGCATGCTTCACACACCACCAAATTTCCAATTTTTGCCATGCACCCTTATTTTGCTTAATCTCTAATTAACTTTGATTAATTTTAATTAAAATGAGATTAGGACAGAGTATATATTGATAATCATAACAGAATTTGAGGGGGCTTTATCACTTTTCACCATTTTTAGATCTAGTTTTCATCTCATAGCAAAAAATTTCTCTCAACTAAAACTTGCAATTTCTTCACATAACCTTGCATTTTTCTTTGATATTCTGAATCATTGAGTGTAGTAGATGGAGAATCAAGCTTTGGATCATTGATTTTGGTTAGAATTTGTGCACAATTCAAGCAAGAACTCAAGAATGGAAGTTGATTGATAAGCTAGATCTACACGTTTCCAAGCCTCAAATTCTTTATAAAGCTTCATCACAAGTGGATAGGAGTGGATTTGCATGCTTGCTTGGCCTTGGATCTGCAGAATTCAGAAACTGTTCTTCAAGAGGTCAAATTTTCGCATCTTTTAATTCTTGTTTTTATGTGCCTAGTGTTGTAGATCTTTACTCCCTGATCATTCTGATATAAAGAACATAAAAAATGATGCATTATTCATGAAGTTATGGTTGATTAAAGTTTGATGTTCTTAAGAGTTTTTGGTCGATTTGCTTCATACAGTAGGAATTAGCGTGAATTAATGGTGGATTTGAGTTCCTTAGGTCAAGACGAATCCAATGATGTTTGAATTTTTGAATTCTGTAGAATTCTGGAAAAATCTGGAAAATTGTTCATACTGTTCATCTTCATCTTCGTGAGGAAGATGAAGATCTTCATCGTAGCGACGGCCTAGCGTCCGTCCTTCCGTCGCTAGTGATGCGCTAGGGTTTGCAGGTGAAACGGCGTCGTTTCACATTGGCGCGCGCTACATTCAAATCTGGACCGAGTTCGAGTCCAGCGTGCTGCAGTTTTTCAAATGTTTTCTCATTTTAGCCTTTTCCCTCCTTATTTTCCCTATATGATCATTTTGATTTCAAATTTTTATGCCAACTTCAAAAATCCATAACAAATTGAAAAATGACTCAAAAAATTCTTGGTTTTTTGCTACTTGCTCCTTAGAATGTCTAGAATTTTATGGTGATAATTTCTAAAGTTGTGCATGGCTGGATTCTGGATTATGCTAGACTTTGTGATCATGTATGCATTTGTGACCTTGCTCCATTCTCTCCATTATGAAATGCTTGATTTTAATCCAAATTGCTTGAAATTTTACATGATTATTCTTGACATGTTGCTGGACCTTTGAGGTTTGATTGTGCATTTTTCTCATTTACCATTTCTGTTTTATGTACATGTTTGCATGGTGTGACAATTTGTGTCACACATTTGGTTATTCAACTTGTGCAATTTCATTTCCATGCCAATTGATCTTTGATGCTTCTGATTTTTTGTATGATGATCATGTTGGATGTGTTGAATGCTCATGAATTTTTCCAGAATTATTTGAATCATTTCTGTTTTGATTTGGAATTTTTATTCTCAATGTCCAAATGTATGCTTTGAAATTGTCTTTGACTTCCCTTGCTTATTACATGGACTTGCTAGATGATTTTGTTTTGGTCCTTTTTAGGACATGTTAATATGTGTTTGAAGTTGTATTGTGTTGAATTTCAGCTCCTGTTTTGAATTTTTTATTCACCTTTGACCCTAGGCTTTGACCTAGTCGTTTGGACTTACATTTGAGTTGTGAATTTCAGGTTCAAGTATGCATCTCCGTGATTGATGTTGCTTCTTCATTTGAGCTTGGTCATTTGTTGTTGTTGGCTAACATTTTTTTGTTTTGTAGGCTTTGATGATAATTCACTTGAGTTTGCCTTATGGCTTACTCATGGTGCATATTGGATTTGTCTGTCTGTTGAGATCTATTGATTGTTGTCTGTTTGCCTGAGTATTGTACTGATGTGTTTAGTTGTTTACACAGGTACCTAAGTTGCTCTAAGTTCATTTGAACTTTGCTTTGCTTTGCTTTGCTTGTGGTTGGCATACCACTTAGGTATAATTCCTTGATCTTCATGTAGTCTGGAAGACCTGTCATGTTACTTTGGCAGGCACCTGTCTGAAGCCCTCCTTATGAGGCAATGTTTGTGGTTGTTTAATTTTGTGCCTTGTACATTCAAAGACCTCCTAAGTGAAGAGGCATTGGCAGATAAAAGGGATGTGCAATCCATCCCCTGCTATTCAGTTGTGTCATTCATCTTGCTCACACCCTGTGTTGATGCACTTTGAATAAAAACCCAAAATCTTGTTGTGTCAGTCATGTGGAATAGAGTCCCACATTCTGGACTCCCACACTTTCATTGTCTGAAGCTCTCCCAGGCCAGGGATAAGAGCTGTGAGGTCTTACCCTCACTTCCCATTTCATCTGCTTCACCTTAACTCTCAATGTTAGGGTTAAGAGCTCAAAACACCCATTTCCAATTGGCTTGTTTGTCGAGGTTGATTTGACCCCTTGACTAAAGCCTAGCCTTGTATGAGCCACTTGTTTGTATATAGTGTGTGTGCTTGCTCTCTTGTGAATGCTTGTTTGCTCTTTATTTGCTGTTTCAACTTGCTGCCTGTGCGAGTTAGGATCTGTTCAGATACCTCAACCTAGGACTATTGTGGATTTCATGACAACTATTAGGCTCGAGTCAGTCTCCCTTTTAGTTTGTTTTTCCCGGTCTCTGGTTTAGGAGAAAGTTTCTCCCCCGTTAAGGGGAACTACGTTGCCCTGATCCTCATACCAGATGAGGTACGTAGGCAGGAGATCGTGCGAGGTCTCTCCGGGCACCCTTTTTCTTTTTGGCAGTCGGTTTCCTGTTTGTGTTTTGTTTGGAGAAGATACGTGCATAGGATGCGATATCCTAGCGAGCACATTCCCCGTATCCCTTCTCTCGTCTTCTTCCATCTGTGTTTTATTCCAGTGTGTGTGCATTCTTTGAGCAGTTTTATTTTAGAAACCTTATTCTATTCCTTTCTGAGCGTGGATCCCGTCGAGTACGACGGACGTGAGGGGTGCTAATACCTTCCCCTTGCGTAACCGACTCCCGATCCTTGCAATCTCCGGTCGTAAGACCATTTCCTTTCCAGGTTTACTTCGAGCGTTTCCTTTCCCTCTTTTGGGATAAATAACGCACGGTGGCGGCTCTGTTTGTTTGCTTTTTCCCGCCGGTTGTTTTTCGCGGATGCGACCCTAAACCATATTAACAGCAGATTTCCCATGCTCGGGCAATGGGTTCTTCTTCACATTAGGACCTACGTCCTCGAAAAAATAGAATACCACTTCTAACAAGGTCCTGAACCTTGTTCTTGAGAGGGTAACAGTTCTCCACATCATGTCCGGGAGCACCGGAATGATAAACACAATGAAGCTCGGGCTTATACCACCACTGAGGGTTGACCGGTATAGCAGGTGGGTCACGTGGAGTAATCAATTTCCTTTCAATTAATGAAGGATATAGCTCTGCATAGGTCATTGGAATAGGATCAAAAGTGACCCTCTTCCTATCATAGCTTGTGCTGGTTTGATTATTGTTTTGAGGCTGGTAGGCCTGCTGTTGAGGACGATATTGTTGTTGCTGGTACTATTGATGTTGTTGTTGCTGGTTCTGATGCTGATAATGTTGGTTCTCTCTGAATGTAGGTGCTATATGAGCCACCTGGTGCTGGTTACTGGCGGGACGCACAGTCTTCCTCTTCACAGGAGGTCTTCTTGATTTAACATGGGAGGTCACAGCATGTGCCTCGCCATCTTTCTTCTTAGCAAACACCCCATAATGTTTGGCAGAAGAGCCTTCTTCTCTAGTCAGGCTCCCTTCCCTGACTCCCTCCTCTAGACGCATCCCCATGTTCACCATCTCGGTGAAGTCAGAAGGAGCGCTAGCAATCATCCGCTCGTAGTAGAAAGAGCTTAAAGTCTTGAGAAAGATCTTCGTCATCTCCTTCTCTTCGAGCGGGGGCACGATTTGTGCATCCAATTCACGCAACCTCTGGGCGTACTCCTTAAATGTTTCTTTCTCCTTCTGGGACATGGCCCTCAGTTGGTCCCTATCGGGAGCCATATCAACGTTGTACTTGTATTGCTTGACAAAGGTTTCGCCAAGGTCGTTGAAGGAACGGATGTTCGCACTATCCAGGCCCATGTACTATCTCAAAGCGGCACCGGACAGGCTGTCCTGGAAGTAGTGGATCAAGAGTTGATCGTTGTCGGTCTGAGTCGACATCTTGCGTGCATACATCACAAGATGGCTGAGCGGGCAAGTGTTTCCTTTGTACTTTTCAAAGTCAGGCACTTTGAATTTGATAGGAATCTTGACATTGGGCACTAGACAAAGCTCAACAACAGATTTGCCAAAGAGGTCCTTCCCTCTGAAAGTTTTAAGTTCCTTGCACAGCTCAAGGAATTGATCATTCATAGCGTCCATTTTCTCATAGACATTTGGGCCCTTAGATGGCTCATAGTGGTAAATGGTGTCATCTACTCTCGGCAAAGTATGCACGACTAGAGGTGGCATAGCAAGGACCGGGCTAGATGTCGGCAGAGAAGCAAAAGTTGGGGCGAGACCCTCTGGAACAAAATTTGTGGGCATCCCCCAGGGAAACCCGGCTGGCATAGCAGTAGGCGTAAAGTGAGCACTAGCAACAGGCACGGTAGAGGAAGCAATCTCTGAGATGACCATCCTCTGGGGAGGAGTTGAAGGCGTTGGGGAAGACTGGCTTTGGGCGGCCAAGAAAGACTCCATCAGGGCAGTCAATCTTGCCACTTCTTCCTTCAATTCTCTGTTCTCTTGCTCTAGGTGATCCATTAGCTTTGATGAGTTGGCTCTGGTGTAGTACCGGTGCATCAGCTTGTCTTCAAAATAAATGAAGAACATAGAGTTAGACCACTGAACAAGAAGCCCTGGAACAAAACCTGCTTATGCACATGATGCATGCAATGCTTGTGCGTATGATTTTATTTTTTAATCAAAGGAACTTTAGAGTCCTATTTGCAAATATTTGGAAATATTAATCATTTAGACATATATGGAAATATCATATCAATAATATCTGGAAAATATTTTTACACCAAAGAAGTACAGTCTTGGTAACCAAATACAATACAAGAGAGAAGGAAAATGAATATCCTATGGATCCCTAGAAACAATCGTCCAAAGCTCTCGAGACCGGAAGATAGGCTGCACGAAGCCTTTTCACCTCTCTATCATAGGCTCCCTCCATATCTGCCTTCTCTTTGGCGAGTCGATCATACTTCCTCTTCCAAAACCTAGAAGACTGAGGAAGAAGAGAAGTCACCCCATCATCAGGCTCTATCAATGCATCCTTTTCTCTAAGCTGCTGAAGTAGCTCCTCTCGCTCACGAACCCAAGCACGCGAACGGTCTTCATCTCTCAACTCCTCTACTCCTTGGTTAGGAAGGGTTGAAGGCCCAGCCATAACCATAGGTGTAGGTCTCGGGTAATCATAGGGCATGCGGTACTCAGAAGCTCTCCTCCTAATCCACGAGGTATATGGTTCCAAAGCAATACAATTCTTCGGACCAAGCTCTTTTCTTCCCTTCCTATGAATCTTGCGCCAAGCGCGGACCATCCTGCCCTTAATGTTTTGGGGATCTTTACCCTCTTGAAAGAACACACCTTCTAACAAAATGTTATTAGGTTTATCCTATAAGGGGAACCCAAGCTGACGACATGCCAAAATAAAGTTGTAGTTAATCCCACCACATGTACCAAGAAGTGGCACATTGGAGAATTCACCACAAGAGTCAATAATCTTCACACCATCATATACACGGCTATACCAAAAGATATCATCATTAGTGAGAGACATAAGTCTCGTGGACCACCGTAGACATCCTTTATTCTCCTTGAAGGCGAGCGTCTGTGGCAAGTGCGAAATAAACCACTTGTACAACAGAGGCAAACAGCACACAGTGGTACCACCACCTTTTGCATTCCTCATATACAAAGAGAAATAAGTGTCACCCAACAGAGTAGGAACGGGATTAAGAGTAGAGAAAATCCTAATGGCGTTCACATCCACAAAATTGTCAATGTTGGGAAATAACACTAGCCCATAGACGAGAAGAACAAATATGGCCTCAAAGGCGTCCTCACTCATGGCATTCCCATACATAGTAGCTTGAGCAATGAGGATATCAGATGGGAGACCTTGAATTCCACCTTAGGTAGTCATATGAGCACCAACAATAGATTCATCTATATGCAACATATCAACAATCTCTTGAGAAGTAGGAACCCTCTCCAAGCCACTGAACGACAACTGATCTAGAATAAGTATACCCACAAGATAGGCATACTCCTCTAGCGTAGGCAAAAGCTGGAAATCCGGAAATGTGAAGCAACAGTACAAGGGATCATAGAACTGCACCAACACCCTCATCAGACCTTCATCCACCTGAGTAGCAAGAATAGACAGAAGCCTCCCATGACGAGCCTTGAACTCCAAGGGATCTAATACATAGGATATCAAACTCCTTAACTCTTTCAAGTCGGGTTATCTGAAACTGTACTTCTTTGTATTCCTTCTTTGCTTATCCATGTCTGGAAATTTGCAAATAGACCTCTTAAGTTCCTTGAAAATTTTCTCATTATTGATGATATGGATGTGTATGAATGCATGAATGCATGGATGCAACAATCACACTCAAGGATCAAGCAAATCACACCACACAAAGGTCACGGGATGGATCAAGTCATCCTTAATATCAATCATCCATTTTGGTGGATTATGGTTTACACCTTATCAACACCCAAGTTCCATTGATATTAAGGATGTACGAGAACGAATCAACCGTGAATCAAGGGTTTGTTGCAAGTCACAAGCATTGAGTCTCGGTTAAGAACCACCCAATGGGAGTGTACTATGGTTAAACCTGACAATCATGTTCTACAAGAGGTTCCCATAGTCATCATCCCATCTTTCGGATATTATCGGATAAACGACTACTCGTATTCCAAAAATATTCTCAAGAGAGACTCTTATGAATGTAGTATTGCGTAACGATCGTATCAAATCTTACACTTGAACGACCTTCACACTACGTCCTAAAAATAGGCCAAGATGGGCTTGGTAAACTAAGGTCCTTGGCTTCTAAGGCATATATTGGAAAGCGTAATGCCTAACCACGACTACTCGTGTGACATTATTGATCCCAACATAACCCCCACCAAGTGAATGGGCTTGGAAGTCAACTTGCTAAGGAATAACTCCACACAAGTCAACAAGACTATGCCATTCTCCTATCATAAGTGCACTCGAGTTCGGGTATAGAACTCATCTCACAAAGACCACCAAGCACACAAGCAATTAATATATCAAGCAATTCATACATTACAAACAATACAGTCATCCCAAATTTGCACAAAAATATGTCACAAATAAATATAAACATACAATACAACAAAGGTAAAAAGTAGGCAAAACCCACTAGGCAAATGGATAAATTCCCCAGCAGAGTCGCAACTTTTTTCTGTAGCGGGGTATTCGTTATCTTTATATTTATTGACTAAATCAAAAGTAAATCATACAATTCGAGTCGCCATCGCACTTCTATTTATCCAAAGGAAAGGTTAGAAAGCAAACAAAAACCGAGAAGTTTTATCAAATCAAAAACTAATAAAAATGTCAGAGATCTGGGTAAGGGGGTTGGTTATGCAATGGGAAGGTTTTAAGCACCCAAAACATCCTTAGTACTCTAAGGGAGCCCTTTTTACAAATGTTGTAAGGTAGGTTGGTATTTGTGAAAAATATTTGTGCAAACATGATTGGGGAAATGAGAAAAGAATATACAAGTTATTTACAATTTTGTGTTTGAATGGATAAACCCATTGCCTACGTACCATCTTAAAAAAGATTAGGATCAAAACCTCGTAGTTCGGGGTAAAAATCTCAAATGAAGTTGGTGAATTGATTGGTCAAAAGCCTTAAGGTCTTTTGTTATCAAAGGGAGAAAACTCAACCTAAAACCACAAATCCACCATGTGAGGAGAGCTTCAACATGCTAGTGAGGGGTTAACCCTATAATAAGCATGGAAGTCTTTTAGTCCATCACTAAGGATATAGGTGAGTATTATATCAACCTCTAGGATAACTCAAACCTAATAGCTAATATTTATGAAAAAGCTTTGGCAAAAGTGGCCATTGAAGCCACAAAAACAATTGAGTGAGTTGTATTTACAAATGAAAAGTATTCACAAAGTAAGGTCAAAGTTGACTTAAGATTCATTTCAAAATAAGTATTATGAAAAGAGTTTGAAAAAAAATCAAAGGCATAGTGCTTAGGTTTCTAATTTTGAAAACAATGGTAATGTTTGTACAAAAATTTGGCTTGGTTAGAGTGGAGGGAAGAAGAGAATGGCTAGGTCCTAAACATGCAAGGATAAGGGATGAGAAATAAAACCACATGGAGTTCCCTTCTTGAGATCATAGTGATGATCCAAGTTGTTCCATTTCCTTTGGAATTAGCAAGCAATAAGCAAATAACTCAAGCAATCAACCAAGCTCCTAGGAATCTTCCAATTGGCTTTTGTATCTCTCACTTTGGATGCTCATGATAATGGTTCCTCTAATTGGCTCAAGTTTGGGATCCCTAGCACAAGAACACACAAATCAAAATGTTCCACAATGCAATAGAAAGAATGGACAAGAGTGAGTTTAGAATTAAGTCCTTTTGATGTCTTCTTCAAGATTAAACATTCTAAAGGCATGAGGCCTAGTTGCTCTTTGACAATTTATAGCATTCTAAAGGCATGAGGCCTAGTTGCTCTTTAAACTCCATTAGCATAGGTAAGGTCCTAAATCTAAGTCCTTTTTCCATTTGCATTGGGTTCACACAAGCAAAACAAAACAAGCACAATAGTATATACACAATAATGTGCTCAAGTGAGCAAAAGGAAAATTGCATTAACACAAATATGAGCTCAAGTGAGCAAAGGGCAAAGGCAAATGAATTAATGTGCAAGAAATTAAATTGCATAAAAGTAAATTGTAAGAATTAAATGCTTGAATTAAAAGTTAGTCATTAGTAGTTAGTGTTAGTGTGCCATAAGGCAATTTAGCGCTATGTTAAGCAATCATAAGTGGACTAATGTAGTAGTCACGCCTATCTGAGGTCGGTCAATAAAACTACAGGCAACAAACACAAGTTAGAGACCATGACTAGTAAGCCAAGCTCCTACAACTTGCCATGCCAAAAGAAAAGAAGAATGATCTTGTATGGATTTAGGTTTTTTGCTTGACTAAGAAGCAACATATCTCTAATGCAAAGTCATTCACTTGATCTTTGATCAAGATGAATTAGATTTGAATCAAAGAAGGTTAAGCCCCTCATATGTCAAGGCTGACCACCAATCATTAACTCATTGATCAAAAAGAAAAAGAAAAAGAAGAAGAAGAATTGGAAATGTACATAATTGAAAGTCAAATGACATAAGCAAAATACATTGACCAAATGTAAATAGAATCAACATCAATCAATGGTAAACAGAAGAAAGATGAAGCTTAGAAGTCAAGTAACAAATCAAATATTTTTGGTATTTTTGAGAATTAAAATAATACATGAATTAAAATAAACAAACAAAGGTCAAACTTCAAATCCATTTCAAATCAACTTGGAAAAGTCCAAATGGATCATCATAAGTTCAACATAGTCAAACAAGGTTTGACAAAAAATTTCACCATTTTTAGAAAACATAAACTAATTTGAAACAATAAAAAATGAATCAAAAATAACATAATTGAACTAAAATCTCAAATAAATCTCAAATCAATTAAGAAATTGATGAGAATATTTTTTATGGATTCATCATCATTCAAAGATGTTAAGAAAATATTTTTGGCATTTTTGAATATTGGAAACTATTTTAAATGAATTAAAAATAACCAGAAAAGAGAAAATTCACAAAAAATATTAAATGACATCATAAAAAATATTAAAAACCATTTTTTAGAAACTAGAATTAAAAAGAGAAATAATGTAATTGGTCCCATATTTTTTGGATTTGAAATGAAGAAGATATGAATTTTTGAAATAAAATGAAATAAAATAAAATAGAATGAAAAAATCAGAAATTAGAAAAATCAGGAGGCGTTGGATCACATTCATTAATTGACGTGTCCAATCTGAAGGTTCGCAGGCGCGCGCTCATGATGGACCATAGTCAAAGGAGACACACGTTGCATCATTGGAATCATAACATTGCATGGCTCAGATTAAATCTGGAAATGAGATCCAATGGCTAAGGACTCAGCCACGTGGGGACGGTGGTGGAAACCACCATCTTCTCCGATGAGCTTCACCGTCCGGCCATAATTTGCAGGTTTTAAAAAGTTCATTAAAATGCATGATCCATATATCATTGGAAAGCTGGGGTGATGTACATCACCCCTGTGCCATTGGTTTCTACTCTAGACTCTCATAGAAGGAGAAATCTGAGATAGAAATTCATGGTGTTCAAACTGAACTTGATCAATTCATGAAATTAAATGCGCAGATCAATTGCCTCTCACATGAGGACTTCAGAGGAACCAACAAATACAAGAAATGAGCAAGATCCAGGGAGTTTCGAATCAAAAAAGTTTGAACAACAACCTTTGAAGTGAAAATTTACAAGGCACGATCTCTTCCAATTCTTTGATGCAGTGTGATCTTGAAATGGCAATGGAGCTAGGCTAAGGAATTGAAGCTCAATAATCAACCAGTGTAGTTGAAAATTGAACTTGAAAATTGAAAGAGAAAAGAAAAAATTCCTTTTAGTGAAGGGTAGGGATTCAGTTCTGCCGCAATTTAGGCGCATTAAGGTTAGAATTGAATGAAGTCAGGCATGTGTATTTATAGCAAGAGGTGATGCAAGCAATGGCAAACTCGTGTGCATGTGGAATGAGGACCTCCATGCATGGGCATGTACAGGCGCATGGGAGGCCCAAAATTGATGACAAATGCAAGCTGAAGTGTAATTGAAGTGTTTTGGACGTGCAAATTCCATGGCATTGGCTTGTACACAAAGTTTTCACATAGTTTCCATAAATGAACACAAATCTTCTCCTCTTCGAAAATACCATTTACCAAATTGAAACATATCCATGTGGGTAATGGTTGGAAAGGTCTTGAAATAAGGAACAAATGTTATGTTGAACAAAAATCCATTTGGATTTGGGAAATTTATGAAAACTGATCATGAAGTTCAAGGTGCAAAACATGTGTATGTGAATTTTGCCAAAATAGACCAATTTCAAGCCCTTTTGTTTCAGTGATTCATGCCTCAAATGACAAAACCTTAAACATCAAAGTTGTATATATTTTCAAGACAATAAATTTGGACTTAAATTTTGCATCTTTTGGATTTTGGATGAGAAAGTTATGGGGACTTGAAGTTGGACTTTTTCACATTTCAATGACTTTGGTCCAAAGTGACCTATAATGTTTTGTATTATCACATGTATTTATTTTAGGATTATGAAATTTTGTCCAACATAAAAAATGAAGTAGACATCTTCAACTTTCCAACTCATTTGATCCCACCTCAAAATCATGAAAAATGAGTGAGTTAGGCCCTTGGGAAGTTGACCCAAAATTAGGGTTTCAATCAAAATAACCTATAATGTTTTGAAATGAATGATGACCTTCCAAGCTTCAAATAAATTTTTTATGAACGTGAAAGTTTCTCATATAGTTCTTAAGAACATTTTTTCTCTTGGGGTCATCTTAATTTGACAAACACATCAAAAGTTAGGTCTCAGTGGATTTCAAAATAGTCAGATGAATTGACTGATCAACTTCTCAAGTCCAAACATCAAATCTTGATGAATTGATGATTGAGGACACTCACATAGGCTCATATATTCATAAAATGATGAATGAAAGAACTTCCCTTGATTGTATTTGATCATGGGTTGAGGTTGCTTCATGAGCAAGGCACAGTCAATGCACAATTGAATTAGGTTTTCCTTGGGAAACAAGCCTCAAGCCCTTTGGTTTATCTTGATCAAATTGAAAATTTGAGATACTTGGGAGGCATATATGATGATTGAGAGCTTTGTGAACCATTTTCATGCTTGCTTTCAACTTCGTCTGGCCACATCAATGAGCATAGGGGTCTCCTAGGAGCCTTGGATCACATGATTGCTCAAGCTACAAAACAAAGTTAGTGACATATTTTTGTGCTTTTGGTTAATAAACAAAATAAGAAAAGAAATAATATACAATTCAAGCATGTTTGGTGGTCTCAAACCAACTCACACAAGTCCCAACCCAAAGGTTAAGGAGCCAAGATGCTAGGATCCTTGAGGCAAATGTAATGTGCAATGATATGATGCCATGAGGGATCTTAGGGTCAAAATTAGGGTCTTACACATCCTAATTGGAGGAACCATCCCAACCTTCGATATGGAAACCCACAACAGAACCCACCTCAAGTGGCTGCCCCTGCACCTTCCGGACCATCCTTAGAAGATCTTGTCAAACAAATGGCCACCAACAATCTCCAATTCCAACAAAGGACCGATTCTAGCATTCAGACCTTGAACACACAAATGGGACAACTTGCTACTCAAATAAATAACATGCAAGCCCAAGGGTCGAACCAGCTTCCAGCCCAAACAGTTGTCAATCCAAGGGATTCTAATGCTAATGTGAGTGCGATTTTGTTGAGATCTAGAAAGGTTACAGAAACAGCCCCTGAAAAAAATAAAAATAAATTATTGAGGTAACATTTGAACCTGAACCTACTCCATCTGAACATGTTTCATCTGAAAAAGTTAAAGAAAAGAAGTATGTGTCACCAGTCCCCTTCCCACATAGAGTTCTGGAAAATAAAAGAATTGAGGAGGGAGACAAGGAAAGAGAGATAATGGATGTTTTTAGAAAAGTTGTGGTAAATAATCCGCTTCTTGATGTAATTAAACAGGTTCCTAAGTATGCAAATTTTCTGAAGGATTTGTGTACAAATAAGAGGAGGATTAAAGGAAGTGAGAGAGTTAACTTAGGAAGAAACATTTCTGCTTTTATTCAGCCGAAGCCTTCATCTGAAAAAGTTACAGGCGAGATAAATGTTTCAGCCATCACTCAGCTCTTGCCACAAAAGCAGAAGGATCCGGGAACTTTTATTGTCCCTTGTACCATCGGGGATAGTAAATTCGAGAATTGCATGCTTGATTTGGGAGCGGGCATTAATGTTATGCCTACTTCTATTTATAATAACCTTAATCTTGGTCCTTTGCAGCATACAGGTTTGATCGTCCAACCGGCAAACAGGAGCAATGCACGCCCGACTGGCGTAGTGGAAGATGTCCTTGTCCAAGTTAACGATTTAATTTTTCCTGCAGATTTTTACATTATGAACATGGAAGGAGAGACTAAGACAAGCAGAGCTTCCATCATTTTAGGTAGACCGTTCATGAAAACGGCGAAGACAAAAATTGATGTTGACGATGGAACCATGTCCATGGAATTTGGTGACCTTGTCGCAAAATTTAACATTTTCGATGCCATGAAACACCCCTTGGAAGAGCATTCCGTTTTTCATATGGAATTGATATTTGATCTGGTTGAGGACACTTGTTCTGATTTATTTTCACTTGATTTTCCATCTTTATCTGGTTTTGATGATATCTACTCATGTGTTGATTGTACTGACACTACCCTTTGTGTTGTGTATGCTGAGATTGATGCTGCCTTGCAGCCTGATACACTTCCTACAGGTGAAGTTGTTGCCGATGAAGTTGTTTTTGCAGTTGATGCTCTTGACATCCCGGCTGGCCCAAGCATTCCATCCATCGAGCAACCCCCGTCTTTAGAGCTGAAACAACTCCCTGGAAACCTGAAATACGCTTATTTGGAGACTAATGAAAAACTCCCTGTTATTATTTCTTCTAACCTTGATTTCAATCAGGAAGACAAGCTTTTGCAGGTTTTAAAGAAGCGCAAGAAGGCAATCAGGTGGACATTAGCCGACCTCCCAGGTATTAGTCCGTCGATGTGCATGCACTGGATATTACTTGAGGACGGAGCGAAAACAGTAAGGCAGCCCCAAATGAGGCTTAATCCTTTTATTCTTGATGTTGTGAAGAAGGAGGTAACCAAACTCTTGCAAGCAGGTGTCATTTATCCTATCTCTGACAGTAAATGGGTAAACCCATTGTAGGTTGTACCTAAGAAATCAGGACTCACAGTGATAAAAAATGAAAAGAATGAACTTGTTCCCACTAGAGTTTAGAACAGCTGGAGAGTTTGTATTGATTACAGGAGATTGAACCAGGCTACGAGAAAGGATCACTTTCCTTTACCGTTCATTGACCAAATGCTTGAACGGCTTGCTGGTAAATCACATCACTGTTCTCTTGATGGTTTTTCAGGTTACTTTCAGATTCATATTGCACCGGAAGATCAAGAGAAGACCACTTTTACTTGTCCCTTCGATACTTTTGCTTACAGGAGGATGCCTTTTGGTCTTTTCAATACTCCTGGCACTTTCCAGCGATGCATGATTAGCATTTTTCTGATTTCATTGAAAATTGCATGGAAGTCTTTATGGACGATTTCACTGTCTATGGTTCCTCTTTTGATGCATGCTTGAGTAGTTTAAGCTTGATTTTAGAAAGATGCATCGAAACTGATCTCGTTTTAAATTATGAAAAATGCCACTTTATGGTTGATCAGGGAATTGTATTGGGTCACATAATTTCAGAAAAAGGAATTTTTGTTGACCTTGCTAAAATAGATGTGATTTCTACACTGCCTTACCCTTCTTGCGTTCGCGAGATTCGTTCTTTTCTTGGTCATGCAGGTTTTTACAGGCGTTTCATCAAGGATTTCAGCAAGATAGCTCTTCCGCTGTCAAACTTGTTGAAGAATGATGTCACTTTCAACTTTGATGACAAATGCAAACAAGCGTTTGACTTCTTGTAGAAAGCATTGACCTCCGCTCCCATAATCCAGCCACCGGACTGGACCCTCCCTTTTGAGATCATGTGTGATGCGTCTAATTATGATGTTGGGGTTGTTCTTGCACAAAGGGTTGACAGGGCTGCCCATGTTGTTTACTATGCTTCTAGAACTTTAGATTTTGAACAGTCAAATTACACTACCACAAAAAAAGAACGGCTAGCTATTGTTTTTGCTCTTGATAAATTCAGATCATATTTGCTAGAATCCAAGGTTGTTGTTTTTACTGACCATGCAGCATTAAAGTACTTGTTGAAGAAGCCGGATGCAAAACCGAGATTGATTCGGTGGATGTTGTTGCTCCAGGAATTTAATGTAGAGATTAAAGACAAAAGTGGAGCTGAGAACTTAGTGGTTGGCCACTTGAGCAGGATAGAGAGAGATGCATATCATTTTCCTATTCAGGATGACTTTCCTGATGAGCAGCTTTTTCTTTTGCATGGGATTACACCTTGGTGTGCGGACATTGTTAATTTTCTTGTTGCTGGTGTTTTTCCTACAGGTGCATCTAGATCACAGATTCACAAACTCAAGAGTGATGTCAAATATTATGTTTGGGATGATCCATATCTTTGGAAGTTTGGTAGTGATCAGGTAATTAGGAGATGTGTCCCCGACTATGAGATTGAATCCATTTTGAAATTTTCTCATGCATCTCAAGTCGGCGAACACTTTGGTCCGCAAAGGACTGCAAGAAAAGTCTTTGATTCAGGTTTTTATTGGCCAACTGTTTTTAAGGATGCTTATGAGACTTATCGCACTTGTAAAGAGTACTAGATAGCAGGTACAAACATCACTCGCAAGAGTGAAATGCCTCAGCAGCCTATGCTTTTTTATGAGGTATTTGATGTATGGGGAATCGACTTCATGGGTCCCTTTCCTGTATCATTTGGTTTCCTTTACATTTTGCTTGCTGTTGATTATGCTTCAAAGTGGGTGGAAGTTATCCCCACTAGGACTAATGATTCTAGAGTTGTTGCAGATTTTGTCAGGTCTAATATCTTTTGCATGTTTGGAATACCACGAGCTATCATAAGTGACCAAGGCACTCATTTCTGTAACCGCACCATGGAAGCTTTGCTCTGGAAGTATGGAGTTGTGCACAGAGTCTCTACTGCATATCACCCACAAAACTAATGGGCAAGCTGAGATCTCAAACAGGGAGATCAAACAGGTTTTAGAGAAAATGGTGCAGCCAAACAGGAAGGACTGGAGTCGTCGTCTAGAAGACGCACTTTGGGCCCAAAGAATAACTTTCAAGACACCCATTGGGATGTCTCCTTATCGACTTGTTTTTGGTAAGGCGTGTCATCTTCCTGTTGAGATAGAATATCGTGCTTATTGGGCGGTGAAAAGTTGTAATTTGGAGATGCAACAAGCAGGTATTGAAAGAAAACTCCAATTACAACAGCTGGAAGAGCTTAGACTAGAGGCTTATGAAATCTCTAGGATTTATAAATAGAAAACTAAGCACTTCCATGATAAAATGATTTCTAGGAAGGAACTTTCTGTGGGCCAACAGGTTTTACTGTTTAACTCCCGCCTTAAGCTTATGGCTGGGAAACTTCTATCCAAATGGATTGGCCCTTTTGTTATTACTAATGTTTTCCCTTATGGTGCAGTAGAAATAAAAAGTGCAGGTACTAACAAGACTTTCAAAGCTAATGGGCAGCGCGTGAAGCTATTCCATGAAAGTTCAATGACTGAAGATGTCAGCATAGAGGAGCTTTCTTTGGAAGCACCTAACTACCCTGCAACTTGATCAGGGAGTCCTTCTTTCCTTCTCTCTACTTTATTAGTAATGTATTTTCATTGAGGGCAATGCTTATTTTAAGTGTGGGGGAGGGAAATCGTTTGTTTTCCTTGTTTTTGTTAGTGTTTTGTTTGTTTTCAGTCATAAAAAAATAAAAAAATGCATATTATTGAAAGTTTTAGGCTATAGACTGACTAATTTGAGATTAGTTTGCGGAGACTTGGGAAAAACTCACAAGATCGGTATCGTCTTAACACCGTAAGTCTCCTGCATATGGAAATTGATTCGAATTCTTATTATATTTTAACCTTAAATTCTCATTCTCTGACAGCTCTTGAGTAGTTTATTTCAGCAGTCAGCACCATCTCACACACACTCTACGCAGGGAAGTCGATGAATATAAGTGAGTGTTCCGAAAAAGAAAAAAAAAAGAGAAAGAAAAGGGAATGCATCTTCTAAGTTTAGTGAACCTCACCCGGTCACTTAACCCAACGGATGTAGAACCTTCAAAAAAAATTGAAAATAAGACTCGTTATCAGTTGGTTCAGTGGTTTCTGGTGATGAACTTGGTAGGGCGGATTACGGTTCGATCCCCCGCAACTGCAACTGAGTAAGCAAAGGGTTATGCCATGTAAGTACTAGAATCTCGTGCAAAAAGGATCAGAGTCACTAACTGGTCGCCTTGCTATGGGTGTGTGGAGATAACGTGCTTAATGTGATTGCGCCTGAATGAAAAAGAGCAAAAAGAAGGATGAGTAAGTTAGGCTTTAACATAATAACATGATTCAAGTTGATTTGTGTATTCAGGAGGTTTATGACTTCACAATTGTGGATTAGTATTCCTACGATATCCTTAGTGTGCAAGATTAGTACCTATCAATACAAACTTAACCGAAGAAGACTTGTAGCCTAGGATGAGTAACTAATGATGTGTTTGGGTTTTCTTTGTTTTATTTTAAATTTTGCTCGGAGTGCACAAGTTCAAGTGTGGGAGAATTTGATCAGTGCATTTTGATGCACATTCTTCTATATTTATACTTATGCATTTCAATGTTTTAGTTTGGTTATTTTTCCCTTTTGATGTGTTTTTATAATTTATCTTATTTTTACACTTATTTGTTTTTCGCAGTTTATTTTCAACATTAGCAGTCTGCACGAATAAATTTATAATTGGAGCTAGGAGTATCGGATCGAGGCATGCTACCAGTCATTGGAAAGCTAAGAGAAAGAGTTACGACTTTCATGAATAAGTCAGAAGCTAATTTGGACCGTAGTATGGTTGAAAATCCGTTGAAGCCTTCAGCACTAGATTTATATTTTGTGTTGGGTTATTTAGTTTGGGCCTGGGTTATGTTTTGACCAAATTAAGTTTATTCTACTTTTCCTATAACCGAAGCAGCCGAAAACAGTACATGGTATCACTATTCACAAAAATTTGAAAGCTTGTACGAATTCCATGGAGAACTAATCTCTCTGATTCGATTTTCCGTAATTCAGGTTCCAAAACTTGAGATTATTATAATGTTAATTTTAGTTTAATTCCTTTCAATGATATTTTGTGTTCTTGTATGCTTAATTCGATTGCATGAAATATATTGATTCAATTTGGTTGATTGTATGATCCTAACATAGGCACGTCACGTTTGCTTAATTCGTTTTTGTGTCTGATCAATCATGTTTGCTTAATCCATGAAAATTTATCCCGTTTGCTTAATTCGGACAATAGGATCATACATCTCACAAACTTCATCGCGCTTGTCATTGAGTTTGTATCCAAATAGGAATAGACAATCCGCTTAGGGTATTAAAATTATATTAATCGATGATAGTAGGAACCGAATCGGTAGATTGAATTATTTCATAATCACTTATTTCATAACAGCTTATTTCAAGAATTGCTTTTAATAATCACTTTTTCTTAATCGAACACCAAACCAAACAACCCCCCTAATTCGATTGACCTTTGGATAATTATAATCAAGAATCCTTGTGAGAACGATATCCGAGTTAAAATTGTCGTCGTACTACGTTTTTGAAAAATACTCGTTTTGACCCGCGCGCGACAGCGGATCACATATATACCTTGAATTTTGATGTAACAATGTTGCATTTGTGTGAGAATAATTTTGGTACCCTAATGGTTTGTTATTGTGTAACTTTAACAACCAGTTTTGATTTCAAGTATATGATGTTCAAAGTCACCAGTTTCTAAATAATGAGTTTCAATTCCGCTTATGCGTCAGTTATAAAAAGTTCTGAAAGATGTTCAAAATTGGTTGGTATGTTAATTGGTTAGTGAAGGTTATGGATGTTTAAATGCAATACCATCCTAATTGGGATGCTACTTGTTTAGGTTGCAATGTTATGCCAAATGTGTTCATGTTTTAGCAAGGCATTGAATGATTGGGCTTGATTGTGATAATGTGCATGAGTGTTGATTGTAGTATATTTGTATCATTGTTGCAGGACTGATGTTAAATTTGATATAAAACAATGTTTTAGCAAGGCATGGATCAAGGTTCTTTCATGAAGGGATTTTGGATACTTGAATATTTGGAGGCATAAGAGATGAGATGTCTTAAGGATGAATTGGAAAGTAGACTAAGGTTTAGGTAGTTTGATTTTGGTCAACTTGCTTGACCAAAAAGTCAACAGTTGACCAAAGTCAACTCTAGGTCAAATGATGTAAATTTTGTGTAGAAATTTATAATTTGGCTTTCGTAATGAAATGGATTGTTGAAATGAAAATTGGCCTCTTGAATGAGACGTGACTTGTGTTTTAAGAAAAATGATCTTTCCCTCCAAATTTGAATTTGAAAATGACTTGAATCTGAATCTCGATTTTTGAATGTGCAATGCCAAGTCTTAAACCCAAAAAGAACAAAACCAATGATAATCACCAAGTAAGATCTCAAAAGAAAATGGTCAACAAAAAGTCAACCCTTCATGGCTGACTTTTGGTGACCAAAGTCAAACTTGAAAGTGTCATCAAAATCCCAATGCCATGATGTAGTCCATATGATCCACAAATGGTATAGACCAATATTATGGTCCAAGAAAAAGATCAACCACCAGTTTATTGTGTCAACATAGTCAAGACATAGCATAATGAGATCTACAAGCTTGATCCACATCTTTGTGTCATAAATAGCAAAATCTTTAAATCAATGATACTCATCTGAAAAATGCAAGTGAATGATATTATGATAGATGAGTAGGATACGAATATGCAGATGAACCATGGACCAGATGAAAAATAGAAGAAAAAAAATAGGACAAATTTTAGGATATGACATCGTGAGTTTTTTTTCCTTCTTTTTTCTGTTTTTTTCTTTTCTTGGTTTACCTTTTGAGATTTAAATTAAGTATACATGTGGCGTATATAGGCCATATGGTCCTCTAACTTTTTTTAAGTAATAGTAAAATGTTAAAATAATTTCTTTTTTAAAGTGTAAATACTGAAACCTAAGAATAAATGTGTTAGTATACAAAATGCATGATTATAAGATTTTTCAGGTATTGAAACATAATATATCAGTATACAAAATGCATGATTACAAGATTTTTCGCATGGGACGGAAACATAATACACATCGAAACTAAAATAATGGAAATATGTCTTTCAAGTCCTACATCTATGTTGTTCCTTTGACCAATATCTGTTCATCTTAAAATAAACAACGAGAATAAGGGTGAGATATTAAATCTCAGCGAAGTTTCTCTATCCTAAAGATTCACTCGTCTCTAAAGAATTGATTATCTTAAAATAAACAACGAGAATAGGTTCACTAGTACTACATCCACATACTTCGATAAGCAAAATAAAAGACGAATCATATATGGCTTCATAACACACGTGAAGGTTGACATACTAATCCCCCTTGCCAGGTAGAACAATAGGAGTTACAGATGCATAATTGTGTTGTATTATCTCGATGTTCCTTTGACCCAACCAGTGATTGGAATGACCTGGATGTCTTGCTAACTCGTCACCCTCAATAAAAAAGACCGAGAAAGTATTTGTTAACCCTACTGTTGGATTTCGTTATCCTTAAGGAATTAACTAAGGAGGTTCCTTAATATCCTACTTTTAAGATTTATTACCTTCAAGGATTCTATTCAAGAAGTCTCTCGTCCTAAGAAATTAAATAAGGAGATTCCTTAATATCCTATATTTCGAACTACCACAAATGGGATTATACACTCATCCTATGATTTTTCTCACTTGGGATTATACACTCACCCTATGATATTTCTCACTTACCAATTATCATCTTTAGGTAAACAACCATTAACACATTATTAGGATTTCAATATTATCCTAATTGAGAGACCGTTAGAGATTCACTCAAACAATAGCGTCAATAAAAGGATCGACATCGTACACGATTATAATGCAAAGCATTACAATATTACATATGCGTATCGAAAATTCTGGCTCACGCGACCGTTGTCGATCTTGCACACAAGTCTTAGTGCATGTACGTTCTTATTACCATTCATAATATCATACATTGCACAAGAAATTAGGTGAGTTTCAAAGCATTATTCGCAAGACAACTCAAACATACGATCATAACATGTAAGAATAAGAACAACAAACAAATATGATCAATTACGATGTTCTAACCCTAGTTTCATACATGTTCTAAACATATAGATTCCTATAATGGCAAGTTCAGTTGTTCATACACATTGATGTGGTGGCAACATGTTCAATCCATCACGTAATTCACATTATTATCATGCATCAACGGAGCTTCATATGCTCACATACTCACATAACATGCATGTTAACCCCCAAAGGTAACGCTAAGCTAGAACCCCACCTTATTCAAACCTGCAACTTCTGAGTTTTGAGATGCATAGATGAGGTGATGAAAATGCTTGATGATTTTCTTTCAATGAGATTCTTCACATGCAATGAGATTTATCCAAACTTGTTTCCATCTTCTTTTGATCACAACTTCTACATTAGATGAAGATGATAATGATATGATGGTAAGCTCTTGATGCTTGAATGCTTCATAGATTGCTTTATCTCCAAGATTTCTCAAGCAAGAATGGACATGCATCATGATTATTTCACCATTGATAAAGATTACTTCTTTTCCTTTTTCCATCTTCTTCGCTCGCCTCCCTCCTTCTCTCCATTGTTACGTTCAGCAATGACAATGTTTCACAAGGATAAAAAAGTCGCAAAATGAAACTTTAGATTCTTTA
Source organism: Lathyrus oleraceus (assembly GCF_024323335.1). Lineage (NCBI taxonomy): Eukaryota > Viridiplantae > Streptophyta > Magnoliopsida > Fabales > Fabaceae > Lathyrus > Lathyrus oleraceus. The sequence goes on along the minus strand of NC_066580.1, from coordinate 416,552,728 downwards.
AATAAGTTATTTTTTTCATACTCATTATGTAATCAAAATATATGCCACATTGAAGAATAAATTTCCTATTCCTTCTACACCATTTCCTAAAAACTCATTGCACAACAAAAATGTATAATGTTTTTCTTTCACCTTTTCACTCCAATATACAAACATGTTCTATAAGAAACTAAGTGCCAACAACATTCTCAAGTGTTACTAAAGAAAGAGAAAATCAAACTACTTCAGTTTTGATCTAATTCATCCTGAACAGTATGCATATTATTAACTTCAGAATTTCCATATCTCGAAGCAGCATATCCGTACGCCGTTACCGTTGCAACAAGAACCGCGAGGATGGCAACAAAAAACTGAAAGTTAGCAAGCAATTCGCCGCGAACCTCGCTGTCAACTGAGTTACATGAGATATGGTTATCCTTAATCTTACAACCATTTGGCAGCATGGGACCGTAGAGAACAAATGCAGTTTGATAGAACCAAATGCCTTGTAGGGCTATAGCGATTCCGTTGCATAAATCGACTGGAAAGTTGTTTGGCATAAGAGCGCCGGCGATTGAAGATAAAACACATAGTCCTACCTGGAAGACTAGGAGGGTGTGGTAATAGCCTTCGAGACCTTTGTGTGATGTTGAATGAAAGTAGAATAGAAGATACTCGGCGGAAAATGCCATGGCGGCTATCAAACATAGAATACCTTCTGGCAATGGAAGAAATCTATAATCAGAAGAAAATATGGTCAGCGAGACAGAGATTAAGAAATTTAAATTATGTTTCGTAAAAGTAAAATGCATATTCGAGCATAGATTGAAAGTTAAAATGAAGGACTGTGACAAATGCAATACAGTTTTAGACTGCATAGATCTTAGTATAGATTTGAAGATATTGAACAGAGTGAGCAGAACAAAACATTTTAGAACCGGATTATGGAGTGTTTGAAGAATGCGGGTAAAGTGTATTGAGCTAGAAGGAGCAAAAAATGCATCATTCACAGCTACAGTTACACACAAAAAGAGTGTACCAAAATGAAACTCTTATGTCTTAGTACTCGTACTATCGTAGAGGATACTAAGATGCTCACAGACTAACATATCTAGTAGACGCGCACAAGGAAACACAATCAATTACTGAGAACAAAAACTTTAATAACCACTTTAAAATAAAAAATAATCGCGGGAATAACCACAAAGGCATCACGAAGTTTTGCTACGCTATTTGTGGGTTTCTACTGTTATCAAAAGCATGACAGATCAAGTTTTGACTAGTTCATGGAAGTGGTCCCCCAATTTTAAAATCAAGTTTTTAGGTCCTCACTCAGAACTTTGGATCAAAGAATAGTTGTGTGGCAAGGTTTTATTTGACAAGTCATAAAACCTAATCCTTCTCGACGGTTCCACATAAGCAGGTTTAATGACAGGTCCGTAAAAAAGTTGTCACATCACCACTGTCGGGTCCAAAAATACGAGTGAGGAGCAACTGCGCACAGTTTTAAAATATAGGGACCAATTCCGCAAGCCACTGAAAACAGGGGGACCAAAATCGCAATTAAGCTTTTGTTTTATCACTATAATTAAAAACCAAAACCCTATGTAGAACACATCTTATTTCAGCATTAGGGTACATATCTAATTGACCAAGATTGCTTAAACTATATCAGCACGACTTATTGTATGTAAATAGGTCACGGAAATCGGTGAATGATTGTAAACAACAAAAACAGGTTAAATACGAGAGAGTTGGAGAGGAAGGAACTAACCTGGTGTTTTCGCTAAGTAAGGCAACAACACCGTAGATAAAGAACATAAGAAGCATCCCCGAGTGCTCAAAATCATTCATATGAGAAGGGTTAAGGACACCGCCAACAAATATCTTGAGGTGAGTTGAATACAAAAACTCAACGCACAAGTCAATAAAAGAACCAATTGCAATAACATAGAGCTCCAAGTGCTTCACCCTCCCATCAAAACCCGGTACAGGATTCCACGCCCGAACCTGAAACCTCTTAGGATTACGTATATATCTCACTATAGTAGCCCATATATGCCACACCCCAACTAAAAAAAACAATGTCCCCGGCAAAGCATGACCCTTGAAAGATCCCATGGTTAGGAACGATTTTCACCACTCTCTCGTGCTTAATCAACTTCGTCGCAGAATGATTTCTTAGCTATAAAAAGCAGAAGCACAATCTTTAAAACATATCCTCTTTTAGTACCTACAAATTATTTTTCATACATCAAACAAAAGCTTCTTTTTTTTTAAAGAACCTACCCAGAAATTCTAGTATATATAAATCAGAAACTTGAAAGTTCAAACAACAAAAATATACTTTTCTTGAGTCAGATCTATCTGGTATGTGAGAAAATTTGAATTCTTTACTACTTTTTGATACAGCTTAAATTCATAAAAATCTTCCCTTTTTACAATCAGAAGAACCAATCACAGTTCTTGAATAGTTGAATTTTTTCAAGAAACAAACAAAACCAATAGTTACCGTCAAGCAATCCTAATCCAGCTATTATAACTTATGACTAACTAATCACAGAAAAAACACAGCTTCATAGAGTCAACATCAATTTTTCATTTTCCAAAGAAAAAAATAAACTTAAACCCTCAAATTCCTCTTCCCCCTGGAAATCAACTAGGAAGAAAACTTCAATCTCAAGACTCAGAAAATCAAACAAAAAAAAAGTCAAAACTTGGGGGAAAAGAAAATCAATGAAGCATGGAGGAGAACGGATCGAATAAGAACTGTGAAAATTTTCAAGCATGACGCCAACCCAACAAGTCCAATCCATGAAACACTCATGAGTAAATCATAAAGCACGTTTTTTGAAAGGAAAGATTGTGTTTTGAGAAAAAAAGTAGAGATTTTTTATATAAACAACAACTTTACAAGTGAATAATGGGTTTGCAAAAAGTGAGAAAAAAATGATGGTATTTACTTACGAGAGTAGTGAAAGCAAAAAGGTGAGTGTGTCCGTATTGAAAAAGGTTGGTTTTTCCGAAATCAAAACGCCATGAATGAGGGAGTGAATTTGAGAAGCTGTGGGCGTGAAGTTGGAAGCTTCGTGGGATCTGAAACCCGAAAGTTTCTTATTAAATTCAAATGAATACGAGTGATTGAACTGGCAAATAGGGGTTTTATTTTTGCATATTGGTTACGTACCAATCTCAATATCTCAACATATATCTAATACTATTACTACTATCTTATTTATAAATAAAAAATATTTTTTAAATTTACTTAATAATTAATATAAGTGAGAATAACGTGGTTTATCTCTTATATAATTTTTGTCTGATTGATCGGGAGAATAGTTAATAAATTAAGGTAAACCAATTTGGACTTTTTTGTATTGGCTTTGTGAATTTTGAAGTGCCACTTGGTTTGTGTGTGTTGAAGAATATGTATGTTTCTAGATTTTCAAGTTTCACATGTGTCATGCTAGAATGTTAGATAGATGCTCAACCTTGGTGAGCGGTCGTGGAAATGGGACAGCCAGAGAGGCTTACGATTTGGTCAGCATCGGATACGAATTAAGGCATGTTTTTATTTTCTTTTTCTAATAAGAATGACTATTTCATCTTTTAGTGTCAGTTTCATTGCACCTGTTTGTTTCAGTTTTAGAAAAATAGATTTTTTTTATTATTTTTTTAAAAAAATTATAAAATTGTTTTTTAAAATATTACAAAAAAAAAAATTATATTTATTTTTTTAAATTAAATAATTAATTTTGACATCCTATAACATAAATATACATTATTGAAAATTAAAATATAGTTGAATTTTTTTTTTTTTTTAAATTCTATCTCAAATTTTTTTTTATAAAAAACTATTTGAAATAGATTTAAAATTAAAATTAAGTGATATTTTAAATTTTGATATCCATTTTTTTTAATAAAATGATAAAATATCTAAAATAACATTTTAAAAATAACTATTCAAACAAAAAATTTATTTGATGAAAAGTTTTTTTATATTTTTTTTACACTAAATTATATTACACTATAAAAATTATTTAAAAAAACAAAACAAAACAAACCGGTCAATCATATGATATGATGAAAATTGATTATGAATGAATTGGTGATGTTTAATGTTTGAATATATTTATGCGATAGAAAGTTAAACGATAAATTTTAGTTTAAAAATCATCTTCATATTCAAAAGTTATAAATTACATCTTCAAGTAGAATCAATTATAGGTGATTCACTTAAGATCGATGAAACATATATCTAGATTGCATAAATAAAAAATCAACCTGGAAGTTGGTGAGGGCTAGCGACAGCACCGACACGACGGAGTTGATACGGCGAAGTCAGTCATCGGTGAGTGGCTAAGGCCGACAACAAACGTGTCAGTTTCGGCAGGCAAATTAGGTCCTTCAGGTACCGGATCTAGTCCAAGTAGTTTTCGTGTATCAGGTTTGGTTGTTTCGATTTGTGGATAAGTTTGTTAATGGATTGTGTTTTGGGTATGTTAAGTATTTGTTGGATCGTTATAAATATGTATCGCCGTCATTCTTGTCTTTACAACCTTCAAAACGTTAAAGTTGAAGACAAAGTGAGAGGTTTGGGAATCTAAGTGGTAATCTTAGAGAGGCAAAAGTAAATTTCCAAGAGTGTGTCCTTGAAATTTGAAAAATCCTTAGAGATGTCTAAGGGAGATTGAAAAATACTTTTAAATACCTTGGACTTATGTGATTCATATATAGATAGTTGGATAGATTAAGAAACACTTGAGTAGAAATTAGGGTTTATTCTTGCAAACTTTTGTGACTATTTTCTTATAACTCATTTATAATCTTTTGTAACAACTCTTGGAAGTATAGTGAATCGGAGAGTTGATATCACCCTCATAGTAGATCTTTGATCAAATTGGATATTCAAGTTATTGTGTTTCTTGTCTTTCATCTTCTTTTGCCAAGTGAAGTCAATGTCTTATTGCATAGAGAGTTATTTTTGTTAAAGGCCATTTATTTTAGTTATCATTGTTCTTTGTCCCCTGATAGGTTGCAAGTATACAAATATATCGAAGTAATAGAAAAAGTTATCATCCTTAGAGACCAATATTCAAGTATCGGCTTCTATCATTTCTATGTGTATCTAAGGTTATGCAGAGACGAGTTCGTTTACGGGAAAATAGAAAATAATTGGAATTTTTTCAATATTAAAAGCAAGAGTCTAAGATAATGATTCTTGTCCTCTGATTTCATTCATATGAATTATTATACTGATTATAACGAGAATTATGATTTTTGTAGAAAATACTAAAAATAATGGTAACACTCACTTTCGCCGGCGTGTCACCAGACTTTAAACCCCTAAATCGTCTACTTTCACGGCATGAATTGCAAGTCTAGAGACCTTTCACAAATTAAAAGTAACCTCTCAATTAATTCAGAGACGTTTTTGTAATCTTAAAACTGATTGTTTTAATTTTTAAGTCGGGTAGCATTTATACCCTTTCGGTGCACAAATGATGTCTCTGTATTCCTACTTTCATAGTGAATGTCTTTCTTTTTTAAAAAACTTAAATTGCAAAATAGAAATTTAAGTAATTTCTTGATCGATTCTGAACTGCTTTCGCAAAGCCCATAATCGATCGTCTGAATTTCTAAGTCGGATACCGGTTAAGCCCTTCCAGCGTGTAAATGGTACCTGTGTTTCTGCTTTCACAGCGAAACTTATTCTTTAAAAACATAAATTGTGAAACAATTATATCATTCTCGTTGCAATCAACATTCAAGAAATTCACATGAAGTCCGTCAGTATGACGATCCTCATGTCTCAGACTCAAATCGATCTACTCAGACATATTTAACAGTGAAATAGCATAAACATACATAACATTCATCATAAAGGTGAAAAAGTAGAACCTATAATAAAGTAAATGCTTCTGAAAATTAAGAATACTTTGAAGGGGGACTTTTGATCCAATAGTATTGTAGTAGCGAAAATAAAATGCGACGAAGAAATTACAGCAGCAGAAGCATAGAAGATAAAATTTGAACTTGCATAAAATAGAATTTTAAAGTGATGTTTGCTGTAAAATAAAGATTGGATCCTGAACATTGTGTTACAATTCAAATTATATACTTTAGAGGTCTTAAATATACCGTTTGTAGCTTTAGAATTCGTGCAAAACTGCAATAGAACGTGTTGGAAACAACCCAAATGTGGGACTATCTGAACATCATGACAGATGTCATCCTAGATGATAGCTTGCCCATCATAACTCGAGCGTGCATAAGGCATGAGAAATGGATCCATGACAGTCATCATGGATAATGACGGGACACTCTTCATGGCTTCATCATTGCTAACTCCTTATTCCTTATAGAATAATTGTAACACCTTATTTTCCCCACACATAAATATACATCAAAAATCAAAGTATTCACACAATCAAATAGGATGTCACATATTCTATTTTATAAACACACATGCCCTATAACACTTTATTAGATAAAACAACAATCAACACCTTCACTTAGGGTGTCATCGCATGCTCACCTTCACTTAGGGTATCATCGCAACAGAATTTCTCATAATAAAGCATTCAATAATTAAATCATTTAAACTCCAAAGAAATTTTATAGCATAATCAAACTCATAAATGAAGTCTCCTCAAAACATCGAAATGTCAAACATGAGAGTGCATATTAAATTTCTAAAGAAAGAATGAAAGAGCTCGCAAATGTTCCCCAGTTTTACATATCAGAGCACGTAAACTAAAATGCAGAAATAAAAAGGAAAAAACGACCTCATGCATTCCTCCAACTCTAAACAGCTACTCAGTTACCTACTTATCTATACACCGAAAAGGAGCACACATCAGCAACAAAGGGGTGAGAAATCACAAACAATAATAACAAGCATATACTGCAAGGTAGGATATCAAACATATCATAATGTACACATTATCATTCACAGAATATCACAATACACTCTCATAGCCAAGCTCATCAATCAATCACACCTCAACAATTATGCACATAACTCAAAATTTTCGGTAATATATTCAGAATTTTCAGTATGAACTAATATTGGAATTTTCAAAAGTTTCTAATACGATTGAAATTTTACCGATATTTTAAAAAAATATCATGTTATATCGAAAATTTCAACCAATATGAAATTTCTGGTAGTCCAATTTTACAAAAAATTTTAACAATTAAGATTTTGTCGATAATTTTGGACAGTTGTGGTCGCAGCGACTATTTTGAGTGGTTCAAAATGAATTCGAAGTTGTATAAATAGGGGTCATCTATTGTTGATAAAAACATTTGAATGCCTCTTCCTCAATTTTTGATTAAGGTAGAAGTGTACTTCAACGAAGTTGCACCTCTTGTAGAGTTTCGACTTCTGTATGACACCACATCTCTCTCCGCCTTGACATCCAATTAGAATGAATTGTTGCCTGATACCAATAACATAAAGGTGAAAAATATCGAGTTTCGTGAAGATTGGATTGATACTGGTGGAAGAGTGAAATACAACCTTATTGAGTTGAAGACCGATGAAGATTTGACGGTTATGTGGAGATCGTTTATCTGTAGGCTAACTAAGGGGCCGGTCGATTTAGATGTGAAGATTTCAAGATCTGTCGACGACATAATTAAAATGATGAAACGTCCATAATCGTATGGTAATGTTTAAGTTTTATTATTTATTATTGTTTTCTTAAGTTATGTAATCGTCTATCTAAGTTATGTAATTGTTTGTCAAATGTTAAGTTATGTTCATAAAACATCAATGGAAGTTCCAAAACTGTATCTAATAAAAAATGTTGTACAAATGTCTGATTAATGTTACACATAATATACAAATAATATATATAAATAATAATAATATTTAAATAGGTCCCCCACAGGCTATGTGTGATGCCCACGATAATCCAGTAAAAACTTCACCGTTTGGGTTTACCAAACCCATGAGGTTTCCATAATAACAACGATCATCTGCAGGCCCTGCTGGTCATCGGTATCAGGTGGAGGTGACGGTGGCGACACGTCATCGGCAGGTACCCCAACATCACAAAACTCAACATCCTCCGTATGCTCAAAAGGTGGGATAATATGAGGGTGTGCTACAGTGAGGTGCCACTCCAGGTAACCATCCTCACAATGTGAGTCATGTTGAACCCTCACTGCGATATCTATAATGGCATAGGTAAAGTTGGTGATGTTACCCGGAAACCACCTATTAATTCCCGCAACTGGAATATATGGAACTAGTCGTAGGATTCCCTAGTGATAACCATATTATCACATACACCTCTTAGGCAAGTGTCTAGCAACTAAGGTCTTCCATCTCATATAACCATAAAATAAAAGACTCGTCAAATTCACGGTGGACTCCGTGACCTATGTAAGGTGTTCATATGACATCATCTACAGTCAGTGCATCAAGCCTCCTCATGTACTCCGCAACACCACCTGGATGTGCTTTCATGACCTTCCATCTCCTCTTCCATTGGGCACTCGTCGGGGTATGTTGCACCCTCTTGTCACAACAAATAATAATTAAGAAATGTTATTCGTTACAATTAAATAAGAACCAAACTACAAATAATAATTTCAATTATACACAGAATATACTCAAATAACCAGCAGGTTGTCTGTCCTCAAAGGTAGTTGCAACTCCAAATGTTGTATATAGGATTGTCAATGCAGCACACCCCTAAGCCCAACTGGTATCGCCAAGGCTACTGAGCAACCACATATGTCGAGTGTCAATATAAACATGAGATTTATCCGCAAAGAGAGTACATGCTACTATATGTAGCAGGTACACCCTAGCGACAACCACATACATTTATGCATCTACAAGCTCGTGGTATCTATCTTGAAGACAAGATATCTGAATGTGAGCTCCCCTATTAAGATCAAACCTCACTAACACGACCTCCTCAGTAACTCCCGAATCTCGTACAACCATCATACATGCAAACCTTTGGCTAATAACATGAGCGGTGAAGAATCTATCGCCAATTAAAAGATGGAACAAGGAGGAGACATCATCTAAAGTGCTAATCATCTCCCCAAACGGAAGATGAAAGGAAGATGTCTCCTTGTGCCGTCACTCAACAAAAGCAATCAGAAGTGAAGTGTCGAGTATGGTGAGTGAGCAGTCGGCAAATGAGAGGAGAACAAAATCATGTACAATTCACCTGACCTGCTGGACATCAAACTCTTAGTGAAGTTCTTCATCTTCGATCTGTGGGATGTCACCTTCAGCGAGAGATGGTCCTGTGACAACCAAATTTTAAAAAATTATCAGTTAAATTTCACTACATCATGGAATGATATAAGTAAATTAGGTTTAATATCTTTTATGTTCCCATATGTTAACCTCGTGTTCATTTGGGTCCCTTAACTTTAAAAAGGTCCATATTGATCCCTTAATTTTTCAAAACGTACCATATTTTTCATTTTCGTCTAATTAGCGACCAATTTTTGATTTTTTCCGACGCTAACTAGACAAGAAGAACTAATATGGAACGTTTTGAAAATTTAAGGGAGCAATATGATCCTTTTTAAAATTAAGGGACTAAAATGAACTCCGATTTTAACATACGAAACCAACAAGGATATTAAGCCAATAAATTAAAGTTATATATATATATACACACACACACACATCTCCTTGCCATAATCGCCACATGGTTAGCATACTCGTTAAGCACCGATCGATCAATGGGTCCTTCCGGGAACTCTCCATCAGTGTGCACAAACGACTATGTCGAAGCAGAAGTCGTAACCTTTGTATCAACAGTAACAGTAGGGATCAAATATGTGGTAGTCACCTCATCAGTAACATGGGCATTAGTCTCAGCCACCTCATCTGCCATTTCATCAACCACATCATCTACAATAGGTATCGTATATGTCTCGACCGCGGAGTCATGAACATCCTGACCCTGCACATCCTAAGCATGAACAACCTCAACATCATCTATGGGCTTCTCGTCTAATCTAACTGCTCGACGTCGAGTGCTACGGGGTGTGCGGAACTACCCCTACTCAATCAACTATTTCTAGTGTGAACCGGTTGGAACTACTCGTCCAACCTGTAGTTGGGAAGACTTTGCTTCAGCAACCTTATCCTAAATTGTCGCTCCATCTATGGCACTGCCTGCAATGGTGTCGTCATTTTCCCTAGACTTCACTTCAAAATGAAAAAAATAAGTAAAAAATAAGTAACTACCGGCAATTTCAAATTTTCCTATTCTAGAAAAAACTCAACTTTTTTGAACTATCAAAAATTATGAAATTCCCGGTACAATGTTATTAAAATGGGTCATGCTAACCGGTGCCTCCGAGACACTAGTTAAGAATTCCAAATTAAAAAAATATTATATGTTGAATGCATTGAATACACATAATATTCTTTAAAAATAAGTTATTTATTTTTGTTTTCAGTGCATTTAATACACATGTTTTTTAAAAATACTACTCCCTTCATTCTCTTTTATAAGCGATTTTTGATATTTAGGTTTATTGAATAATTGATATATTTGATCTATATATAGTCTAAATACATTATTTATTGAGTGAACCTAAAAATTAAAATTTGCTTATAAAAGATAACGGAGAGAGTATCTTTTTTGTCTCTTAAATAATATTTAACTTATCTTTTTAACCTCTTAACTAATTTTTTTGGGCACTCGTTAGCATTTTCCTATAAAAGAATATCGAAAATTCTAAAATTTCAAAAGAAAAATGCATATAAAAATACTGCAATTTCTAAAATTCTTGTTAAAAATCTAAAGGATTGTCTCGAAAATTTTAAAATTCCCGATAAAAAGCTTACTTTTTTTAAATTTCTTTTATAAAAATATGAAATTTCCAATATCATTTCGGAGATAGATTTTGGAATGTGTACAAATTCTGAGTGAATTTTAAAAAACAATTAAAAAATTTATAAGATTAATATAGTCAATTTATTAAGTTTAGGAGGTGCCAAATTTAAATGGGTATAAGGTTAAATGCTATAAGTAATATACTCTTAGTTTACGTGTTTTTGTAAAAAGCCATGGAAGTAATAAATGAGATTTTTTTTAAAGCATACAATATTATAGAAGGGTGTGTCAATGTCCACAACTATAATGGTAGAAGTAATAAAACTAACCAATATTATTGAGTGGTGATTGTTTCATTTCAATTGTAGTGATTAACAACCTTCAATTGAGTTGAAATAGTTCTTCAATCGAAAAAGAAAATGTTTCTCATTGTTAAATGCAAAAAGTGATACCAATGTTCTCACTCCCCGGAGAAGTTTGTATTATTGGTTAATACAATTTCAAAAGAAAAAATTGTTGGGGTCCTTAACAGAGAGAATGTGAAACTTTGGAAACTTAGTCTTGTTAAATTCATGCTCTTCATCAACTATTAAAATAAACATGTTTTTTTTTACTGAAATGTTTATATCATCTTAATTTCTTCGTTGAATGAGGAGTTTTATTTTATCACGTTTAATATATATATATATATATATATATATATATATATATATATATATATATATATATATATATTCCATTTCATAATAATTTCATGTGTACCATTATACAACTTTCATGAAGTATTTAATTATTAACTTTAAAATAGGTGCACAAATATCGGGTTCATATGACTTGATAAACAAAAAAAATTATGTGTGATTTATGTTGTAAATGAATGAAACTATCCGTGTGAGTGAGTTATAATACAAATGAAGTAGTGATAAAAAATAATATTATAGATTTTTGGATCGAATTTGATAGGGTAGGCTTTTTGGTTCTGCTGAGATGTATATGTTGTAGTCGAAATTAGTTTGAGTATGTTGTAGTCGAAATCAATTCGAACATACAGTAGTCAAAGATGTGTATGTTGTAGTTGAAGGCAGATCGAACATACAAATGACTTAAGTTAGTTATATACTTTGTTATGTAATAATTATGTATATCATGTATGAACGTTATCTATACCAAGAGTCTATATATAAGTTATATTCTAGTGTGTTAGAGTGGTAGTTAAATTGTTATTCACTTGTAATTTAAAAACCTTAATTCTTGAGAAAGTGAATAGGAAAACTGTTATAACTAACTCCCTCTCTTTTTCTTCTCTCTTTTTTTTGTAACTAGATCGTTTTTTTGTATTTATTCAAAAAAACTTTTTTTTCTCACAAATTTTATTTTTGGTGTGGCGTTTGTCACAATAAACATTAAGTTACTTATAAGAGAAAGCAAAAAGTGATTCAGAAGAGATCTTGATTTCATCCATCTACCTCATCTCCTTCTCTTAAAATTTGAACCAAATACATTAACTATTAAACATTTTCCCCCTTCTCTTCCCTCCATTTACCCTCGATTAAGCAGACCTAAGACTTTCCTCAATATATCTCATTTTATTATTGTGATATATACTTAAATGAACCTTAAGTTTTGGTTTATGTATATATAGGCCAAGATGAGTGTTTTTAGTTTTTATTGGGTCATCCACTCAAGGGAAAATTAAACTAATAGAATGTTATAATAATAAAATAATATTATTTCATTAGTGGACACCAAAATAAATAAATTAATTGCAAATATGATACAAAACAAAGAGAATGTTAATCCAAAGGATCTATGAGACGGTTAGATTTGGTCAAATTCAATACTCAATTCATAAAAGATATTTTGATTTTGGTGAGGTAAAATAATCACCCTTCGTACCAATAAGTTGTTTTGGACAAATCCATTAATTTTTGAATTGAGTTGAGTTGGATATTGGATTGCCCAAATAACTTTTCAATTTTATTAAGATAAAATGACGAGTCATCATAATTTTTTCATAAAAATTACTCAATATTTTTATCTTCTTAAAAAAATAGATAACTTATTTTTACTATCATTTAGCATCATAAAATAATAAATGATATCATCAACTTATAAAAATTATCATAAAATACTAGTAACAAACTGAAATTGCATGACATAAAATTATATTAGCACAAAATAACTAAAGAGTAAAATATTCAAAATTAATTAAAATCATGATTCACTAAAATAGTAAATGTTAAGAGACTAAAATTACAACAATTAATTAATATTCATCACAATCATTAAAATTGTAATAATAAATGTTTGATTAGTGGGTCAGTGGGTTTTTCTGGATTGGGATCCGATTTTACATGAAACCCGATTTTTTAATGAGTCTTTTAGTTTTTAAACTCATATCCACCTAATTATCCGACTCAACCCACTTTTTAAAATTCGTTTGACTGGATTTTACCGAATTTTATAGGTTGACCCATCCACATACCTCGTTGTTAATTGTAAAGTGGTGTGGCACTCAAAAGACAAATATACTACTAGTTTCTCCATGAGCAACTTCAATATCTAGTTGTATTTTATTGAAGAAAAAAGAGTGATTAGAAGGACCGACTTGAAGTTGCATGTTGCATGTTGCATGTTGCATGTCTCTGTCTTATGGGTTAAAAAATTTGATTGCTCGTCTTTTAAATTTTTGGTTTTGTTTATTTAGTTGTTGAGTCTCCTCATCGATTGCACATAGTTTGATTTTTAAATCCGTTTTTAGCATGCATAAATCAAAGTGTGTGGTTATAGTTTAAGCAATATGCTTCAAATCAATATTTTGATTTTTTAATCAAGAACAACATTTGAGAATGGTTCAAGTCATGACTATAGTGGAATCTCAAAAATTATTTGAAATTTTACAAAAAAAGACATTTTTGTGGTGTGATGATCACACTATTCACTTGACTCGAATAAGACTTACAGAGAGCTCAGGGATCATTTTATAGTTTTCATAATTCGAATAATATACTTCATGATTCGAATCACAATATTTTGATTCGAACCACAAGAATGCTTGATTTGAATTACACTGAACTGGAAGTTTCATGATTTGCTTATGGAACTCTAATTGGAATCACCATTTCTTATGGCTCGAATCATGTGATTCGAATCACAGCTTGTGTGACTAGAATAATATGATTTGAATCATAATTCGTCTTACTCGAATCACACAAATGGATTCTCATATGATATTTTCCTCTTGACTCAAATCACCTGGTTTTCTGACTCGAATCATACCTCTTGCTTATGACTTGAATCATACATCATTTTTCACTCATTTTAATGTTAGTTCTCCAATGCATATAAAATTATTTTCTCTCAAAACTTTTCATAATGTTGGAAAACATACACTTTCACTATTGATTTGAAAATTGACAACTCATTTGTTCTATCATTTTCAAAAAGGGTTTTAAATCTTTCTTAAGTGCTTGCAAACGATTTCTTTAATCTTTTATCTCATTCTAATTCCATTTCCATGTGGATCTAAATATCATTTTTGGAAATTTGTGATTGTTAAGGTGATTATGTTATTGTGTTTAACTTTTCTTTAAAGAATTTTCTTGAGATTTCAAATGTTTTCATGGTGTGTTGTGTTGTGGCTGATATTTACAAGTCTAGCGGAAAAAAAAGGAGGTTATTCTCTCCATAGTCACCTTGGTAGTATTGTATGGAAGCCTACAAATAAAGTGGGAGTTCTTCTCAATTTTCATCCAGACTAACGCTCAAGGTACTGGTAGAATCGAGGAAATATCGCTGCAGAACAAAGACTTTGGAGCTGAATTGTTGGAACTGGAAGATTTAAGACGATTTAGTGTAAAAATTTCACAAGGATTCAGTTTGGATATTGTGTACAAGTCAAGGGATACAAATAGAAGAGTTTCATATTTCAACATTATTTGGATATTGTGATTGTATTAAACATCATGTAATTTGTCACAAACTATAGTGAAAGATCAAAATTTTCAATGGGAAACCATTGGAGAGTGAAGTAGATTTAACTATATATATATATATATATATATATATATATATATATATATATATATATATATATATATATATATATATATATATATATATATATATATATATATATATATATATATATATATATATATATATATAATTTTAATGATTAAAAATGACAAACAAAAGATTAAATTATATATCAATCAAATGAAATACCAAAAAGTTCAAAGGTATTGTTTAAACTACTAACACCATTTCTTACAACTTAAATTATCTAACTACATAAAAAGAGCCTTTCTACGAACACTTTTTGAAGCAAAATCGTCAACTAAGTCTTCATATTTTATTGTCTCCAAAATATCATTTTCAATAGCTATTAATGCAAATCCATTAATCCTTTCTTGTGACATGGTAGACCGCAAGTAAGTCTTTAACAACTTCAATTTTGAAAAACTTCTTTCTGCAGAAGCAACTGTCACAGGAATAGTCAATAAGATTCTATATGCAATAACTGTATTAGGAAAACAATCCAAGCCTTTTAAAAATAATAATATATCAGTAGGTCTTATGGTTTCTTCAGGCAACATTTCTCTTAGTAACTTCAACTCTGCAAAAAATTCATTCCCATCAATATCAGATTGCTCATTATGTTTCAATGCCTGCTCAAAGTTAGTACAACAGGACTTCAAAGTTGCATCATCTAATGATTGTAACTTGTGAGAAGTAAACAAGAAACCAAAAATACTTTCATACTCTTGGTATTGCTCAAACCTCTTATTAAGAGAAACAACAGCTTGATCAACAAGGTAAAGAAAATAATTAACCCTGAATGGTTCTTCTTCTGATAGCTCGACTGATGGGATATTCAAATTCTCATCAAATTGCCTTTTTCTTTTAATTATACGCCTTTGAGGAAATATTGGGGCAATATTCAATTCCACCGCAATTTCCTTAGCGTTAATCAATACCTTATAAAAACCTGTTTCTCTATATCCCTCAAAATACGAAATCAACCCCTTAATTTTTTGCATAGGAACATCAATAAGCATATCCTTTTCCTGTAAAAGCTTGCTAACATAATTAATTGCAGATAATATTTCAAACCAAATAATTATAGCCATCAAAAACTCAAAATCACCAAGCTCATTTGTTGCTAAGGATTTAGCTTTATTTTGTATTTTAGGATCAAGATCATTTTCTGACACTTCAAGCAAAGCTTCTGTAAATTCTAACATTTGAGTTCTTATAGCTTTGACACTTTCTACATGACTCTTCCAACGAGTGGATGACAATGATTTTGGAGTCAACCCTTACATTGTCTTTCAAAATTTGCCATCTCTTAGTAGAATTGGCAAAAATTGTATAAATGCGTTGAACAACTCCAAAAAAATTCCTAGCATTAATACAAGAGTTAGTCATATCACACAATGCCAAATTAAGACTATGACAACCACAAGGTGTATAATAGGCTCTCGGATTTATGTCTAAAAATCTCGTTTGCACACCTTGGTGTTTTTCTTTCATATTGGACCCATTATCATAACCTTGCCCTTTCACGTCAAATAGGTCGAGACCAAGTTCTTTCAATTCATTTTGTAAAACATCAAAAAGCCCCTGACCACTTGTATCATTCACATTCAAAAATCCTAAAAATGATTCCTCAATACTAACAGAAGCTGAAGAAATATCCACATATCTTATTATCAAAGACATCTGCTCTTGGTGACTAACATCAGGAGTACAATCAAGTATCACTGCAAAATACTTTGCCTATTTGATTTTTCTAATGATTTCAATTTTAATCGCAGAACTAAGCAATGAAATCAACTCTTTCTGTATGTTATGCCCAAGATAATGAATATGAACTTTTTAAGTTGTAACACGTCTAACATGTTCTTGGAGGATTGGGTCAAATTCAGCTAACATTTCAATCAAACCCAAAAAGTTTACATTGCTATCTTCGTACAATTTCTCCTTAGAACCACGAAAGGCTAAATTATGTTTAGCAAGAAATTTCACTATTGAAATAACTCTTTTTAAAACATTTTTCCAGTGATCTTTTTCTTTCTCAATTAACCTTTGAGTTGTTTTATCAATAGTTTGAAATTTTGGCAGCCTTTTGCGATACTCATACCAAGTAATCATATTTTTAACATGTTCCATGCCTAACTCGTGCTCTTTAATTCTTTCACCAACATGTACCCAAACACTATAACCCTCATTTGCTAATTGTCCCCTAACAATCCCATTTTTAAAAACTTTACAACAAAAACAAAATACTCTATCAAGCTCTTTCGAATAAACAAGCCAATCTCTATCACACACCTCTCCATTTGCTAAAGCTCTAGTATACAAATTAGCCGTAAAACGTCTATTCAAACTATCTCTAGGACCCATCACAATAGAACTATCTCTTTTAGGACCTTTCACAACTAATAAATCAATCAGTTTAGGTTGAAGACGATCCCAATTTCTTGGATCAAATATATCATAATCAACATTATCATCATTATCATCGGCATCATCATCATTATTAACTTCATCAACAATTGGCACACTATCAAGATTATCATTTTCAATGGGCACACTATTAAGATTATCATTTTTAATGGGCACACTATCAAAATTATCATTTTCAATAGGCAAACTATCAATATTATCAACATAACGACTTTCATTTGAAACTTGTGGTTCTTTGATTAAAACTTTATCAAGAGCTCCTACTTGAGATTGAAGTAACTCTTCAATTTTTTTTTCTTACGTTTATCATTTCCACATTCAAAATTTCTATTCTTAGGAGGCCTCTTAGGAGACATAATAAGAAAAACTTGAAATTTCTCACAATGTCTTTTGTGTCCGTCGATGATCTACTAATTATCCTGTTGTGAAATTGTGTTCCTACATCAATAACAAAAAAAAAATCAGTTACATTAAATAAAAGAAATTATAAATTAATCATCAAAAAATATTAATAATTAAATCATGGAGAAAAGACTTTAATTAATATTCAATTATATTTTATTATGTTGTGTTCTTCTCTAATATAGTGCCATAAAAAATTAATAATTATAAATTAAAAGAAAATTATAAATTAATAGTAAGAAAATAAATTACATTTAATTAAATAAATTATAAAAATATCAATACTAATAGATACTAATTTTGCTTTGAAAGATTCCAAATTACAATTTGTCGCTACTAGCGTCGTCGCTCCTGACGTTCTTCCGGAAAAATACCTATATCCCCGAAATCGTCTCTTCCAGATCGGTCAGTCCCCAAAATCTCCTTGCCACCCGCATTCTCACTGGCCCTCACACGCCACTTCTCCTTCCGCACATGGATCTCAAGCACCACCGCTCCAGCAACACGTTACAGTGCGCCCAACAACCCTTCACGTCACGATTTCCATCATCGGTGTTATCATTTTGCCATCTTTCTAGATCTATACTCAGTTTTTTGTTTCAAGCCATCAACTCTCATGTTTCGCTTATCCCGTGTGAGAAACTAACTGAGACATCTATAACACCCAAACTTTTAAATAGGGTAGATTATCTCATTGTTGGTGTGAATTATTTCATTATAATTGATTTTGATGTTTTTAGATTATAGGGGTATTTTAGTAATTTATATATTACCGGGGATGTGTGAAATGAGAGTAGACAAAATAATATTATTCTTGAATTATTTCAGATAATTAGGCATATTAATTATTTTATAATAAGATAAAATAATAGAAAATATATAATCCTAATTCAATAATTATTTAAGTTGAATATTTATTTAATTTAAATATTTATTTAATTGAGTAAATAGGAGAATTGACCATTTGTGTGAATAAGGGTGAGTATGGGTTGAGAGGAGAGAAGTTGAGATTAAATTGGGCAAAAAGATTAATTTTGAGAAATAAGGCTCATATAAATACTAAAAGGTGGGGGAAAACTAGGTTAGAACATTTCTGGCAGTACGTGAAAAGAGGCAGAAGGAACAAAGACAATTTTGGGAAGAAAAGTTAGGCTTGAAGAGATAAGTCGTCATCCTTCCTGTAAATCTAAGGTAAGGGGGAAAGGGGAATTGTCTACTGATGGATGATTTTAGGCATGCATGATAATGAGGGTTCATTATCCTCCTATCAGCGTCTTAAGGGTTATATGTTTTATCCTTGATTTCCCTTTTTTCCTTATGATCTGTTGAGAATATTTTCACGTGTTTGCTCTGAGACCCTAATAGGGGATTTAGGATAAATACCCTAAGGCCTCTATAAGCTATTGTTGTATGTTATAACCTCGTATCAGTGATGATTCAATTATATGAGTTATTTGTTTTTCTTTGTTGGTTTGATTTCTGTTAAGTTGAGATTTTGCCCCCGGGGATTCGGACAACTCCGTTTAGGTCATTTGAGTTCCCAAATGCACTATATTGAGAAATTTGTCCTATTTCTCGAAACTTTTTATAATTCGATTGATTTTGGATTTTATCTCAAATACAGAGAAACTTAATTTTTAATTTATTTTATGAAAAATCACTTTTTGGCAGAAACTTCAAAAATGGTAAAGTTGTTTTTGAAAATCGTATTTTTCGGGGGAAAAGTAAAAAAAGATTCAGGGGGATCGTCGACGCGGAGGCGGTGGAGGAGTCGTGCCAGAATGACGGCGGACGTATGATCACCACAATCGTATTTGCACGACGGTTACTGCGGAAACGACCGGGGGTGTCGTTTTGTGAGGCGGTTGCGACCGACGACGACGACGACGAACCGTGCAGGAAAGGAGGCGACAAGCGATTATTATGATCATGATTTTTTCGTGATTAAGTGAGTTTTTGTGATTTTTTTTTTGCGATTAGGTAAGTCGCACCATGCTAGGAGCGCGCAACGGCTGCGATCGACGATCTGACAATTCCAGCAGCATTTTCAAGTTTTTATGGCATTTTCTGAGTTTCGGGTATTTCTGCAATTTTTTGAGTTCGGGAGTCCTTTGGTGACAAAAGTGAGCAATCTCTAATATTAGAGTCCTTTTGGTGACCTTAGAGACATTTTTGAGTAAGTTGAGGAAACTGTCTGTCATTATCCTATTAGAGTTATCACTCGAGAATCTTTAACCTTTTTGAGACATTTTGGAAAATTATGACTTTTTGAGAATTTTGAGAAATTATGACTTTTTTAGAATTTTTAGAATTTTGAGCTTTTGATAATTTTAAGAAATTATGAGTGTTTGAGAATTTTGAGACGTTTTGAGTTTATTGAGTATTTTGATGAGTTGAAGTTTAGGATAATAACATAACTTTACCTTTTTTAGAAGAAATAATTAAAATTATTTTGAAGACATATTTCTGAGTATAGTAATCCAAAGAGGGATTACAGTGATGGCCTTGACTATCGTTTTGAGTATAGTAATCCAGATAGGGATTATAGTGAGGCTTGTGATTGGTAACTTATAGGTTCAAGAGTGGGACCTTTTTTAGAATGTTTTGAGGCTTATGTTTTGTGATTTTAATGATGTTGTATGTCAATGATGGCCTTGTTCAGAGAGGAACTATGGCAGTCTCACGTCCAAAGAGGGACACGATTCAGAGAAGAACCAGAGAAATGGGAAAATCAGTAACATACCTCTGATCCCAGTGATTTTAGGACCACTTGCATTTTGATAAGGAGCTTGTGGCATTAGCTTTGCATTTGCATTATTATCTATTTGTTTGTGTTTTGAGTGTGATTGAGTTGATTTATAATTTGTTATTACTATCTTGTTTTGCTGAACTTTGCCATTATTATCCTGCTTGTTTTAATGGCATGTGTGCTCTTCGGGAG
Organism: Lathyrus oleraceus; assembly: GCF_024323335.1. Classification (NCBI taxonomy): domain Eukaryota; kingdom Viridiplantae; phylum Streptophyta; class Magnoliopsida; order Fabales; family Fabaceae; genus Lathyrus; species Lathyrus oleraceus. The sequence goes on along the minus strand of NC_066580.1, from coordinate 416,532,106 downwards.
TACGGACAATCAGGTACAGGAGTAGCCGCTTGAGTTAGAGGATGACGTTGATATTTAGCTTTTATTATTGGGTCTTAGAGGAGTTGCTCTGATGTATAACACTAAGGATGTGATGTCATTCGTTATTGTGTTATGCTTTATTTATGTTGGAGTTTTGTTGTTGAGACTTTTGAACTTGTTTATTTTCACTGCTTATTTCACATGACCATTTCGTGATTGATGTTTTTATGTTGTGGAGAAGCATGCGTGACAATCTAATTGTGGATTCTTATTTGAATTATTTTATTAAATGTTTATTCGGGGATTAGGGTAATACATAGTGGTATCAGAGTAGGTCAGTCCGTCCCACCAGGTTTTGTGATTTTATTTATTTTCTGGTATGCGACATGTGTGTGAAACACCGTCGATACTCACTTTTTTTCTTATTACTTGCTAGTAGGAGCGAGATTGAAACAAGTGAGGAAGAAGCTTCTACTTCTCTAAGATACTTTTGGTATGGAGGATTAGCTTAGTAAGCTACTGATTATGAGAGTATAGGTGTTATTGAGGCTATGTTGTTGCCTAAACTCGATAAGCATACGAATTCGACTACATTCTCCCGGTCAAGTAGAGATGTCATTGAGGGAGGACAATCAAATTATCATAATGTTCTCTTCCTTGAGAGCGGGATGCGATGTTGTGGTAGTGGCATGTTGGTGGTGTGTGAGTTCCTAATGTGTTTCTTGAGGACATTTGTGACTAGTTGTCGGAGTGAGTATATCGTCGTAGATTTAGTATCTGGTACTAGACATGTACCGATGATACCATACAAGATGTTCGCTGCAGAGTTGGTTGAACTAAAGGGCCAGTTAGAAGATTTGCTTGAGAAGCAATTCGTCAGACCAAGTGTGTCACCTTGGGGAGGTCCAGTGTTGTTAGTGAAGAATAAAAACAACAATAGGAGGTCGTGTGTTGATTTTCGTCATCTAAATACGGTTACCATTAAGAATAAGTATCATCTTCCTATGATCAATGACCATATGGATCAATTGGTGGGTGCCTGTGTTTTCAGTAAGATTTACTTGAGGTCGGGTTATCATCAGATTCAAGTGAAGGATGAAGATATCTCGAAGACTACATCCAGGAGACAATATGGTCACTATGAGTACTCGGTGATTCCGTTCGACGCGTCTAATGCTCGTGTTATGTTTGTGGAGTATATTCTTGTGTACTCTAAATCAGACGAAGACCATGTTGGACATCTTTGTACTATATTACAGGTGTTGAAAGAGAATAAGTTGTATGCCAAGTTATCCAAATGTAAATTTTGGTTGTGAGAAGTGAGTGTTCTCGATCATGTGATTTTCAGTGGCAGTATAGTGGTTGACCCTTCTAAGGTAAATGCAATGCTACAGTGGAAGGCTCCAAAATCAGTTATTGAGATCATAAGTTTCTTAGAGTTGGTTGGTTATTATAGAAAATTTAGCAAATGTTTTTCTAAGTTACCCCTACCTTCGACTCAATTGACTTGAAAGGGTCAAGCCTTTGTGTGGGACATTCTGTGTGAGGAGAATTTTTAGGAATTGAAAAAAAAGTTGACAACAACGCCAATGTTGATTTTGTCAGATCTAAAGGAACCTTTTGTGGTATATTATGATGCGCCCAAGATGGGGTTGGGCGATGTGCTTATGCATAATAGACAGATTGTAGCTTATGCTTCAAGGTAACTAGAGGTTCATGAGAGGAACTACCCTACTCATGATCTAGAGTTGGTAGTTGTGGTATTCGTGCTGAAGTTGTGGAGATATTACTTATATGGTTCTAGATTTGAGGTATTCATCGACCAAAATAGTTTGAAGTATTTGTTTGATCAGAAGGAGCTAAATATGAGGCAGAGAAGATGGTTGGAATTTTTGAAGGACTACGACTTTGGTTGGAACTACCATCCCAGTAAAGCCAATGTTATAGCATATTCTTTGAGTAGGAAGTCGTTGCACATGGCGACATTGTGTCGCATCTTGAAAAATATGATTCCTCGTGATGGTCGCGGAAAAAATGATTTGAACAGAGTCGCCCCCAAAATTTATTTATCCCAATCAAGGAATATGAAAATATCGATAAAACCTTTGAAAATAGAATAATGGTCGTCACAACCATATTCGGGTTCGGGAGTCAATTACGCAAGGGGAAGGTATTAGCATCTCTCATGTCCATTATACTCAACGACAACCTTTTAGTCTAATTTGTGATTTGAATGTTAGCTAATATTATTTTTTTCTTCGAGTGAATGAAACGTTGAAAAGAGAAATGAAATGAAACCTCAAAAGGGGAAAAAGAGAGTTTTTTATTAGTGTACTCGCCAAGATCTCGCAATCTTGTGCCTACGTATCCTTATAGTGCAATAAGGAAGTTAGAGCATTCGTAGTTCGAGGAACTATGGTTTGTTGGTGTCTTTTAATGAACAATTGTATAGGTTGCGTCCTAAAGGTTAAACATTGGCTTGTCTACTCTCGGGGGAGGCTTAAGCACTAGTTTGTTATTCACGTTAGAAGAGATTGAATAGTGTTCTTATGAAAGGTTTTCGATCGCACGAGGGTGAGAAAATAAGTTTAATTGGTTTAAGTTTGTTTTAATGTACAAATACTTAGATCGCATTCTAATGGTTAAACGTTAGCTTGCATGCTCGCGGAGGAGACTTAAGCGCTAGTTTGTATATGCATTAGAAAGGATTAAGCAATGTTCTTGTAAAAAAGGAAGAGTTTGATTGATTAAAGTTTGTTAAGGTTGAACACATATCTAGATCGCATTCTAACGGTAAAACCTGGCTTGCTTACTCGCAACGGAGGCTTAAGCGCAAGTTCGTACGCGTTAGAAAGTATTAGTCAAATGTTCGCTTATGAAAATATTTCAATCGCACGGGGACGAGAAAGGATATGTTTGACTGATTAAAGGTGTATTGAATTTGAACACGTGTCTAGATCGCAATTTAACGGTAAAATATGGCTCGCTTACTCGCTGCGGAGGCTTAAGCACAAGTTTGTACGCGTTTGAAAGGATTAGACAAATGTGCTTTTGAAAAGAAGTTATTGGCCGCACGAGGGAGAGAAAAGGGTTAAAGTTGTGTTGGATGATTTTAGGAGAATGAAGAATATTTGGTAAGAACAAGACGTGAGCCTCGGGACCAAGTATTCGGGATATTGTCGGAATGCTAGACTCCAACAATACCTTTTTCATTCAATGTATTCATAAAATTGTTTTATGGATAATGAACATTCAAAAGATTGTTCAAAGGTTCCACCGGAATCTAGACTCCAATGGCCCCTATTTTCGTTCAAGTAATTAGGTATTTTAGAAATGAAAAGAGTGAATAAAAAGCTAACCTAAGACATGTGCCTCAAGAGCAATCATCAAGGATTCAAGGAATGCCAGATTCCAATGACCCATTTCTTTCGTATTTGTTTAGAAAAAAAGTTTAACGAGTTGAGAAAGCGGAAAAGAAATTCGATGTTGATCGAGTGTTTTATTGCATTAGTGAAAATGGTTTGAAATGATATGAGGTGCTTATTAAAGAAAAAAACTTAGTGGGATTTTGAAAAATGTACTTGATGTTGATCAAATACCTTTTATCTTAGTATTTTTGAAAGGTTAATTTTAATGGTCATTTTATCTTTTTGGATTAACAATTATGCATCAACTAAAAATATAATAAAATAAACTAAAAAATAAAGCAATAAAAAAATAAAAGAAATAATAAAAGGGAGGGGCATACTATCAATGCAAGAGGTAAAAGAATTAAAAAAACTAAAGGAAATAAAAGAAAGAATAAAAATAAATAAATAAAGCAATAACAATAAAATAATAAATAATAAATATATACAAAAGACAAAAATAAGCTGAAATTGGGGGTATAGCTAGAAAAATGCTCTAGGCCCAAAGAAGGGAGTCTCACAAGGGTGTGTAAGACCCCAATTTTGACCCTAAGATCCCTCATGCAATTCCATCATATGCATTAGCATTGGGATCATACCTTGACATCCTCCTTACCCCTCTTTCATTGGGTTTGTTTTGGGAGAGATCAACAAACACTATGTGATTGTATCATACTTGTACATAATCATTTTACTAACCCAAAATACCAAAAATATGTCTTTGTATTTGCCTAACTCTTTTGTAGGTAGGGCATGTCCCCATTGATCTATCAAAGTTCATATCTAGGGTTTAAGACCCTCATGGCTAAAAACACAACCAAGGATTGATCCACAATGTCTCAAAGCATTATATATGAGTCCCAATTATCTTTACATGTTATATTGATCAAGTATTCTTCAAGAGTTTGGAGGTGATTTGCCTTGGAAACCCTAGTTTGACTAGGTATCTTGAGTAACTTCTCCAACAAGCTATCTCACCAATTGATCAATTTTCTCAAGGGACACTTCCAATTTCATAATATTATTCATATATGATCTACCATGAGCCTATAAAGTCAATAGAATTGAAGGTTAGCAAGTTGGTTGATGGTGGTTGGCCAGATAAATTCATCTGATCAAAACTGGGTCCCCCTAGACCCTATCTCCTACAATTTTCACCATATGAAAATTATTCCAAGAGAAACATTACTCTAAATGACATTCCAAACAACTTTCATGTTGAGACCTAGAGCTAGTTTTGCTTGGAAAATCATTTTCCATGTTGAAACATTATAGGTTATTTTGTCTAAACCCTAATTTGAAAGTCAACTTCCCAAGGCCATAAATTGCTCAATTTTTATGAGATGAAAGATTTCCATGTTTCACAATCAAATTCAAGACGTCTAATTCAACTTTGATGTTTGGAGTGAGAGCTAATTCAACTTTTATGATCATGTGATATGAGGTTGACCTATACCATTGAACACGTGATTTTCCTCAACTTCAAAAATGCATAACTCTATCATTCTAAATCCAAGACATGAAATTGGTGACCATTTTGAAGGTATTTTAAATAGCTACAACTTTGATGAAGAAAAGTTTCTCATTTGAAGCTCACATAAAAGGTTAAGCAAGGTGGAATATTGAGATATATGGCTTGACACTTAGAAAAATTTTCAACATGTTGAAATTTCCAAACTCCCACCTCAAAATTCACCATGATCTAAGTTCCAAAAAAATGTTCAACATCAAAGTTGTTACCCTTGATCTAAGATTTCCAAAGAACCCAAGTTCATGCATTTTGGATGAGATTTGTTAGGGCTTCACATGGCTTTAACAGGTCTGCATGATTGGAAGAAATCAAATGCCAAAAACTCCATTTCACTTTGCCTTGACATCCAAGCATGATTTGAACTTCAGAACAGATGCAAGTGGACCAAATTGGATTGCTTCATGGGCCTATACACACCCATGCAAGCTTGTGCATAAAATGTCCAAAATTAGCAATTTTTCAAGTGTGCAAATATTAGTCCCAATTGCTATAAATACAGGCCCTTGGAGCTCAATTCAAACACACCTTGCACGCCAACTTTGCCCCCCAATTGAAACCCTCACCATTGAAAGGAAAACCTGAGAATTTTCAACTTGAAAATTGAGTTTGAATCTCACTATTTGGAGATTCAGAAACTCCAGGATCCAAAGCTTTGTACCATTGCGAAACCTCTCCTGCAAGCTTCTCAAGTGTGATCAGATCAAGGTTGAAGCAAGCAAGATCCATTTCTGCACATCATTGAAGGTAAATTTCAGAAAACTTCATCTCTTTGATTCTCACTCAAATATCATCAATTCTCTTCAATCTTTGGTTGTCTGAAGTCTTACCAATGTAGGCAAGAAGATTGAGTTGCTTTGAGATCAAATCGAAGCAACTCAGTTGACACACCTTAAAATTCAACTCCTCATATCTTTTCATATATTTGGAGTTAGTTGAAATTGAGGTCAGATTCGTGCTCTACGCCATTTTTTCTTTCAGATCATGTCCTCCTTTTTTATTTTGGTGATGGTTGAGGGTGGATCAGTCCGGTGAGGTCCACCGGAGAAGAAGACCGGAGCTCTGGCTCCGGCGGTATGTTGGCACGTCTCCAAACCACAAGATCCATTTGAAATGTTTTAATCTTAGGCGTTGGTTTTGATTCCCACGCGTGTGGCGCGCTGACTCACTTCCACCATGGAACACGCGTTTCCATCCACTTGATATGCCACCTCAATTAATGAGGGAGATCCAGTGGCTCACGTTTTTTTTGTTTTTTTGTTTTTTGTTTTAATTCATTTGATTTTCATTAATTCATATTAATTTTAATATTGATCCAAAAAATATGAGAGTTTCACCAAAAAATTTCAACTAATTTCCTCTTTCATATTTTGAATTAAAATTATTTTTTGGATCATTATTAATATTTTTCATGATTTAATTGATTTTTTACGATTATTTTTAATTGTTTAAAAATACTTTTAAGACATTAAAATTTTTGATATTTTTTCTCCAAGGTCATTTGACCTTGTTTGGCCTATGATAAATCTCATGGCCATTTCTTTGGTGCTTTGATGAGGTTTTAAGAATTTCACAAACCATATTTAATTTAAATGCATTATTTTAGTATTTTTAAATTGAATAAATTTCAAATAGTTGTGTTGAACTCTTGTGATGGTTGGTATAAGTTTGACTTGTGTTGTTGGGTCTTGGTCAAGGTTGATTTGACTTTGTTAAGTTTGACTTGTGTTGTTGGGCCTTGGTCAAGGTTGATTTGACTTTGTTAAGTTAATATCATTGGATTTAGGGGATTGATGGAATGTACATTCCATCTCCCAAAATGAATGAATGATATTAACTTGGTAAAAGTCCTCCTTTGATCAATTTGAGTTATGATCCATTCTCCTCCCTCTTCATCTAATTCCCCTTCTTTATGCATTCATTTCGTTTGGCCTATGGTATCTCTAAATCCTAATGCTAGTTGATTGAAAAATTAACATAAGTATGGATGAGATTAAGCCACATCTTTTGCATATTCTTTTTGTGTGTGGTATGTTTCATGAGCATAGTCCATCATACTATGTCTCTAACATGCATTAACACCAAAATTCTATTGCCTGACCTCAAATAGTTGTGCCTTCTACATAAGTTCAATTACGATTGCTTAAAATAGCGCTAAATTTTTGATACAAAAAGGCATAGCATTCTAGTTAATGAGATTGTAATTCTCCCCTCTTTCATGGTATTGTATGGAAACTTGGCCTTTTTTCCTTCCTTTGGAAGATGTCTGGGCTCAAGGGTCCATGCTTGTGATAAGTGGGTTGAGTGTTCTCTAAAGAATGACTTAAAATGAAAAGCAAAAGCAAAACAATACTAACTTCTAACTTATTAACAACTAACATTTAATTTTAAGTCCTTTATTTTAATGCACTTTAATCTTTAAGCTCTAGTCATTTGCCATTATTCATTCCATTCTAATTGTTTATGTTAATGTCATTTTCCCTTTGTCCATTTGGACCATATTGTGTGATATAGCTTGCTTGTGTATATTTTGTTTGTTTATGTGGTCTTGGACCATTAATGTACATAATAATAACAAAAAAACCCCAAAAAAAATTGTGCAGACTCTTGGTTTGATCTTGGACAAATTGGACTTAGAATTTGTGCAACATTCCTATGCTATAGGACTTGGCCAATGCCAACTTTCATGAAACCAAATGCTTGCAATTTGAAACTTCATCTGATACATCTTTGAAGATCCCTTTGAGTTCATCTGCAACATGATCATTATGAAGGTGTTATTTTGAACCTATGACTTATGGAATTCATATGCTACATGGGTTAATTTGAAGAAGATCATGGAGTGGCTAAAACTTGGATGTGGTTATCTTTATTTGATGTCTTGCTCTTCGAGATTGGTATAATATGAATTGTGTGTTACTTTATTCTAAATGTCCAAGGGAATTTGGGTTTCTATATGACATTCTTGTCTATTGGATTGCTACCCATTAGTCAGATCTTTTAAACTCTTAACTTTTAAATTTATGCTTAGGACTAGTCTCTTCATCTCCTCCCCATTTCTTTAATTTCAAAATCTCTCCCTCCTTTTAAAAAAAAATCTTCTTTGCTTGAACTATGCTTTGTTCTAAACTTTGACCACTTTGCAAACTAGAAACTTTGGCCTTATGCCATTGCATTTTCAAACTTCTTTTCTTAATCAAACTTGTAAATAAACTTAATTATACTTGACTTAAACTTTCAAAAAGCCAAAAAGAACTAACTCATTTAAACCATTTTTAGGCCTTTGTGCCTCTCAAACTTAATTTTTGTTAAAAATAATGCATTCACTTTGAAATTTGTATCACGAACTACGAGGTTTTGATCCCTCATTCTTATATTGGTACGTAGGCACAAGTCCAAAGGTCTTGTCAAACACAAAAATATAATTAATGAATTCTTTTCTCATCCCCTCATTCTATTTGTTTGTATATATCACTTTGTACAAAATACATATGCATGCAAGAAAGGGCTCCCTAGAAGTACCTAGGACACTTTGGGTGCTAACACCTTCTCTCTGTGTAACCAACCCCCTTACCTGTAATCTCTGACATTTATTAGTTTTGATTTGAAAACTTCTTACTTTTTGGGTTTTGTTCGTACTTTTCCCTTTTCCCTTGGAAACAATAAAAGCGCGGTGGCAACTCTTGTTATTTGATGTCTTGCTTATCCATAGCTTGATGATCATGAATTTACCGCTACAGAAATTAAGTGGCGACTCTGCTGGGGAGTAGTCTCCAGTGGGTTTAGCCTACTTTCTTGTGTATATATAATTGTATATATGTGGTGTATGTATATTTGTTTGTATGATATAATCTGCTTGTTGTGCTTGGTGATCTCTAAGTGGTGAGATAAGTTTTAACCTGAACTTGAGTGCAATTAAGGTAGGAGGATGGTATAGTCATGTTCGGCTTGTGTGGAGTAGTCCTTAACAAGTTGGCTTGAGATCCATCTGCTCAGTGGAGACTCTTTTGGTTTTGGAAATGTCACACAAGTATTTATGGTTAGGCATTACTATCTCCAATTTGGGTCCGAGAAGCTGAGGACCGTAGAACATTTACCCCCTCTTGGCCTATTTAGGACGTAGTGCAGAGACTGTTCAAGTGTAGACTTGATAACAGTTGTTACACGATACTACACTCAGACGAGTTTCTTTTGAGAATATTATGGGTCGATGAGTCAGTCATCTTAACTTGTAATATCCGATAGATGGAATTAAGACTCTGGGAACTTTTTAGAACATGATCTACAGGTTTTTATCCTTAGTTCACTCCTTTGGGATGGTTCTTACCCAGACTCCATGCTTGTGACTTACAACAAACCCTTGATTCTTGATTGATCCAATCAAGTCTTGTCAATATCAATGGAACTTGGGTGTTGATAAGGTGTAAACTATAATCCACCAAAATGGATGATTGATCTTGACAATGACTTGATTCATCCCTTGACCTTTGTTTGTTTGCTTTGTGTGTGATCCCTTATTTGTGATTGTTGCATTCATGCATTCATGCGCATCATAACATTCATCACACGAAAATTTCAAGGAATTGAATTATTGTTTGCAAATATTTTCAGACCATGGATTATGGACGAAGGAACACTAAGAAGTACAATTTCAGATGTCCCGACTTGAAAGAGTTAAGGAAACTATCATCTTTTGTATTAGATCCCTTGGACTTCAAACAACATCATGGGAAGCTTTTGTCTATCTTATCTACTGATGTGGTTGAAGGACTCTTGAGTGTGCTAGTGCAGTTCAATGATCCTCTCTACCGTTACTTCACTTTCCCAGATTATCAGCTTGTGCCTACATTAGAGGAGTATGCACATCTCTTGGGAATACATGTTTCTAGTAGAGTACCTTTTAGTGGATTGGACTATATTCCTTGATCTAATTTTATTGTTGAAGCTCTTCACTTGAAGAAGTATGAGATAGAGACTCATTGGGCAAAGAAAGGAGGATTATTTGGGTTGCCATATGATTTCCTCATCAAGGAATCTACTTCCTTTGCTCAAGTCGATAGTGTGGATGCTTTTGAAGCTATCTTTGTATTGCTCATTTATGGATTAGCTTTGTTCCCTAACATTGACGGTTTTGTTGATGTTAACACCATTAGAATCTTCTTGATTGGGAATCATGTGCCTACGCTGTTAGGTGATATGTATTTCCCTTTGCATCTAAGGAATTCTAAAGGTAGTGGAACTATTGTCTGTTGCATTCCTCTTCTGTACAAGTGGTTTATTTCGCACTTGCCTCGGACGCCTGCTTTTGTGGAGAACAAACAATGTCTACGGTGGTCTCAAAGACTTATGTATCTCACTAATGATGATATAGTTTGGTATGATTCGTCATTGAGCAGTTTGGATATTATCGATTATTGTGGTGAATTCTCTAATGTGCCTCTCATTGGTACACAAGGAGGAATTAACTACAATCCTACTTTGGCTCGTCGCCAACTTGGGTTCCCCTTGAGAGATAAACCTAATAACACTTTGTTAGAAGGTCTTTTCTATCAAGAGGGTAAAGATCCCCAACATTTGAAGCAGAAGATTGTGCATGCTTGGCATAATGTGCATAGGAAAGGAAGATCCGAGCTTGGTCCACGCAATTGTGTGGCTTTGGAAGCTTACACTCTTTGGGTGAAGAAGAGAGCTATGGAATTGAAGATGCATTATCCTTGTGAAAGACCTATGTCTATGGTTGTGGTTAAGCCATTAACTCTCCCTAAACAAGATGTAGAGGAGTTGGAAGACGCACTCGCCAAGATGAAGCAAGAGAAGGATATGTGGGAAAAGCGCTTCCATGCTTTGAGCAATAAGCATGAAGAGTTGCATTCAGAGTCTAATGACAAAGATGCACTTGTTGATCTACTTGAAGACCAAGTGACAAAGAGAGTCGGAGGTTCATCTTCCTCTAGCATGCCTTAGCCTTCCGTTGCTTGGAAAAAGATTGTTGATCATTGCAGAAGGAGGGCCTTCTAACATTGAGGGAGTTAAAACCAGTTGTTTTTCCATATCCACCTGGATACGACGCTAATGCCCATTGAGAATTTCACATGGGAGCACCTGGTCATACCTTGGAAAACTGTTTCGCATTTCAAAATCGAGTACAAGACTTGATCGAAGCCAAGGTTGTTTCCTTCACTCCAAGACTCCCGAACGTGAACACCAACCCTATGCCGACGCGTAAGGATGCTTCCGTAAGTGCCATTGAGGAGAGTGATCAAGGCAAATTGATCTGTAAGGTTGAAGAGATTCAAACCCCTATCACCATGATAAGAGCACAATTGTTGAAGAGTGGTCTGATCCCGGAAGAGCTGGTTGAGGAAGAGAATAATGAAGAGTTGAGGAGTTTTATACAACAAATGCTGGACCGAGGCGAGTTACAGATAAATTACCGTGTCAAGAGCAAGCGTCAGGAAGAGATAGCCGTGGTAGATATCCCCTATGATGAGGTCAAAGTAGAAATACCTATAAGCCCATTGGTGATAGAGTTCCCAACACCATTCGAATATAAAGATGAGAAGGCAGTCCCATGGATATATCAGCCCAAAGCTTTTAAGCAGGGGCAGGAAGATAAACCTTTAATGATTAACGAACCAAATGTCACTTCAATTGTGGGGCCAGCAGGAATGACGCGTAGTGGCCGGGTATTCGCACCAAGAACTGCTGATACTTCTGAGAGAGCTAAAGGGAATGAGGCTGCTGTCCAGATCTCCATCCCTAATCAGGGGATGCAAGACATGCACCTGTCTCCTAAAGCTGCTGTCACTCGTGAGGAGGCTGAGGAGTTTTTTAGAATAATCAAGAAGAGCGATTATAAGGTGGTGGACCAGCTAAACCAAACACCTTCCAAAATTTCCATGTTATCTCTCCTACTTAACTCAGAAGCACACACGAATTCGCTATTGAAGGTATTGAGCGCCGCTCATATCACCAAGGACATAACATTAGAATAGTTTGATGACGTGATAGCTTGTGTGGCTACTGGAAATTTCTTGGGTTTTAATGATGACGAACTACCGATTGAAGGAAAGAACCATAACAAGGCTCTCCACATCTCTTTGAAATGCATGGATACTATACTGTCAAGGGTGTTGGTAGACACAGGTTCCTTATTGAACGTTATGCCAAGGATGACTTTGATAAAGCTACCAGTGGAAGGGATAAGTATGAAGCCCAACACCCTAATCGTAAAGGCATTTGATGGCTCAAGGCGAGCAGTGATAGGAGAGGTTGACTTACCAACCAAGATAGGTCCAACTATTTTTAATATCACATTCCAGGTCATGGATTTACATCCTGTTTACAGTTGCCTACTTGGGAGACCCTGGATTCACTCCGCAGGTGCTGTCACCTCCACTCTGCATCAAAAACTAAAATTCATTACAAATGACAAGATGATTGTGGTTGGAGGAGAAGAAGATATCTTGGTCAGTCACTTAACATCTTTTCGATATATCGAGGTGGATGGTGAAATCACTGAGACACCATTCCAATCCCTAGAAGTGGTAAACATGATGGCCATCCAACAGACCTTGGAGGTCCCGAAATCCGGACCATCCATGGCCTCGTGGCAAGGAGCTAAAGCTGTTATGGAAAGTGAAGACGCACAAGACTGGGGCAAAGTGGTGGAATTGAAAGAGAAACGAGACAAGTTTGGCTCGGGGTATGACCCGTCATCACACAGAGCTGGTAACCAATTTGACAAAGATAAGATTCCTTCTGTGGAGAAAACGTTCACCAGCGCTGGTCACATCTTTGGCAAGCAAGTGGCAATGATCAGTGAAGAAGACCGCAAGGAGGGGGTATCCAGCTGGATGCGTCAAGCCGCACCTAATGAAGAACTAACAAACTGGAAGGTTGTGGAAGTTTCCCAAATATTTCAAAAGTAATTTTATCATTTTTAGACAAAACCCTGTGCTCTGCCCAAGGCACAGTGGCATGTTGTAGGGCCTCCTTTATCTTTTTCAAGAGTTTTTATCATTAATGAAATGACGTTTTGCATTCAAATTTTTTTTCCTTTTCTTTCATTTTGATCTATTTATGAAAATGGCAATCAATTTTTATGCACGCACTTTCTAAATAAACTACATAAATAATAACATGCAGAAACACCACCGAGACCATTGATAACGACACTGCTATGGTCCAATATGACTTTGATTGTCCAATCTACCAACCTGAAGACGAAGTGGGGGAAGATTGCGAACTCCCTGAAGAGTTGGCCAGATTACTCAAACAAGAAGAAAAGGTTATTCAACCACACCAGGAAGATGTTGAAGTTATCAATCTGGGAACAAAAGAAGATAAGACAGAAGTAAGGGTAGGCGCAGCGCTTCAAGATATAGTGAAGACAAGACTGATAGAGCTCCTCCACGAATATGATAACGTGTTTTCTTGGTCATACCAAGACATGCCCGGATTAGACACTAACATCGTGACCCACAAGCTTCACCTTAAAGAAGAATGCCCTGCTGTCAAACAAAAGCTAAGAAGGACGCGACCTGATATGGCTCTCAAGATCAGAGAAGAGGTGAGAAAGCAGTTTGACGCTGGTTTCCTGGAAGTCGCTAAATACCCATAATGGGTTGCCAACATTGTACCGGTGCCGAAGAAAGATGGAAAAGTCTGCATGTGCGTAGATTACTGAGACTTAAACAGAGCTAGTCCCAAAGACGATTTCCCATTACCTTACATTGATGTACTGGTGGATAACACAACTCAGTTCTCCGTGTTTTCCTTCATGGATGGTTTCTCAGGATACAACCAAATTAAAATGGATCCCGAAGACATGGAGAAGACCATGTTCATTACTCCTTGGGGCACCTTTTGTTACAAAGTAATGCCATTTGGTTTAAAAAAAGCTGGGGCAACATATCAACGTGCCATGATGACTCTCTTTCACGACATGATTCATGAAGAGATTGAGGTGTATGTCGATGACATGATTGCCAAATCCCAGACAGAAGAATAGCACATCACCAACCTGGAGAAACTATTCACACGTTTGAGGAAGTTTAGGTTGAGACTTAATCCTAATAAATGCACATTTGGGGTTCGATCTGGAAAGTTTTTAGGCTTTATTGTAAGCCAAAAGGGAATTGAAGTAGATCCTGACAAGGTTCGAGCCATTCAGAACATGCCTGCACCAAAGACTGAGAAAGAGGTTCGTGGTTTCTTGGGGAGACTAAATTACATCGCCAGGTTTATCTCTCACCTTACTGCAACATTCAAACCAATATTCAAGCTTCTGAGGAAGAATCAAGGCGTGGAGTGGAATAAGGACTGTCAGATAGCCTTTGATAAAATCAAGGAATAGTTGCAAGAGCCACTGATTCTAATGCCCCCTGCCGAAGGAAGACCTCTCATCATGTATCTAATCGTTCTCGATGAATCCATGGGTTGTGTATTGGGACAACAAGATGAGACTGGTAGAAAAGAGCATGTCATCTATTACCTGAGCAAGAAATTTAATGATTATGAGACCAGATATTCATTACTCGAGAAGACTTGTTGTGCACTCGCATGGGCTGCTAAGCGTCTCAGGCAGTACATGCTAACTCACACAACTTGGCTGGTATCTAAAATGGACCCCATCAAGTACATATTCGAGAAACCATCTCTCACTGGTAGGATTGCTAGATGGCAGATGTTGTTGTCAGAATATGATATCCAATATGTTGCACAAAAAGCAATCAAGGGAAGCATACTAGCAGACCATCTTGCTCACCAACCACTGGAGGATTACCAATCTTTGAAAGTTGACTTTCTAGATGAGGACATCATGGCTGTTAAGGATGTTGAAGACTCCGAACTAGAGGAAAGCCTCGAGCCAAGAGCAGGCTGGACGCTCATGTTTGATGGTGCCTCAAATGCAATAGGCCATGGAATTGGGGCAGTGCTGATGTCTCCCAAGAATTTCCATCTACCATTCACCGCAAAGCTCTGTTTTACCTGCACAAATAACATGGCCGAGTATGAAGCTTGCATACTAGGGTTGGAAGAAGCTATTGAGTTGAAGATCAGGATACTAGAAGTATTCGGGGACTCCGCTCTAGTCATACATCAGATCAGAGGCGATTGGGAAACAAGGCATGCTAACCTAATTCCATACCGGTATTATGTGCTGAAGCTACTCCCAAAGTTTGACGAAATCACTTTCTCTCATATTCCTCGAGAAGAGAATGAGATGGCAGATGCCTTAGCAACTTTGGCTTCCATGTACAAATTAATATGGCCCAACCATCAGCCTCATATTGAGATTAGGCGTTTTGACGAACCTGCTCATTGCCTGACAACAGCAAAAGAGCCAGATGGTAAACCCTGGTTCTTTGATATCAAACAATATCTGGAGAAGAGGGAGTATCCGGCAGAGGCTTCCAGCCTTGACAAAAGGACCCTCCGGAGATTGGCATCAAAATTCCTCTTGAATGGGGAGGTATTGTACAAACAAAACTACGACATGGTTTTGTTAAGGTGTGTGGACAAACATGAAGCAGATAAGCTTATGAGGGACATACACGAAGGTTCTTTCGGTACGCACGCCAATGGGCATGCCATGGCCAAGAACATTCTAAGGGCAGGTTACTACTGGTTGACAATGGAAACCGACTGTTATCATTACACCAGAACATGCCACAAGTGCCAAATGTATGCTGACAAAATACATGTACCGCCTACCCCGCTGAATGTCATAGTATCACCTTGGCCTTTCTCTATGCGAGGCATCGACATGATTGGAATGATAGAACCCAAAGCGTCAAATGGACACAGATTTATCTTGGTGGCCATAGATTATTTTACCAAATGGGTGGAAGTCGCGTCTTATGCGAATGTCACAAAGCATGTAGTCGCCCGTTTCTTGAAAAATAACATCATATGTCGATATGGTATTCCCAACAAAATCATCACTGATAATGGGTCCAATCTCAACAACAAGACCATGGATGAGTTATGCGCAACATTCAAGATCGAGCACCACAGCTCATCACCCTATCGACCTAAGATGAATGGGGCTATTGAGGCTACAAATAAAAATATCAAGAAAATCATCCAAAAGATGGTTGTTACGTACAAGGATTGGCATGAGATGTTACCTTTTGCGTTACATGGCTATCGCACATCAATACGAACTTCAACAGGGGCAACTCTTTATTCCTTGGTATACGGTATGGAAGCAGTTCTCCCTATAGAAGTAGAGATCCCCTCGATGAGATTCCTGATGGAGGCTAAGCTAGACGAGGCGGAATGGGTTCAATCAAGGTATGACGAGCTCAACCTTATTGAGGAGAAACGCTTGAAAGCGTTAGGTCACGGTCAACTCTATCAGAGGCGTCTTAAAAAGGCATTCGACAAGAAAGTTCGTCCCAGGGTGTTTCAAGAGGGAGATTTAGTACTGAAGAAAATCTTGCCCATTCACAAGGACTCTAGAGGGAAATGAACACCAAATTATGAAGGCCCATTTGTGGTGGTTAGAGCCTTTTCCGGAGGCGCTCTAATTCTAGCAACTATGGACTGTGATGAGTTGCCGCTTCCCACCAATAATGATGTTGTTAAAAAGTACTTCGCCTAAAAAAGTGGAATAATAAAATTCGCTAAATCGAAAACCTGAAAGGGCGATTTAGGCAAAAAAATGGCTATCCCGGTGGATCGTAAACCCGAAAGGGCGATCCAGGCAAAAATTAGGGATAAAAATAAAAGAATTTGACCCGCTGAGTTGAAAACCTGAAAGGGCGACTCAGGAAAAAATGGGTATCCCGATGGATCGAAAACCCGAAAGGGCGGTCCAGGCAAAAGTTAGGGATTAATTCCAAGGCAAAAAGTTGTACTTACGGACATCTGACATACCCTCGAAGACAAAGAATCGATCTACCTCACTTTTCAAAAGCAAAGTGCTCGGGCTATCAAAGACATAAGGATCATAGCAGTGTGGAAACTCAATAAGAACTCAATTCTCATTGCCATTTTGTTTCTATGCACAACAATTACCTCATTAAGGAATTGCGTCTTTATGTACAATCACCCATTTAAGGGTCAAATCAATAAAAGAGAATTTTTCTCGACAAAGTGTGCCCAAATCATTTTTTATTTTATCTGTTTGTTTGCAAAGAACCTTTTATTTTTGATAAACATCACTTTTAAAAACTATTGGAGAAAATAAAATGCATGTTTGAATAAAATGGTAAAATTGCTTTTGAAATAGTAAGCAAATGAATCCTTTAGTCCCCAAGATTCACTCTTGTCTTTCATAAAGGTGCAAGACTGATTGCAGACGGTTATGTTCCTTTCAAACTACTGATTCATACCTCTCATAAATGTACTCATGGTATAGCCAGACCGGAGCAAGGCTCCATCACATTTCCAACAGAAATATTGATAAATCATGGACGGAGTATCGCGTGTTGAAAAGTCTGAACCTTTCAATGACTCGGAACAACCCAAATATGTTCCCAAAACCACCTAGCAGGGGCATTAAAATTTGATCGCCCCAATGATAAAAAAATCCATACTGTTGGCATCATACCTCAAAGCGAAATGTCTTAATCGGGGCATATCCAATTACCCAGTTGCATTCCTACATGCATCACAAGCATCATTTCATGCATAATTTCCTGCCAAATAAGGAAGTTCAAAAAACACAGTCATATAATCATCAGCATACTCATGCATAACACTCCCACAAAATGGGAATTTCAGCAAAATAAAAATCATTCGCATTCCTACATGCACAACCAAATATCCCCAGCGAAATTGCATACTTGCATACATCCCATGCATCATCACATACACGGGATTTTGTTCACACTTTACATGCACAGCCAAAACCCTTTATTTTTTTCCTTGGAAGCATGGGATTTTGTTCACACTTCATTATCATCATACTAGGTCATACTCATTGCATACTGCATTAGTGACTTGGGAATCAGGTTTTTGATTGATCACCCCTCAACAGAAGGGGCCCATACAAAGCAAGATTGAGAATTGGACTTTATTCTCTAGGTATACAAGTCTCAAGGGTCTCAAGGGGGTCCATGTATCTTATTATGGTCCTCAGTTCATCAGTGAAGGACTCAGAGCTCTCAGAATTTAATCAGAAATTAGGATTTCATGGCTACCTGCAACGGGCAATGTTTGGTTGGAAGTAGAGGAGCTCATCCATGTCATGATTAGAGAGGCATCTTGGCCTAGGAAGATTCACAATTATCTCAGAAAGATCCATTGGCAAGCAGTGCAATCAGTTTTTGATCATTTTTGCCCTAAAATTAGGGTTTGGTATAAAATCAGTTTATTTCTGATTCTTTGGGTGAAACTCTTTTCCATGGCCCTCCATATGTCCATAAGGGTCTACATACAAAAAATCAGCTCTTTATTTGAGCTAGAAGTGCTTCAATTGATCAATGGAATCAGGAATCAGACAGTTTGGGAAAAGTCAACTGTGGGGCCAGAAAAGTCAACTCCTGACTTTTTGAGAGTGGAATCTCAAAATTCATGCCTAGGGGATCCTACATGTGAAATTTGATCAAGGTTGGATCTTGGATTCATCATTTAATCAGGAATTGGAAAAGTTACTTAATTTGGAAATGGTTGACTTTCCATTTAGGGCAAGTTTTCATGATTGTTGCACTCACTTTAAGCCCATTTTCCATCAGGATAAAAGCTCCATTTGAAAATTTCTCCAACATGAAAGTTGTTCCTCTTGTTCCCAGCTTTCTAGAGATATAAAGTTTGCTCCATTTGGATCAATATTGAGAAAGTTATGCTTAGTCAAAGTGAGACATTTTCTTAGGACACTTAGAAAAATTTCAACGTCCAAAAATCTTCAAAGTTTATCAAGACTTCTTGGCCATATTTCTTGCACTTCAAGACATCATTTGAAAATACTTTATTCATAACAATTGTACCTTGCCATGTCCTATTTCACCTACTTTTGGAATCATCTCATTTGGATCCATGGTTTGAGAGATGCATTCATCTAAAGTTGGCATCATGATTTGAATTTCTAGGCAGCATGTTAGGCCAAACTGGCCCAACCATTTTGGCATGGTGAAACCTGATCTTGAGGGCCATTTTTCACCTCCTTCCATTCATCATTTCCATTTGCGTTCAACATGAAAGATGCTAAGCTCCATGAACTCTTTCTACTGTTTGCATTATCTTGCCAATTAGTCATGTTCTCATTAAGATACATAGCCTCAAAGTCACCCTTTTGGACTGTTTTCTTGCCAGACCAAACCAACCAAAACAGGATGCAAAACCGACCAGCCCATGTCCTATTTCTCATTTGGCCATGCATATTTCTTCCACTCACTTAACCTTTTCCAAAATTAGGAACTTGCTTTTACACCTCACCATTTGCAACCAAAATGCACATTTGCTCATAAACCAAAACAGAACAATTTTCAGCCCATTAAGGACACTTTGGTCTGTTTTTCATTCCTCTTCCTTTTCACAAGTTTTTGAAGTTGCAGCACCAAGAGAGCATCACCTTTCTTCTTCCACCTTCTCCAATACCAAGAGGCAGTGGATCTTACATCCACTAGGTAATTCTATCATTCTCTTCCATGGCCATGTATCAATATTTCATGCTCATCATGTGTACCATGCCATTACCATGCTTACTTTATGTTGTTTTCCATTATGTCATGCTTGTTTCTGAAGCCCTCAACATGAGGCATTGTCATTGATTTTGAGTTGTTGTTGTTGATTTTATAGTCATACCCGTGGCCATGGTGTCATCTTATTGTCCATTTTTCTTTATGTTCAAGCCATTATTTTTACTGAAATAAGATACCATGATGAACCTCACATTGCATACTTGAACTTTGGTTTTTATGTCATGCCATTTGGTGCACTACGTTGGTTGCACTTTTGAATTGAAGTTGGAGAAAATACACTGCAGTTTTCGCGTGTGCATGCATGGTGCTAGGGCTTTTCAAGGTTTCATAAAGGAGACGATGAGGTGTCACCTTAGGAGCTGTTAGATCCATCGCTCATGTCTTAATCCTGGTCATCCATCGTTTTTTGTCTTTTAGTGTTTTAAGTGGGATTGCCCAATTGATACATGTCACATGCTTTTAAAAAAATAAAATGTTATTTCATTTAATTAGTGTCATGCCCCTGAATATTCATTTGGATCATGGGCCCTTTGATGTGCGCTATCCACACCCCACGCCTGGCCCATCAGTACACATTTATTTTCTTTTTCTTTTTTAATTCCACATTTAATTTCTATTTTGCTTTTAATTAATTTAAAATATTTATTTATTCATAAAAAATATCCAAAAATATTTTCCATATTTCTTAATGTCTTATTTAATTTATTTTAATTTTTATTTTCGTATTTATTTAATACTAATATTTTATTTTTAATTGTTTATTCTAAATGGTTCATATTAGCATATTTTTTTCATTGATTTTATTTTCATGACTTAAAATTATTTTTAGGTTCTGATTTTTTGGATGAAGGTTGACCAATGTCTCATGGTCAACCTGACCTTTTCTTGGAATTTTATTTCCCATTTTCAATTTATTTTGGATTTATTTTTTACCTAGTTTGTTTGGTTGACTTTTCATTTGACTTCTGTTTTATTTCAATTAATTTACATACCAATTTTCATTATTTTTGAAATCTTTTTGGGGAATGATGATGTCCTGGCCCCACCTTATTTAGTTTAATTTTTCATAATTTTCTTGATTATTTCTATTTATTTCATATTTTTTAAGTTGACTTGACTTTTCAGTTGACTTTTCTATGATTGATGTTTGACTTAGGGATTGCTTATGGCAATCGAAGAGACCTTTTGATCCTCCCTTGTTCATCTCATATGCCATGTATTATAGGCCTTTTACCTTGATTTTATTTGGTCCTTACTTCATTTCTCGATTAAATTATTCAGTGATCCTTTGTGTGCATGGTTTCATTTGTCTGATTCATCTAATACCTGTTACACTTGTTTCTTTCATCCATGCTTCTATTGTTTTTGTTTAACATGTTTATACTTCTCATTCATTGTCTAATGCTCCTCCATTTCATTCTTTGATTATTTGATTTAATTATATACCTGTTTACTTATCTGATTTGATTAACTGTTGCCTACTTGTATGATGTATGAGACATATATTCTTATTGTTTGATTGCCATGAACCATCCCCATTCATGACAAATGTACCCCTCTCCCATGAAGTGTATAATATTTATTCTTTCATTCTTTATTCATTTGTTAATACAAGAATTAAAACGAACATTCGATAATCATTTCAAAACAAGATCAAAAGCTCGATCCAACGTCGAGTAATCATTTTCAAAACTTAACAGAACCAGCACGTATTCATCCATCCTTTTGAAAGTCGATTGCTTCAGGCATCGCCATTTCTCTTGTAAGTCGATTGCTTCATGCATCACCATTTACCTGTAAGTCGATTGCTTCAGGCATCGCCATCTACCCTTATCCGTGGCTCCTCTCCTTGCTCCACCTGTTGACTCTTGTTCAGTTTAGGTAGAACCCATTAGGTAGAACCCTTTGTATGATAATATAGGTAGAATTCCCTTATTTCTTTGCATGCTAACATTAGGTAGATGTTCCCTTTGTAAATCCTAACACATAGGTCCACATTGCATGACAACTCTAGGGCAGAGCTTCCCCATCTTTTAGACCTTCCGTGCGTCTCCGATCTTGTGGCATGTCCGTCCGTTCTATTGCAAAGAGGTAGCTGCCTAAGACTCAATTCAGCGAGCTGCGACACCTACTGCTAGGACGTTGAACACATTGCCCACTTTCCTTTGACACATCTAGTGTCCTCTTTTTTAAGTCCATGTTCAGATGGCAATCCTTAACCCCTATTTAGTCGAACTACGACAACTCTAATTCTCATGTTCAGATGAGATACGTAGGCACGAGATGCGATGTCTTGCCGAGTTTTGACTGACAAGTAACAACTAATCCTTGTTTGCTTTCGCCCTTGTTGCGATTCTTTTCTCTCGCCCTCGTTGCGATCAAGGCCTTCCCTTTCTCTTGCCCTAGTTGCAATCGAGACCCTTTGTTCCCGTAGTTAGCTGAACTACGTTTTGCTCTGATTCTCATTCCAGATGAGATACGTAGGCATAAGACGCGATGTCTTAGCAAGCACACTTCTCCTTAACCCATAGGTAGCCGAGCTACGAAGACTCTGATTCTCATGTTCAGATGAGATACGTATGCAGTGGATGCGACATCCGTGCGAGTCATTTTCTTTTGACCTTCTTTTAGCAGATAGTACTTTAGATATACACACACCCTTTAGACTAGAACAACAAGAGTGGATCCCATAGAGTACTACGGATGCGTAGGGGTGATAATACCTTCCCTTCGCATAATCGACTCCCGAACCCTTAGATTTGGTTGCGAGACCTTGTCTTTTCCTTTCTTTTCAGGTTTTCTTCGATGGTTTCCTTTCCCTCCGTTGGGATAAATAACGAACGGTGGTGACTCTTCTGTTTTCTTTTTTTGCCAGTTATTTAGTTTCACATTTTTTGGTTGCGACAGCTGGCGACTCTGCTGGGGAACGAACCCAGAATCTCTGGTTTCCCTATGCGAGTCCCTCTTAGCTTTTGTAGGTTTCTTGTTTGTTGGGTGTTTTTTCTTTTGTACAGTTATTTACTTTCAACATTTATTTGCTTTATCTTATTGCATTGTGTACATACCATTGTTGTATCTGTTGGACCTGTGGGGTTGGGTGTTTATTGGGATGGGTTGTTTCTATGAGAGATAAGCCCACTACCCAGGCTTGAGCGTATACACAGGTTTTAGAATGGATAGTCATGAGGCTTGTGAAGGAGAATTGACATCCAAGGCGCAGCGGAATTTAAAAATTTCTCCATTTAGTGATCCTTACGAATGGGCATGATCAGTGCTAGAATCGTTACCTCTTGTGGCGATTCAAACCTTTGGTGCAGATCTCTTATAACGATCAAAACCTTGGATACAGATCCACAGAGCGATCACGAACGTTGAACGATGACAACGTCTCTACTCAGTCCACACGAACGGATTCCTCCAATCTCAGTGCTAGCTGGTACGAATGAAGGCTTTGAGTGAGAGAGAGGGAAACGAAATTCCAAATCTTCACTTTTGTTACAATGCTTCTATCCAAGGGTTCTATTTATAGAACCACTTGTGTGGGCTTCAAGCTAAAAAGCCCACTTAAGTGTATTTTGGCCCATATCTTATAATATGCCAAAATCACTTAAGTATTTGGTACCTTACCATATTTCATATTCCACTTAAGTGCACTGTACCTTACGGTGTTCCTTAGTTACTCTATCTCTCATCAATCCGTCCTTTGTGTGTGACCCTGTAGGTTTTCGTGACGTTGACAATTATATTAAATCACGCATTTAACATAATAAACAGTGAGCGGTATCTAGCAACACATCACTGCTACCCAAGACACGAAAATGTCGTGTGATCTGACAAAACCTCCTGTGATAATAATTATGTGTATAATTACCCTTTTGCCCTTATGTCTATATTGAACACAAGGTATAGACCGTGTCATCCTTGTCCAGTTTAATATTGGGCCCATAGACATTTATCCTGTTACGCAGGATGGGCAAATTCCATCTAGGACACGCATGTCCCTCAGCATGCTTTGTGGAGTACCCATCAACTGTCTTTATGGTTATCCAGTTACGGACAACGTTGGATCAGCAATAAAGAACTCGACTCTACATCTAGGATCCATAGTGGTTTCAGGTCGAAGAGTGGTATACACCATTATCACTATGAGAATAACTTATGACACTTTGCATAACTTTCTATATAGTATTCTCATAGCGGGTCAATCCGGTATAAATATTACTCTTAATATCCATACCTATGTTTAAGACTTGATAACTCTTTATCCATGATCCATGAGATGTGATCATCAGTCTACAAACATAATAGTCTTAATGCTTTAATGTTATCCCACTTCACAATAAAGCTCGACTACGGATACTTTAAGAATAGTGTCCTTATGTTTAATGTGATCTCATGATTAAGTCATACTTGATACATTAAACGGACTAGCTATTCTAGGGACTTTATTAATCAAACATAATAAAGAAAAAGCCTTTTATTATTAATAAATAATTCGATACAAGTACCAAAAGTATTGGCCTCTAGGGCTTACACCAATAGCTTGCATAGTATGTTGCTACGTTAAGTCGTTCATGAGACCCACACCCAAACGAGGTTTCTTTTGGATATATTATGTCCTATGGGTGTTCCATAACGACAGATGTTCCTTTAGAAATCGTCGACTCTGGTGACCATTTCCCGAGGACTCAGCCGAGCCCTCTCCTTCGAGACGCGATTATGTTAGCTCTGGTGGGCGCATTCTCGCTGCTCAATCCGAGGACCCCGAGGCTGAGAACTTACTTTTAGGATGCCCCGTTGAGGGGAGTCAGTGGAAGTCTTTTGTCTCGTAATAATGCCAAACCTTCAGTGGTAAACGTATTATTCGACTGAAGGGTTTGAAGCTGACGAACTTCTGTTCTTAGAACCTACTAGTGAGGGACGGGCTAAATTCAGGAAACCTTAACCTTCAACCAACCCGGTTTTCTAAAGCAGAACTTTGATCTCGTATTATATTCCTCAGTGGGTTTCTCTTCAGACGGTGCAACCTGACAGTTGTTCAAGCGGATACAGCAATCCTGATTCCCATGTCACTGTATTGCATCACATCATTTTGCATTCACATCATTTAACACATGCTTATCTATTTCTAGGGGTTTATATCTTCTTCTTGATTCCGGTCGGGGTTCTCTGGTTCTCCTAAGATGGATATTAGCATAAAGAGACATGTCGCCTACAAGTTTCCTGTGGTTTGCTTGGATCCCATTCAACAACTGATGAAGTTAATGGACAATGATTATCTAGAAGGACTCCGGAAGGATTACGGGATGGTTCTGAGTTTAGTTACGGTTCTCTCCAAAGATCAACACGATGCTCTCTTTACATTGCTGCAGTTCTATGACCCTTCATTGAGGTGTTTCACATTCCTAGATTATATCTTAGTCCCTACTTTGGAGGAGATTGCCAGTGTTCTCAGAGTTCCTATCAAGCCGCAGTTGCTATTCTACAGTTCCGAGTTTCTGCCTGATCTCAGCATGGTTGCTTCAGCCACATATTTGGGGAAGTCAGTCTTGAAGTCTAATATGTGTCAGAAAGGAGGAGTCAGTGGTTTTCATCTGAGTTTCTTAGTGGGAGAAACCAAGAAGAAGCTCGAAGACGGTGATTGGAGGGGTTTCAATGTTGTGTTGGCTCTTTGTGTGTACGGGATTGTCCTGTTCCCTAATGTTGCAAAATTTGTGGATGTAGACGCAATACGCCTCTTCGTGTTAGGAAATCCAGTGCCGACCTTGCTGGGAGATTTCTTTCACTCAGTGCATCACAGGAATGAGAATAGAAAAGGAGGATTGGTGAATTGTTGTGCACCCTTGTTTTATAAGTGGTTCAATTTTCACCTGCCCAAGTCAGGAGCATTCATTGACTTCAAGGACTCGTTGAGTTGGTCGAAAAGGTTGATGGGGATAAGAGCTAAAGATATTTCTTGGTGGTCAGACCAGAACTTGCTTTCGGGTGGATATTATTCACAGTTGTGGGAACTTCCCGAATGTACCGTTGGTAGGAAGAAGAGGAGGAATCAACTATAATCCTTCTCTAGCAGTCAAACAGTTTGGATATGCTTTAAGAACTCCGCCTTTGGAAAAAGATGTGGAAGAATCTCTGTTTTTCCATTCTTCGTCTGATCTGACTGTATCCCATAAGGCAGCTGAGGCCTGGCTCAAGGTGATCAAGAGAGGAAGGACTGTGCTTGGAAAGGGAGATTGCAGGACTTATCCTCAGTATGAAGTTTGGCTTCGGGGAAGAGTTGAAGAGTTTGGTCTGCCATTTCCTATTGAAGAACCTTTGTATCCACCTACTCCTGAGCAATCAACAATGGTGAGCCGAGAGGAGTATGACAAATTGAAGAAAGCCATGGAGGAACTTCAAACTGAAAACTCGGAGTTGAGTACGAAGTTGCAAGACTGTATGCATCTGTACCATGAGGCGGAATATTAGAAGGGGGAAGCTGTCAGATTGCAAGAGGAAGTAGAGAAGAAATTAACTGTGGAGGTGGACTTCTTCAGGAAAACTGACAAAGCCTTAGGGTCATCCAGTTCTGAGTTGAGGCGAGTCAAGCAGCAACTAATAGATGCCCATGGTAGGTTAGCTAGGCGACAAGAACAATGGAATGCATTTTCAGCTTCTCGGAAGGCAAAAGAGGACGAGATGGTGGTCGAATTGACTGGCCGGTTGGAGAAATTGAAGACTCTGCTGAAGGGGAAGAACAATGAGCTCCTATGTGCCCGTACAACCAATGGCTACATCACAAATCAACTCGACAAGGCTCAAGAACAAATTGAAGAACTCAAGGTGCTGGCGGGTTTGAAGAAATCTAGGCTTGAAGAGGTATTCGGGGAGGATGATGGGAATTACTACATAGAGCATATCAATGAACTGGATGGGATTATTCACAAGAGGAATTTGCTTATCCGGCGTTTGACAGAATCTCCAGATCATTCTGACACGGTGGCACTGCTGGCTGAAGTGAGGAGCAGTCCTTATGGGTTGTATACAGGAGGTTGATTCCCGATTTTCTGTTCCTCTTCTTACTTGTTGTGTTTCCTTGTTGCTTTGTAGTGATGATCCACAGGCTTGTTGTGGAGATCCCCTTTTGATGTACTGTTGGCTAAGGCCCTTCTCCTTGAACTCATTTGTATGACGATTTCTCTCTATTGCATCTTGATCTCAGAAGCTTATCCACAAGTCGATCTTCTTGCACTATTTACCTGATGTGAGACTGGAATCAAGGGGGTAGAATACCCTTTGGAATTGACAAACATGTCATTGCATTTACATATTCATTTGCATGTCTTGCATAACAGGTATCACCGTAGTGGTTCTCATTTTGTTTGGTGTTCCACTAGCAGGATAGCTGATTCAGGCATTCACCGGTACGGTACTAGAAGAAATCAACAGAGAGCAATGGAAGGCCTACAAGCAGAGCTTGCCGAGATGAGAATTCGCCTGAACCAATTCATGGATGTGGTTCAAGGAGTGGCTCAAGGATAGCAGGAGCTTAGACAGATGATACAAAGGAATCCCGCCACTACTCAACCAGAGATGGTGATTGATCCTTCAACTGGAGAGGTTAACGGACCCAGTGGACCGGGGCCTATCCCGATCCCACGTGCCAACCTTAATCAACAACCCATCCATGATGATCAGGAAGATCAGTTCACCCTGCTGCAGGAGGACTTTGGCATGGGCCATGGCATGGACCCCATGTTTAGAAGATTGGAGAAGAGGCTGAAGGCTGTGGAGGGGCAGAATGCTCTCGGTGTATATGTTGTTGACTTAGGGCTGGTCCCAGATGTGAGGGTGCCACCAAAATTCAGAGTCCCAGTTTTTGACAAATACAATGGCAACTCTTGCCCGAAGACTCATGTGCAAGCCTACTTCCATAAGATGGTTGCATATTCTGATGATGAGAAGCTGCTCATGTACTTCTTCCAGGACAGTCTAGCTGGGGCATGCCTGGAATGGTATATGAGGCTGGACAGAGCCCATATTCGCTGCTGGAGAGACTTGGCTGAGGCCTTTGTAAAGCAATATCAGTACAACGCAGACATGGCGCCTGACAGAACTTAACTCCAGAATCTGTCTCTCAAGAGCAATGAGTGCTTCAGAGAATATGCTCAACGCTGGAGAGAGACGGCTTCCTGTGTTCAGCCTCCGATGTTGGAGAAGGAGATGGCCAACATGTTCATGAACACTCTGCCCGGATCTTACTTGGAGCGTCTGGTGGGTTATAACACCTCCAACTTTGCTGATATGGTCTCTACCGGTGAGAGGGTGGAGAACTACTTGAAGACGTGCAAGATCCAAAGTGGGGTTGGATCATCATCAGGGGCGAAGAAGCCGTTCATTGGAGGGCAGAAGAGGAGATAAGGGGATGTTAATGTTGTATCTCCTTATCAGAACAGGGGTATCCGGAGGAACAGTTTTTAAAACTACCATCAGCAACCTTATGTCGCGGTTGTGACCATTCCGGCTACAGCACCAGTACAACAACAACAACCACAACGTCAACAAAATCAGTACCAACAGCAACAGGGTAACAGACCCACCTACCAACATAGACAAAAGATGATGGACATGCGTTTCGACACTCTTCCAATGTCGTACGCTCAGTTGCTCCCTAGCCTTCAACAATTACAACTCGTGCAGTTACACACTCTGGCTCCTCCCGTTGGCAGGCTTCCGGTGGGTTATGACGCAAATGCTAGGTGTAATTTCATTTCTGGGGCACCTGGCCATAATATTGAGAACTGCAAAGCTTTTAAGCACGTAGTTCAGGACCTCATAGATTCAAAGGCCATTAACTTTGCGCCGGCTCCTAATGTTGTCAACAATCCCATGCCGCAGCATGTTGGTGCGAATGTTAATGTGGTGGACGAAGAAGTCAAGTCCGTCAAGGATGTGTTGAAGTTGAAGACTCCGCTGTTGGAGATTAAAGACTACTTGCTGAAGGCCGATGTTTTCCCCGGTTGTGGGAGCAGTTGTTTGGGTTGTACTGCACAGAGCAAGGGTTGTGTGAGGTTGCAGCAGGGTATCCAGGCCTTGCTTGACAATGGTATCCTCCAGGCTGAAGACTTATCTTCCCGGGAGTCTATTGAAGGGGTTGTGGAAGAGGTGTTTGAAGATGCCGTTGAAGAATTTCTGAATGTTGTTTCTGATGATATTGTAATTCCTGATAATGTATTTAATTTTTCTAATGTTGTTGCTGATATCCCAAACATTATGGTTGATTCTGATGTACTTATTGAACTTGATTCCGATGTTTCGGATATTTATGTTTCAATGAATGAGATTTCTGAGTACGACTGTGATGTTGCCACTATCACAATTTTCTACCCAACTGCTCAAATCAGTGTACCAGAAGCGCAACCGGTGCCACCAGTGCGACCATCCATTATGACCATCACGACCCCTGGTCCTTTACCTTTCACCAGCGAAAGGGCCATTCCTTGGCATTATGGGGGGAGTGTGTACACGCATGATCATGGAGTGGAGCAGCCACTGAAAGTAGAAGAGGTGCATGATCAGAAGTCGGAACTTGAAGTTGAGATAAAAGATCCCGCAGTGGACAATGTTTGTGGAATCGGGCGATTCACCAGGAGTGGAAGATTGTTCTCACCACCGGTTACCCAAACTGATAGTGTTGATGCCGCGGCGAAGGCCAAAGGAAAGCAAGTTGTGAACGAGGGTACCCCTACATCATAGGCTGGCTCTGAGCCTGCTTTCACGAAGGATGTGGATGAGCTCTTGAGAATTATAAAGAAAAACGACTACAAGGTAGTCGATCAGTTGATTCAGACGCCGTCTAAGATATCTATTCTCTCACTCCTACTGTGTTCGGAGGCACACAGGGAGGCACTTCTGAAGGTCCTTAATGCTGCGTATGTGCCTCAGGAGATCTCAGTGAACCAACTAGAAGGGATCGTTGCAAATGTTCATGCAAGCAACGGGTTGGGTTTTACTGATTCTGACTTAACACCAGCTGGACGCAATCATAACAAGGCTTTGCACATCTCAATGGAATGCAAAGACACCGTGTTATCCCATGTTCTGGTGAATACAGGTTCCTCTCTCAACGTGCTACCCAAGAGAGCCCTGTCAAGGTTAGAAGTAGAAGGTTTGATCTTGAAGCCTTCCGATCTCGTTGTGAGAGCCTTCGATGGTTCTAAGAGGTCGGTGTTCGGAGAGGTAGGATTGCCAATTCAGATCGGATCACAAACTTTCAACACCGTCTCCTACGTGATGGATATCAGTCCCTTGTATAGCTGCTTGTTGGGTCGTCCTTGGATCCACAATGCTGGGGCAGTCTCCTCAACCTTGCATCAGAAGATCAAATTCCCGGTCAACGGAAGAATTATCACCGTCTGTGGTGAGGAGGACATTATGGTCAGTAACCTATCTACATTCAAGTATGTAGAGGTAGAAGGTGAAATTCATGAGACCCCGTGTCAGGCCTTTGAGGCAGTTCAGATCAAGGACGCAGCTCCGGTGGAAGAGGTTAAGGCAAGTGTCTCCATTGCGTCCTTCAAGCAGGCACATGCCTTGGTAAATTCAGGTGTTGCTCCCGGTTGGGGACGTCTGTTGGATTTACCTGTAAAGGAAGACAAGTTCGGGATTGGGTATCGGCCAGCATTGACTTCTACAACTTCAACGCCTCAGACTCGTCAGGGGCCGATTACTTTCTCCAGTGCTGGCATCATTCAGTATGGCTAGATCTCTGCAATCAACGAAGAAGATGGGGATAATGATTGCGACATTGACAACTGGGTGCGTCCGAGGGTCCCGGGTGAAGTCATCAACAATTGGTCTTCTGAAGAGATTATCCAAGTCACTCTTCTTGAAGAGTAATTTTCTTTATTCATTTGTACATATCCAAGTCTTACGTTCCGCCCAGGGCGTAATGACTCATTGTAGGGCTCATATATGTGAATACCTGCATTTTTTACCATAAATAAAGGACGTTTTTTTGCATTCAAATGTTTTGTTCACTGTCTTTCTATTTTTGCAGTTTTTCAAAAAAATCAAAAACAAAAATATTTGGAAATGTTTTGTCTAGTTTTCACTTCTTGTTCACACTCATAAGCACATATCATCACTCATGCAGATGCACGTCACCGGATCCTATTGATAACAGTTCTGCTATGGCTCGTTTCTACTTTGAAAATCCAATCTTTCAAGCTGAAGAAGAGGGTGATGAAGACTGTGAACTCCCTGAAGAACTTGCCAGGTTGTTAAAACAGGAGGAAAGGGTCATTCAACCGCATCAAGAATCTGTTGAAGAGATTAATCTCGGCACCGAGGACATCAAGAGAGAAATCAAGATAGGGGCTGCTTTGGAAGATGATGTGAAGAAGGGGTTGGTTGAATTGCTGCAAGAGTATGTTGACATCTTCGCTTGGTCTTATCAGGACAGGCCAGGGCTTGACATAGACATTGTGGTACACCGTTTGCCTCTCAAAGAGGATTGTCCTCCGGTCAAGTAGAAGCTCAGAAGAACAAGACCAGAGATGGCTGTCAAGATAAAGGAAGAAGTGCAAAAACAGTTGGATGCAGGATTTCTAGCGGTTACAAATTATCCGCCATGGGTTGCAAATATCGTTCTAGTGCCTAAGAAAGATGGAAAGGTACGGATGTGTGTTGACTACCGGGATCTGAACAGAGCTAGTCCTAAAGATGATTTCCCATTACCTCACATTGACCTTTTGGTGGATAACACGGCTCAGATCTCGGTATTCTCCTTCATGGATGGCTTTTCTGGCTATAATCAAATTAAGATGGCACCAGAAGACATGGAGAAGACAATTTTCATAACCCCATGGGGCACCTTCTGCTACAAGGTGATGTCGTTTGGTCTAAAAAATGCAGGGGCAACATATCAACGAGCTATGGTAACTCTTTTCCATGATATGATTCATCATGAAATCGAGGTTTATGTTGATGATATGATTGCCAAATCTCAGACAGAAGAAGTACATTTGGTGAATCTGCAGAAACTGTTTGAGTGTTTGAGGAAATTCAAGTTGAGGCTTAATCCGAACAAGTGTACTTTCGGGGTGAGATCTGGAAAACAGTTGGGTTTAATTGTTAGTGAAAAAGGGATTGAGGTGGATCCTGACAAAGTAAAAGCGATACAGGAAATGCCTGAGCCAAGAATAGAAAGACAAGTCCGTGGTTTCTTAGGGAGGTTGAACTACATTGCAAGGTTCATCTCTCACCTAACAGCCACGTGTGAGCCAATATTCAAATTGTTGAGAAAAGATCAGGCTATCAGGTGGAATGATGATTGCGAAAGGGCTTTTGAAAAGATAAAAGAGTATTTGCATAATCCTCCAATCCTTATGCCTTCAGTCCCTAGGAGACCGCTGATTATGTATTTGACAGTACTTGACAATTCCATGGGTTGTGTTCTCGGTCAACACGACGAGACAGGTAGGAAAGAGCATGCCATCTACTACCTGAGTAAAAAATTCACAGATTACGAGTCGAGATACTCAATGCTTGAAAAGACATGTTGTGCACTTGCATGGGATGCTAAGCGATTGAGACAATACATGCTGACTCACACAACCTTACTGCTCTCCAAGATGGATCCACTCAAATATATATTTGAAAAGCCAGCTCTCACCAGAAGGGTTGCTCGTTGGCAAATGGTACTGACAGAGTACGACATCCAGTATACATCCCAGAAAGCCATCAAAGGGAGTATTCATTTTTTCATGTGTCTAACTTTTGCCTGGATCGCCCTTTCGGATTTTCAATCCACCGAGACGCTCATTTTTGCCTAAGTCGCCCTTTCGGGTTTTCAACTTAGCGAGCTATTCTGTTTTTAGTTTTAGGCGAAGTATTTCTTGACTGCATCTGAATTCACATGACGAGTGAAATCCTCCCCATCCATAGTTGTAAGTATCAAAGTACTGCCTGAAAAGGCTCTCTTAACAACATATGGACCTTCATAGTTTGGAGTCCACTTGCCCCTGGAATCGGGTGCAAAAGACAAGACTTTCCTGAGTACGAGGTCACCTTCTCGAAACACACAAGGCTTGACCTTCTTATCAAAGGCTTTCTTCATCCTTTGCTGATATAACTGACCATGACACATGGCAGTTAATCTCTTCTCTTCGATCAAATTCAGTTGGCCATAACGACTCTGAACCCATTCAGCCTCAGTCAACTTGGCTTCCATCAAGACTCTCATTGATGGGATCTCAACCTCCACGGGGAGCACAACCTCCATGCCATAAACAAGAGAGAAAGGGGTTGCCCCTGTTGAAGTGCAGACGGATGTACGATAACCATGCAAAGTAAACGACAGTGTCTCATGCCAGTCTTTATACGTAACAACCATCTTCTGGATAATCTTCTTAATGTTCTTGTTAGCAACTTCAACAACCCCATTCATCTTGGGTCTATAGGGAGAAGAATTATGATGTGCAATCTTGAACTCGCTACACAGCTCTTTCATCATCTTGTTGTTCAAGTTAGATCCATTATCAGTAATGATCTTGTCTAGCACACCATAACGGCATATGAGTTGATTCTTGATAAACTTCACAACCATATGTCTGGTCACGTTCGCATATGATACCACTTCAACCCATTTGGTGAAGTAATCAATTGCTACAAGAATAAAACGGTGACCGTTCGATGCCTTTGGCTTTATCATGTCAATTCCCCACATAGAGAAAGGCCATGGTGAGGAAATAGAATTTAGAAGTGTCGGGGGAATATGAATCTTGTCCGTATTAATCTGACACTTGTGGCATTTCTTCACGTATTTATAGCAGTCAGACTCCATTGTCAGCCAATAGTAGCCTGCTCTCAACATCTTCTTTGCCATGGCATGTCCATTGGAATGAGTACCAAATGAACCCTCATGGATTTCAGTCATCAACAGGTCTGCTTCGTGTCTATCCACACATCTGAGCAGAACCATGTCAAAATTTCTCTTATAAAGTACATCACCATTGAGGTAGAAACTGCCAGATAACCTCCTCAAAGTCTTCTTATCTTTAACAGATGCCCCAGGCGGGTAAATCTGACTCTGAAGAAAACATTTGATGTCAAAATACCATGGCTTATCATCTTTCACTTCTTCAACTGCAAATACATGAGTTGGTCTATCCAAGCATATCACAATGATATTGGGGACTTCATTCCAGAATTTCACCATAATCATCGAAGCAAGCGTAGCAAACGCATCTGCCATCCGATTCTCATCTCGAGGAATATGATGGAAGTCAACCTTAGTAAAGAAAGTTGAAATCCTCCTCGCATAATCTCTATATGGGATGAGGCCAGGCCGATTCATCTCCCATTCACCCTTAATTTGATTCACAACAAGGGTCGAATCACCATAAACATCAAGATGTTTGATCCTAAGATCAATACAGTCTTCCAACCCCATAATACAGGCCTCATATTCTGCCATATTATTCGTGCATTTGAAAGTTAGCCTTGCTGTAAAAGGAAAATGTGTGCCCTGAGGAGTAATAATCACTACCCCAATACCATTTCCATATTGATTAACAGCGCCATCGAATACCATACCCCATCGGGAGCCAGGCTCTGGACCTTCATCGAGCATAGGCTCATCGCAATCTTTCACTTTCAAATACATAATCTCCTCATATGGAAAGTCGTACTGAAGAGATTGATAATCCTCAATTGGTTGATGTGCCAAATGGTCCTCCAAGATACTACCTTTAATAGCTTTCTGAGCTCGATACTCAATGTCATACACAGATAACAACATCTGCCAACGGGCAATCCTCCCAGTTAAAGCAGGCTTCTCAAAGATGTACTTGATTGGATCCATTTTGGATATCAACCAAGTCGTATGATTCAACATATACTGGCGTAAGCGCTTAGCAGCCTAGTGTCGCAACCTGAAAAATACAGTGTGCGAAAAAACAACCGGCGAAAGAGAATGACAGAAGAGTCGCCATCGTGCGTTATTCATCCCAAAGGAGGGAAAGGAAACGCTCGAAGTAAACCTGAAAAAAGGAAAGGACAAGACGGGGTCTCGCAACCAAATCTTGGGTTCGGGAGTCGGTTATGCGAAGGGAAGGTATTAGCACCCCTACGCATCCATAGTACTCTACGGGATCCACTTTTGTAGTTTTTTTGTCTAAAGGGTGTGAGTTTATCTAATGTACTATTTACTAAAAGGTTAAGAGAAATGACTCGCGTAGATGTCGCATCCACTGCATACGTATCTCATATGAATATGAGAATCAGAGTCTTCGTAACTCGACTGACCTATGGGTTGGGGGATGTGTGCTCGCTAAGACATCGCGTCTTATGCCTACGTATCTCATCTGGAATGAGAATCAGAGCAAGCCGTAGTTCGGCTAACTACGGGGTCATGGAATGGGTTTTGGATGAACGACGTTACTACGCAATCTACCGGATGCTCGACCTTTGGAGACTTACTCACCTGTAGTAGAAGGAGTAAACGTGTGTTATGGGTTTTAGGGTTTGTGATGCGCGAGGGCAAACGGGCAGTCCTTGACGAAGGAACCGCGTTACATGTGGGGATACAAAACACAAAACAAGTATCTCAAAGTAAAATGCCACCAAGAGGCTCAAACATTGCCTCCTATCGAGGTCTTCCAGCTAAGAAAGCGATAAAGTACGAGAAAGGGAAAAAATTACCACACGGATAAAGATCCGAAGCTATAGCAGTTAAAGGAGCAAGAAACCCTGAAATCTCTCCAGCTGGACCGTCAAAGGAAATCAGTCAGCACGGATAATCAGAATAAAACTCCAGGGGGTATCCCACAAATAAAGTGGGAAACCACGCGAGTGTCTCTGCAAAAGCCATGTGAGCCCTCACAAAACTCGATAAAGGGTTAGAGCAGTAGGATGAAATCAAGAGAAAACAATGCCATGGAAACACAAGACAGGTTAGAATAAAGAGAACAAGAAAAAAACGAATACTGTCACGTTCGCGACTACTTCGCCTAGCGAAGGCTTAGCGAAGCTTCGCTACAGGCTCGCCTAGCGAAGCGGCTAGCGAGGGCCTTCGGGTTTTGGATTTTTCGTTGATACCTGCACGATGTTACGGACTCCAAACCCTATGGAATTCATCTCAGAAACGAAATTATTAAAACATTCGATGCATTGTTCATATATTTATACACAAACATAAACCCGTGGGCAACACCTGATGTTACCTCATACATTCATAATATTCAAATTCAAGGCGTAAAGTAGTAGGAACAAAGGCATACCTGATGAGAGAGATCGATCGAACGGCGCGGCTGGATTTGTAAAGCTCTGTTAGGTTTGCGTGAGGCAGAGGCAAAAGAGCGTGTGAATCGGAGTGAACTCCTCAGAGCTGCCTGAAGGTTGCTGCAGAGTAATTCCTAGGTCTCCTTCTCTCAAGATCTTTCTCCCGTGGTTCTCCCAGGGTAACTCCAAGTGTCTTTTCCTCTACTGAAACTTCAGTATTTATAGACTGATTTCGTGGGTAATGGGCTTGGGATGAGGTCAGCTGAGGCCCAAAGCTTTATGATATTTTCTGAAATGCGCGCCCTTCGCCTGGCGAAGGATCTGCTCGCCTAGCGAGCATGACAGTGTTCTTCGTTAGGCGAAGCATCTGCTCGCCTAGCGAGCATGACAGCTCATCAACCGATTCTTGCTTCTTCAAGTCTGGCAATTTGCACGGTGAATAGGCCCCAATTGGACCTGTTGGTAGTACCTCAAGTCTATTCCTTGCGTTGACTGACCGTCTAAGTAGAACCCACAAAGTGTCCTGGATGATGTTCGAGCTTCTTGGAGCTAATTCTGATTGACGCGATGCAATATGGCATGAAATGCTAAATGACCTAAAAAGTGAATGCATGAATGAGGAGGGCAAATTTTGGGGTGTTACAGCTGCCCCTATTCAATCAACTGGGGACCCGAAAAGAAGATAGCGGTGGCTTTCGCACTTTCGAGGTATCAAGGGATTGAATACAATAAAAGCCCAAAAATTTGCACTGAAGTGAAGTGAAGTAACAATTCCTTGAAAGAAGAATCCGGCTGGTACGGTGAGAGTCAGTCCGAATACCGAAAAAGAATGCTAACCTGGATACCAAAATAAATGGTAACACAGAAATAACCATGGCCTGAATGCCGCTCATCAGTCTGAATACTGGAGATGACTTCGATCTGAACATCGGGAAAACTGGCCTGAATGCCACTTCGGTCTGAATACCTGAACATTGGCCTGAATGCTACTTCGGTCTGGATACCGGGAAAACTGGCCTGAATGCCATAAGTTGCGTTGACCTGATCGTCGGAAACTTCTTCGATCTGAATATCGGAAAACTGGCCTGAACGCCACTTCGGTCTGGATACCGGAACATTGGCCTGAATGCCACTTCGGTCTGGATACCGGGAAAACTGGCCTGAATGCCATAAGTTGCGTTGACCTGATCATCGGAAACTTCTTCGATCTGAATATCGAAAAACTGGCCTAAACGCCACAAGTTGCATCGACCTGATCGTCGGAAACTTCTTCGATCTGAACATCGGACAACTGGCCTGAACGCCGCTTCAGTCTGGATACCGGAACAATCATGCCTGTCAGTATCGGCAGAGATAGAGAATGATGATAGAGGCGGCGCATGGGCCAATGACACTTGCTGGGGATAACAAAGGTAAGTCATGAACAATCTTCAGTCTGAGTATTGGAAACAACTTCTAGCTTATCACTTGGGATACCGAGAATGTTTTATGCTTACAATGCGTATGTTTGAATTTTTCAATGGCGTAATGCTCCATGAAAATGGAAATGCTACGCGATTTGGAAGGATGCAATGCAATATGATTCTACATGCAGGGATGCAAAATACTGGGTAGAATGCCAAGCCGAGGCAAGGGAATCTGCTGGGGAAATGATTACCATCCTCTGGGCTCTGGCCAGGCTGCTGGAGATACACACCATAATGAACTCTGTGGGGAGATGACTAGCCATGCGGTGCTCTGGCCATACCGAGACTCTGATCGGGGAAAGAATGGCATTGGAAGCCTGCTGCTGAGGAAAGCTACAATGATTCTGGCAACCACGATTTGCGAGAGATGACTCAGCAGGGGGAGCAAACACTGTTACGGTACCGAGGTTCTGCTTCAAGGAAAGAAACCATGGATCTGGCATTGGGATTATCGATCTGGCATCGAACTCTAAGGAGCAGCCACTTCTGCTGGGAAGATACAGTCTGGCACTGTAAACTCTGCTGGGGAGTGTATGTCCTGAAACAACCGCTTGAGGAAGTACAATGGTGAGAACCTGCTGGGGATTGAGGAATCCAACGCTCTGATCAGCTCTGCAGGGATAAGACACTGAATTTGTCTGTTGGTGACTTCACTGGGGAAGATATTCACGATCTTCCGCAGGGGATTTTAAGGAAATGCCCCAAGGGTATCTGTTCTGAATAGACGATCCAAAGCACTTAAAATTTACAGCAATTTTAAATGTTTATTAAGCATGTACCTGTAAAGCCCTTATGTGTCATGATGCAATGTTTATCAAAAATTCGGACGTCATTTTTACAAACAAAACAGTAAAATGAAAATGAAAACAGAGATATACTGAATAACATGATTTTATTGATTGAATGGCCTCTGAATAGGCATTTACATTAGGAAGCAATCCCTGGAAAAAGGTAATCGCACAAAAGATAAAAACAGAAATTAATCTAATGGCAATATGAAATGGATTTCTATTGGGTTCCAATTCTGCTATGACTTGCCCGTCTTCAAGATCCTCCAGATGATCAGCCTTCTGAGAAGGTGATTGGACTATTTCCTACCTTTCGAAAATTTCCAGTCATTGGCACGAGATGAGATTCAGAACTACTCAGCATGCAGTCATTCGCTTAATCCCTAACTTTTGCCTGGATCGCCCTTTTCGGGTTTTCAATCCACCGGGATACCCATTTTTGCCTAAGTTGCCTTTTCAGGTTTTCAACTTACCGGGTGTACAATCTTTTTTTATTTTTTGTCCCTAATTTTTGCCCGAACCTTTTCATTTTCTTGGTTCGCCGGGACGCCCATTTTTGCCTGGACTACTCTTTTTTACTGTCCAGCGGGTCTACTTTATGCGAAGTATTTTTTAACTGCGTCTGAGTTCATAGGGGAAGTGAAGTTTTCACCATCCATAGTTGCAAGCATTAAGGCCCCACCATCAAAAACCTTGGTGACAATATACGGTCCATCATAGTTAGGAGTCCACTTGCCCCTGTGATCTGTCTGAGGAGGAAGGATCCTTTTCAAAACTAGATCTCCAACTTGGAAATAACGAGGACGCACTTTCTGATCAAAGGCTCTCTTCATCCGACTCTGATACAACTGCCCACGACAAATGGCTGCCATTCGCTTCTCTTCGATAAGACTCAACTCATTGAACCTTGTCCGAATCCATTCAGCTTCGTCTAGCTTGACATCCAACAAGACTCTTAGAGAAGGAATCTCCACTTCAACAGGTAGGACTGCTTCCATACCATACACAAGGGAGTAAGGGGTTGCCCCGGTCGATGTACGTACTGAAGTGCGGTACCCATGCAAGGCGAAATGTAGCATCTCATGCCAATCTCTGTACGTGACGACCATCTTCTGCACAATCTTCTTTATGTTCTTATTTGCCGCCTCAACAGCGCCGTTCATCTTAGGGCGGTAAGGGGAAGAATTGTGATGCTGAATGTTGAAGTTCTGACACAACTCCTTCATCATTTTGTTGTTGAGATTAGAACCATTGTCAGTAATGATTCTTTCGGGAATCCCATAGCGACAAATGATTTCTTTCTTGATGAAACGGGCAACCACGTGTCTGGTGACATTCGCGAACGATGCTGCCTCGACCCACTTGGTGAAATAGTCGATGGCAACAAGGATGAAGCGATGCCCATTGGAAGCAGTCGGCTCAATCTTTCCAATCATGTCAATGCCCCACATGGAAAACGGCCACGGCGAAGACATCATATTCAGAGGATTCGGCGGTACATGCACCTTATCAGCATAAATCTGGCATTTATGACACTTCCGAGCATACTTGAAACAATCTGATTCCATGGTCATCCAATAATAACCCGCTCTCAACAATTTCTTAGCCATTGTATGTCCGCCGGCATGAGTACCGAAGGAACCTTCATGAACTTCCTGCATTAACATGTCCGCCTCGTGTCTGTCCACGTATCTGAGCAAAACCATGTCGAAGTTCCTCTTATACAGCACATCGTCTTTGTTCAAGAAGAAACTACCTGCCAATCTTCTCAAAGTCTTTCTGTCATTGTTGGATGCCCCTGCAGGGTACTCTTGATTCTTCAGAAAGCACTTGATATCGTGATACCAGGGCTTGTCATCGACTACCAGTTCAGCAGCAAACACATACGCGGCCCTGTCAAGGCGCATCACATCGATCTTGGGAGCATGGTTCCAACGAATTACCTTGATCATGGAGGATAGAGTAGCAAGTGCGTCTGCCATCTGGTTCTCATCACGAGGTATATGATACAATTTTACTGTTGTGAAGAAAGTCAACAGTCTTCTCGTGTAGTCTCTGTAGGGGACCAGAGTGGGCTGGAGAGTATTCCAATCACCATTTACTTGATTGATCACCAGAGTTGAATCTACGAAGATGTCCAGAGTCTTGATTCTCAGATCAATGGCTTGCTCAATACCCAAAATACAGGCCTCGTACTCAGCTTCATTATTTGTGAACTCAAAAGTCAAACGAGCGGTGAAAGGCATGTGGGCACCTTTCGGAGTTGTAATGACAGCACCAATTCCACTTCCTCTAGCATTGACAGCCCCATCAAACAACAAAGTCCACTTTTCATTTGGATCAGGTCCCTCCTCAACAACTGGCTCTTCACAGTCTTTCATCTTGAGAAACA
The DNA here is from genome assembly GCF_024323335.1 of Lathyrus oleraceus. NCBI lineage: Eukaryota > Viridiplantae > Streptophyta > Magnoliopsida > Fabales > Fabaceae > Lathyrus > Lathyrus oleraceus. The sequence continues at coordinate 416,491,608 of NC_066580.1, read as the reverse complement.
TGATGTCTTCATCTGGAAAATCAAACTTCATCGGCTCATAATCATCAATCGGCTTTCTGGGATGTATACTGGATATCATACTCTGTTAAAATCATCTGCCAACGGGCAACACGTCCGGTGAGAGCCGGCTTCTCAAAGATGTACTTCACTGGATCCATCTTAGAAATCAACAAGGTAGTATGGTTCAACATATACTGCCTCAGTCGGCGAGCAACCCAGGCCAAAGCACAACAAGTTTTCTCAAGCTGCGAATATTTTACTTCACAATCGGTAAACTTTTTGCTAAGGTAGTATATGGCATGCTCTTTTCGACCAGACTCGTCATGCTGTCCCAATACACACCCCATCGAGTTCTCAGTCACTGATAGGTACATTATCAGAGGTCTCCCAGGAACTGGAGGTATAAGGATCAGAGGTTTCTGTAGATACTCTTTTATCTTCTCGAAAGCCCTTTGACAATCTTCATTCCACCTGATAGCCTGATCTTTCCTCAGCAATTTGAAAATTGGCTCACACGTGGTTGTTAGGTGAGAGATGAACCTTGCAATGTAGTTCAACCTCCCTAAGAAACTACGGACTTGCTTCTCTGTTCTTGGCTCTGGCATTTCCTGTATCGCTTTTACTTTGTCGGGATCCACCTCAATCCCTTTTCCACTAACAATAAAACCCAACAATTTTCCCGATCTCACCCCGAAAGTGCACTTGTTCGGATTAAGTCTCAGTTTGAATTTCCTCAAACGCTCAAACAGTTTCTGCAAATTCACCAAATGTTCTTCTTCTGTCTGAGATTTGGCAATCATATCATCAACATAAACCTCGATTTCATGATGAATCATATCATGGAACAGAGTCACCATAGCTCGTTGATATGTTGCTCCGGCATTTTTCAGACCAAACGGCATCACCTTGTAGCAGAAGGTGCCCCATGGGGTTATAAAAGTTGTCTTTTCCATGTCCTCTGATGCCATCTTGATTTGGTTATAGCCAGAAAAGCCATCCATGAAGGAGAATACCGAGAACTGAGCTGTATTATCCACCAAAACATCGATGTGAGGTAATGGGAAATCATCTTTAGGGCTAGCTCTGTTCAGATCCCGGTAGTCGACACACATCCGTACCTTTCCATCCTTCTTAGGTACTGGGACGATGTTTGCAACCCATGGCGGATAATTGGTGACTGCTAGAAACCCTGCATCCAACTGCTTTTGCACTTCTTCCTTTATCTTGACAGCCATCTCTGGTCTTGTTCTTCTGAGCTTCTGCTTGATCGGAGGACAACCTTCTTTGAGAGGCAAGCGGTGTACCACGATGTCTGTGTCCAGCCCAGGCATGTCCTGATAAGACCAGACGAAGATGTCAACGTATTCTTGCAGCAATTCAATCAGCCCTTTCTTCACATCATCTCCCAAAACAGCCCCTATCTTGATTTCTCTCTTGGCGTCTTTGGTGCCGAGATTAATCACTTCAACAGACTCTCGATGCGGTTGAATAACCCTTTCCTCTTGTTTTAATAACCTGGTAAGCTCTTCAGGGAGTTCACAATCTTCATCATCCTCTTCTTCAGCTTGAAAGATTGGATTTTCAAAGTCGAAGCGAGCCATAGCAGAACCGTTATCAATAGGATCCGGTGATGTGTATCTGCATGAGTGATGGTATGTGCTTATGAGTGTGAACAAGAAGTGAAAACTAAACAAAACATTGCCATTTTTTTTTATTTTGAAAAACTGCAAAAATAGAAAGACAGGGAACGAAATATTTGAATGCAAAAATACGTCCTTTATTTATGATAAAATGCAAGTGTCACATAGACGGGCCCTACAATGAGTCATTACGCCCTGGGCGGAACGTAAGACTTGGATATGCATGAATAAACAAAGAAAATTACTCTTCAAGAAGAGTGACTTGGATAATCTCCTCAGAAGACCAATTATTGATGACTTCACCCGGGATCCTCGGACGCACCCAGTTGTCAATGTCACACTCACTATCCCCATCTTCTTCGTCGACTGCAGAGACTTGACCATACTGAATGATGCCAGCACTGGAGAAAGTGATCGGCCCCTGAAGTGTTGTAGAAGTCAAAACTGGCTGATACCCAATCCCGAACTTATCTTCTTTCACTGGTAATTCCAGCAGACGCCCCCAACCGGGAGCAACACCTGAATCCACCACGGCCCGTGCCTGCTTAAAGGATAAGATAGAGGTACCCGCTTTAACCTCTTCCACCGGAGCTGCATCCTTGATTTGAACTGATTCAAAAGCCTGACACAGAGTCTCATGAATTTCACCTTCTACTTCTACATACTTGAACGTAGACAGGTTACTGACCAGGATGTCTTCCTCACCACAGACGGTGATAATTCGTCCGTTGACCGGAAACTTAATCTTCTGGTGTAGAGTTGAAGAGACTGCCCCAGCATTATGGACTGATATCCATCACGTAGAAGACAGTGTTGAAGGTTTGTGATCCAATCAGAATTGGCAATTCTACCTCTCCAAACACCGATCTCTTAGAACCATCGAAGGCTCTCACAATAAGATCTGAAGGTTTCAAGACCAAACCCTCTACTTCTAACTTTGACAGGGCTCTCTTGGGTAGCACATTGAGAGAGGAGCCTGTATCCACCAGAACATGCGATAGCACGGTGTCTCTGCATTCCATCGAGATGTGCAGAGCCTTGTTATGATTGCGTCCGGCTGGTGTTAAGTCAGAATCAGTAAAACCTAACCCGTTGCTTGTATGCACATTGGCAACGATCCCTTCTAGTTGGTTTAGCGAGATCTCTTGAGGTACATAAGCAGCATTAAGAACCTTCAGAAGTGCCTCCCTGTGTGCCTCCGAACATAATAGGAGTGAGAGAATGGATATCTTGGACGAAGTCTGAATCAACTGATCGACTACCTTGTAATCGCTTTTCTTTATGATTCTCAGAAGCTCGTCCACATCCTTTGCAAAAGTGGGCTCAGAACCTCCCTGGGGTGCAGAGGTACCCCCATTCACGGCTTGCTTGCCCTTGGCTTTCGCCACAGCATCAGCATTATCAGCTTGGGTAACCGGTGGTGAGAACAGTCTACCACTCCTGGTGAATCGCCCGATTCCTCCCACATTATCCACTGTGGGACCGTCAAGTTCAGGCTTCTGACCCTCTTCTACTTGCAGTGGCCGTTCCACCCTATGATCGTGCGTATACACGCTTCCCCCATAATGCCACGGAATGGCCCTTTCACTAGTGAAAGGTAAAGGACCAGGGGTTGTGATGGTCATAGTAGATCATCGCACTGGTGGCACGGGTTGCGCTTCTGGCGCACTGATCTGATTAGTTGGGTAGAAAATAGTGATAGTAGCAATATCACAGTCGTACTCAGAAATCTCATTCATTGAAATGCAAGCATCCGAGACATCGGAATTAAGTTCAATTACATCATTATGGATTACAGAAACAGTAGGAACAACATCTGCGAATTCATCAGCAGCATCTTCAAACCCTTCTTTCTCAACCCCTTCCACAGACTCTTGGACAGACAAATCCTCAACCTGGAGGATACCTTTGTCGAGCAAGGTCTGGATACCTTGCTGTAGCTTCAAACAACCTCCGCCCTGAGTAGCACAATCCAAACAACCCTTCCCACAACCGGGGAAAACGTCGGCCTTCAGCAAGCATCCTTTGATATCCAACAATGGAGTCTTCAACTTCAACACATCCTTAATGGACTTGGCTTCTCCCTCTACCAAATTAACGTTCGCACCACCATGCTGGGGCATGGGATTATTGACGACATTCGGAGCTGGTGCAAGGTCGATGGCCTTTGAATCTATGAGGTCCTGAACTACGTGCTTAAAAGCTTTGCAGTTCTCAATATTGTGGCCAGGTGCCCCAGAGTGGAAGCTACACCTAGCGTTGGCGTCGTAACCCACCGGAAGTCTACCAACAGGAGGAGCCAGAGTGCGTAATTGCATAAGTTGTAGTTGTTGAAGACTAGAAAGCAACTGGGCGTACGACATTGGAAGGGTGTCGAAACGCCGGTCCATCATCCTTTGCCTCTGTTGATAAGCGGGTCTGTTACCCGGTTGTTGCTGCTGTTGATACTGAGCTGGTTGACGTTGTGATTGTTGTTGTTGTAGTGGTGCTGCAGCTGGAATGGTCACAGCCGCAACATACGGTTGCTGATGATAATTCTGAAAGTTATTCCTCCGGTTATCCCTGTTCTGATAAGAAGATATGGCATTTGCATCCCCTTCTCTCCTCTTCTGTCCCTGAATGAACGGCTTCTTCACCCCTAATGAGGATCCACCTCCACTCTGGATCTTGTATGTCTTTAGGTAATTCTCCACCCTTTCTCCAGTGGAGACCACATCAGTAAAGTTGGATGCATTGCACCCCACCAGACGCTCCAAGTAAGGTCCGGGCAGAGTATTCATGAACATGTTGGCCATTTCCTTTTCCAACATAGGAGGCTGAACACGGGAAGCTGTATCCCTCCAGCGTTGAGCGTATTCCCTGAAGCACTCATTGCTCTTAAGAGACAGATTCTGAAGTTGAGTTCTGTCCGGAGCCATGTCTGCATTATACTGATACTGCTTCACGAAAGCCTCCGCCAAATCCCTCCAGCAACGGATGTGGGCTCTGTCCAGCCTCATATACCATTCCAAGGATGCCCCAACTAGGCTATCCTGGAAGAAGTACATAAGTAGCTTCTCGTCATCAGAGTATGCAACCATTTTACGGAAATAGGCTTGCACGTGAGTTTTGGGGCAAGAGCTGCCATTGTATTTGTCGAATATCGGGACCTTGAATTTCGGTGGCACCCTCACACCTGGGACCAGCCCCAAGTCAGCAACATCTACTCCCAGAGGATTCTGTCCTTCCACTGCCTTCAACCTTTCTTCCAATCTCCTAAACATGGGGTCCATGCCAAAGTCTTCCTGAAGTAAGGGGAACTGATCATCCTGACCATCCTGAATGGGTTGTTGACCGGAGGTGACATGTAGGATTGGGATAGGCCCCGATCCATTGGGTCCATTAGCCTCTCCAGCTGGAGGATCAGCCAACGTCTCCGGTTGAGTAATAGGGGGATCCCTCTGCACCAATAATCTAAGCTCCTGCTGTCCTTGAGCCACCCCTTGAACCAAATCCATGAATTGATTCATGCGAATCTTCATCTCGGCGAGCTCTGCCTGTAGGCTTTCCATTACTCTCTGTTGGTTCCTCCGGGTACCGTATCGGTGAATGCCTGAGTCAGCTATCCTGCTAGTGGGACACCAAACAAACTGAGAACACTGTGGCGGTACCTGTTATGCAAGACATGCGGATGACTATGCAAATGCAATGACATGTTTATCAATTCCAAAAGTATTATACCCCCTTGATTCCAGTCTCACATTTGATAAACAGTGTGAAAAGAAAACCCCGACTAGAATCAAGAAGAAGATTTAAACCCCCTTGAAAAGGATAAACATGTGTTAAATGATATGAATGCAAATGATGTGATGATGTGAATGCAATGCAGTGGCATGTCAATCAGGATTGCTGTATCTGCTTGAACATCTGTCAGGTTGCACTGTCTGGAGAGAAATCAAGAGCACACCAAACAAAGGTCATGGGATGGATCATGTTATCCTTAATATCAACCACCCATTTCGGCGGATTATGGTTTACACCTTATCAACACCCGAGTTTCATTGATATTAAGGATACCTGATCGGATCAACCATGAATCAAGGGTTTGTCGCAAGTCGCGAGCATGGAGTTTAGGTTAAGAACCACCCAAAAGGAGTGTACTAAGGTTTAAACCTGCCAAACATGTTCTACAAAAGGTTCCCATAGTCATAATCCCATCTTTCAGATATTATCAGAGGAACGACTACTCGTATTCCAACAATATTCTCAAGAGAGACTCTTATGAGTGTAGTATCGCGTAACAATCGTATCAAATCTTACACTTGAACGACTTTCGCACTACGTCCTACGAATAGGCCAAGATGGGTTTGGTAAACTAAGGTCCTTGGCTTCTTAGGTCTATATTGGAACAAGTAATGTCTAACCACAACTTACTTATGTGACATTATTGATCTCAACATGACTTCCACCAAGTGAATGGGCTTGCAAGTCAACTCGCTAAGGAATAACTCCACACAAGTTGACAGGACTATGCCATTCTCCTATCTTAAGTGCACTCGAGTTCGGGTATAGAACTCATCTCACAAAGATCACCAAGCAGCCATAGCCGGCCAACAGATACAACAATGATATGTACACAATGCAATAAGGTAAAGCAGGTAAATAAATAACTGTACAAAAGCATGAACACCCAATAAACAAACAAACTACAAAAGCTAGGAGGGACTCGCTTAGGGAAGATGGACCAGCAAGAGGTCAACTTCTTAAAGTTCCCAGCAGAGTCGCCAGCTGTCGCAACCGGAAAAATACAGTGTGCGAAAAAACAACCGGCGAAAGAGAATGACAGAAGAGTCGCCATCGTGCGTTATTCATCCCAAAGGAGGGAAAGGAAACGCTCGAAGTAAACCTGAAAAAAGGAAAGGACAAGACGGGGTCTCGCAACCAAATCTTGGGTTCGGGAGTCGGTTATGCGAAGGGAAGGTATTAGCACCCCTACGCATCCATAGTACTCTACGGGATCCACTTTTGTAGTTTTTTTTGTCTAAAGGGTGTGAGTTTATCTAATGTACTATTTACTAAAAGGTTAAGAGAAATGACTCGCGTGGATGTCGCATCCACTGCATACGTATCTCATCTGAATATGAGAATCAGAGTCTTCGTAGCTCGGCTGACCTATGGGTTGGGGGATGTATGCTCGCTAAGACATCGCGTCTTATGCCTACGTATCTCATCTGGAATGAGAATCAGAGCAAGCCGTAGTTCGGCTAACTACGGGGTCATGGAATGGGTTTTGGATGAATGACGTTACTACGCAATCTACCGGATGCTCGACCTTTGGAGACTTACTCACCTGTAGTAGAAGGAGTAAACGTGTGTTATGGGTTTTAGGGTTTGTGATGCGCGAGGGCAAACGGGCAGTCCTTGACGAAGGAACCGCGTTACATGTGGGGATACAAAACACAAAACAAGTATCTCAAAGTAAAATGCCACCAAGAGGCTCAAACATTGCCTCCTATCGAGGTCTTCCAGCTAAGAAAGCGATAAAGTACGAGAAAGGGGAAAAATTACCACACGGATAAAGATCCGAAGCTATAGCAGTTAAAGGAGCAAGAAACCCTGAAATCTCTCCAGCTGGACCGTCAAAGGAAATCAGTCAGCACGAATAATCAGAATAAAACTCCAGGGGGTATCCCACAAATAAAGTGGGAAACCACGCGAGTGTCTCTGCAAAAGCCATGTGAGCCCTCACAAAACTCGACAAAGGGTTAGAGCAGCAGGATGAAATCAAGAGAAAACAATGCCATGGAAACACAAGACAGGTTAGAATAAAGAGAACAAAAAAAAATGAATACTGTCACCTTCGCGACTGCTTCGCCTAGCGAAGGCTTAGCGAAGCTTCGCTACAGGCTCGCCTAGCGAAGCGGCTAGCGAGGGCCTGCGGGTTTTGGATTTTTCGTTGATACCTGCACGATGTTAAGGACTCCAAACCCTATGGAATTCATCTCAGAAACGAAATTATTAAAACATTCGATGCATTGTTCATATATTTATACACAAACATAAACCCGTGGGCAACACCTGATGTTACCTCACACATTCATAATATTCAAATTCAAGGCGTAAAGTAGTAGGAACAAAGGCATACCTGATGAGAGAGATCGATCGAACGGCGCGGCTGGATTTGTAAAGCTCTGTTAGGTTTGCGTGAGGCGGAGGCAAAAGAGCGTGTGAATCGGAGTGAACTCCTCAGAGCTGCCTGAAGGTTGCTGCAGAGTAATTCCTAGGTCTCCTTCTCTCAAGATCTTTCTCCCGTGGTTCTCCCAGGGTAACTCCAAGTGTCTTTTCCTCTACTGAAACTTCAGTATTTATAGACTGATTTCGTGGGTAATGGGCTTGGGATGAGGTCAGCTGAGGCCCAAAGCTTTATGATATTTTCTGAAATGCGCGCCCTTCGCCTGGCGAAGGATCTGCTCGCCTAGCGAGCATGACAGTGTTCTTCGCTAGGCAAAGCATCTGCTCGCCTAGCGAGCATGACAGCTCATCAGCCGATTCTTGCTTCTTCAAGTCTGGAAATTTGCACGGTGAATAGGCCCCAATTGGACCTGTTGGTAGTACCTCAAGTCTATTCCTTGCATTGACTGACCGTCTAAGTAGAACCCACAAAGTGTCCTGGATGATGTTCGAGCTTCTTGGAGCTAATTCTGATTGACGTGATGCAATATGGCATGAAATGCTAAATGACCTAAAAAGTGAATGCATGAATGAGGAGGGCAAATTTTGGGGTGTTACACCTAGGCCAAAGCACAACATGTCTTCTCAGGCATTGAGTATCGAGACTCACAATCAGTGAACTTCTTACTCAAGTAGTAAATATCATATTCCTTCTTCCCTAATTCATCTTGCTGACCCAATACACAACCCATAGAATCATCAAGCACAGTCAAGTACATAATCAAGGGTCTCCCTTCAACAGGCGGAGACAAAATCGGAGGCTCGGACAGATACTCTTTGATATTGTCAAAGGCTTTCTGGCAATCCTCGGTCCAATCATGACGCTGATCTTTCCAGAGGAGCTTGAATATAGGCGCACATATGGCAGTCATGTGGGATATAAATCTGGAAATATAATTCAAGCGGCCAAGGAAACCTCGGACTTGCTTCTCAGTTTTGGGCGCAGGCATCTCTTGTATTACTTTGACCTTGGCGGGATCAACTTCAATACCTCTTTCACTGACAATGAAGCCTAATAACTTGCCAAAACGGACCCCAAATGTACACTTGTTCAGATTCAGGTGGAGTTTGTACTTCCTCAAACGCTGAAAAAGCTTCAACAAGTTGACTGTTTCCAGATTCTCAAGATGCGGCTGAATGATCTTCTCCTCGTGCTCAAGCAGACGGGTAATCTCATCAGGAATCTCTTCAACATCATCTTCTTCGGCCTCAAATACAGGGGCCTCAAATTCGGGAGATGGCGTTGGATCATTATGTTCAATGGGTTTAATCAACCTGCATAATGATTTTGGGTATAAAAGAGATTTCAGAATTCAAGCAAAGCAAATCATTATGCAAATGAAAAGATTGATTTTATTCTCTTTTTAAGGTTTTTTGGTGATCACCAATTTCATGCAAAAATCAAAAAGAGAAAATAATTTTGGAAAAACAAACATTTAACATGTAATTATTGAATGAATATCATTGTATTAATGTGCCAACAATGTCATCACTTCTCCTTTTGGCATGGGAGGAGGGTTTTTAAACAAAAGTGTACACATTACGTGGACTTATGGATAACTGGTGGAACATCAACAGCGACCCAATTATTGCATATTCCTCCAGAGATGACAAAGTTGCCCAGATCTTCCTCTGCATCATCTTCCACTATGGCAGCAGCCTCTTGATCTTCATCAGTGTATATGAAACCTCCACTCTAGAACAGCCCACGCTCGTTGGAAATGCATGAAGAATACCCTACGCCATCCCAGGATTTATTATCTTCCAGCTTAATCATTTGCCCTAAACCAACAGTTGCACCATGCTCAATGGCCAACTTCACATCATTGTAGGAAGAAAATGAAGAAGGTCCTTTCCTTGAAGGCTCAACAATAGGCAAGGCTTGGAACGGAGTCCCAACCTCATCCTCAACATCTATATAGGAGAAGGAAGATATATGGCTTACCAAGAGAGCCTTCTCTCCCCCTATCACCACCAACTTCTTATTCTTAATGAATTTCAACTTCTGGTGTAGGGTGGATGTCATGGCGCCTGCCTCGTGAATCCATGGTATGCCAAGCAAGCAGCTATATGATGGATGGATATCCATGACCTGGAAAGTGATATGGAAATCACTAGGTCCAATCTTGATTGGGAGCTCAACTTCGCCAATCATAGTTTTCCTCGATCCATCAAAAGCCTTGACTACCACTCCACTCTGCCTCATGGGAGGCCCCTGGTAAGAAAGTTTGGCCAGAGTGGATTTTGGCAACACATTGAGCGATGACCCTGTATCTACCAACACATTAGACAATGCGTCATTCTTGCAATTCATAGAAATGTGTAGAGCCAAATTGTGGTCTTTTCCCTCCTCGAGAAGATCAGCATCAAAAAAGCTCAAATTGTTACAAGCAGTTATGTTTGCAACAATGCTATCAAACTGTTCAATTGTGACATCGTGATCCACGTATGCCACGTCCAACACCCTCTGCAAAGCTTCGCGGTGTGGCTCAGAATTCATCAACAAAGACAATATAGATATCTTTGATGGAGTTTGAAGCAGCTGATCAACAATGTTGTACTCACTCCTCTTGATGAGCCTCAGCATCTCATCACAATCCTCTTTCAAAATGCCATGCTGGCCAACAGGGACAGAAGTTTTAGTAGATTTATCAACAACAGGGTCAACGCCCTTCACAACAAGTGTCGGATTCGAAGAAGTCCCTACAGGACCGGAAGGATTAACAACAGTAGTTCTTCTCATATCATCTTGGGGTTTCGGCAGCGCCGAGAAAACACGACCACTGCGGGTCACACCACTGATATCTGATATACTCACAACAGAAGTGGAGGGCAACGACACCTCCTTCCGTTCTTCCAACGCAACTGCGTTATACCTGTAGGGAACGACTCTATCTAAAGAGTACGGGACAGGGCCTGCTGGCTTGATTATAAGAGATGGAGAAACCTTCTTCTTGATGCCATCATACTTGACAACAACAGGTTCTAGTATTCTGAATACAGGCAAAATTACATCAACTTCATCCTCGTTACAATTCTGAAGTACCTCAATCATTCCCTGATCCAGCATCTCTTGGATGTCCTTCCTAACTTGGCGGCATCCTCTCTCATTCACAGTGCAGACCTGGCACCTGTCGTGGTCATGCTCATAATGACTGTGTCCACATAACAGTCTGTGCATCTCGACCAAAGATTGCCTGATATGACTGACATACAGAACTTTATATTTTCCAGGGCAACCCTGGGCCATGTTCACAGCAACTTTCCCATGCTCGGGCAATGGGTTCTTCTTCACTTTAGGACCTACGTCCTCGAAAAACAAAATCCCACTTCTAACAAGGTCTTGAACCTTGGTCTTAAGAGGATAGCAATTCTCCACATCATGTCCGGGAGCACCGGAATGATATACACAATGTAGCTTAGGCTTGTACCACCACTGAGGGTTGGTAGGTACATCAGGTGGGTCACGTGGAGTATTCAGTTTTCTATCTATCAAAGACGGATAGAGTTCAGCATAGGTCATTGGAATTGGATCAAAAGTGACCCTCTTCCTATCGTAGCTGGTGCTAGTATTGTTGTTGTTTCGAGGCTGGTAGGCCTGCTGTTGTGGACGATGTTGTTGTTGATATTGTTGATGTTGTTGTTGTTGATGTTGATAATGTTGAGCTTCCCTGAAGGCAGGTGCTATATGAGCCACCTGGTGCTGGTTACTGGCAGGGCGAATAGTCTTCCTCTTCACAGAGGGTCTTCGTTTAATATGGGAAGACACATCATGTGCCTCCCCCTCCTTCTTCTTTGCAAAGCCCCCATATCACTTTGCAGAAGAGCCTTCATCTTTGGTCAGACGTCCTTCCCGGACTCCTTCCTCTAGCCTCATTCCCATGTTTACCATTTCGGTGAAGTCCGACGAAGCACTAGCTATCATCCTCTCATAATAAAATAAACTCAAGGTCTTCAAAAAGATCTTGGTCATTTCCTTCTCCTCGAGGGGTGGCACAATCTGTGCGGCCAATTCACGCGACCTCTAGGCATACTCCTTAAACGTCTCTTTTTCTTTCTGGGACATCGCCCTCAGTTGGTCCCTATCAGGAGCCATACCAATATTGTATTTGTATTGCTTGACGAAAGCTTCGCCAAGATCATTGAAGGAGCGGATGTTCGCGCTGTCCAGACCCATGTACCATCTGAGTGCAGCATCGGACAGGCTGTCCTAGAAATAGTGGATAAGGAGTTGATCATTCTCAATTTGCGTTGACATCTTGCGAGCGTACATCACAAGATGGTTGAGAGGGCAAGTATTTCCCTTATACTTCTCAAAGTCAGACACTTTGAACTTGATAGGGATTTTGACATTGGGCACAAGGCACAACTCAGCAGCAGATTTACCAAAGGGGTCTTTCCCTCTTAGAGTCTTCAGTTCCTTGCGCAGCTCAAGGAATTGGTCATTCATAGCGTCCATTTTCTCATAAACATCTGGGCCCTCAGACGGTTCAGAATGATAAATGGTGTCTTCGACTCTTGGTAACATGTGCACAACGACAGGTGGCACAACAAGGACCGGGCTAGATGCCGGCAGAGAAGCGAAGGTCGAAGCAATACCCTCAGGCACAAAGTTTGCGGGCATCCCCCAGGGAAACCCGGCTGGCATGGAAGGAGCGAAATGAGCGATGGCGGCGGGCACAGTAGAGGAAGCTACCTCTGAGATGACTGTCCTCGCGAAAGGAGTTGCAGGTGTTGGAGATGGCTGGCTTTGAGTAGCTAGCACTGACTCCATCATGGCAGTCAGTCTAGCTACTTCCTCCTTTAGTTCACGATTCTCTTGTTCAAGATGATCCATCAGCTTTGGTAGATTTGCCCTGGTGTTATTCCGGTGCGTCATCTTGTCTTCAAAATAAATGAAAAACACAAAGTTAGACCACTGATCAAGAAACCCTGAACAAAACCTGCTTATGCATATGATGCATGCAATGTTTGTGCATATGATTTATTTTATTATCAGAGGAACTTTATAGAGATCTATTTGCAAATATTGATCTTTTAGACATATAATGGAATATTCATATCAATAACATTTGAAAAAAAAAATTTACACCAAAGAAATACAGTCTTGGTAACCAAATACAATACAAGAGAAAAGGAAAATGAGCATCCTATGGAACCCTAGAAACAATCGTCCAAAGCTCTCGAGACCGGCAGATAAGCTGCACGAAGCCTCTTCACCTCCCTCTCATAGGCTGCCTCCATATATGCCTTCTCCTTGGCGAGTCGATCATACTTCCTCTTCCAAAACCTGGACGACTGAGGAAGAAGAGAAGTAACCACATCATCAGGCTCATCAATAACCTGATGCTCCAGAAATTCTATCGCAGCATCCTTATCTCTGAGTTGCTGAAGTAGTTCCTCTCACTCACGAACCCAAGCACACGAACGATCTTCATCTCTCAACTCCTCTACTCCTTGGTTAGGGAGGATTGAAGGCCCAACCATAACCATAGGTGTAGGTCTCGGATAATCATAAGGCATGCGGTACTCAAAAGCTCTCCTCCTCACCCAAGAAGTGTAGGGTTCCAAAGCAATACAATTCTTCAGACCAAGCTTTTTCCTTCCCTTCCTATGGATCTTGCGCCAAGCACGGGCCATTCTGCCCTTCAAGTTTTGGGGATCTTTACCCTCTTGAAAGAACACACCTTCCAACAAAATGTTGTTAGGTTTATTCTTTAAGGGGAACCCAAGCTGACGGCGAGCCAAAATAGGGTTGTAGTTAATTCCACCACATGTACCAAGAAGAGGCACATTGGAGAATTCACCACAAGAATCAATAATATGAACGCCATCATACACACGGTTGTACCAAAAGATATCATCATTAGTGAGAGACATAAGTCTCGTGGACCATGTAGCACCTCAAATTTGCACCCCCATTCATGCCTACATTTTCATTTTTAGGTCATTGACATCACATTAACAATACATTATCACTGCATAGTACATTGTATCTTATCAGTCAACTGTAACTGGCATCAAGGAGATTCATCTGTGCAAGAGACCAAGCATTTCATTCAGATGAAAAGCCACATGGTTGTTCTAGAGAGCTTATATGAGCCAAGGTTCATTTTGAAGCAATTTGATCAAGTGTTAGAGGCTCAAGGTCATCAGTACATGTCCAAGTCATCTGGAGCCCATAAAAGTCAACTGCAAGTCAACTGAGGGCTAGGAGGTGGAGAATTGGTTTTAGACACTTCATTCATATCCAAAAGAGGTTTATTCATCATGTCAAACATTTATCTAGAAGGATTTGAAGCCAGATTAAAAGTTTCTAAAAATGGAAAATGACCTGTAATTTGAAAGTTTCCAAAAATGGCAAGTTTTTGGACCAACTTCAACTCAACTTTCCAACATTAAAGAGACTTCAAATGAAATTTTGTCCAACACAAAAGTTGAAGATCTTTCTCTCTCATTTTCAAAAAGTCCAAGATCATGAATTTACGATGAATGGTTAAGGAGTTATGATCAAATCATTGTCAAGTGTGCTTGAAACTTCAAATTGCCATATCTTTTGAACCAAGACTCCAATTTGGGTGCCTCTTTTTGCATTGTGCTCCGCATGAAATATATTTTCCAAACCATTCATTACCTTGCATGGAAGAAGCTTACACCATCATGTGCTCACATATATGCATTTTGGAAGGAATTTGGATATTTTGAATTGTGTCAATCATGCAAGCCTAATTCTAAGCCCATACTGTTTATTTTGTGATTTTAAGTGGATTTGGGCTTCAGCATGGCACTGTTCACGTGCCCCTTGGCCATGCTAGGTGTACTTAGCAATTTTGCAACTCACCTTATATCTTGCTAATTACCATTAACCGTTGCTTAAAATTAATTTCAGTGTGATTAACAAGAGGTATAAAAGGTTAATTGCAACTGTTTGGCTCAGTACAGAGGATTCTAGATCTAGAATTTGAGTTTTCTTCCAAAATTTCTCTCACAAAAAACTTCAAAGTTCTCCACATAAAAACCATTTTTCTTGGTAGATTGTTGATCCTGGTGAAGTTTAGAGCAAGAATCAACAATTGCTTTGTCCAATTCGTGCCAGAATCATGTACACATCAAGCTTGAAGATGAACATGGAACATGGAGTTTGAGCTGAATTCAAGTGGAATTAAGCATCCATACATACACAAAGCTTCATATCAGAGTTGATAGAGTAGATCTGGACGTTACTAGAGCCCTGAACACACTATTTCCTCACATTGTTCTTCAAGAAGGTGAATGTAACACGGTGGGAGAACTGACTTTAGTTAAATGTTGCGGATAGCAAGAGTCGCCACCGACTTTTATTTTATCCAAAAGGAAAGGACATAAAAGAACAGGAAAGACCTTAAAAAGATTTTGAGTTCGGGGGGTAGGTTATACAAAGGGAAGGTATTAGCACCCTTTATATCCATGGTTATCCATGGGCTCTTAGTTACTTAGCTCACTTTGTTTGTTTGCAAGAGTGTAGTGTGTGATTAGAAAAATTTCTTTAAGTACTTTGTAATGACCCTCGTATGGGTGTATACAAAGCCTAGTTTAGAAATTGTGAGGTGTAAAAGTAATTTTGAAAAGTGTGAGCAAGTAACTATGAGATACCTACCCTAGATTAAGTCTTTCGTGTTCTCGTATATTCTTTCAATGGTAAGACTGTCCCTATTATTAAGGAATAGGTAGTCATTACCTTGGATGTGTTTAAGGGACGGGCGTAGGGTCATCGTATGGTCAATGAAGGCAACATAAGGGGTGTCTTTAGCAACTCGTAGGGACTATCATCATATTTACCGAAGGGACAAGATCATTATATCGTAGGCAACCTCGTAGGGACTTGATCTTTTAAGTTTATAG
Source organism: Lathyrus oleraceus (assembly GCF_024323335.1). NCBI lineage: Eukaryota > Viridiplantae > Streptophyta > Magnoliopsida > Fabales > Fabaceae > Lathyrus > Lathyrus oleraceus. The sequence continues at coordinate 416,475,877 of NC_066580.1, read as the reverse complement.
GGACTTGATGATTTTTCTGTTTGAAGGGACTTTGCTTAAGACACCCCTATTTTCGAGGGACTTGACCATTTAAAGAAGGCAACCAAGAGGAATACCCTAGGAAGTACAGATGGCGATCAAAGATCGACTTACGTGTGTGAGTGTTATTTTTCAGATATTTGTCTTGAATTTAATTTTCTAAGTTCAATTATTTACAGTTAGTTTTTTGCACTCCCTAAATTACTAACCACGCAATAAATATTTACAAAAATAAAAGCAAGAAAAATAAATTCCTAAACTATTACATGGCTATGGGACAGATACATAATAATCAGGCGAGAAAGAATAAATTTATAACCTATACATTTGTTCCTAATATTATAAATAAAACAAAATTAAAATAAGGAAAATAATGAAGCAAAAATAGAATAGATAAAAGCAAATAATAATAAAATAATAAATAAACAATGGTAATAAAGCAATAATAAAATAACAATAATAATAAAGTGATAATAAAAGGTTAGAATTTTAAAAGAAATTATTTTAAGTTAAACAAGTTAGATTTTTTTAGAAGTTATTAGAAAAATATGAGTTTAAAATAAATTAGTAATAATAAAAGAATTTAAAATATATTAATGTACAAATTATAAAATAAAAGAGTTATATGAAAAATATTAAGTTAGTTATTTACAAAATAAATAAAGATTATAGAAAATATCAAATTATTAGATTAATAGGTTTATTATTATTATTCAATTAGAAAAATGGTCAATTAGATTTTATTTACAAAATATATAAGGATTTATTATTATAAGTAAGTAATAAAAAAAGTTATTAAAATAGTTAGTATTTATTATTTATTTACAAAAAATATAAAGGTTATAGAAAAATATTAAATAATTAATTTAGTAGGTTTTCACGCCCTACATTACTAAACCACGCAGTTAATATAGGATCAATGGCAGGAATTTAAATGGCAGAAAAATAAATGGCAGAAAAATAAAATGGCAGAAAATAAAATCCTAATTATTACAACGCTTTGGTGCAGTTACATAATAAAGATGGCGAAAAGTAAAACTGAAAATATTACAAGTTAAAACTTAAAATATTACAAGGGCGAAGCAGTTATAGTGTATGAATAACATAAATATGAGCGAAAATAGGAAATAATAATAAGGTTTGTTAAGGTTTAAGAAAGGTTTATGGTTGAGAGGAAATAACACGGTTAAAGTTTTAGGTTTGAAATTTAGAGTTTGTGGCGAAATTGTTAGGGTTTAGGAAAAATCAGGGTAGTTAGTTATGAAAAAAAATATGCAGATCTAAAAATATGAATTAAAAAAAAAACAACGGCGTTGCTAGCGCAAAATTGCGATCATCGCAACTGGATCGGATAACACAAATGTCACGCCTCATACACGTATATGTGAAAACGGCGTATTGACACGATCCGATCCGAAAACATAATCAAATTATAACATAAAATAGAAATATATATATATTTAACACACTAGTTACATATTATAAATTATATATTATATGATCCATATGCATTTTTATTAACAACAAAATTATTATTATATTGTATTATATATTATGAGACATGTAAAACTTATATAAAAACAAACACATCAAATACATAATACAATGAACCAAATTATTATACATGTTATACTTATGGGCATAAAAAGCAAAACGGCGATATCCTGATATATTTAACCAAACCGCATGTATCTGGAATACATAACACAGTCACACATATGAACATGTATTTGAAACACAGTAACAAATATATCAACAAAATAGATAAAGTATATATCATATGTAAACTATTACCAAACTGTGTGTACGATAGTATAGATCAGCCACTCTCAGTTTCTCTTTTTTGTTCTGTCTTTTTGCCTCCCTCTATCAGTCATGCTAGTAAATATATATAGGAACAAATTAGGTTAATGATAATGGGCCTAAGTTTATTTTGAAACCCAATATTAAATTAAAAACTGAATAAAGTTAAATAATTAAAATAGTTAAAATTAAAATAAAAACTAATTAACCTATTTATTTATTCTAGACCCAATATAAAAATAAATAGACTCAAAAAAATAAAAGCCGGGCACCAAAATGCTCGAAAAAATAAAATGAACACGTCAAAATAATCAGCGCGAAATAAATGACTCGGAAAAATACAGCGTTTGGTCGGATTTTGAAATAAAAATTATGACCGTTTAAACCGCTCAGACTGATCAACATATGACCAAAAATAGTCGTAAAAATATTTTTAGCATGTCAAATTAAACCACGTGAACCGCAGATTAATGTTACCGACATTTGCAAACTTAAACTTGACATTTTTTCGTTGACTAATTTTAGGCACAGTTAAAAAGTTAATTTGACCAGTCTGTTTGTAAATTCCGAGAAATTATTCCGGCTAATATTAAGACAGAAAAAAATGTTATGCTATGAAGATGATGCAAATGAATGTGAAACAAAAAATTGGTTAGAGTTAAAAATAGAGGGCAAATTTTGGGGTGCAACAGTGAAATTTCGAATTTCACTATTCTCCATTCTTTTGCCATGGTTATGTAGATCTTCTCACCCTGAGTATTCTGGTACAAATTTCGTTGGAAATGGTGCAATATTGATTAAGTTATGTTGAGTTAAAGTTTGGATGTTAGATTTTATTTTCATCGATTTGCATGATTCTTTGAAGATTAGGCCAAAATATTAGTGGATTTGGAACCTACACATTGAGACGATTCGTTTGGTATGTGGTTTCGCAAAATCTGGAAAAAAAATATGTGTGTGGTACTGTTCACCACCGTCTCAAGGTAGGAGACGGTGGTTTCCTCCCTTGCCCGGCCGCGCCTGTACAGGCTTAGGGCTTGCTGGTTCGTGCGTGAAAGAACACTGTAGGAGCGCCCATAGAGTTTGCGTCCCTGGTTCGATTCCAGGTGGGAGCGCTCCAAAATTCATTTTAATTTCCCTGGCCAAGAAAAACGCCTGCGTTTCGCCCTCCCTCACTTCGAGTCCTGCTTCCAGCAATTGCCATTTCTTCATTTCTTTTCCTTATTTTTTATGTTTTGCAATTTTTATTTCATTTTATACATGATCTTCAAAAAATCATAAAAAATAGAATAATGATCCAAATAATTCCAGGTTTTTTCCTACATGATCCTATGAATGTCTAGAACTTTATGGTATTGATTTTGTGATTTTACCATGCCTGGAAATTAAATTGTGTTAGAGTGATTGAACATGTATGCTTTTGTGACCTTGCCTCATTCATCCTATCATAGAATGCTCATACATGATCCAAATGCCATGAAATTTTGCATGATGATTGTTAACATGATGATGGATTTGTGTGACTTTATTTGGCATTTTTTGATATTTCCTTCCCTGTTTTAGACACATGGACTTTAGGTGTGACAATGTGTGTCACACATTTGGATGTTGATCTTATTCATTTTTATTGCCTTGCCAAATGAGCTCTTCTGGTTCTAATTTTTTGCACCATGCTTGTGTTCAATGTGTTGAGCTTGTGTATAAAATTTCATGATCATTGAATGTGTTTCTGATTTAATGTGCATTTTCTCACTTGTATGCCCAATTGATGATCATGTTGTGTGTCTTTGCCATATTTTGTTCACCACATGACTTTGCTTGATGATTTTGGTTTGGTCCTTTTTAGGACTTGTTCTTACTTGATTAAATGTGATTCATGTTGAGTTTTAGCTCCTGTTTTGACTTTTTACCCCACCTTTGGCTCTAGCCTTTGAGCTAGTGGTTTGTTCTCATCCTTTGGACTTTGTGTTTCAGGTTTCAAGCAATTAGCCACATTGGTTGATATGATCTCATCACTTGAGATACAAGTTATTTTGGTTGACTAACCTTGCTGTTTTGTAGGTCTTGTGGAGGATGAATCAATTTAGTTTGCTTGCATCTTGTGCCTTGTATTGACATTGTCTGATGATTGGTTGTCTCACTGTTGGACTCTTTGATTGTTTTGTCTGAATACTATACTGATTGTTTGGTTGTTTACACAGGTACATTAGCTGCTTTAAGTTCATTATTTGAACTTTGCTTTGCTTGTGGTTGGCATACCACCCAGGTAATGACCTCTGACTTCATGTAGTCTGGAAGACCTGCTATCTTTGGCAGGCACCTGTTTGAAGCCCTCCTTAAGAGGCAATGTTTGTGCTTGTTTATCTTTGTGCTTTACATTCCAAGTCCTCCTAAGTGAAGAGGCAATTGGCAGATAGAAGGGATGTGCAATCCATCCCCTGCTATTCAGTTGAGTCATTCATCTTGCTCGCACTACGTGCTGATGCATTTTGAATAAACACCCAAGATCATTGTCCAGAGTCAGTCATGTGGAGTAGGGTCCCTCATTCTGGATCCCCACACTTTCATTGAGTCAAGCTCACCCAGGCCTGGGTTAAGAGCTATGAGGTCTTATCCTCATCTCACTTTTCATCTGCTCACCCTGACGGTCAATGTCAGTGGTTAAGAGCCTCAGATACCCTTCCAGTTGGCTTGTTTGTCGAGGTTGATATGACCCCTTGACTAAAGCCTAGCCTTGATGTTTGAGCCCCTTGTTGGTGTGTTTACTTCATGCTGTATGTGTTTGTGTGGTGTGATTGTATCCCCTAGGTTTGCTAGACTTCGCGTAGTCTCGTTTGCATGTCAATTAAGGTAGCACGGTTCCTTCGTCTAGGACTTCCTTTCTTGCGTGAGCTTTCTTAAAACACAAACAAACATTATCCCCTCTTAAGGACACGTTAACTCCTTCTACTACGGGTGAGTAAGTCTCCAAAGGTAGAGCATCCGGTAGATTGCGTAGTGACGTTGTCCACTTAAAAAACACAAACCAACAGAAATAGTTTAGCCGAACTACGGCAACTCTGATTCTCATGTCCAGATGAGATACGTAGGCACGAGATGCGATGTCTTGTCGAGTTTGACTGACAACTAACTTTGATCCTTTTCTCTCGCCCTCGTTGCGATCGAGACCTTCCTTTTCTCTTGCCCTAGTTGCAATCGAGACCCTCCTCCTTTTGTGTGTGCTTGGAGTCTGACATAAGTCCAGCGATTGGCAGTCGGTTTCCTGTGTGTGTTTGTTTGTTCGGAGTTGGATGTAAGACCAGCGATTGTCATTTCGATTCCAGTTGTGTGTTTCGTTTGACGTCTCAACATCCCTGTTTCAGTGTTTATTTTCAGCGTGCGTTAGCCGAGCTACGAGTGCTCTAATTCTTCTCTGGTTAGAGAAGACACGTATGCATAGGATGCGATATCCTAGCGAGCACGTTTCCCCTGTCCCCGAACTACGCTAACTCTGATGTTTGTCCCTGACAAACTACGTAGGCCCAGGATGCGACATCCTGCCGAGTCTGTTTCTTCCGTCTTTCATTTGTGTTTTAGTCCAGTTTTGTGCAGTTTTTGAGCAGTTATCTAGCAACCTTATTCTATTCTTCCGAGCGTGGATCCCGTCGAGTACGACGGATGCGTAGGGGTGCTAATACCTTCCCTTCGCATAACCGACACCCGATCCTTGCAATCTCTGGTCGCGAGACCATTCCTTTCCAGGTTTACTTCGAGCGTTTCCTTTCCCTCCTTTGGGATAAATAACGCACGGTGGCGGCTCTATGTCTTTTCCCGCCGGTTTTTCGCGTAATGCGACAGCTGGCGACTTTGCTGGGGATACTAGAGAAGTTGACCTCTTGCTGATCCATCTTCCCTAGGCGAGTCAATCCTAGCGCTTTTTAGGATAGTTGTGGTTGCTTCTACTGCTTTATTTATTGCATTTATGATTATGATGTGATTGTATATATGTGCATTATGTGTTTGCATGCATCATATTTTCATTGTGCTGGCTGTGTATCTGTTTCTCTGTGGGGTGGGAGTTACAAGAGGTAAAAGGCCCAATACCCAGGCTATGAGTGAACTTTAGGACACCTAGGAATAGAGTGGTTCATGGGAAGTGGGTGGTATTGCGCCACTTAGCGGAACATGGTATCACGAGCAGTTCAGATTCTGATGGGGTATTATCATTGCATACATCTGGTGTGCATATGATGATATTCTTGAAAGGGTTGTTTATCCTGCGTTTCTCTTGACCTTACCCTGGCCTAGATGACACCCGTGAGTGGGGAGGGAATGAATCATTACAGGTACCGTTGGTGACTTGATCTGTTGGTGACCGTATTCTGTTGGTGACTTCTGTTTGGTCCTGTTGGTGACTTGGTTCAGAAGTATGGGTTCCAGATGACTTGGGTTTGTGGTTTCCGGTTCCGATGCCGAAGTTCTGATCCTGTGCTCCGTGATAAATAATGCAAAAAAAAAAGAAAAAAAAAAGAAAAAAGAACTAACCTGTACATGCATATCATTTCTCAGGTTCATTCAGGAGTCTGTTCACAGCGAGAGATGGCAACCATTCCAGAGTTGAAGAGGAAGACTTGCACCTACAGTTTCTACCGTGAGTCGTTGACACCTTTGGTAGAGTTGAGTAATCTGGTAACCGGTTGTAATCAGAAGGTGTTTGATGATCAGTATGGGGATATTCTGATGCTGTTGAAGATGGTGGTTGACCCAGTACCGTTGCAGACTCTTTTACAGTTTTATGATCCAGAGCTCCGTTGCTTCACTTTTCAGGATTACCAGTTGGCGCCCACTCTTGAAGAGTATTCTATCCTGATGAATGTCCCGATTAAATACAAGGTGCCTTTCCTGGATGTGCCAAAGGAGGTTGATTTCAGGGTTGTTGCTAAGGCTCTTTATTTGAGTATCAAAGAAGTGAGTGACAATTGGAAACCAAGCGGCGATGTTGTGGGTTTGCCTTTGAAGTATCTGGTAAGGATGGCTAAGGAAGAAGCGAAGAAAGGAAATTGGGAAATTTGACCAGTCTGCTTGTAAATTCCGAGAAATTATTCCGGCTAATATTAAGACAGAAAAAAATGTTATGCTATGAAGATGATGCAAATGAATGTGAAACAAAAAATTGGTTAGAGTTAAAAATAGAGGGCAAATTTTGGGGTGCAACAGCTGCCCCTGTTCAATTTTCTGAAACCTGAGGAGTTAGATTGGCCTGTGTGCCATTCGTGACTTGGAAGGTTGAAGGGGATTGAACACAAAAGCCCAAAAATTTGCACTCGCCGGTGCGTAAAGTAACACTGATGACTGGTTGTATATGCTTAAGTGGGCTTGAAGATGCCACTTGGAAGAACTGGGGATGGGCTTATAGATGCCATCCATAATATCAGGAGGTGATAATATCTTGATGTTGATACTGGATATTAGTACTAGGTCTTCGTATAGGCCGTCTCTGAATCGTATCTAAGAACATACTTTTAATTTAAGTGTCAGAACCAAATCTTCGTGGCGATTTCTTTCTGAATTAAGTATCAGCACTAGACCTTCGTATAGATCGTCTCTGAACTGTTTTGAATTGTTGAATAGACCAGTAGAAATAAATCTTCATGATGATTATCTCTTCTAGAAATATCCTGGATTAGGGAATAGATCTTCGTATAGACCGTTTGCCTAATATCCAAGAACAAAAGAGTGTCAGGATGAAATCTCCTGAAAATATCCTGGACTAGGGAATAGATCTTCGTATAGACCGTTTGCCTACTATCCAAGAACAAAAGAGTATCAGGATTAACTCTCCTGAAAACATCCTGGACTAAGGAATAGATCTTCGTATAGACCGTTTGCCTACTATCCAAGGACACCTTGAGTAATGATTAAGTATCAGCACTAGATCTTCGTATAGATCGTTTCTGACCTATTGTGAATTGTTGATAGTATTTTATCTGTATATAACCATCCTGCAAGGAAAAGGTTAGTTTATGCAATATGTATGCATGCATGGCATGGTGCATCTAAGTAAATGTATTATGCACTTACGGATATGCTATGGTATGATGTAAATGATGTATGTATGAATCATGCGGCCTGAAGCGTCTGGATATCTTTGTATAACAACTGCTGGCTAGGGAAAATAAATCCTGATTCGTTGCTGAAGAATATGAGGAACTCGTTCCCGTCTTGTTTGATAGTATAGTATTTGTCACTTCCCGTATTCATTCGTCGTACTTCTATTGAAGGAATAAGTTCCTGAGTATCCCGACTGAGGATAAAAGAGATGGACATAAATTCAAGGGGAGACGTAATTCGAAGCATCTATAAAGATAGATTTGCTCTACTGGGGATTTGTAGTGGGGATGAACCGGCGAAGCTTCGTTGAACTACTACCCTCATTCGTCCTTAGTAAATACTATTACTGCATTTTATGCATTTCTGGTAAACATCAATCGTATTCAAAAGCATACATACATTCAAACACAACCAATGGACGTTTTCGCTTATGTAAATAGAGTAAAAGTAAATCTGGATTCAAAGATGAAATTTTATTTATATCACAAAGTGACCTATACATAGGCAAGTTTGTACAAGGAGACAGAAATCCTAGTAAGAGGAATTCGTCGTAAATTTTTTATAAAACAAAGAAAACAGCTATGTGAAAAATGATCCTATTGAGTTTCAATTCTACTATTGCCATTATCTTCAAATATCTCATCTTCTGCTGTTGAGACAGAAACGATTGGATTGATCTTTATCTGTTTGAACTTGATTTAGGTAGCACCATCAGTTGAAGTTACATGAGTGATCCAAACGAGACATAGTCATACGCTTTAATCCCTAACTTTTGCCTGGATTGCCCTTTCAGGTTTTCAATTCACCGGGATACCCTTTTTTGCCCAAGCCGCCTTTTCAGGTTTTCGACTTGCCGGGTGTACATTTTTTATATATATATATCCCTAATTTTTGCCCGAACCCTTTTGGTTTGCCGTGATGCCCTTATTTTTGCCTAGGCCAGTCAACCTAGCGGGTCTCTTTTTATGCGTAGTATTTTTTAACTATGTCTGCGTTTACAGGCTGTGGAAAGTCTTCACCATCCATAGTAGTAAGCATCATGGCACCTCCTGAGAATACTCTTTTGACCACAAATGGTCCTTCATATGTAGGAGTCCACTTGCCCCTAGGATCACCCTGTGGTAGTATGATACGCTTGATTACCAAGTCACCAGCCTGATATACCTTTGGCTTAACCTTCTTATTGAAAGCTTTGATCATCCGTTTCTGGTACATCTGACCATGACAAACAGCTGCCAACCTCTTCTCATCAATCAAATTTATCTGGTCGAGTCGAGTCTGAATCCATTCATCCTCGTCTAAACCTGCCTCCTTCATGATTCTTAGAGAGGGAATCTGAACTTCCACTGGTAACACGGCTTCCATTCCGTAGACCAAAGAGAAAGGAGTTGCCCCTGTCAAAGTGCGCACTGAAGTGCGATAACCATGAAGAGCAAAGGGTAACATCTCATGCCAGTCTTTGTATGTTACTGTCATCTTTTGTATGATCTTCTTAATATTCTTATTAGCAGCCTCCACGACGCCATTCATCTTTGGCCGGTACGGAGAAGAGTTATGGTGTTTTATTTTGGACTGCGTGCAGAGTTCAGCAATCATCTTGTTGTTCTTCCGGAGAGAGCAGGTTTCTCAGATGTATATTTGATAAGATCCATCTTAGAAATCAATAAAGTGGTATGATTCAACATATACTGTCTTAGTCGGCGAGCAGCCTAAGCCAAAGCATAGCAAGCTTTCTCGAGCTGGGAGTATCTTGTTTCACAGTCGGTACCTTTTGCTAAGGTAGTATATTGCATACTCTTTTCGACCAAACTCGTCATGTTGCCCCAACACACACCCTATTGAATTTTCTAACACGGTCAAATACATGATTAGAGGTCTTCCTTCAACTGGTGGCATCAGATTTATAGGTTCTTGGAGATACTTCTTGATTTTGTCAAAAGCTTCTTGACATTCATCATTCCATATCATCTCTTGATTTTTCCAGCGAAAACCTCTACATAGTCACGTAACATCCGACTCAATCTTTCTTTGACACTGTTTTCCAAGCCTGCTCCTATTTTGACTTCTTTCTTGTCTACTTCAGTACCCAGATTTGCAACCTCAATTGATTCCTCATGCGGCTGTGTAACTTTCTCTTCTTGTTGTAATAACCTAGCAAGCTCTACAGGTACTTCACAATCTTCATCCTTTCCATCTTCAGCTTGATAGATCAGATTCTCGAAATTATAATTGGCAATAGTAGAACTGTTATCAACAGGATCCAGAGTGGATGAGGATCTGCATTTTAGTGATGTGGGTGTGTGTAAGAACACATAGCTGATGAAAATAAAATAAAAGAAAAACAAAGAGCCCAATATTTACGAAAACGAAACGTCCATTGATTTTTATTGAATGAAGTATGCAAATGAAATGACATCCCAAAACAAGCATACCATTGTGCCCCGGGTAAGGCACAAGGCTTAAAAGTTTAATTACAAACTTAAAAATAACAACACAGTAATAGTATTTACTCCTGACTAAAGGAGATAGGAATAACGTCTTCAGTCTTCCAATTGTTGAGCCCATCACCCACAGTAGGAAAAATCCAGTTATCCAGATTGTAGTCTTCATTATAGTCACCCACAACATTGATTTGATCTTTCATGTTCCCTGGATTGGTGATACGAACAGCACGAGCACGACGAACAGCCTTTTGGGACTCTACAGTGAAACCCAAACCAAACTTGTCAGACTTGTAAGGAATGTCGGGAAGCTGACCCCAAATAGTACAACCACCTTCTCCAACCACAGCTCTAGCATCTTTGAGGGAAGCCATTGTAGGAGGTACTCTGGTAACCACAGGAACTCTTTTAACCACAGGAGGAGCTTCAGTAGCGGGAACGACCCAAGGAACTACTTCAAATGTCTGGCAAGGAGTCTCAACATATTCACCTTCCACTTCAACATACTTAAATGTATTCACATGACTGACCATATATTCTTCCTCTCCATAAACAGTTACGATCTTTCCCTTCACTGGATATCTCAGCTTCTGATGTAGAGTGGAGGTCACAACACCTGCCCCGTGGATCTAGGGGCGCCCAAGCAAACAAGAGTACGCAGGACGAATATCCATTACATAGAAGGTAGAATCGAAGACTTGAGAGCCTACTTTGATCGGGAGATCTATTTCTCCATGCACCACTCTTCTTGAACTATCAAAGGCTCTCACCACTATATTACTTGGTCTTAACACAGCATCTTCAGGACTGAGCTTGTTCAGAACCTCTTTGGGAAGTACATTCAATGAAGAGCCATTGTCTATCAACACATGAGTCAAGGTAGTGCCCCTACATTCAATGGAGATATGTAAAGCTCTGTTATGGTTTCTTTTGGCAGGAGTCAAGTCAGCATCAGAAAAACCTAACCCATTATCATAAGTCAGATGTGCAACACAATTTTCAAATTAATCCACAGAAATTTCATTTGGTACATGAGCAGTCCTTAAGAATTTGATCAAGGCTTTAGCAGGAGCCTCAGAACACAGCAACAAAGACAACATGGAAATTTTGGAGGGAGTATGCCCCAACTGGTCAACAATATCATAATCACTCTTACGAATGATCTTCAGCACTTCTTCCATCTGTTTAGAGAGATTTTCAGCAGTCGGTGCTTCAGCTTGCACAGGTTCAACCACAGGACCTTTGCCTCGAGCATCAGTACTTGACTCAGAAGTGGAGGTAGTAGTTGGAAGAACTGTATTTTTTGAGGTAGCTGGAGGAGAGAAAATTCTTCCACTTCTGGTGATCTTACTAGATCCAGCAATATTATCAACATCAAGGTTATCACCAGTAACAGGTGTATCAGTCAAAGGTTCCTGCTTAACACCATGGATATAAACATCAGAACCGTAATTCCAGGGTATAGCTTTATCCGAAGTATAAGGAATAGGGCCAGGAGTGGTAATAATCATGGGAGGCACTCTAACTTCAGCAACAGTCTTCACCAGGCCTTCAGCAATAATTTTGATAGGACCCTTGGAAGTGATCTTGACAGGGCCTTTGGAGGTAATCTTCACTGGCACTTTATCAACCATATCCACATCTTCAAACTTCTTACCTCGAGTTAGGTGTTCACACATACTTTCCACAGAAGGAGTTCTCTCAAACAATATAGTGTAATTTTCCATGAGGCGTTGAATACCATCTTTCAACTTCCAGCAGCTATCAGGTTTGTAGGCACAATAAAAACAGTCTTCGTTGCAACCTGGAAAGAATCCAGCCTGCACCAGCTTCTTCTTGATAATAGATAAGGGAGTAGTCACATCTGCTACTGAGGAAACATATGAAAGTTCATCAACAGCATTAACAGTCTTCTCATGATTGGGCATGGGAGCAGTAATCACATTTGGAGTCCCAGGAGGGTCAAATTCAATCTCCCCAACTTCAATCATATCTTGAATCTTATTTTTCAGCACCCAGCAATTGTTGGTGTCATGTCCCGGACAATTAGAATGATAGGCACATTGTGCATTAGGATTGTACCGAGGAGAGGAAGTATTAGGATTCTGAGGAGGATCCTTCAAAGTAATGAGTTCCCCTTTCAACATGTGTTGCAAGGCTTGGGCCAGTGACATGTTGATCTTGGTGAATTGTCTTCTAGGCTTCTGTTGATTGCTCTGTGGTAGCTCTGGTGTTGCAGGAGTAGGATTAGAAATGTGAACTGCCCCTATGGATTGGTGACTTCTGTTACGGCCAGGTTGACCATACACAGCATTAGACTCCTTCTTTCCACTAGGGGGCTTCTTTGCAGTGCTTGATGAAGAGGCACCCACCTGTATCTTACCACTTCTTATACCACTTTCCACACGCTCTCCAGTCATTATCAGCTCAGTGAAACCAGATGATGAGCTTCCAATGAGGTGACTATAGAAAGGACTATTCAGCGTACTCATAAACATATCCACTAGCTCCCTGTCAGTCAGAGGAGGTTGAACTCTGCCAGCCAGGTCTCTCCATTTCTGGGCATACTCCTTGAAATTCTCCTTAGCACCCATTGACATGCTTTGTAGCTGCATGCGAGTAGGTGCTAAATCAGCATTGTATTGGTATTGCCTGTAGAAGGCCTCAGCAAGATCATTCCAATCACGGATATTGACACTCTCCAATTGATAGTACCATTCCAATTGAGCTCCAGACAAGCTCTCTTGGAAGAAATGAATCCATAACTTCTTATCAGCAGTATGTGGTTGAATCCTCCGGACATAGGATCTTAAATGCAGCTTGGGACATGAGACACCATCATACACCACAAAAGCAGGAACCTTGAAACCAATAGGTATAACCACTCCAGATATTAAACTCAGATCTTCAAAATCCAACCCAGAAGATTTTTGTAACTCCATAGCATTCATTCTATCCATCAGCATCTTGTACTTATCTTCATTAGGATCATGATAATAATTTGCTTCAGAATCAGAATCTCCCACAGTATCATGGGGACTACCTCCCTCTTTCTCAGAATTTTCAGACTCATAATCATCAACCTGTTCCTTTGTCTTGATAGGGCCTCTGAATCTTCTTCCCAGATTGATAAGGCCTCCTGATCTTCTAGTCTTCTTCTTCTTCTTAGCCAGCAATGTCTTCAACTCATCTTGCCCCTTGGACAAGTTCAGAATCAACTCTTGGAATTGTGCATTCTGAGCCTGGAGATCTTTGACAGTCTGTTCAAGATCCATTTCTGCTAAAATAAACAGCGAGAAGATAAGATACCTGTTCATAAGAAACCTGTGATGCAATAATATGGTATGTAGATGCTTATGCAATGTTTTCAAGGACCGTAGGATTTAAATTTGTTTAAACCACCAAAAAGTAAACTTTTATTAGTAATAAACTTGTTTGCCCCTTGGGCTTACAATAAAAATGAAATGAATACAAAAAATGGAGTTTTAAGTCTCCCATGGACGTTTCCTCTTTGTGTTGAGGTATGAGTTGAGATTCCGCTCCTCGTGAAGTTGTTTTGTTAGCTCCAGGATTCTTTCCTGACTTGCCTTGTAATGAGTCTCAAAAGTATCTCTTTGCTCCTTCAACTGGATCCAGGACCTCTGTAACTCTTCCATGTCAGTGGGCATGTCTGGATGAAGAATGATGTAAGAAGTATCTCCTTCAGCAACAGGTTCCATGGTAACTGGAAGGATAGCAAGATATGGCATCATAAGAGTCTGAGCACGAGATCGTACCCATCTGAGATATGGTTCCATAGGAATAGTGTGCTTGGGTTCCAGAGTCTTGCTGTCAACCTTGTTCACTTTACCCCATGCTCGTATGAACCTTTGACGGTAACCTTGAAGATCGTTGTCGTAGTCGAACATAATACCCTGAATAAGCATGTCATGAGGACCATCAGTCTGAGCGTAACCAAACTGACGTAGAGCTAAAGAAGGGTTGTAGGTAATGCCCCCTTTTATGCCAAGGAGTGGCACATTAGGGAACTCCCCACAATGGTCAATGATGGTAACATTCTCCATAGATCTAGAGCACCAACGAATATCTGAATGAGAAAGTGACATAATCCTCTTGGACCACCTGAACCCTTGTTCATTCTTCATCACTGATCGAGGAAGGTGAGAAATAAACCACCTAGATAATAGAGGTATGCAACACATCAGAGTTCCTCGTGCCTTCGTAGTACAGGTATGAAGAGAGTGTAAGATGTCTCCAAGTAATGTAGGCACTGGATTGCGAGTCAGAAATATGTTGATGGTGTGTACGTCTATGAACTGGTCTGGATTGGGGAACAGTACTAAGCCATAAATCGATAGGGCTAAGATCTCCTCAAAAGCATCATAACTCATAGCCTTCAGGAATACTTGAGCTTTCTCCATCAATACCTTAGCAAGAATACCCTTAACTCCACTCCTTGTTTCTAGGACAATGTCTGATTTCTTTAAATGTAAGGCTGCATCAATGACTTCAGGTTTAGGCTCTTTTTCCAAGCCTGTGAAGGGTTTCTGATCAAAAATAGGTATACCCAGAAGCTTGGAGAACTCTTCCATTGTAGGAACCAGCTGATAGTCGGGAAATGTGAAGCAATGATGTTTAGGGTCAAAGAACTGAAATAGGACACTCATCATGTCTTCATTGAACCCTGAAGTGACTAGATCCAGTAGGTGACCATGCCTCTTGATGAACTGGGAGTTTTCAGAAACTTGAGAGACCAATTCCTTAAGCTTAGGAGGTATTCCTACAAAGTTGATCCGGATAGTATTCCTACGAGCAGAAGCCATGACCTGCAACAAAGAACAAAGATAAATCCTTTGGTCCTTGAAATGGTTAGTGAAAATGCTATGCTTATGATGCATGATGATGCTATGATGTTATGCTCAATCACAAACATGTGGCACACACAAACAAGTCACACAATAACCCTAGGTTTGAAGGCTTGCATGAGGTTTAAAGGTAAGTACCCTCCCCTGAAGTTTAGTTGATTCATCCTGTCCTACAAAAGTAACCAGGTTCTAAGGGATCTCAAAATCATTGATCCTTCACAAGGGTGGTTGTTCAGTAGGCAACTTACTTGCCAACCAAAACCCTCCAAGTTTAGGATCTCAATGAGTGTAGTATCGAGTATCAACCAACTTCAGTCTTCACCAAAGCCGGTTATCTCACTACTTTCTAAAGGCCAAGATGGGATGACTAGGGTTCTAAAAGTCAGTTAGTGTATTGACAACATATGGCAGCCTCATATTATCCTCAACTTGCTTAAGGAACATAAGCACCAACCAAGAAGTCACACTAACTATGGCCACCAGATCAACCATATTGATATACGCCGTACAGTTTCCTTGGTCTATTGCCATTTACCTAAGGTACACTAGATCCGGGTTAGGGTCTTTCACACATAAGAGCACCCAACAGATAAGTATAAAGCAAACAAGGCAAACAATTTTAAAGTGATCTAATTCCTAAGGGTACCCCTCTTTTATTAAGTCCCCAGCAGAGTCGCCAGTTCTGTAACACGGTGGGAGAACTGACTTTAGTTAAATGTTGCAGATAGCAAGAGTCGCCACCGACTTTTATTTTATCCAAAAGGAAAGGACATAAAAGAACAGGAAAGACCTTAAAAAGATTTTGAGTTCGGGGGGTAGGTTATACAAAGGGAGGGTATTAGCACCCTTTATATCCATGGTTATCCATGGGCTCTTAGTTACTTAGCTCACTTTGTTTGTTTGCAAGAGTGTAGTGTGTGATTAGAAAAATTTCTTTAAGTACTTTGTAATGACCCTCGTATGGGTGTATACAAAGCCTAGTTTAGAAATTGTGAGGTGTAAAGGTAATTTTGAAAAGTGTGAGCAAATAACTATGAGATACCTACCCTAGATTAAGTCTTTCGTGTTCTCGTATATTCTTTCAATGGTAAGACTGTCCCTATTATTAAGGAATAGGTAGTCATTACCTTGGATGTGTTTAAGGGACGGGCGTAGGGTCATCGTATGGTCAATGAAGGCAACATAAGGGGTGTCTTTAGCAACTCGTAGGGACTATCATCATATTTACCGAAGGGACAAGATCATTATATCGTAGGCAACCTCGTAGGGACTTGATCTTTTAAGTTTATAGGGACTTGATGATTTTTCTGTTTGAAGGGACTTTGCTTAAGACACCCCTATTTTTGAGGGACTTGACCATTTAAAGAAGGCAACTGTAGCGGTGTATTCGTCGCTATATGATTTATTGATTAAATCAAAAGCAAAGCATACAATGAATCGAGTCGCCACCGCACTTTTATTTATCCAAAGGACTGGCTAAAAAGCGAACAAAAGCCTAAGAAGTTTTACACATAGAAAACTAATGAAAAGATCAGAGAGTCTGGGTAAGGGGTAAATTACGCAATGGGAAGGTGTTAGGCACCCACTACGTCCTAGGTACTCCTAGGGAGCCCTTTTCACACTTGTTGTACAAAATTGTTATTTGTTATGAAATATTTATTGTGCAAACATGAATGGGATGATGAGAAAAGAATATACAAGTTAATTATTTTTGTGTTTGAACGGATGAACCCGTTGCCTACGTACCTTTCCTTGAAAGGTAAAGGATCAAAACGCCGTAGTTCGGCTAAAAGATTTCCAAAAGTTAGTGGATTCAATTATAAACACAAGCCTTAAGGTCTTACGTTATCCACGGGAGAAAACTCAACCTTATACAAACAACGAGTCCACCATGTGAGAAAAGATTCAACTTGCTAATGAGGGGTTAACCCTATAATAAGCAAGGAAGACTTACAATTCAATCAACTAAGGACGAATAGGTGAGATTAACATCAACCAACTAGGATAAATCAAACCTATGGCTAATGTATGAAAACTTAACAAGAATGGACAAAGCCACAAAACAATTGAATGGGTGAAGTTAATTGATTATGAGTATTTATGAAGATAGGGTTAAAGTATGATTAAGATTGATTCAAAAGAAGTATTAGGAAATGGAGTTTGAAAAGTCAAGGACTTAGGGTCCAGGTTTCTAATTTGAAAGCATGAAGATGTTTGCACAATATTTATCTCCAGTTTTGAAAGCAATGTGTGAAAAGGTTTAGGACACAGAGGGATGAATGGATGAAGATGGAGTGTAAAACTTCCTAGAAGGTTCACCTCTTGAAATCATATAAAAGATGATTCAAGTGTGTCCTTTGGAATAGGCAATGAGCAATAATAAACAAGCAAAGCAAAGGAAGAAAGTCGACAAAAGCGGATACCGGATGCCAATTACTGGACTTATACCAATCTCCTAAAACAGAAACTAGATATCAGAGGCCACTCTATGGACTTATACCAATCTCCTCAACAAAGAAATAAAAAGTGGATACCGGATGCCAATCTATCTGGGCTTATACCAATCTCCAACAAAAACAAAGCAAACACTTGGATGTCAGATGCCAATCTATCTGGGCTTACTCTAACATCCAACATATGATCATGGGAAAACAAATGCCAAATTAGATGGACTTACAATTGCATCCTCACATTCAACAAACAAATGCATCAAGCAAAGAGATGATGAGTGGCCAATGAAATGGTCTTATACTCACTTCCATATCATGGGAACAATGGCCAATGAATGGTCTTATAATTGTCCTCAATGAGCAAACAACAAAGATATGTCACAAAGACAAATGAAATGATCATGCACTAATGAGCAATTAATGATGATAAAGGCACAAAGCATGCAAGCCGACATGTACAAATGAACTAAGTAATCAATCAACCAAAGTCATTCAGCACACTCTATAACCAAACAATTAGGCTCATACAAAGGGTAGGCACTGAAGCCAACTGGAATAGGGTTAATGGTGCTCTTAACCTTGACATTGAGAGCCAAGGTGAAGCAGATGAAAGGATATGAGGGGTGTGCCTCATGCTCTTATCCCTGGTCAGGGAGAGCTTTGAATATCAGAAGGCGTGGGAGTTCAGAAAGTAGGAACTCTCTCCACAAATTATTGACTCGATAGACCTTGGGCTTTTACTCACTATGCATCAACACATGTGGTGTGAGCAAGGTGAGTGACACACAAAATATTAGGAGATAGGTTACATATCTCTTGGATTCTACCAATTGCCTTATTCAAAGGGACTTTTCCTGCTTGGGACAAAAGTAAACAAGCACAAACATCGCCTCTTAAGGAGGACTTCAGACAGTTGCCTGGCCAAGTAACAGGCCAGGTCTTCCAGACTACATGAGGACAAGAGATTCTACCTCAATGCAAATGCTATCAAGCAAAGCAATGCAAGTTCTCAAAGAACTATTAGCAACTAATGGTACCTGAAATCAATCAAATAAAATCAGTATACAACTCAAATTCAAAACCAATATAAGATAAGGATCAACAGTCAACATAAGTAATCCCATGTGCAAAGCACAAAGCTCAAAGCATATGAGCTAAACATCCTACAAAACAAACAAGTTAGTTCATGATAATCAATCAAACTCAATTAACTTGCATTAATTTCCTTAAAGCATTTGCTTCTTAACCTGAAAAGCAAACTCAAACATGAGAAACAAGACCACTAAGACAAGCCTAGGGTCAAAAGGAGATAAAAAATCCAAAACAGCAAGTGAAAGCTATCAAAAATCAAGTTCAAACAATTAAGGAACAAACCCAAGTGGTTTCATATTCATATCATTCATCATTATCATTTCACAAACAAATTAGGTCAAAACATGTCATATAGAACCTCAAAGAAGTCAACAGAAAGACTCCACTCAAATCTAATCACAAACATTTCAATAAATCCTCAAATAATTCATGATCAAACATCATCCATAACATGATAAGCATACCAAATTTCAGCTCATTTGGATCAAAGGAAGTAGGTCAATGAAAATCAGAAAGTCAAAGCAAGTTCAAGCAAACTCATACAAAGCATCAAAACATGCACCAACTTCAATTAATCATAAAACAGAAACAAAACATGATAAATGAATGGGACCAAAGCCATGATAAACTTGAAGATGTCTACAATGTTCATGCCAAATTTCACACCCATCCAATTAATAACCAGAATTTCACAAACCAAATACAAACATGTATCACAAAAAATCACCAAATGACCAAACAGGGGAGAAAATTCCAATCAAATAGGAAATGCCATCAATAATTCCAGAAACATTCACATGTATTCTCAACATCCATAAGTATATTCATGCAAAAATCCAGACCATTTTGAGTTCAATAAGCATGGTAATTAAATTCATGAAGTTGGACATGAATGGTGTGACACAAATTGTCACACCTCTATTCAAAAAATCATATCTCATCAACCAGCAATTATAAAATCACAAACTCTACTCTAAAATCACCATGAACATGTCTAGTTTAAGCATAAAAAATTTGAGAGGCATTGGATTAAGTATCATCATTTCACAAGCAAAATGGCATGGCATGTACAAAATGGACACACATGAACAAACCCTAGCACATTTAAAATCTACACGTGCAAAAAAATCTGGAAAAATCACCATAATAAACTAGAGATCATGAGGAGCATTTCACAAAAAATCCCATATTATTTGGACAAATAATGAGTGACTTATGAATTTTCTAAAATCAACATGCCAAATGAAATAAAAAATGAAATAAGAAAATGATTTAAAAAGAATTAAAACACGGCAATGGCAATTTTGTAATTACACGGCCACTTAAGTGAAACGCCGCGTTTCACTTAAGGGCGTGTCTTGTGCTGATTCGTGCATGGCCAATGAAACAGTAATTTCATGCAAAATGAAAATCCAAGCAGATCAAACACGATATGGGTTGAAGAAAAATTAGGGTTTATGCACTGTTCACCCTGTTCATCATCGTGATGAACTTTTTGTTCCAGATTTGGAAAATGAAAACATCATTCGAATCATCTCGCAGAGTACATCAATAATCCAACACTCAATAACCCTAATTCAAACTATCAAGGATGAATCGAGCAAAATAACATCTACACATCAAATTTCATTTCAACATATCTCTCTTAATACTCAACCATTTTCCACGATTCAAAGCTCATTACAACCAGCATGGAAAGATCTTTAATAAGCATATCATGATTTCATCATTGGCAAGGTTCAAAAGTTTACCTGATTTGAAGAACAGAGATGGAACCGTGGTTATTTGGCCTTGGGATGCAGAAATAGTAACTCAGTGATGTTTGTATTGATGAATAGAAGTAGGATTTGGAGCTCAGCTTGCACGATTTAGCTCAAACAAGTAGCTGCCATGAATGAAGCTTCAATGCAACAGTGCTGAAAATGGCTCTACAGTTGTGAAATTCAGCTTGTAAAGGCTTCAAGAATGATGGTAAATGATGGACCAATACACAGAAGCACGAATCCTTTGGAGATTTTTCAGAAAAATTCTAAGTGAAGAATGAGAGTTTTTTGAGAGAAATATGTTTGAATCTGAGTTTTGTAAAATGTGGCTAGGGTTTTCAGTCTGAAATGTGCAATATATACTCTTGATTAACAATGCCTAAGCTTGGTTAATGAAGTGGTAAATGAGATTAGCTTAAATGAAGGTGTTTTGGTCAATTGGTAAAAAAACTTAAGTTGCATGTGCATGGCATGCTACAGTGCGAAAATGGGCCTAAACACATCCCAAATTTGGTTTTTGAACATTTGTAATTGGTAGAATGTGTAGGCAAGGCTTAATTTGAAAGTCAATTTTTCACCTCTCCCTTTTTTAATTCAATGCACTTGAAAAAGGCCATTTTGATTGGATGATTTTTGGTGAAATGTGATGAAGGATTTGGATAGAGCATATCAAATGTGACTTGTAGCAAAAAACCTCACTCAATTTGGCCAAATGGTTTGGAAGTTATCTCACTTTGAAGTTCGAAAATTCTTGAGAATGATTTGATCATAACTTGCCAATCACACATGAGAAATGAGTGTTCTTGGACTTTTTGGAAATGGGAGAACAAGATCTTCAACTTTCATGTTGGACAAAATTCATTTGAAGCTTGTATGATGAAGTAATTTTGAGGAGAAGAACTTTCCATTTTTGGCAAATTCCAATTACAGGTCAACTTACTATTTTTGGAAACTTTTTGTCTGACCTCAAATTCTTCACTGTGGATGTTTGTCATGTTATATGAGGCTTGTATGGACATGAATGAGACCTCTCAAACCAATTCCCACCATCAAATCACTGATTAAATGTACAGTTGACCACAGTTGACTTTGCTAGGGTTTTGGTTGACTGAACCATGTTCTAATGAATTCCAAGACCCTACCACTTGAGATCTTGATTCAAAATGATGTCACAACTCATATGAACCCTTGATGAATGATCATGGTGCCCAAATTCTTCAAGAATGGCCACCATCCACTGCTCAATGAATGATTTGACTGTTTTGACCTAGCTTGCTTCATCTGCAAGTAGCATGGTTAGATGACAATATTTTTGTACTTTTGGTTAATAGACAGATGAAAAGCAATGATATACAAATGCAAAACATGCCTGGTGATCAAGAACCACACTCACAAGATAACCCACCCACAAGGAGGGAAGCAAAGGTGCACAAAGATCCTTGAGGCAATGATATGATATGATATGATGCCATGAGGGATCTTAGGGACAAAATTGGGGTCTTACAGATGCCCCTATTTAAGGTCATTCTAGCCGGAGAAGTGAAGTTTAGAAATCTTCATCTCGACGTGGTAGAATGGGCTTAAATAACAGTAATGAGACAAATTTTGGTCCCTAAGAGACCTCATGATGCAAATGTATGCATGCAAAAGACACAAACTCTGTGGGGAATATGATTCACACAGAAGAAAAGACGATCCTTTGGAGTAATACACTCACCAGGAACAGAGACTCTAACATGACTCTTATTGGGGATAGTAAAAGAAAAAGAATGCGTGAGCAGGACACGACTTCAAGTTGGGGAAAAACAAAACTGACACAGCGTGAACAAGACACGACTCTGATTAGGGTAATAACAGAAATCAGACTGGAGACCTCACTGGGGAGTGAAGGACTCACACTGGGGAAAAGAAAATTCCAAAAGGAAAACATCCATTGGAGAGACACAGGCTGACTCCGGGGAAGAAGCAATAGGAAACTCCACTGAGGAAGCACCAAAGAATTGAGGTGTTACCGGTATAAGGGTAACAAACTCAGGAAGAATGAATATCTAAGACCGGTATAAGGGTGAGAGATACCAATCAACCAAACATCTGAGAAACACCTGGGGAGGTATATAAACTCAGGAAAATCCGACTCCGCAGGGGACCGAGGCCTCAATAGGGAGTAGAAAGGAAGGAACACCAAGGATACCGAGGTATATAATAGGTGACCGACCAAAGCGTGAATTGGTATATATGCCAAAACACTCATCATCCGAAAGGAGGGCTTGAAAAAGCAAATCAACTTACAGGATGGACATTCGAATCCACAACGGGAAAACGAACCTTACTCAACTGGGGACACAAACCCAAGGAGTGCATGAGATATAATATCCATTACCGGCAGACCGTGGATAAGAAAACTCGCATGAGATATATTATCTATTACCGTCAGAACGTAGATAATAAACTCGCATGGTAAGAAACACCAGAGATACCAAGGTATGTAATAGGTGATCTACCGAACACGTGAATTGGTATATATGCCAAAACACTCATCATCCGAAACACAAACTGGTTAAAGGATGGATATTCGATTCTATAGAGAATACGAATCTTACTCGACTGGGGAAGATCAACAAAGGACTCCAACCAAAGAGCGCATGAGACATATTATTCATTACCGGCAGACCGTGAATAATATACTCGAAAGGAAAAGACACCAGAGATACCGAAGTATATAATAGGTGACTAACCAAAAAGAGAGACAATCGATACCAAGCATCCGGGTAAACGAAAGATAACTCAAAGGGATAAACTGCAAGCATCCGGCAATTATCCAACAACAAAGAACATTTGACTCCGCAAAAAGGAAGTACGAAACTTACTCGACCAGGGAAACACAAAAGGCTTCGACTGAAGAGCGCATGAGATATATTATTCATTATCGGCAGACCGTGAATAACATACTCACATGGAAGATTATCCACAACCGGTTACTGGGTTAATAAAGGATAAATCAACCGAAAAGAAAGGTATCAGGATACCAAACTAGGTATATAATGATGACCGATCAAAGGGAACAACAACATTACCAACACAAGGGTAAATGAAAGGAGACCCGCTGGGGATAAATTGCAAGCATCCGGCAATTATCCACAACTGTACCACAAGGCACAAACTCCGCTGAGGAGAAAGAATCAACACTTGGGATTTACAGCTACCAAATACGGGGTAGAAGACCACAGACTCAACTGGGGATGGGGCCAGAACAACACACAATCCACCAACAACCAGAACGAACCACAAAGGTTACCTCTGTTAGGGAAAAAGAGATAGGACTTACAACTACCGAATACGGGGTAATAGCCATACTCTGGTGGGGATAACCATGAATTAGGGATTACATCTACCGAATACGGGGTAGAAAACCAATCTTGCCGAGGAATAAAAGGTATATAACCATCAATTCCGCTGAAAGGGAAAAGAAAATAGGACTTACAACTACCGGTATAAGGGTAGAGGCCCGAAAAACTCCGCTGGGGAACAACCCACTAGGGAGCACAAGACAATTGACAAATAGCCAATTCGGGAATGTAGCGGTGTATTCGTCGCTATATGATTTATTGGTTAAACCATAAGCAGAGTATACAATGAATCGAGTCGCCACCGCACTTTTATTTATCCTAAGGACTGGTTAAAAAGTGAACAAAAACCTAAGAAGTTTTACACGTAGAAAACTAATGAAAAGATCAGAGAATCTGGGTAAGGGGTAAATTACGCAATGGGAAGGTGTTAGGCACCCATCACGTCCTAGGTACTCCTAGGGAGCCCTTTTCACACTTGTTGTATAAGAAATGTTTATTTGTTTTGACATATTGTGCAAACACGAATGGGATGATGAGAAAAGAATGTACAAGTTAATTATTTTTGTGTTCGGATGGATGAACCCGTTGCCTACGTACCTTCCATCAAAGGTAAGGATCAAAATGCCGTAGTTCGGCTAAAAGATTTCCAAATTATCAGTGGGTTCAATTTTAAACACAAGCACTAAGGCTTTTCATTACCAATGGGAGAAAACTCAACCAACATCAACAATCCACCATGCGAGGACGGCTTCAACATACTAGTGAGGGGTTAACCCTATAATAAGTATGGAAGACTTACAATCAACTCACTAAGGATAAGGTAAGATTTACATCAACCACTATGGTAATTAAAACCTAAGGCTAATGTATGAAAACATATTAACAATGGACAAAGCCAAAACAATTGAATGTGTGAGGTTAATTGATTATGATTATTCACAAAATATGGTCAAGGTATGATTAAGATTGATTCAAAGAAGTGTTATGAAATGTGAAGTTTGAAAAATCAAGGACTTAGGGTCCAAGTTTCTAATTTGAAAAGAGGTGAGAATGTTCGCACAACAAGTCAAAATTTTTGAAAGCAAAGTGTGAAAAAGTTTAGGACAAAGAGTGTATGGATGATGGAATGTGAAACTTCTTAGAGAGGTTCACCTCTTGAAATCATATAGAAGATGATTCAAGTGTGTCCTTAGGAATGGGGCAACAAACAAATAAAAATAAAGCAAGGTGATACCGGATGCCATCAATGGTCTTATACCAATCTCACAAACAAAAGCGGATATCGGATACCAATAAATGGATTTACACCAATCTCCTAAAACAAAACAATGATACCGGAAGCCATCAATGGTCTTATACCAATCTCATAAAAGCAAAAAGCGGATATCGGATACCAATAAATGGATTTACACCAACCTCCTAAAATAAACAAAACTTGGATGTCGGATGCCAATCTATCTGGACTTATACCAACCTCCAAAGTATGATCATAGGAATACAAATGCCACATCACAGGGACTTACAATTGCATCCTCTCATACGACAAACAAGAGCAAAGAAGATATGAGTGACCAATGGGGTCTTACACTCTATCCTTCCATATCATGGGAACAAAAGCCAATCAACATGGTCTTACAATTGTCCTCAATGGGTAAACTCAAACAAACCACAAGGATGTGCAATGATGATCATACAAGAATTAACAATCAATAATGATGAATGCACAATGGCAAGTAAGCAATCATGTTCAAATGAATCAAATAATCAATCCAACAAGTTCAAGTAGCACACGCTATAACCACACAATAGGGCTCAATCAAAGGGTTAAACTTAAAAGTCAACTGGAATAGGGTCAATGGTGCTCTTAACCTTGACATTGAGAGCCAAGGTGAAGCAGATGAAAGGATATGATGGGTGTGCCTCATCACTCTTATCCCTGGTCAGGGAGAGCATTGAATATAAGAAGGTGGGGGAGTTCAGAAAGATGGAACTCTCTCCCCAAGTTAGACTCGATAGATCTTGGGCTTTTACTCAACATGCATCAAACACAAGTAGTGTGAGCAATGTGTGTGACTCACGGAATAGTAGGAGATAGGCTACATATCTCTTTTGTCTACCAATTGCCTCATATGAGGTCTTTACCTGCTTAGGGACAAAAATAAACAATCACAAACATTGCCTCTTAAGGAGGACTTCAGACAGTTGCCTGGCTAAATAACAAGCCAGGTCTTCCAGACTACATGAAGAAGAAGGTGCTATACCTCAATGCAAATGCTATACAAGCAAAGCAATGCAAGTTCTCAAAGAACTACTAGCGACTATGGTACCTGAAATCAATCAAATATAATCAGTACCAATCACAAAGTCAAAGACAAGCAAGGTAAAAACCAACAGATAACACAATCAAACATGTGCAAAGCACAAAGCTCAAAGCTCAAATGAGCTAAGCACCCTACAAAACAAACAAGTTAGTTTACAATGGTCAAATGAAACAACTCAATCAACTTGCATTAATTCCTTTAAAGCACTTTGCTTCTTAACCTGAAAAGTCAAAGTCAAACTCAAACATGAGAAGTAAGACCAACTAGGACAAGCCTAGGGTCAAAAAGGAGGGAAAAATCTTAAAACAGCAAGTGAAACATGATCAAAACCAAGATAATTCAATTAAGAAGAAAGTCTAATTGGTCTCATATCAAAACAATACACCAATTTCATTTCATGCACAATTTAGGTCAAAGTAAGCAAGTGTGAACCACATATGAGTAAACAGAATGATTACAATCAAACAAATACCAAAACAGATCAATAAATTCCACAAAAATTCCAACTCAAACAGGACACATTCAATGAGCTACATATCAAATTTCATGACATTTGGACAAGTGGAAGTAGGGGAATTAAATCAGGAAGTCATGGTATGCAAAAATCAACCTAAACAAGGTCACAAATCAAGTGTCAACTTCAATCAATTGTAAAACAGTGAAAACAAATGAAAAATGAATTGGACCAAAGCCAAAGTGAAGCTAAACATGTCAAGAAACACTCCACCAAATTTCATCTTCATATGATAAGGGATGATGATTTTACAAGATATGTAAGTGAGCTACTCAAGAAAAACCCTAAAATGACTAAACAGCCAACAAAAATCCCAATCAAATAGGAAATGGATCAATCAACTCCACAAAAAATCATGGTGAAACTAGACATATATATGATATCATATGCAAAAATTCAGAGCCATAGGCATAGCATAGGTATGGAAAATAAAATCAGGAACATGGCATAACATAGTGTGACACACATTGTCACACTCAAAAAGATCACATCATATCTCTCTAACCAGGGACTCAAAAATAACAAACTATACACCAAAATCACCAGGAAAGAGTCAAGACCATGCATGTAAAATTTCATTCATTTTGAATAGTGCGTGATTATTTCATGATCAATATGGTAAAACATACACATAAGGCACCTATGTCAAAGATCATTAGACAAGTTCAAAAATCCACCAGGCACAACTTGAATTACTATGCCTAAAAAGAACTAGACAAAATTTGGAGATCATCAAAAAAATTCCCACTCAATTTGGGTTAGAATTGAATTAAATATGATTTTTAGAAGTTTTGATTAAATAATGAAATAGTCATTTAGCATTTAAATGGAAATAATGCTGCGGATGGCATTTTTGCAATTACGCATGGCCAGGGCAAAACGCCCCGTTTCAATTAATGTGGTGGCGGCGTGTGATTCGTCCAAACCGGCGGTAAACAGAAATTTGAAAAGAAGCCAAGCCAGCACGGATCAGACACGCGGAATTGGACGGAAATACAGTGTACTTCGCGTTCATCACTTCCAGATTTCATGAAGAACAAATTTGCACGAAAAACAACATGCCATATATGAATCTCTTCATCTTTCAACGTAGATCATGGATATGATAATGAAAATGTCCAGAAGTTAACATACACAAAGATCCAATCAAGAACAGTTATGACATGCAAACTTTGAATCAAGATATCTTGATAATTAGTGTATGGAATTGCACGATTCAAACATCAATCTACTCTATGTTCGATGATCTATCTAAACCGCATGGCAATTGCAAGAATTAAAGAGTTTGAAAATTTACCTCTTGGATATGCAGCTGTGAAATCCGCGCTTGTTTGGCTCCAATTCAGTGAAACAGATGGCCTACAATAGTTAGGAAGGTGATTGGAAGGTTCAGCACAGCTCAGAAACGCACGATCATGAAGAATTTTCCAGCTGCCATTGATGAGCAAGCTTTGCAACAGTTGGTTTTTGGCACGATTCTTCCTCAAATCACCACGAACAGAACTCACAAAAGACATGCAGATGAAGAAACAACAAAGCACTAGCAAAGAAATTGGTGAATTCTTGATGAATTGATGAAAAAGAGTTTTTGTGAAAATGGAGAAAAGTGAGAGAATTTGTGAGATTTTGGATTGGATCTGAAAAAGTGATTCTCCCCTTCAATTCTGTTAGAATTAACCTTTTATACTTCATGTTAATCCACCCTTTAATCATGATTAAGCAAAATTGGATGATTAGTGAATGAGCTTGTTTATGGAAATTGGCCTTTTTGCCCTTATGCACCTTGAACCAATGTAACAGTAATTTTTCACTTTGAGCAAATCATAAAATGCATTTGGAAGCTATTGGAACTGGTCCCATGTGAAAATTCCTTGTATTTTGAAATTTGGACTTTTTTCCCACCAAAAATTAAATGGTTCACTTCAAAAATGGCCTTTTTATGTGAAGGTTTTTGATGAAATGTGATGATGGATTTGGATAGTACACATCAAATGGGATTTGCTCAAAAAAGAATCACTCAAATTGGCCTAATGGTTTGAAAGATATGCCACTTTGAAATTCCAAAATTCTTGAAAATGATTTGATCATAACTTGCCAACAATAAATGAGAAATGAGTGTTCTTGGACTTTTTGGAAAGGTGAGATCAAGATCTTCAACTTTCATGTTGGACAAATTTTGATTTGAAGCTTGGTTCATGATGTATTTTTCAGGAGCATGACTTTCCATTTTGGGCAGGTGAAAATTACAGGTCATTTCCATTTTGGGAAACTTTTTGCCTGACCTCAAATCCTTCAATCTTGATCTTTGAAATGCCAAATGAGGCTCATATGGACATGAATGAGACTTTTCCAACCATCTCACACCTTCCAAATCCTGATTAAATGCACAGTTGACCATAGTTGACTTTGCTAGGGTTTTGGTTGACTGAGCCATGTTCTGATGAATTCCAAAGCTCTTCCACATGAGATTTTGATACCAAATGATGTCACAACTTATATGAATCTCTCATGGATGATCATGGTGTCCAAATTCTTCAGAAATGGCCACCATCCATGGCTCAATGGCTGATTTGACTGATGATTGCTTCAGCTGCAAGTAACATGGTTATATGACAATATTTTTGTACTTTTGGGTAGTAAACAAATGAAAAGCAATGATATACAAATGCAATACATGCTTGGTGATCAAGAACCACACTCACAAGGTACCCACCCACAAGAAGGCAAGCAAAGGTGCACAAATGATCCTTGAGGCGATGATATGACATGATATGATGCCATGAGGGATCTTAGGGCAAAAATTAGGGTCTTACAGATGCCCCTATTTAAGGTCATTCTAGCCGGAGAAGTGAAGTTTAGAAATCTTCATCTCGACGCGGTAGAATGGGCTTAAATAACAGTAATGAGACAAATTTTGGTCCCTAAGAGACCTCATGATGCAAATGTATGCGTGTAAAAGGACACAAACTCTGTGGGGATAATGGTTCACACAGAAGAAAAGACGATCCATCGGAGTAATACACTCACCTGGAACAGAGACTCTAACAGACTCTTACGGACTCTTATGGGGATAATAAAAGAAAAAGAATGTGTGAGCAGGACACGACTTTGAGTTGGGGAAAACAAAACTGACACAACGTGCGCAAGACACGACTCTGATTAGGATAATAGAAATCAGACTGGAGACCTCGCCGGGGAAGTAAAGGACTCGAACTGGGGAAATAAGCAATTCCAAAGGAAAACACACCCATTGGAAAAGACTCAAGCTGACTCAAAATGCACGTACTGGGGATAACACCAATACAGCAACTAGAATAGAAACACAACTCCACTGGGGAAATCTAGAAAAGACTTTCCAAGGGAAGCTAAAGGATGGGATGTTACCGGTATAAGGGCAACAAACTCAGGAAGAAAGAATATCTAAGACCGGTATAAGGGTGAGAGATATCAATCAATCCAAACATCTGAGAAAGACCTGAAAAAGGTACATCAACTCAGGCAAATCTGACTCCACAGGGGACCAAGGTCATAATAGGGAGCAGAAAGGAAGGAAACCAGGGATACCGAGGTATATAATAGGTGATTAACCAAAGACGTGAATTGGTATATATGCCAAGACACTCATCATCCTGAAGAAAGCTAGAAAAGCAGACCTATTTATAGGATGGATACTCAATTCCACAAGGGATATGAATCTTACTCTGCTGAGAAAACAATCAAAAGATTGACCCAAGAGTGCATGAGACATATTATTCATTACCGGCAGACCGTGAATAATATACTCGAAAAGGAAGAGACACCAGAGATACCGGAGTATATAATAGGTGACCTACCAAAAACGTGAATTGGTATATATGCCAAAACACTCATCGTCCGAAAGGAGAGCTTGAAAGCAAATCGACTTACAGGATGGACGTTCGAATCCACAACGGGAAAACGAATCTTACTCAACTGGGGACACAAACCCAAAGAGTGCATGAGATATAATATCCATTACCGTCAGAACGTGGATAGAATACTCGCATGAGATATATTATCTATTACCGTCAGAACGTAGATAATAAACTCGCATGGTAAGAAGCACCAGAGGTACCGAAGTATATAATAGGTGATCTACCGAAAACGTGAATTGGTATATATGCCAAAACACTCATCATCCAAAACACAAACTGGTTAAAGGACGGATATTCGATTCTACAAAGAATACGAATCTTACTCTACTGGGGAAGATCAACAAAGGATTCCAACCAAAGAGTGAAAGAGATATATTATTCATTACCGGCAGACCGTGAATAATATACTCGAAAGAAAAAGACACAAGAGATACCGAAGTATATAATAGGCGACTAACCAAAAAGAGAGACAATCGATACCAAGCATCCGGGTAAACGAAAGACCACTCAAAGAGGATAAATTGCAAACATCCGACAATTATCCGAACAACAAATATTCGATTCCGCAAAGGGAATAACTAATCTTACTCGACTAGGGAAACACAAAAGGCTTCGACTGAAGAGTGCATGAGATATATTATCCATTACCGTCAGAACATGGATAACACCCTCGCCTGGAAGATTATCCACAACCGGTTACTGGGTTAACAAAGGATAAATCGACCGAAAAGAAAGGTATCGGGATACCAAAACTAGGTATATAATGATGACCAATCAAAGGGAGCAACAATCATTACCGAGCAAACGGGTAAATGAAAGGCGATCCGCTGGGAATGAATTGCAAGCATCCGGCAATTATTCACAGGGACTAGCTGGGGATACATTGATAAACAATCAATGATCCGGGGAACAAATCACTAGCAAACGGTGAAAAGACCCACTGGCAACTTCAAAAGGGATAACATTGCGAGCATACGGCAATGATCCAGAAGACAACTTGCTGGGGATAAATTGCTAGCATACGGCAATTATCCACAAGCAAAGGGAGGAACATCAACATCAAATATTGAATGAAGATAACCACAAAGAGTAACCATCATCGGTTAGGATGAACAACAAGGTTAACTCTGCAAAGGAGAAATTAGGGTTTACAACTACCGAATACGGGGTAGAATACCGAAAATCTGGCTGAGGAAACAAGAGGTTAACACTACCGACTACTGGGTAGAGGACCAAAGACTCAGCTGGGATAAAAATTGCAAGCATCCGGCAATTATCCACTCGTACCATAAGGCACAAACTCCGATGGGGAGAACAAAACAACATGGGATTTACAACTACCGAATACGGGGTAGAAGACCACAAACTCCACTGGGGATAGGATGAATGAAGGCCAAATACTGAGCACTTATTCAACTTATTCCACAGGGAAACGCAAACTCTGTTGGGGATAAAAATCATAACAACAGAGAATCCACTGTCAACCAGAACGAACCACAAAGGTTACCTCTGCTAGGGGAAAAAAGATAGGACTTACAACTACCGAATACGGGGTAGTAGCCATACTCTGGTGGGAATAACCACAAATTAGGGTTTACATCTACCGAATACTGGGTAGAATACCAACAACTCCGTGTGGGGATGGGAAACAATCACAAATTTGCACAGGAAACAAAAACAGGGTTTATAACAAACCACAAACTGGTGGAGAGCAGGCAAATAGGATTTACGACTACCGACTACTGGGTAGAAGACCAACGACTCTTGCTTGAGGAATAACAGGTATATAACCACTAATTCCGCCAAAGAAGCAAGAACATAGGACTTACTACTACCGGTATAAGGGTAGAAGCCCAACAAAACTCCGCTGGGGATAAATGAATTGATGCCGGTTACAGGGCAAACCATTCATTTCTTCCACAGGGAAGCACAAGAAACAGATGACACAACGCCGATTCGGGATTGATCCGAAAAGACAGACTGAATCAAAACACGTCCTATGAGGATATAACTCAATAGGAAAATCCATCCCAATATATGTGTTGGGAGGAAACGGAAGAAACCGTCATCCACGAGGATATATCTCAGTGGAGAACTGCAGAAGGAAAATACAGACACTTTCTGCTTATGGGCTGACTCTATATGGAGAGATTTAACCACCCGACATCTGCTTGGGAAGATCTATAGAGAGATCTATATCACCCAAAGCAGGAGACAACAAACAAAAGATATATGGCAAAAATGCAATATGAATATCTGAATGTTTTATGAATATGCATGAATATGCGTGATCATGTGTGATGAATGCTGACAAAACAGACAATTCTAACACAAACAGGCCCAGGAATCAAACGCCCGGTACTATACTTCCAGGGGAAAAACCAACTGGAAAGCCAATCTGCTAGAGATCCACATGCTGTAAAGCAAAGATCTGCGGGTACTGCAGGGGATTAGGAAAATCCTGAGGAACAAGAGTTCGTGGCTCATCCAAGAACTACTGCAAAAGCAACTCCAAACAACTCTGGGGAACAACCCACTGAAGGAGAATCATCCGAGTAGAATCCAACTGTACAAGCAACTCTACTGGGGAAAAGCTATCAGCTACTCTCTTGGGGAACAACCCACTGAGGGAGAAAGTACCACACAAGTAGATTCTGCAACAAGCCACTCTATTCGGGGAGAACATACATCCGACGGATCATACCAGTAGATTCTGCAAATAGCCACTCTACTGAGGATCAAAAGTAATCAGGAAATCATTCCAATCTTTGGGATGCTAGAGCTACCAACCGACCTTACTGGGGATTGAGGTAGCTTTCAATAGGCAACAACTGCCACAACAACCATTCTGCAGACTAAGCTGGGAAAAAATGGAAAGCAACCATGCTGAGGAGAAACACAACAATTCTGCCGGCAACTGCACTGAGGAGAGACTACTGTTGGAAAAAGCGCGAAGTCTTCAACAACATCTCTGCTCGCGACTATACTGGGGAACGACCCCACCAACAGCTCTGTTTGCGACAGATGCTGAGGAAAGCGGTAAGGTACCTGGATATCAATCCACCAACCACTGAATCTACCACAATGAGAATAACCATGTTGGGGAGATTACTGCTGGAGAAACTAAGTCTTCAACAACATCTTTGCTTGGGGAATAACCCCAACAACAAAGCGGGAGAAAAAGGATACAATCAAATGCTAGGAATATGAACCAATGTCTTACCTGTTGGGAATCATACCACCCTTGGGAGAGCACTGAGACATCCCTGAGTATCCTTTCATCATTGTGAATATTCACTTTGTTTAAAACAACAATTCGAATTTTTTTGATTTGTTTAAAACAATGACATTTTATCAATTAAAACATGCAAAACATTTGTTGAATTGAAACAAATAAGAGTGCAAATAATTGGATAAAGCTCAAATTTATTTGATGGAATGGTAGCCTGCAAATGGCAAGACTCCATAGATCTGTACAAATTTGAAATCAGTGATATATATTGGAAGAGGGCTACATTGAACATAATGATCCTTTCTCTACCAATTTGAATCTCGATGTATGCGAAGCTTCAGTCGACGACGAATCGAGAATCTTTGACGAACAGACGGCTGGAACAGAAAGTCTTGTCAGGATGCAGTTACTTGCCAAATCCCTAAATTTTGCCTAGATTTCCCCAGAGTGAGGTACTCAATCTAGCGGGATGCAAATATACTTTTTTTTCAAGTCTCTAACTTTTACCTGGATTACCCTTGCGGGTTCTCCACCGAGACGCTCATTTTTGCCTAAGCCGCCCTTTCGGGTTTTCAACTTAGCGAGTTATTCTGTTTTTCATTTGCATATACCCTTTTTTTTAGGCAAAGTATTTCTTGACTGCATCTGAATTCACTGGACGAGTGAAATCCTCCCCATCCATTGTTGTAAGCATCAAAGCACCGCCTGAAAAGGCTCTCTTAACAACATATGGACCCTCGTAGTTTAGAGTCCACTTGCCCCTGGAATCGGGCACGAAAGACAAAACTTTCTTGAGCACGAGGTCACCTTCTCGGAACACACGAGGCTTGACCTTCTTATCGAATGCTTTCTTCATTCTCTGCTGATATAATTGACCATGGCACATGGCAGTCAATCGCTTCTCTTCAATCAGATTCAGTTGGTCATAACGACTCTGAGTCCATTCAGCATCAGTCAACTAGGGACTTGAGGGGATACTTTTTCTTTTTTCTTTTGAAAAAATTTGAAAAAAATTTCCTGATTTTTGATTTTTCATCTTTTTCACCCTCTCCCTTTTTTTTTATTGCATTTGCAATGCCCCAGTTTGACTGTTGCGCTGATTCTCATGATACAGTTGAATGAGCTTCTCTTTGTGCTCCAGAAAGTGGGTAATCTCGTCAGGAATCCCCTCAACATCATCTTCCTCTGCCTCGAATTCAAAGAATTCAAGATTGGGAGATGGCGTTGGATCATTATGTTCAATGGGTTTAGAAATCCCTGCATAATGATTCTAGATAATGAAAAGCTTTTGAATTTTAAACAAGCAAATCATTTATGCAGATGAAAAAAGCTGTTTTTGTTGTTTTTCATGGTTTTTTGTGATCACTGATTTCATGCAAAAAGCAAAAAGTGAAAACAAATGGAAAAACAAATGTTTGGCAATGCATTAATTGAATGAAACATCATTGTGTTAAATGTTGCCAACAATGTCATCACTTCTCCTTTTGGCATGGGAGAAGGGTTTTAAACAAAGTGAACAATTACTCTGATCTATGGATGACTGTAGGAACATCTACAGCGACCCAATTGTGGCAGACACCACCAGGAATAACGAAATTGTTCAAGTCTTCTGCATCCTCTTCCAAGATAGCAGCAACTTCTTCTTCAGGTTGATCATCATGGATGAATCCTCCACTCGTGAACAAACCTTGCTCATTATATGCCCCAGAACAGTAGCCAATGCCAGCCCGGGATCGGTTAACCAGGAATAAATCCATCAATAGTACATAGTCTGGCAAATATCTCTCTGAGTTCACAACTCTCTTGCTCAGGATGATCCATCGATCTGGCAGAGTTGGCTCTGGTGTAGTACCGGCGAAGTGCGTCTTCAAAATAAATGAAGATCGCAGGGGCAGACCACAGGACGGGAGACCGGAACAAAACACCTGCTTATGCAAATGATGCATGAAGTGTTTGTGCATATGCTTGTTTTTTATTTCAAAGGAACTCGAGGGTTTTATTTGCAAACTTTGAAATATTTAACATTCTGATCGTATATGAGAATATCTCATCAGATATATCAGGTGAAAAAATTTTCCCGGTTTTTTCCATGTTTGAAATTTTTTGCAAATAAACTCCTTTGAGTTCCTTGAAAATTTTCTTTTTATCTGATGATATGGATGCAGATGAATGCGTGAATGCATGAATGCAACAATCACAGTCAAGGATCAAGCAAGTCACACCAAACAAAGGTCGTGGGAAAGCTCATTGTATCCTTAATATCAATCATCCATTTTGGTGGATTTAGGTTTTCACCTTATCAACACCCAAGTTCCATTGATATTAACGGTACATGAACCGGCTCTAACATCCTTAATATCAATCATCCATTTTGGTAGATTTAGGTTTTACACCTTATCAATACCCAAGTTCCATTGACATTAACGATGTTTGAACGACTCAACCACGAATCACGGGTTTGCTGAGAGTCACGAGCATGGAGTCTCGGTTAAGAACCACCCAAAGGGAGTGTACTAGGGTTTAAACCTGCCAGACATGTTCTACCAGAGGTTCCCATAATCATCGTCCTATCTCTCGGATATTATCGGAGGAACGAATACTCGTATTCCAAAAATATTCTCAAGAGAGACTCTTATGAGTGTAGTATCGCGTAACAATCGCATCAGATCTTACATCTGAACGACCTCCGCACTACGTCCTAAAAACAGGCCAAGATGGGTTTGGTAAACTAAGGTCCTTGGCTTCTAAGGCACATGATTGAACGGATAATGCCTAACCACAAATAACTTGTGTGACATTATTAATCCAACATGACCTCCACCAAGTGAATGGACTCGTAAGTCAACTGGCTAAGGAATACTCCACACCAGTCGACAAGACTATGCCATTCTCCTATCCTAGAGTGCACTCGAGTTAGGGTATAGAACTCATCTCACAGAGATCACCAAAGCAAACAGCAATTGTATATCAAGCAATTCAAACATTACAATCAATACAGTTATCCCAAATTGTACAAAAATATGTCATATAACAAATAACAATATATCATACAACGAGGGTGAAAAGTAGGCAATACCACCAGGGAAGGTCTAATGTTGTCCCCAGCAGAGTCGCCACTTTTCTGTAGCGGTGTATTCGTCGCTATATGATTTATTGGTTAAACCATAAGCAGAGTATATAATGAATCGAGTCGCCACCGCACTTTTATTTATCCTAAGGACTGGTTAAAAAGCGAACAAAAACCTAAGAAGTTTTACACGTAGAAAACTAATGAAAAGATCAGAGAATCTGGGTAAGGGGTAAATTACGCAATGGGAAGGTGTTAGGCACCCATCACATCCTAGGTACTCCTAGGGAGCCCTTTTCACACTTGTTGTATAAGAAATGTTTATTTGTTTTGACATATTGTGTAAACACGAATGGTATGATGAGAAAAGAATGTACAAGTTAATTATTTTTGTGTTCGGACGGATGAACCCGTTGCCTACGTACCTTCCATCAAAGGTAAGGATCAAAACGCCGTAGTTCGGCTAAAAGATTTCCAAATTATCAGTGGGTTCAATTTTAAACACAAGCATTAAGGCTTTTCATTACCAATGGGAGAAAACTCAACCAACATCAACAATCCACCATGCGAGGACGGCTTCAACATACTAGTGAGGGGTTAACCCTATAATAAGTATGGAAGACTTACAATCAACTCACTAAGGATAAGGTAAGATTTACATCAACCACTATGGTAATTAAAACCTAAGGCTAATGTATGAAAACATATTAACAATGGACAAAGCCAAAACAATTGAATGTGTGAGGTTAATTGATTATGATTATTCACAAAATATGGTCAAGGTATGATTAAGATTGATTCAAAGAAGTGTTATGAAATGTGAAGTTTGAAAAATCAAGGACTTAGGGTCCAAGTTTCTAATTTGAAAAGAGGTGAGAATGTTCGCACAACAAGTCAAAATTTTTGAAAGCAAAGTGTGAAAAAGTTTAGGACAAAGAGTGTATGGATGATGGAATGTGAAACTTCTTAGAGAGGTTCACCTCTTGAAATCATATAGAAGATGATTCAAGTGTGTCCTTAGGAATGGGGCAACAAACAAATAAAAATAAAGCAAGGTGATACCGGATGCCATCAATGGTCTTATACCAATCTCACAAACAAAAGCGGATATCGGATACCAATAAATGGATTTACACCAATCTCCTAAAACAAAACAATGATACCGGAAGCCATCAATGGTCTTATACCAATCTCATAAAAGCAAAAAGCGGATATCGGATACCAATAAATGGATTTACACCAACCTCCTAAAATAAACAAAACTTGGATGTCGGATGCCAATCTATCTGGACTTATACCAACCTCCAAAGTATGATCATAGGAATACAAATGCCACATCACAGGGACTTACAATTGCATCCTCTCATACGACAAACAAGAGCAAAGAAGATATGAGTGACCAATGGGGTCTTACACTCTATCCTTCCATATCATGGGAACAAAAGCCAATCAACATGGTCTTACAATTGTCCTCAATGGGTAAACTCAAACAAACCACAAGGATGTGCAATGATGATCATACAAGAATTAACAATCAATAATGATGAATGCACAATGGCAAGTAAGCAATCATGTTCAAATGAATCAAATAATCAATCCAACAAGTTCAAGTAGCACACGCTATAACCACACAATAGGGCTCAATCAAAGGGTTAGACTTAAAAGTCAACTGGAATATGGTCAATGGTGCTCTTAACCTTGACATTGAGAGCCAAGGTGAAGCAGATGAAAGGATATGAGGGGTGTGCCTCATCACTCTTATCCCTGGTCAGGGAGAGCATTGAATATAAGAAGGTGGGGGAGTTCAGAAAGATGGAACTCTCTCCCCAAGTTAGACTCGATAGATCTTGGGCTTTTACTCAACATGCATCAAACACAAGTAGTGTGAGCAATGTGTGTGACTCACGGAATAGTAGGAGATAGGCTACATATCTCTTTTGTCTACCAATTGCCTCATATGAGGTCTTTACCTGCTTAGGGACAAAAATAAACAATCACAAACATTGCCTCTTAAGGAGGACTTCAGACAGTTGCCTGGCTAAATAACAAGCCAGGTCTTCCAGACTACATGAAGAAGAAGGTGCTATACCTCAATGCAAATGCTATACAAGCAAAGCAATGCAAGTTCTCAAAGAACTACTAGCGACTATGGTACCTGAAATCAATCAAATATAATCAGTACCAATCACAAAGTCAAAGACAAGCAAGGTAAAAACCAACAGATAACACAATCAAACATGTGCAAAGCACAAAGCTCAAAGCTCAAATGAGCTAAGCACCCTACAAAACAAACAAGTTAGTTTACAATGGTCAAATGAAACAACTCAATCAACTTGCATTAATTCCTTTAAAGCACTTTGCTTCTTAACCTGAAAAGTCAAAGTCAAACTCAAACATGAGAAGTAAGACCAACTAGGACAAGCCTAGGGTCAAAAAGGAGGGAAAAATCTTAAAACAGCAAGTGAAACATGATCAAAACCAAGATAATTCAATTAAGAAGAAAGTCTAATTGGTCTCATATCAAAACAATACACCAATTTCATTTCATGCACAATTTAGGTCAAAGTAAGCAAGTGTGAACCACATATGAGTAAACAGAATGATTACAATAAAACAAATACCAAAACAGATCAATAAATTCCACAAAAATTCCAACTCAAACAGGACACATTCAATGAGCTACATATCAAATTTCATGACATTTGGACAAGTGGAAGCAGGGGAATTAAATCAGGAAGTCATGGTATGCAAAAATCAACCTAAACAAGGTCACAAATCAAGTGTCAACTTCAATCAATTGTAAAATAGTGAAAACAAATGAGAAATGAATGGGACCAAAGCCAAAGTGAAGCTAAACATGTCAAGAAACACTCCACCAAATTTCATCTTCATATGATAATGGATGAGGGTTTTACAAGATATGTAAGTGAGCTACTCAAGAAAAACCCTAAAATGACTAAATAGCCAACAAAAATCCCAATCAAATAGGAAATGGATCAATCAACTCCACAAAAAATCATGGTGAAACTAGACATATATATGATATCATATGCAAAAATTCAGAGCCATAGGCATAGCATAGTTATGGAAAATATAATCAGGAACATGGCATAACATAGTGTGACACACATTGTCACACTCAAAAAGATCACATCATATCTCTCTAACCAGGGACTCAAAAATAACAAACTATACACCAAAATCACCAGGAAAGAGTCAAGGACATGCATGTAAAATTTCATTCATTTTGGATAGTGCGTGATTATTTCATGATCAATATGGTAAAACATACACATAAGGCACCTATGTCAAAGATCATTAGACAAGTTCAAAAATCCACTAGGCACAACTTGAATTACTATGCCTAAAAAGAACTAGACAAAATTTGGAGATCATCAAAAATATTCCCACTCAATTTGGGTTAGAATTGAATTAAATATGATTTTTAGAAGTTTTGATTAAATAATGAAATAATCATTTAGCATTTAAATGGAAATAATGCTGCGGATGGCATTTTTGCAATTACGCATGGCCAGGGCAAAACGCCCCGTTTCAATTAATGTGGTGGCGGCGTGTGATTCGTCCAAACCGGCGGTAAACAGAAATTTGAAAAGAAGCCAAGCCAGCACGGATCGGACACGCGGAATTGGACGGAAATACAGTGTACTTCGCGTTCATCACTTCCAGATTTCACGAAGAACAAATTTGCACGAAAAACAACATGCCATATATGAATCTCTTCATCTTTCAACGTAGATCATGGATATGATAATGAAAATGTCCAGAAGTTAACATACACAAAGATCCAATCAAGAACAGTTATGACATGCAAACTTTGAATCAAGATATCTTGATAATTAGTGTATGGAATTGCACGATTCAAACATCAATCTACTCTATGTTCGATGATCTATCTAAACCGCATGGCAATTGCAAGAATTAAAGAGTTTGAAAATTTACCTCTTGGATATGCAGCTGTGAAATCCGCGCTTGTTTGGCTCCAATTCAGTGAAACAGATGGCCTACAATAGTTAGGAAGGTGATTGGAAGGTTCAGCACAGCTCAGAAACGCACGATCATGAAGAATTTTCCAGCTGCCATTGATGAGCAAGCTTTGCAACAGTTGGTTTTTGGCACGATTCTTCCTCAAATCACCACGAACAGAACTCACAAAAGACATGCAGATGAAGAAACAACAAAGCACTAG
Source organism: Lathyrus oleraceus (assembly GCF_024323335.1). Classification (NCBI taxonomy): domain Eukaryota; kingdom Viridiplantae; phylum Streptophyta; class Magnoliopsida; order Fabales; family Fabaceae; genus Lathyrus; species Lathyrus oleraceus. The sequence goes on along the minus strand of NC_066580.1, from coordinate 416,434,774 downwards.
CAAAGAAATTGGTGAATTCTTGATGAATTGATGAAAAAGAGTTTTTGTGAAAATGGAGAAAAGTGAGAGAATTTGTGAGATTTTGGATTGGATCTGAAAAAGTGATTCTCCCCTTCAATTCTGTTAGAATTAACCTTTTATACTTCATGTTAATCCACCCTTTAATCATGATTAAGCAAAATTGGATGATTAGTGAATGAGCTTGTTTATGGAAATTGGCCTTTTTGCCCTTATGCACCTTGAACCAATGTAACAGTAATTTTTCACTTTGAGCAAATCATAAAATGCATTTGGAAGCTATTGGAACTGGTCCCATGTGAAAATTCCTTGTATTTTGAAATTTGGACTTTTTTCCCACCAAAAATTAAATGGTTCACTTCAAAAATGGCCTTTTTATGTGAAGGTTTTTGATGAAATGTGATGATGGATTTGGATAGTACACATCAAATGGGATTTGCTCAAAAAAGAATCACTCAAATTGGCCTAATGGTTTGAAAGATATGCCACTTTGAAATTCCAAAATTCTTGAAAATGATTTGATCATAACTTGCCAACAATAAATGAGAAATGAGTGTTCTTGGACTTTTTGGAAAGGTGAGATCAAGATCTTCAACTTTCATGTTGGACAAATTTTGATTTGAAGCTTGGTTCATGATGTAATTTTGAGGAGCATGACTTTCCATTTTGGGCAGGTGAAAATTACAGGTCATTTCCATTTTGGGAAACTTTTTGCCTGACCTCAAATCCTTCAATCTTGATCTTTGAAATGCCAAATGAGGCTCATATGGACATGAATGAGACTTTTCCAACCATCTCACACCTTCCAAATCCTGATTAAATGCACAGTTGACCACAATTGACTTTGCTAGGGTTTTGGTTGACTGAGCCATGTTCTGATGAATTCCAAAGCTCTTCCACATGAGATTTTGATACCAAATGATGTCACAACTTATATGAATCTATCATGGATGATCATGGTGTCCAAATTCTTCAGGAATGGCCACCATCCATGGCTCAATGGCTGATTTGACTGATTGACTGATGATTGCTTCAGCTGCAAGTAACATGGTTATATGACAATATTTTTGTACTTTTGGGTAGTAAACAAATGAAAAGCAATGATATACAAATGCAATACATGCTTGGTGATCAAGAACCACACTCACAAGGTACCCACCCACAAGAAGGCAAGCAAAGGTGCACAAATGATCCTTGAGGCGATGATATGACATGATATGATGCCATGAGGGATCTTAGGGCAAAAATTGGGGTCTTACAGGGAATAATCCGAAAAGACAGACTGAATCAAGACACATCCTAATGAGGATTTAGCTCAAATAGGAAAATCCATCCCAATATATATGTTGGGAGGAAACGGAAGAAACCGTCATCCACGAGGATATATCTCAGCGGGGAACTGCAGAAGGAAAGACAACGGACATTTTCTGCTTACGGGGCTGACTCTATATGGAGAGATTTAACGCCCGACATCTGCTAGGGGAGATCTATTATGGATCTTCATCACCATAGCAAGGAACAATCAACAAGAGAGATATGGCGAGGAGTGCAACATGAATCTGAATGTTTATGAATATGCATGAATATGCGTGATTTATGTTTGATGAATGCTGACAAAACAGACATATCTAACACAAATAGGTCCAGGAATCAAACGCCCGATACTATACTTCCAGGGGAGAACCAACTGGAAAGCCAATCTGCGGAGATCTATATGCCATAAAGCATAGATCTACGGGTACTGTTGGGGAGCAGAGGATCAGAGATATCAGGAAACACCAAATCTCTGAGTGATGGATCAGCAAACAACCCAACCAGGGTACAGAAAGTCACAACGGGCAAAACAGCCACCAAGACTAATCTGTTGGGGAACAAGAGAAAATCTCCAAGATCCGCAGGGGATCTCAGCATCAACTGAGAAACAAAGAGCTCTGCAACTCCAAACAACTCTGGGGAACAACCCACGGGGAGAATAACATCATCCAAGTAGAATCCAACTGCATAAGCAACTCTACTGGGGAAAACTGCTGCTGGAGAAAACTGAGTCTTCAAAAACACTCTGTTTGCAACTATGCTGGGGAACAACCCCATCACAAGATCTGGAGAAAGAAGATACAACCAAACCAGGAACATGAACCAAATGTCTTACCTGTTGGAGATCATGCCACCCTTGGGAGAACACTGAGATATTCTTGAGTATCCTTTCAACCTTATGGATATTCACTTTGTTTAAAAACAGCAAATTTTGAAAAATTTGATTTGTTTAAAAACAATGATATTTTATCAATTAAAATATGCAAAACATTTGTTGAATTGAAACAAATAAGAGTGCAAATAATTGGATAAAAGCTCAAATTTATTTGATGGAATGGTAGCCTGCAAATGGCAAGACTCCATAGATCTGTACAAATTTGAAATCAGTGATATATATTGGAAGAGGGCTACATTGAACATAATGATCCTTTCTCTACCAATTTGAATCTCGATGTATTCGAAGCTTCAGTTTGACGACGAATCGAGAATCCTCTGACGAGATGACAGCTGGTGAAACAGAAAGTCTTGTCAGGATGCAGTTACTTGCCAAATCCCTAATTTTTGCCTAGATTGCCCCAGGGTGAGGTACTCAATCTAGCGGGATGCAAATATTCTTTTTTTTCAAGTCTCTAATTTTTGCCTGGATTACCCTTGCAGGTTTTCCACCGAGACGCTCATTTTTGCCTAAGCCGCCCTTTCGGGTTTTCAACTTAGCGAGCTATTCTGTTTTTCATTTGCATATACTGTTTTTTTCTAGGCAAAGTATTTCTTGACTGCATCTGAATTCACAGGACGAGTGAAATCCTCCCCATCCATTGTTGTAAGCATCAAAGCTCCGCCTGAAAAGGCTCTCTTAACAACATATGGACCCTCGTAGTTTGGAGTCCACTTGCCCCTGGAATCGGGCGCGAAAGACAAAACTTTCTTGAGCACGAGGTCACCTTCTCTGAACACACGCGGCTTGACCTTCTTATCGAATGCTTTCTTCATTCTCTGCTGATATAACTGACCATGACACATGGCAGTTAACCGCTTCTCTTCAATCAAATTCAATTGGTCGTAACGACTCTGAATCCATTCAGCATCAGTCAACTTGGCTTCCATCAAGACTCTCATTGATGGGATCTCCACCTCTACTGGGAGAACAACTTCCATGCCATAAACAAGAGAGAAAGGGGTTACCCCTGTTGAAGTGCGTACAGACGTACGATATCCATGCAAAGCAAATGGCAGCATCTCATGCCAATCTTTGTACGTAACAGTCATCTTCTGGATAATCTTCTTGATATTCTTATTAGCAGCTTCAACAGCCCCATTCATCTTGGGTCTGTAAGGAGAGGATTTATGGTGTGTAATCTTGAATTCAGCGCACAACTCATCCATCATCTTATTATTCAGATTAGATCCATTATCAGTAATGATCCTCTCTGGCACACCATAACGGCAAATCAGTTGGTTCTTGATAAACTTCACAACCACCTGCATGGTTACATTCGCGTACGAAGCGGCTTCAACCCATTTGGTGAAGTAATCAATTGCTACGAGAATAAACCGGTGTCCGTTGGACGCTTTCGGCTCAATCATGCCGATCATGTCGATTCCCCACATAGAGAAAGGCCATGGTGACGAAATCACATTCAGAAGTGTCGGAGGAATATGAATCTTATCCGCATAAATTTGACACTTGTGACATTTCTTCACATACTTGCAACAGTCAGACTCCATTGTCAGCCAATAGTAGCCTGCTATCAACATCTTCTTAGCCATGGCATGTCCATTGGAATGAGTACCAAATGAACCCTCATGGACCTCAGTCATCAACAGGTTTGCTTCGTGTCTATCCACGCATCTGAGCAAAACCATATCAAAATTTCTCTTATACATCACCTCACCACTGAGGTAGAAACTGCCTGACAACCTTCTCAAGGTTTTCCTATCTTTCACAGATGCCCCAGGCGGGTAGACCTGGTTCTGAAGGAAATTCTTGATATCAAAATACCAAGGCTTGTCATCTTTCACTTCTTCGATTGCAAATATGTGAGCTGGTCTGTCCAAGCGCATCACAGTAATATTGGGGACATCATTCCACCGTCTGACCACAATCATGGAAGCAAGCGTAGCAAGAGCATCTGCCATCTGATTATCCTCTCGAGGAACGTGATAAAACTCAACTTCTGTGAAGAATGTTGAAATCCTCCTTGCATAATCTCTGTACGGAATGAGACCAGGTTGATTCGTCTCCCATTCTCCCTTGATCTGATTAACAACCAGGGCCGAATCACCATACACATCAAGATACTTGATTCTCAAATCAATGCATTCTTCAAGTCCCATGATACAGGCTTCATACTCCGCCATATTATTCGTGCATTTGAAAGTTAGCCTTGCTGTAAACGGAATGTGTGAACCTTGAGGAGTAATGATCACTGCCCCAATTCCATTTCCATATTGATTAACAGCGCCATCAAACACCATCGTCCATCTAGAACCAGGTTCCAGACCTTCATCAAGTGTAGGCTCATCGCAATCTTTCATCTTCAAATACAGAATTTCCTCATCAGGGAAGTCATACTGAACAGACTGATGATCTTCGATCGGCTGGTGCGCTAAATGGTCAGCCAAGATACTACCTTTGATAGCTTTTTGAGCTCGATACTCAATATCATACTCAGACAACAACATCTGCCAACGGGCAATCCTCCCAGTTAAAGCAGGCTTCTCGAAGATATACTTAATCGGATCCATTCTGGATATCAACCAAGTTGTATGATTTATCATGTACTGGCGCAAACGCTTAGCAGCCCAAGCCAAAACACAACACGTCTTCTCGAGCATAGAGTACCGAGACTCACAATCAGTAAACTTCTTACTGAGGTAGTATATAGCAAATTCCTTCTTCCCCGATTCATCTTGTTGACCGAGTACACAACCCATCGAGTCTTCAAGAACTGTCAAATACATGATCAGAGGTCTTCCTTCCACAGGCGGAGACAATATCGGAGGTTCAGACAGATATTCTTTGATACTGTCGAAAGCTTTCTGGCAATCCTCGGTCCAATCATGAGACTGATCTTTCCGGAGGAGCTTGAATATCGGCGCATATGTGGCAGTCATGTGGGATATAAATCTGGAAATGTAATTCAAGCGGCCAAGAAAACCTCGGACTTGCTTATCAGTTTTTGGTGCAGGCATCTCTTGTATTGCTTTGACCTTTGCAGGATCAACCTCAATACCTCTTTCGCTTACCACAAAACCCAACAATTTGCCAGAACGGACTCCAAATGTACATTTGTTCGGATTCAGGCGAAGTTTAAACTTCCTCAAACGTTGAAAAAGCTTCAACAAATGCTCAATATGCTCAACTTCCGTTCGGGACTTAGCAATCATATCATCAACATAGACCTCTATCTCCTTGTGCATCATATCATGAAACAAGGTAGTCATAGCTCGTTGATACATGGCTCCGGCGTTCTTCAAACCGAAGGGCATCACTCGATAACAGAATGTTCCCCAAGGTGTGATGAATGTTGTCTTCTCCATATCCTCTGGTGCCATCTTGATTTGATTATATCCGGAAAATCCGTCCATAAAGGAAAAGACTTTGAATTTAGCTGTATTGTCTACCAACATGTCAATGTGTGGTAGAGGAAAATCATCTTTCGGACTAGCCTTATTCAGATCTCTATAATCAACGCACATACGGACTTTTCCGTCCTTCTTAGGAACAGGCACAATATTGGCCACCCATTGAGGATATGTAGAAGTCACCAGAAACCCCGCATCAATTTGCTTCTGAACTTCCTCTTTGATCTTCACTGCCATATCTGGATGAGTTCTTCTGAGCTTCTGCTTCACAGGCACGCACTCAGGCTTCAAAGGCAGGAAATGTTGCACAATATCTGTATCCAAACCCGGCATATCTTCATATGACCAAGCAAAGATATCTGAATATTCTCGTAGCAAACTGATCAAATCTTCCTTGACAGACCCTTCAAGAAGTGCCCCAATCTTCACCAGGCGAACACAATCCTCAGACCCCAAGTTGACTGTTTCCAAGTCTTCAAGATGCGGCTGGATGATCTTCTCTTCATGCTCAAGGAGACGGGTAATCTCATCAGGAATCTCCTCAATGTCATCTTCCTCTGCCTCAAATACAGGGAATTCAAAATTGGGAAATGGCGTTGGATCATTATGTTCAATGGATTTTAGGATCAACCTGCATAATGATTTTGGTTAATGAAAAACTTTAGAATTTAAACAAGCAAACCATTATGAAGATGAAAAAGATTGCTTTTATTCTTGTTTTTATGGGTTTTTTGTGATCACTAATTTCATGCAAAAGCAAAAAAGTGAAAACAAAGGAAAACAAATGTTTAACAATGCATTAATTGAATGAAAACATCATTGTATATATGCTTTGCCAACAATGTCATCACTTCTCCTTTTGGCATGGGAGAAGGGTTTCAAACAAAGTGAATAATTACTCTGATCTATGGATGACCGTAGGAACATCTACAACGACCCAATTGTGGCAGACACCACCAGGAATGACGAAGTTGTTCACGTCTTCTGTATCCTCTTCCAAGATAGCAGCAGCTTCCTCCTCAGGTTGATCATCATGGATGAATCCTCCACTTGTGAACAAACCTTGCTCATTACATGCCCCAGAACAGTAGCCAATGCCAGCCCGGGATCTGTTGTCTTCAAGTTCAATCACCTTCCCTAATCCAGCAACTGCACCACATTCAATGGCCCGCTTCGCATCACGGTAGGAAGTGAATGAAAGAGACTTCTTCTCGATTGGTTCATCAATAGATAAAGCTTGGAATGGCGTTCCAACTTCATCTTCAGCGTCAATGTATGAGAAAGAAGACAAATGGCTAACCAGGAGAGCCTTTTCTCCCCCTACCACAACCAGTTTCTTGTTCCTGACAAATTTCAACTTCTGGTGTAGGGTGGATGTCACGGCGCCAACCTCGTGAATCCATGGTCTGCCTAAGAGACAGCTATAAGATGGGTGGATATCCATTACCTGGAAGGTAACCTGGAAATCACTTGGTCCAATTTTGATTGGGAGATCAACTTCCCCAATCACGGTCTTACGCGACCCATCAAATGCCTTCACAACAACCCCACTCTGCCTCATAGGAGGACCTTGATATGACAATCTGGAGAGTGTGGTTTTTGGCAATACATTTAAAGAAGATCCAGTGTCCACCAGCACATTGGACATTGCATCGGATTTGCAATTCATGGAGATATGTAAAGCCATGTTGTGGTCTCTTCCCTCCTCAGGGAGATCAGCGTCACAAAAGCTCAAAGTGTTGCAAGCGGTAATGTTTGCAACAATACTATCAAATTGCTCAATGGTGACGTCGTGATCAACATACGCCAGATCCAAGACTTTCTGCAGAGCCTCCCTATGGGGTTCTGAATTCAGTAGCAGAGAAAGAATGGAAATCTTGGATGGCGTTTGTAGAAGCTGGTCTACAACATTGTACTCACTCTTTCTGATGAGCCTCAGCATCTCATCAGATTCTTCATCTACAATGCCACTCGGGCCAACTGAAGAAATAAGAGTTTTTTGTACAGAGGAGGATGGTTTGGCAACATCACGTGCCTGATTCTGAATATTTACAACTGTCCCAACCGGACGCTCAACAGTATCAGAAGCAACAGCCTTAGGAGGCGCAAAAAACACACGACCACTTCGGGTCAACCCACTTACATCAGCGACGTTGGTCACGGAAGTTGAAGGTAAAGGCACTTCTACCCCATCTTGCACAGCAACAGGGTTATATCTGAATGGTACGGCTTTGTCTGAAGATTAAGGCACAGGGCCTGCAGGTTTAATGACCAAAGAAGGGGAAGCCTTCGGCTTACTGCTATCATAGCGGATAACAACAGGCTCAGGTAATTTGAACACTGGTGAAATCACATTCACCTCAGGCTCGTCTTCATCAACATTGCGATTCTGCAGAATCTCAATGGTACCCTCATCCAACAGCTCTTGAAGTTCTCGGCGTACCTGGTTGCAACCCAAGCGGTTAACCGAGCAGACGTGGCACTTGTCGTGGTTATGCTCTAAGTAGCTGTACTGACACAGCAAACGATGTAATTCAACCAACGACTGCCTAATGTGGCTTACATATCTGACCTTGTACTTCCCAAGGCATTCCTGAACCATATTAACCGATTTCCCATGCGCAGGCAATGGGTTCTTGGTGACATTCGGGCCTGAATCTTCAAAACTCAAGATTCCACATCTCATAAGGTCTTGAACCTTAGTCTTGAGTGGGTAGCAATTCTCAATGTTATGACCCGGAGCACCAGAATGGTAAACACAATGCTGATCTGGTTTATACCACCATTGTGGATTTGCAGGAATGGCCGGAGGATCCCTGGGAGAAACCAATTTCCTTTCCAACAAGGAAGGATAAAGCTCTGCATATGTCATAGGAATTGGATCGAAGCTGATCTTCTTCCTATCATAACTCAAGTTAGCTTGATTGGTTGTACTGCCACGAGGCTGGTAAGCCTGTTGCTGTGGACGATGTTGTTGCTGATACTGAGGCTGTTGATATTGTTGCTGATGCTGATATTGCTGATGTTGCTGAGCATTGTCTTTAAAAACAGGTGCTATATGAGCCACCTGGTGCTGATGACCGGCACGACGTGCAGGCTTCCTCTGAGCAGAGGGTCTTCTGTGCTTGGGATGGGATTGCACAGCATGTGCTTCCCCATCCTTCCTCTTAAACGCCCCATATCGTTTAGAAGAAGAGCTCTCATCTTTCGCCAATCGTCCTTCACGGACACCTTCCTCAAGACGCATCCCCATGTTCACCATCTCGGTGAAATCAGAGGGAGCACTTGCTACCATCCGCTCATAATAGAATGAGCCAAGAGTCTTCAAAAAGATCTTGGTCATTTCTTTCTCCTCCAGCGGTGGAGTAATCTGAGTTGCCAGCTCTCGCCACCTCTGGGCGTACTCCTTGAATGTTTCCTTGTCCTTCTGCGACATGGACCTGAGTTGATCTCGGTCAGGCGCCATATCGACGTTGTACTTATACTGCTTGACGAAGGCTTCGCCAAGGTCGTTGAAGGATCTGATATTGGCACTGTCTACGCTCATGTACCATCTGAGCGCAGCACCGGACAGGCTGTCTTGGAAATAATGAATCAGAAGCTGATCATTATCAGTCTGGGTAGACATCTTCCTGGCGTACATGACCAGGTGAGCGAGTGGACAGGTGTTCCCTTTATACTTTTCAAAGTCAGGTACTTTGAATTTAATCGGTATCTTCACACCGGGAACAAGGCACAACTCGGCATTAGACTTGCCGAACAAATCTTTACCTCGAAGAGTCCTCAATTCCTTTCTCAGCTCAAGGAATTGGTCGTTCATGGCGTCCATCTTTTCATGAACGTCCGAGCGCTCAGATGGCTCGGAGTGATAGATGATGTCGTCTACCCTTGGCATGGTATGCACGACAGGAGGAGCGGCAACAGGGACCGGGCTAGATGCCGGCATATGAGCAAAAGTTGGAGCAGGCCGATCAGGCATAAAACCTGGAGGCATTCCCCAAGGGAACCCGGGTGGCATAGCATCGGGCACATGATGAGCACTGACTGGCACAGTCGAAGCGACGACCTCTGAGATGACCGTCCTCTGGGCAGGAGTTGCAGGCGATTGAGCAGGTTGATTTTGAGCAGCGAGGAGTTGCTCCATCAAAGCGCCAAGTCTGGCGACCTCTTCTTTCAGTTCTCTGTTCTCTTGTTCTAGCTGCTCCATGACTCTTACAGAATTGACTCGAGGATAATACCGGTGAGTCAGCTTGTCTTCAAAATAAATGAAGAACACAGAGTTAGGACAAGAAGACCAGAAACAAAGGGTACCTGCTTATGCAAAAATGATGCATGAAATGCCTGTGCATATGCTTTGTTTATTTTCAAGGAACCCTTAGGGTATTATTCGCAATATTTTGAATAGTTAAAAAAAAATTCTCATGGGAAATATCTCATTTAATATATCGAGACAAAGAAGTACATCATTTTTGATCATTACAAAGAGAAAAGGGAAATAAACATCCTATGGATCCCTAGAAGCTCGGGATGCTGGAAGACGAGAAGTACACAGCCTCTTGATCTCTCTCTCATAGGCCGCTTCCATGTCTGCTTTCTCCTTTGCAAGTCGATCATACTTCCTCTTCCAGAATTTGGAAGACTGAGGAAGCAGAGAGGTCCAAGTGTCGTTCGGATCGTCGATCACTCGATGCTCGAGGAACTCAATCATAGCATCCTTCTCCTTAAGCTGCTGAAGCAATTCTTCTCTTTCACGGATCCAAGCACGTGAAAGGTCTTCTTCTCTCAACTCCTCTACACGTTGGGTAGGGAGGGTTGAAGGCCCAGCCACATCCAACGGTGTAGGTCTCGGATGATCATATGGCATCAAGTACACGGCAGCTCTCTGTCTGACCCAAGAGGTGTATGGCTCCAAAGCAATGCAGTTCTTTGGACCCAACTCGTTCCTACTCTTCTTGTGAATACTGCGCCAAGCACGGACAAATATGGCTTTCAGGCCTTGGGGATCTTTACCCTCCTGGAAGAACACACCTTCTAACAGAATGTTATGAGGTTTATCCTTTAGGGGGAACCCAAGCTGACGTCGTGCTAAGATAGGATTATAGTTGATCCCACCACATGTGCCAAGAAGAGGCACATTAGGGAATTCACCACAATAGTCAATGATCTGGACTGTATCATACACACGATCATACCAAGTGATATCATCATTAGTGAGAGACATGAGTCTCTGAGACCACCGTAGACATCCCTTGTTCTCCTTGAAAGCAACTGTCTGCGGCAAGTGCGAAATAAACCACTTGTATAGCAAAGGTAGACAGCAGACAATAACTCCTCCACCCTTTGCGTTCCTCAGATGCAAAGAGACATAGGCATCGCCCAACAAAGTCGGAACGGGATTAAGAACTGAGAAGATCCTAATGGCGCTCATGTCCACGAACTTGTCAAAGTTGGGAAACAACGCCAATCCATAGATGAGCAGCACAAACAAAGCCTCAAAGGCATCCTCACTCATGGCCTTCCCATAAAAGGTAGCTTGAGCAATGAGGAACTCGGAAGGAAAACCCTGAATTCCGCCTTTGGTAGTCAGATTAGCCCTAATCAAATCTTCATCTATGTGCAACAAGTTAGCAATCTCTCGAGCAGTCGGAATACTCTCTAGGCCACTGAACGGCACTTGATCCAGAATCGGGATCCCAATAAGGTGAGAATACTCCTCCAAAGTAGGCAACAACTGGAAGTCCGGAAATGAGAAGCAATGATACAGAGGATCATAAAACTGGGCTAGAGTACTCATCAACCCTTCATCAACCTGAGTAGTCAGCAGAGGCAGAAGCTTCCCATAGCGAGCTTTGAAACCCAAGGGATCTAATACATAAGATGTCAGATTCCTTAACTCTTTTACATCGGGATGTCTAAAGCTGTACTTCTTTGTATGCCTTTTTGGTCTTTCCATGTCTGAAAATTTTGCAAATAAACCCTTTTAAGTTCCTTGAATTTTTTTTTTTTTTTTGATGACATGAAGTGCAGATGAATGCATGAATGCATGAATGCATGAATGCAACAATCACACTCAAGGATCAAACAAGTCACACCAAACAAAGGTCATGGGAAAGCTCATTGTATCCCTAATATCAATCATCCATTTTGGTGGATTTAGGTTTTCACCTTATCGTCACCCAAGTTCCATTGATACTAACGGTACATGAACCGGCTCGAACATCCTTAATATCAACCATCCGTTTTGGGGGATTTAGGTTTTATACCTGATCAACACCCAGGTTCCATTGATATTAAGGTTGTCTGAACGACTCAACCACGAATCACGGGTTTGCTGAGAGTCACGAGCATGGAGTTTCGGTTAAGAGCCACCCAAAGGGAGTGTACTAGGGTTTAAACCTGCCAGACATGTTCTACCAGAGGTTCCCATAATCATCATCCCATCTTTCGAATATTATCGGAGAAACGAATACTCGTATTCCAAAAATATTCTCAAGAGAGACTCTTATGAGTGTAGTATCGCGTAACAATCGCATCAGAACTTACATCTGAACGATCTCTGCACTACGTCCTAAAAAATAGGCCAAGATGGGCTTGGTAAACTAAGGTCCTTGGCTTCTGCGGCACATGATTGAAAGAATAATGCCTAACCACAAATAACTTGTGTGGCATTATTAATCCAACATGACCTCCACCAAGTGAATGGACTCGCAAGTCAACTGGCTAAGGAATACTCCACACCAGTCAACAAGACTATGCCATTCTCCTATCCTATAGTGCACTCGAGTTCGGGTATAGAACTCATCTCACAGATCACCAAAGCAAACAGCAATTGTATATCAAGCAATTCAAACATTACAATCAATACAGTTATCCCAAATGGTACAAAAATATGTCAAATAACAAATAACAATATAGCACACAACAAGGGTGAAAAGTAGGCAATACCACCAAGGATCGTTGTCCCCAGCGGAGTCGCCACTTTTCTGTAGCGGTGTATTCGTCGCTATATGATTTATTGATTAAATCAAAAGCAAAGCATACAATGAATCGAGTCGCCACCGCACTTTTATTTATCCAAAGGACTGGCTAAAAAGCGAACAAAAGCCTAAGAAGTTTTACACATAGAAAACTAATGAAAAGATCAGAGAGTCTGGGTAAGGGGTAAATTACGCAATGGGAAGGTGTTAGGCACCCACTACGTCCTAGGTACTCCTAGGGAGCCCTTTTCACACTTGTTGTACAAAATTGTTATTTGTTATGAAATATTTATTGTGCAAACATGAATGGGATGATGAGAAATGAATATACAAGTTAATTATTTTTGTGTTTGAACGGATGAACCCGTTTCCTACGTACCTTTCCTTGAAAGGTAAAGGATCAAAACGCCGTAGTTCGGCTAAAAGATTTCCAAAAGTTAGTGGATTCAATTATAAACACAAGCCTTAAGGTGTTACGTTATCCACGGGAGAAAACTCAACCTTATACAAACAACGAGTCCACCATGTGAGAAAAGCTTCAACTTGATAATGAGGGGTTAACCCTATAATAAGCAAGGAAGACTTACAATTCAATCAACTAAGGACGAATAGGTGAGATTAACATCAACCAACTAGGATAAATCAAACCTATGGCTAATGTATGAAAACTTAACAAGAATGGACAAAGCCACAAAACAATTGAATGGGTGAAGTTAATTGATTATGAGTATTTATGAAGATAGGGTTAAAGTATGATTAAGATTGATTCAAAAGAAGTATTAGGAAATGGAGTTTGAAAAGTCAAGGACTTAGGGTCCAGGTTTCTAATTTGAAAGCATGAAGATGTTTGCACAATATTTATCTCCAGTTTTGAAAGCAATGTGTGAAAAGGTTTAGGACACAGAGGGATGAATGGATGAAGATGGAGTGTAAAACTTCCTAGAAGGTTCACCTCTTGAAATCATATAAAAGATGATTCAAGTGTGTCCTTTGGAATAGGCAATGAGCAATAATAAACAAGCAAAGCAAAGGAAGAAAGTCGACAAAAGCGGATACCGGATGCCAATTACTGGACTTATACCAATCTCCTAAAACAGAAACTAGATATCAGAGGCCACTCTATGGACTTATACCAATCTCCTCAACAAAGAAATAAAAAGTGGATACCGGATGCCAATCTATCTGGGCTTATACCAATCTCCAACAAAAACAAAGCAAACACTTGGATGTCAGATGCCAATCTATCTGGGCTTACTCTAACATCCAACATATGATCATGGGAAAACAAATGCCAAATTAGATGGACTTACAATTGCATCCTCACATTCAACAAACAAATGCATCAAGCAAAGAGATGATGAGTGGCCAATGAAATGGTCTTATACTCACTTCCATATCATGGGAACAATGGCCAATGAATGGTCTTACAATTGTCCTCAATGAGCAAACAACAAAGATATGTCACAAAGACAAATGAAATGATCATGCACTAATGAGCAATTAATGATGATAAAGGCACAAAGCATGCAAGCAGACATGTACAAATGAACTAAGTAATCAATCAACCAAAGTCATTCAGCACACTCTATAACCAAACAATTAGGCTCATACAAAGGGTAGGCACTGAAGCCAACTGGAATAGGGTTAATGGTGCTCTTAACCTTGACATTGAGAGCCAAGGTGAAGCAGATGAAAGGATATGAGGGGTGTGCCTCATGCTCTTATCCCTGGTCAGGGAGAGCTTTGAATATCAGAAGGCGTGGGAGTTCAGAAAGTAGGAACTCTCTCCACAGATTATTGACTCGATAGACCTTGGGCTTTTACTCACTATGCATCAACACATGTGGTGTGAGCAAGGTGAGTGACACACAGAATATTAGGAGATAGGTTACATATCTCTTGGATTCTACCAATTGCCTTATTCAAAGGGACTTTTCCTGCTTGGGACAAAAGTAAACAAGCACAAACATCGCCTCTTAAGGAGGACTTCAGACAGTTGCCTGGCCAAGTAACAGGCCAGGTCTTCCAGACTACATGAGGACAAGAGATTCTACCTCAATGCAAATGCTATCAAGCAAAGCAATGCAAGTTCTCAAAGAACTATTAGCAACTAATGGTACCTGAAATCAATCAAATAAAATCAGTATACAACTCAAATTCAAAACCAATATAAGATAAGGATCAACAGTCAACATAAGTAATCCCATGTGCAAAGCACAAAGCTCAAAGCATATGAGCTAAACATCCTACAAAACAAACAAGTTAGTTCATGATAATCAATCAAACTCAATTAACTTGCATTAATTTCCTTAAAGCATTTGCTTCTTAACCTGAAAAGCAAACTCAAACATGAGAAACAAGACCACTAAGACAAGCCTAGGGTCAAAAGGAGATAAAAAATCCAAAACAGCAAGTGAAAGCTATCAAAAATCAAGTTCAAACAATTAAGGAACAAACCCAAGTGGTTTCATATTCATATCATTCATCATTATCATTTCACAAATAAATTAGGTCAAAACATGTCATATAGAACCTCAAAGAAGTCAACAGAAAGACTCCACTCAAATCTAATCACAAACATTTCAATAAATCCTCAAATAATTCATGATCAAACATCATCCATAACATGATAAGCATACCAAATTTTAGCTCATTTGGATCAAAGGAAGTAGGTCAATGAAAATCAGAAAGTCAAAGCAAGTTCAAGCAAACTCATACAAAGCATCAAAACATGCACCAACTTCAATTAATCATAAAACAGAAACAAAACATGATAAATGAATGGGACCAAAGCCATGATAAACTTGAAGATGTCTACAATACTCATGCCAAATTTCACACCCATCCAATTAATAACCAGAATTTCACAAACCAAATACAAACATGTATCACAAAAAATCACCAAATGACCAAACAGGGGAGAAAATTCCAATCAAATAGGAAATGCCATCAATAATTCCAGAAAAATTCACATGTATTCTCAACATCCATAAGTATATTCATGTAAAAATCCAGACCATTTTGAGTTCAATAAGCATGGTAATTAAAATCATGAAGTTGGACATGAATGGTGTGACACAAATTGTCACACCTCTATTCAAAAAATCATATCTCATCAACCAGCAATTATAAAATCACAAACTCTACTCTAAAATCACCATGAACATGTCTAGTTTAAGCATAAAAAATTTGAGAGGCATTGGATTAAGTATCATCATTTCACAAGCAAAATGGCATGGCATGCACAAAATGGACACACATGAACAAACCCTAGCACATTTAAAATCTACACGTGCAAAAAAATCTGGAAAAATCACCATAATAAACTAGAGATCATGAGGAGCATTTCACAAAAAATCCCATATTATTTGGACAAATAATGAGTGACTTATGAATTTTCTAAAATCAACATGCCAAATGAAATAAGAAAATGATTTAAAAAGAATTAAAACACGGCAATGACAATTTTGTAATTACACGGCCACTTAAGTGAAACGCCGCGTTTCACTTAAGGGCGTGTCTTGTGTTGATTCGTGCATGGCCAATGAAACAGTAATTTCATGCAAAATGAAAATCCAAGCAGATCAAACACGATATGGGTTGAAGAAAAATTAGGGTTTGTGCACTGTTCACCCTGTTCATCATCGTGATGAACTTTTTGTTCCAGATTTGGAAAATGAAAACATCATTCGAATCATCTCGCAGAGTACATCAATAATCCAACACTCAATAACCCTAATTCAAACTATCAAGGATGAATCGAGCAAAATAACATCTACACATCAAATTTCATTTCAACATATCTCTCTTAATACTCAACCATTTTCCACGATTCAAAGCTCATTACAACCAGCATGGAAAGATCTTTAATAAGCATATCATGATTTCATCATTGGCAAGGTTCGAAAGTTTACCTGATTTGAAGAACAGAGATGGAACCGTGGTTATTTGGCCTTGGGATGCAGAAACAGTAACTCAGTGATGTTTGTATTGATGAATAGAAGTAGGATTTGGAGCTCAGCTTGCACGATTTAGCTCAAACAAGTAGCTGCCATGAATGAAGCTTCAATGCAACAGTGCTGAAAATGGCTCTACAGTTGTGAAATTCAGCTTGTAAAGGCTTCAAGAATGATGGTAAATGATGGACCAATACACAGAAGCACGAATCCTTTGGAGATTTTTCAGAAAAATTCTAAGTGAAGAATGAGAGTTTTTTGAGAGAAATATGTTTGAATCTGAGTTTTGTAAAATGTGGCTAGGGTTTTCAGTCTGAAATGTGCAATATATACTCTTGATTAACAATGCCTAAGCTTGGTTAATGAAGTGGTAAATGAGATTAGCTTAAATGAAGGTGTTTTGGTCAATTGGTAAAAAAACTTAAGTTGCATGTGCATGGCATGCTGCAGTGCGAAAATGGGCCTAAACACATCCCAAATTTGGTTTTTGAACATTTGTAATTGGTAGAATGTGTAGGCAAGGCTTAATTTGAAAGTCAATTTTTCACCTCTCCCTTTTTTAATTCAATGCACTTGAAAAAGGCCATTTTGATTGGATGATTTTTGGTGAAATGTGATGAAGGATTTGGATAGAGCATATCAAATGTGACTTGTAGCAAAAAACCTCACTCAATTTGGCCAA
Organism: Lathyrus oleraceus; assembly: GCF_024323335.1. NCBI lineage: Eukaryota > Viridiplantae > Streptophyta > Magnoliopsida > Fabales > Fabaceae > Lathyrus > Lathyrus oleraceus. Next base: position 416,417,522 of record NC_066580.1, on the reverse strand, counting down.
ATGGTTTGAAAGTTATCTCACTTTGAAGTTCGAAAATTCTTGAGAATGATTTGATCATAACTTGCCAACCACACATGAGAAATGAGTGTTCTTGGACTTTTTGGAAATGGGAGAACAATATCTTCAACTTTCATGTTGGACAAAAATTCATTTGAAGCTTGTATGATGAAGTAATTTTGAGGAGAAGAACTTTCCATTTTTGGCAAATTCCAATTACAGGTCAACTTACTATTTTTGGAAACTTTTTGTCTGACCTCAAATTCTTCACTGTGGATGTTTGTCATGTTATATGAGGCTTGTATGGACATGAATGAGACCTCTCAAACCAATTCCCACCATCAAATCACTGATTAAATGCACAGTTGACCACAGTTGACTTTGCTAGGGTTTTGGTTGACTGAACCATGTTCTGATGAATTCCAAGACCCTACCACTTGAGATCTTGATTCAAAATGATGTCACAACTCATATGAACCCTTGATGAATGATCATGGTGCCCAAATTCTTCAAGAATGGCCACCATCCACTGCTCAATGAATGATTTGACTGTTTTGACCTAGCTTGCTTCATCTGCAAGTAGCATGGTTAGATGACAATATTTTTGTACTTTTGGTTAATAGACAGATGAAAAGCAATGATATACAAATGCAAAACATGCCTGGTGATCAAGAACCACACTCACAAGATAACCCACCCACAAGGAGGGAAGCAAAGGTGCACAAAGATCCTTGAGGCAATGATATGATATGATATGATGCCATGAGGGATCTTAGGGACAAAATTGGGGTCTTACAGCAACCAAGAGGAATACCCTAGGAAGTACAGATGGCGATCAAAGATCGACTTACGTGTGTGAGTGTTATTTTTCAGATATTTGTCTTGAATTTAATTTTCTAAGTTCAATTATTTACAGTTAGTTTTTTGCACTCCCTAAATTACTAACCACGCAATAAATATTTACAAAAATAAAAGCAAGAAAAATAAATTCCTAAACTATTACATGGCTATGGGACAAATACATAATAATCAGGCGAGAAAGAATAAATTTATAACCTATACATTTGTTCCTAATATTATAAATAAAACAAAATTAAAATAAGGAAAATAATGAAGCAAAAATAGAATAGATAAAAGCAAATAATAATAAAATAATAAATAAACAATGGTAATAAAGCAATAATAAAATAACAATAATAATAAAGTGATAATAAAAAGGTTAGAATTTTAAAAGAAATTATTTTAAGTTAAACAAGTTAGATTTTTTTAGAAGTTATTAGAAAAATATGAGTTTAAAATAAATTAGTAATAATAAAAGAATTTAAAATATATTAATGTACAAATTATAAAATAAAAGAGTTATATGAAAAATATTAAGTTAGTTATTTACAAAATAAATAAAGATTATAGAAAATATCAAATTATTAGATTAATAGGTTTATTATTATTATTCAATTAGAAAAATGGTCAATTAGATTTTATTTACAAAATATATAAGGATTTATTATTATAAGTAAGTAATAAAAAAAAAGTTATTAAAATAGTTAGTATTTATTATTTATTTACAAAAAATATAAAGGTTATAGAAAAATATTAAATAATTAATTTAGTAGGTTTTCACGCCCTACATTACTAAACCACGCAGTTAATATAGGATCAATGGCAGGAATTAAAATGGCAGAAAAATAAAATGGCAGAAAATAAAACCCTAATTATTACAACGCTTTGGTGCAGTTACATAATAAAGATGGCGAAAAATAAAACTGAAAATATTACAAGTTAAAACTTAAAATATTACAAGGGCGAAGCAGTTACAGTGTATGAATAACATAAATATGAGCGAAAATAGGAAATAATAATAAGGTTTGTTAAGGTTTATGGTTGAGAGGAAATAACACGGTTAAAGTTTTAGGTTTGAAATTTAGAGTTTGTGGCGAAATTGTTAGGGTTTAGGAAAAATCAGGGTAGTTAGTTATGAAAAAAAATGTGCAGATCTAAAAATATGAATTAAAAAAAAAACAACGGCGTTGCTAGCGCAAAATTGCGATCATCGCAACTGGATCGGATAACACAAATGTCACGCCTCATACACGTATATGTGAAAACGGCGTATTGACACGATCCGATCCGAAAACATAATCAAATTATAACATAAAATAGAAATATATATATATATATATATATATATATATATATATATATATTTAACACACTAGCTACATATTATAAATTATATATTATATGATCCATATGCATTTTTATTAACAACAAAATTATTATTATATTGTATTATATATTATGAGACATGTAAAACTTATATAAAAACAAACACATCAAATACATAATACAATGAACCAAATTATTATACATGTTATACTTATGGGCATAAAAAGCAAAACGGCGATATCCTGATATATTTAACCAAACCGCATGTATCTGGAATACATAACACAGTCACACATATGAACATGTATTTGAAACACAATAACAAATATATCAACAAAATAGATAAAGTATATATCATATATAAACTATTACCAAACTGTGTGTACGATAGTATAGATCAGCCACTCTCAGTTTCTCTTTTTTGTTCTGTCTTTTTGCCTCCCTCTATCAGTCATGCTAGTAAATATATATAGGAACAAATTAGGTTAATGATAATGGGCCTAAGTTTATTTTGAAACCCAATATTAAATTAAAAACTGAATAAAGTTAAATAATTAAAATAGTTAAAATTAAAATAAAAACTAATTAACCTATTTATTTATTCTAGACCCAATATAAAAATAAATAGACTCAAAAAAATAAAAGCCGGGCACCAAAATGCTCGAAAAAATAAAATGAACACGTCAAAATAATCAGCGCGAAATAAATGACTCGGAAAAATACAGCGTTTGGTCGGATTTTGAAATAAAAATTATGACCGTTTAAACCGCTCAGACTGATCAACATATGACCAAAAATAGTCGTAAAAATATTTTTAGCATGTCAAATTAAACCACGTGAACCGCAAATTAATGTTACCGACATTTGCAAACTTAAACTTGACATTTTTTTGTTGACTAATTTTAGGCACAGTTAAAAAGTTAATTTGACCAGTCTGTTTGTAAATTCCGAGAAATTATTCCGGCTAATATTAAGACAGAAAAAAATGTTATGCTATGAAGATGATACAAATGAATGTGAAACAAAAAATTGGTTAGAGTTAAAAATAGAGGGCAAATTTTGGGGTGCAACAGTGAAATTTCGAATTTCACTATTCTCCATTCTTTTGCCATGGTTATGTAGATCTTCTCACCCTGAGTATTCTGGTACAAATTTCGTTGGAAATGGTGCAATATTGATTAAGTTATGTTGAGTTAAAGTTTGGATGTTAGATTTTATTTTCATCGATTTGCATGATTCTTTGAAGATTAGGCCAAAATATTAGTGGATTTGGAACCTACACATTGAGACGATTCGTTTGGTATGTGGTTTCGCAAAATCTGGAAAAAAAATATGTGTGTGGTACTGTTCACCACCGTCTCAAGGTAGGAGACGGTGGTTTCCTCCCTTGCCCGGCCGCGCCTGTACAGGCTTAGGGCTTGCTGGTTCGTGCGTGAAAGAACACTATAGGAGCGCCCATAGAGTTTGCGTCTCTGGTTCGATTCCAGGTGGGAGCGCTCCCAAATTCATTTTAATTTCCCTGGCCAAGAAAAACGCCTGCGTTTCGCCCTCCCTCACTTCGAGTCCTGCTTCCAGCAATTGCCATTTCTTCATTTCTTTTCCTTATTTTTTATGTTTTGCAATTTTTATTTCATTTTATACATGATCTTCAAAAAATCATAAAAATAGAATAATGATCCAAATAATTCCAGGTTTTTTCCTACATGATCCTATGAATGTCTAGAATTTTATGGTATTGATTTTGTGATTTTACCATGCCTGGAAATTAAATTGTGTTAGAGTGATTGAACATGTATGCTTTTGTGACCTTGCCTCATTCATCCTATCATAGAATGCTCATACATGATCCAAATGCCATGAAATTTTGCATGATGATTGTTAACATGATGATGGATTTGTGTGACTTTATTTGGCATTTTTTGATATTTCCTTCCCTGTTTTAGACACATGGACTTTAGGTGTGACAATGTGTGTCACACATTTGGATGTTGATCTTATTCATTTTTATTGCCTTGCCAAATGAGCTCTTCTGGTTCTAATTTTTTGCACCATGCTTGTGTTCAATGTGTTGAGCTTGTGTATAAAATTTCATGATCATTGAATGTGTTTCTGATTTAATGTGCATTTTCTCACTTGTATGCCCAATTGATGATCATGTTGTGTGTCTTTGCCATATTTTGTTCACCACATGACTTTGCTTGATGATTTTGGTTTGGTCCTTTTTAGGACTTGTTCTTACTTGATTAAATGTGATTCATGTTAAGTTTTAGCTCCTGTTTTGACTTTTTACCCCACCTTTGGCCCTAGCCTTTGAGCTAGTGGTTTGTTCTCATCCTTTGGACTTTGTGTTTCAGGTTTCAAGCAATTAGCCACATTGGTTGATATGATCTCATCACTTGAGATACAAGTTATTTTGGTTGACTAACCTTGCTGTTTTGTAGGTCTTGTGGAGGATGAATCAATTTAGTTTGCTTGCATCTTGTGCCTTGTATTGACATTGTCTGATGATTGGTTGTCTCACTGTTGGACTCTTTGATTGTTTTGTCTGAATACTATACTGATTGTTTGGTTGTTTACACAGGTACATTAGCTGCTTTAAGTTCATTATTTGAACTTTGCTTTGCTTGTGGTTGGCATACCACCCAGGTAATGACCTCTGACTTCATGTAGTCTGGAAGACCTGCTATCTTTGGCAGGCACCTGTTTGAAGCCCTCCTTAAGAGGCAATGTTTGTGCTTGTTTATCTTTGTGCTTTACATTCCAAGTCCTCCTAAGTGAAGAGGCAATTGGCAGATAAAAGGGATGTGCAATCCATCCCCTGCTATTCAGTTGAGTCATTCATCTTGCTCGCACTACGTGCTGATGCATTTTGAATAAACACCCAAGATCATTGTCCAGAGTCAATCATGTGGAGTAGGGTCCCTCATTCTGGATCCCCACACTTTCATTGAGTCAAGCTCACCTAGGCCTGGTTTAAGAGCTATGAGGTCTTATCCTCATCTCACTTTTCATCTGCTCACCCTGACGGTCAATGTCAGTGGTTAAGAGCCTCAGATACCCTTCCAGTTGGCTTGTTTGTCGAGGTTGATATGACCCCTTGACTAAAGCCTAGCCTTGATGTTTGAGCCCCTTGTTGGTGTGTTTACTTCATGCTGTATGTGTTTGTGTGGTGTGATTGTATCCCCTAGGTTTGCTAGACTTCGCGTAGTCTCGTTTGCATGTCAATTAAGGTAGCACGGTTCCTTCATCTAGGACTTCCTTTCTTGCGTGAGCTTTCTTAAAACACAAACAAACATTATCCCCTCTTAAGGACACGTTAACTCCTTCTACTACGGGTGAGTAAGTCTCCAAAGGTAGAGCATCCGGTAGATTGCGTAGTGACGTTGTCCACTTAAAAAACACAAACCAACAGAAATAGTTTAGCCGAACTACGACAACTCTGATTCTCATGTCCAGATGAGATACGTAGGCACGAGATGCGATGTCTTGTCGAGTTTGACTGACAACTAACTTTGATCCTTTTCTCTCGCCCTCGTTGCGATCGAGACCTTTCTTTTCTCTTGCCCTAGTTGCAATCGAGACCCTCCTCCTTTTGTGTGTGCTTGGAGTCTGACATAAGTCCAGCGATTGGCAGTCGGTTTCCTGTGTGCGTTTGTTTGTTCGAAGTTGGATGTAAGACCAGGGATTGGCATTTCGATTCCAGTTGTGTGTTTCGTTTGACGTCTCAGCATCCCTGTTTCAGTGTTTTGTTTCAGCGTGCGTTAGCCGAGCTACGAGTGCTCTGATTCTTCTCTGGTTAGAGAAGATACGTATGCATAGGATGCGATATCCTAGCGAGCACGTTTCCCCTGTCCCCGAAGTACGCTAACTCTGATGTTTGTCCTTGACAAACTACGTAGGCCCAGGATGCGACATCCTGCCGAGTCTGTTTCTTCTATCTTTCATCAGTGTTTTAGTCCAGTTTTGTGCAATTTTTGAGGAGTTATCCAGCAACCTTATTCTATTCTTCCGAGCGTGGATCCCGTCGAGTACGACGGATGCGTAGGGGTGCTAATACCTTCCCTTCGCATAACCGACTCCCGATCCTTGCAATCTCTGGTCGCGAGACCATTCCTATCCAGGTTTACTTCGAGCGTTTCCTTTCCCTCCTTTGGGATAAATAACGCACGGTGGTGGCTCTATGTCTTTTCCCGCCGGTTTTTCGCGTAATGCGACAGCTGGCGACTCTGCTGGGGATACTAGAGAAGTTGACCTCTTGCTGATCCATCTTCCCTAGGCGAGTCAATCCTAGCGCTTTTTAGGATAGTTGTGGTTGCTTCTACTGCTTTATTTATTGCATTTATGATTATGATGTGATTGTATATATGTGCATTATGTGTTTGCATGCATCATATTTTCATTGTGCTGGCTGTGTATCTGTTTCTCTGTGGGGTGGGAGTTACAAGAGGTAAAAGGCCCAATACCCAGGCTATGAGTGAACTTTAGGACACCTAGGAATAGAGTGGTTCATGGGAAGTGGGTGGTATTGCGCCACTTAGTGGAACATGGTATCACGAGCAGTTCAGATTCTGATGGGGTATTATCATTGCATACATCTGGTGTGCATATGATGATATTCTTGAAAGGGTTGTTTATCCTGCGTTTCTCTTGACCTTACCCTGGCCTAGATGACACCCGTGAGTGGGGAGGGAATGAATCATTACAGGTACCATTGGTGACTTGATCTGTTGGTGACCGTATTCTGTTGGTGACTTCTGTTTGGTCCTGTTGGTGACTTGGTTCAGAAGTATGGGTTCCAGATGACTTGGGTTTGTGGTTTCCGGTTCCGATGCCGAAGTTCTGATCCTGTGCTCCGTGATACATAGCCAACCAGTCATAATTGCATCATTTGCATCATAGCATGTTTATTTTCTTAAAAAAAAATAATGCAAAAAAAAAAGAAAAAAAAAAGAAAAAAGAACTAACCTGTACATGCATATCATTTCTCAGGTTCATTCAGGAGTCTGTTCACAGCGAGAGATGGAAACCATTCCAGAGTTGAAGAGGAAGACTTGCACCTACAGTTTCTACCGTGAGTCGTTGACACCTTTGGTAGAGTTGAGTAATCTGGTAACCGGTTGTAATCAGAAGGTGTTTGATGATCAGTATGGGGATATTCTGATGCTGTTGAAGATGGTGGTTGACCCAGTACCGTTGCAGACTCTTTTACAGTTTTATGATCCAGAGCTCCGTTGCTTCACTTTTCAGGATTACCAGTTGGCGCCCACTCTTGAAGAGTATTCTATCCTGATGAATGTCCCGATTAAATACAAGGTGCCTTTCCTGGATGTGCCAAAGGAGGTTGATTTCAGGGTTGTTGCTAAGGCTCTTTATTTGAGTATCAAAGAAGTGAGTGACAATTGGAAACCAAGCGGCGATGTTGTGGGTTTGCCTTTGAAGTATCTGGTAAGGATGGCTAAGGAAGAAGCGAAGAAAGGAAATTGGGAAGCTTTCAATGCTCAGTTAGCTGTCATGATCTATGGAGTTGTCTTGTTCCCAAGTATGCCTAATTTTGTGGACCTTGCAGCAATCACTATTTTCATCAGAGGAAACCCGGTTCCTACCTTGTTAGCTGACACTTATTATGCTATCCACAACAGGCATGGTAAGGGTGGAGCTATCAGGTGTTGTCTCCCTTTGCTACTCAGATGGTTCTTGTCCTTTCTACCAACCAGTGGACCTTTTGTGGATACTCAGAACACTCATAAGTGGACTCAGAGGATTATGTCACTCACCTCCTATGATATCAAGTGGCAAGCTTATAGGATGAATGTGCACAATGTCATCATGAGTTGTGGAGAGTTTCGTAATGTGTCACTCATAGGGACTAAGGGTTGCATCAATTACAACCCGGTTCTTTCTCTCCGTCAGTTGGGGTTCGTCATGAATGGAAGACCACTAGATGCTGAGATAGCTGAGAGTGTGTACTTTGAGAAGCGGAGTGATTCAGCTAGATTGGAGCAAGTGGGAAAGGCTTGGGAGAATATTGGTGTTAAGGATGGATCTATTTTAGGGAAGAAGTTTGCCATTGCTATGCCTGCCTACATTGAGTGGGTCAAGGATAGAGTTGGAACCTTGTTGTTACCCTATGATAGGATGGAACCATTGCAGGAGCAACCGCCTTTGATCCTTTCTGAGAATGTGTCTGCTGAGTATTACAAACAAGCCTTAATGGAGAATCGCCAGTTGAAAGAGAAGGAACAAGAGATCCAGATGGAGCTTTATAAAGCCAAAGCTGATAAGTTGAGTTTGGCCCATAAACTCAAAGGAGTGAAAGGTGAAAGTGCTAGTAGATTGGGAAGCAAAAAGAGGTCCTATGAAGAGGTAGAAGCAATGTTGGATGGAGAACACCGTGAGCGTTTGAGGTTGCAAAGAGCGGAAGCCAACTACCAGAAGAAGATACGAGACTTGGAAAGGCAGCTTAAAGACAAGGATATTCAGTTGAAGAAGGAGGTAGACCTGAGGCTTGCATCAGAGAGTCAGCTCAGAGAAGAAGTTGTGGAACTCCAAGTGCAATTGAAGGAGAAGATCACCCCTTTACCTGATTGTTCAGAGTGCGACCGTTTGATTGATCAGTGCCAGTACCTGAAGACTCTTATTCCTGGAGGACGACTTCCTTAGTTTGTTTTGTTGTTTGTTTTGAGAATCACCTCCAGGATTGTTGGATGGGATTCCTTGTTGTACTCTGATGATTTGAATCTTTGATTGAACTATGTTTGTATGACCTTTATTGCTCATGTCTATAGATGAGATTGTTGATGCTTCACCTTTTGCTCCTTGTCTTGTGTAGGTTGCTTCTTTGATGTTTTTGTTGCAGGTTGCCATTTTTCCAAAGTGAATAAGGCTCTTGAATGCTTGAGGAATGATAAAACATATCATATGCATCATACGCATCATGTGCATCATACACATATCATTCTTGCATTACAGGTATCTTTGAAGAAGACTTCTCATTCTGGTTCTTGTTTCAGGCAGGATTGCTGATCGTCGCCCGCACCGCTATGCTACAAGACTGAATCAATAGAGAAGTATGGATCAAGTTCAAGTTGAGTTGGCAGAGATGAGAGCTAACATGGCCCAATTCATGAGCATGATGCAAGGGGTTGTACAAGGGCAAGAGGAGCTGCGAGCCTTGGCCCAGAGACAGGAAGTTGTGATTCCACCGGTCAACCGTGCTTCACCAGAGGGAGTCCCTGTTAATGACAACGTTGTTGCCACTATTCCCGTCAACAACTATGCTGTGGGTGACGAGTTGAGGGGTATCAGGATCAACGGATAACCTATTGCTGCAGAGACTGCTAATGTTAGAGCGACCCATGCTCCAGTTCGTCATCCTGCTCCGTTGGTTGACAGACAAGAGGATATGTTCACTCTCCTCAGTGAGGATGATGAAGTTGTAAGAACTGAAGAGAGGGATAAGAAAGTTGACGCCCTTGCGGAGAAAATCTGTGCCATGGAATGTCAGAAATCTTTGGGATTTGATGTTACCAATATGGGCTTGGTTGATGGACTGAGGATCCCTTACAAATTCAAGGCGCCATCCTTTGACAAATATAATGGCACTTATTGTCCTCGCACTCATGTGCAGGCTTATTTCAGAAAGATCTCCGCATACACTGGCGATGAGAAAATGTGGATGTACTTTTTCCAGGACAGCTTGTTTGGAGCTTCCCTGGACTGGTACATGGAATTGAAGAGAGAATCTGTGAGAAGCTGGAGGGACTTGGGTGAAGCCTTCTTGAGACAATATAAGCACAATATGGATATGGCTCCGAGCAGAACCCAACTGCAAAGTTTATGTCAGAAGTCTGGTGAAAGTTTCAAGGAGTACGCCCAGAGGTGGCGTGAGTTAGCTGCAAGGGTGCAACCTTCGATGTTGGAGAGGGAGTTGACCGATATGTTTATTGGAACGTTGCAGGGTTTGTTTATGGACCGCATGGGAAGTTGCCCGTTCGGTAGCTTTTCTGACATGGTAATTTGTGGAGAGAGGACTGAGAGTCTTATCAAAGCAGGGAAGATTCAAGATTCTGGTTCCTCGAGTTCTAAGAAGCCATTTTCTGGGGCACCCAGAAGAAGGGAGGGTGAGACTAATGCCTTACATAGTCGGAGAAGTATAAACAGAGGACAATATCGTCAGGTTATTGCTGTAACTATCCCAGCACCTCAACCACGACAACAACAACAACAAAGAGGACCACCACCACCACAACAACAACAACAACATCAACGCCAGTTTCAACCGAGGCAGAGAATGCCGGATCGTCGTTTCGACCCGTTGCCGATGACATACGCTGAATTGCTTCCTGAACTGCTCAGGTTGGGGTTTGTTGAATTACGCATTATGGCTCCGTTGACGAAGATTCCCGCTGGGTATGATGCCAATGTCCATTGTGACTTTCATTCCGGTGCACCTGGGCACCATATTGAGAATTATAGGGATTTTCATCATAAGGTCCAGGATTTGATTGATGCCAAGACAATCAACTTCGCTCCTGTTCCGAATGTTGTGAACAATCCTATGCATCAGCATGGTGGGCATAGGGTGAATAATGTGGAAGGTGAGGAGGCCTTAGATTTGATAGTCAGTGTTGATGAGGTTCAGACTTCGCTGTTGGTAGTAAAAGAACGTTTGCGGAAAGGGGGAGTGTTCCCGGGCTGTGATGAGGGCTGTTCAGACTGTGTTGATTCAGAGAATGGTTGTGAGAAGTTGAAGAAAGGTATCCAGGGTTTGATGGATGAGGGCTGCCTCCAGTTTAGTCGGGATGTAAAAGAACGTGAGTTGGTATCAACTGTTACCATTTACTTCAAACCGTTTGAGGGTCCTGGACGTGCGCCACGAATTGTTAGTGCACCCGTAACTGTTGGTACCCCTGTAACCATATCTGCACCAGTAACTGTTGGTACTCCTGCCACCATTTCTGCTTCTGGGAGAGGACCGGTTGAGAACAGTAGGGCAGTTCCGTGGAGATACGACAACTCTTTCCGTAGCAACAGAAGGCCAGAGAATCAAACCAGACCAGTGAATCAGGCTCCAGTGACAATTGGTGTGCCAGTTAAAACTCCAGTGATTGTTGGTCCGGCCGTGGACAATGTTGGAGGACCTGGAGGGTTTATAAGGAGCGGTCGTTTGTTTGCACCACAGACTTTGAGAGACAACAATGCTGAGGCTCTTGCCAAAGCAAAAGGTAAACAGGCTGTGGTAGAAGAAGGACCTGTGCAAAAGGAGGTGCCTGAGGGGTCTTTTGAGAAAGATGTGGAGGAGTTCATGAAGATCATTAAGAAAAGTGATAATAAGATCGTGGACCAACTGAACCAAACACCATCGAAAATCTCTATTCTTTCACTGTTATTGTGTTCAGAGGCACACCGTAACGCCTTGCTGAAAATGTTGAATCTGGCTTATGTGCCTCAAGAGATTTCGGTGAATCAGCTCGAGGGTGTCATTGCTAATGTGAGCACGAGACATGGGTTGGGGTTCACAGATCTGGATCTGACACCTGAAGGTCGTAATCACAACAAAGCTCTGCATATCACTATGGAGTGTAAAGGCGCAATGTTGTCACATGTGTTAGTGGATATTGGCTCCTCTTTGAATGTGTTGCCCAAGAAGATTTTGAGCAAGATTGATGTTGAAGGGGTTGTTCTCACGCCGAGTGATCTCATTGTTCGTGCATTTGATGGATCCAAGCGATCGGTTTTCGGTGAAGTCACATTGCCCGTGAAGATTGGCCCAGAAGTGTTCGATATTATCTTCTATGTGATGGATATCCAACCAGCATATAGTTGTTTATTGGGGCGTCCCTGGATACATGGGGCTGGGGCAGTTTCGTCAACTCTACATCAGAAGCTGAAGTATGTATGGAATGGTCAGGTCGTGACTGTGTGTGGCGAGGAGGACATTCTTGTGAGTCATTTATCCTCTTTCAAGTATGTGGAGGTGGATGGTGAGATCCATGAAACTCTGTGCCAAGCGTTTGAGACCGTTGAGATTGAGAAAGTGGCTTTTGCTGAGCAGAAGAAGTCAGGTGCCTCAATCGCATCTTACAAGCAAGCTGTGGAGGTTGTCAATTCCGGCAATGCAGAAGGCTGGGGCAAGATGGTTGACCTGCCCATCAAAGAAGACAAATTCGGTATTGGTTATCAGCCTCTTCAGGCAGAGCAGGGTGTTCAGAAAGGGCCGAGTACCTTCACCAGCGCTGGGTTGATGAATCATGGTGACGTCTTTGCAACTGGTAGTGAAGATGGTGACAGTGATTATGATGTGGACAACTGGGTACGCCCGTGTGCTCCAGGGGAGACGGTGAATAATTGGACAACCGAAGAAATAGTCCAAGTTACTCTTCAGACAGAGTAATTTTCTTTTGTTTTTCATTCTGCATAAAAAACCCTACGCTTTGCCCGTGGCGTAGTGGTTCATTGTAGGGCCACATCATGTTTTCAATGATTATCAATTAATAAAGGACGTTTTGCAATCAAATTTGTGCTCACTGTCTTTCTGTTTTTTATTTTCACTTTCAAAACAATAAAAATGGCAATGTTTTTGTTTTTTTGTGACTTTCTTGAACTCTTTTTCTAAAATAAAGCATTAAACATGCAGAATCGATCTCGCGAACTCCATTAAAAACAATTTTGTTATGGCTCAGTATGATTTTGATAATCCCATTTACCAAGCTGAAGAGGAGAGTGAGGAAGATTGTGAACTCCCCAAAGAATTGGTCAGATTATTGAAGCAGGAGGAAAGGGTCATCCAACCTCATCAGGAAGAGTTGGAAGTTGTTAACCTGGGTACTGAGGACGCCAGGAAAGAGATCAAGATCGGGGCTGCTTTAGAGGAATCTGTCAAGAGAGGGCTGATTGAAATGCTGAGAGAATACGTGGAGATATTCGCATGGTCGTATCAAGATATGCCTGGGTTGGATACAAATATTGTGGTGCACAGGCTACCTCTCAGAGAAGATTGTCCTTCAGTAAAGCAGAAGCTTCACAGAACTAGTCTTGATATGGCTGTCAAGATCAAAGAAGAGGTTCAGAAGCAGTGGGATGCGGGTTTTCTGGCAGTTACCAGTTATCCCCCTTGGGTGGCCAACATCGTTCCCGTGCCGAAGAAGGATGGTAAAGTCAGGATGTGTGTCGATTACCGAGATTTAAACAGAGCCAGTCCAAAAGATGACTTCCCATTACCTCACATTGATGTATTGGTTGATAACACTGCTCAATCTTCGGTTTTCTCTTTCATGGATGGATTTTCTGGCTATAATCAGATCAAGATGGCGCCAGAAGACATGGAAAAGACGACATTCATTACACCTTGGGGCACGTTCTGCTATAAGGTTATGCCATTTGGGATGAAGAATGCCGGTGCTACCTATCAGAGGGCTATGACGACTCTCTTTCATGACATGATGCACAAAGAAATTGAAGTGTACGTGGATGATATGATTGCGAAGTCTCAGACAGAAGAGGAGCACTTGGTAAACCTGCAGAAGTTGTTTGAAAGGCTGAGAAAGTTCAAACTGAGGCTGAATCCAAACAAGTGTACGTTTGGAGTAAGATCCGAGAAGCTGTTAGGCTTCATTGTCAGTGAGAAAGGGATTGAGGTTGATCCAGCGAAAGTCAAAGCTATTCAAGAAATGGCTGAACCAAAAACGGAAAAGCAGGTTCGTGGGTTTTTAGGGAGACTGAACTACATTGCACGGTTCATATCTCACTTAACCGCCACGTGTGAACCGATATTCAAATTGCTAAGAAAAGATCAAGCAATCAGGTGGAATGATGACTGTCAAAAAGCTTTTGATAAGATAAAAGAATATTTGCAGAAACCTCCAATCCTTATACCTCCAGTTTCTGGGAGGCCTCTGATAATGTACCTGTCAGTGACTGAGAATTCAATGGGGTGTGTATTGGGACAGCATGACGAGTCTGGTCGAAAAGAGCATGCTATATACTACCTTAGCAAAAAGTTTACCGACTGTGAAACAAGATATTCACTGCTCGAGAAAACTTGTTGTGCTTTGGCATGGGCTACTCGCCGACTGAGACAGTATATGTTGAACCATACTACCTTGTTGATTTCTAAGATGGATCCAGTGAAATACATCTTTGAAAAGTTGGCTCTCACCGGGCGTGTTGCTCGTTGGCAGATGATTTTAACAGAATATGATATCCAGTATACGTCGCAAAAGGCCATCAAAGGTAGTGTGCTGTCTGATTACCTTGCCGAGCAACCGATTGATGATTATCAGCCGATGATGTTTGAGTTTCCCGATGAAGACATCATGTATCTAAAGATGAAAGATTGTGAAGAGCCTCTTGTCGAGGAAGGACCGGATCCTGATGACAAGTAGAATCTGATGTTTGATGGGGCTGTGAATATGAATGGAAACGGTGTTGGGGCAGTACTCATCAATCCTAAAGGTACACACATACCTTTTTCTGCTAGATTGACTTTTGACGTAACCAACAACGAGGCTGAGTATGAGGCTTGTATCATGGGGATTGAAGAAGCCATCGATCTAAGGATCAAAACTCTGGACATCTATGGAGATTCCGCTCTAGTGATTAACCAAGTCAAGGGAGATTGGAATACTCATCAGTCACATTTGATTCCTTATCGAGATTACACTAGAAGGATCTTGACTTTCTTCAAGACAGTGAAGCTGTATCATGTCCCCCGAGATGAAAATCAGATGGCTGATGCCTTGGCTACTTTGTCTTCTATGATCAAAGTTCATTGGTGGAATCATGTGCCACACGTTACGGTGAATCGACTCGAGAGGCCTGCGTATGTGTTTGCAGCCGAGTCTGTCGTTGATGAGAAGCCGTGGTACTATGACATTAAGAATTTCCTCAATAGTCAGGAGTATCCTGAAGAAGCGTCAAAGAATGACAAGAAAACCCTGAGAAGGCTAGCTGAAAGCTTTTATTTGAATCAGGATGATGTGTTGTACAAGAGGAACTTCGACATGGTTCTGCTCAGATGTGTGGATAGACACGAAGCAGACATGTTGATGCAGGAAGTACACGAGGGATCTTTTGGTACCCATGCTGGTGGTCATGCAATGGCCAAGAAGTTGTTGAGAGCCGGTTATTACTGGATGACTATGGAATCCGATTGTTTCAAGTACGCTCGGAAGTGCCATAAATGTCAGATTTATGCAGATAAAGTGCATGTACCACCAAGCCCTCTGAATGTTATGAATTCTCCTTGGCCATTCGCGATGTGGGGCATCGATATGATTGGGAAGATTGAACCTACTGCTTCTAATGGACATCGCTTCATCTTGGTCGTGATTGATTATTTCACCAAGTGGGTGAAGCAGCTTCCTATGCCAGTGTTACCAAGCAAGTGGTTTCCCGGTTTATTAAGAAGGAGATTATCTGTCGTTATGGGGTTCCTGAGAGGATCATCACTGATAATGGTTTGAATCTCAATAACAAGATGATGAAAGAGCTTTGTAAGGATTTTAAGATCGAACACCACAATTCTTCTCCTTACAGACCAAAGATGAATGGTGCTGTAGAGGCGGCAAACAAGAACATTAAGAAGATTGTGCAGAAGATGGTCGTGACGTACAAGGATTAGCATGAGATGTTGCCTTTCGCTTTGCATGGGTACCGTACCTCAGTACGTACGTCGAACGGGGCAACCCCTTACTCCCTTGTGTATGGTATGGAGGCAGTCCTACCTGTTGAAGTGGAGATTCCTTCTCTGAGGGTCCTGCTGGATGTTAAGCTAGACGAAGCTGAGTGGATTCGGACAAGGTTTAATGAGTTGAGCCTTATTGAGGAGAAACGGTTAGCAGCTGTGTGCCATGGGCAACTGTATCAGAGAAGGATGAAGAAGGCCTTTGATCAGAAAATGCGTCCTCGAAGCTACCAGGCAGGTGATTTGGTGTTGAAGAGGATTCTTCCTCCCGGTACAGATAACAGGGGAAAGTGGACTCCGAATTATGAAGGTCCATATGTTGTTAAGAAGGTTTTCTCTGGTGGAGCCTTGATGCTTACAACTATGGATGGTGAAGATTTTCCGTCCCTTGTGAACTCAGATGTAGTAAAAAAATACTTCGTATAAATTGACCCGCTGGACGAAAAGAATAAAAGAGTCCAGGCAAAAAAGGGCATCCCGGTGAACCAAGAAAAAAAAGAGAAAAAGGTTCGAGCAAAAGTTAGGGATAAAAATGAAAAAATATGTACACCCGGTAAGTCGAAAACCCGCAAGGGCGGCTTAGGCAAAAATGGGTATCCCGGTGGATTGAAAACCTGAAAGGGCGATCCAGGAAAAAGAGGGATTAGAGCGAAGACTACAGTCTAAGTTATCTGTACTTCATCACGCTTCAGTGTCTACCATCTCGAAGGATATGATCGGTCCAATCATTCTTCTTAGAAAGCAAGGAATTTGGGAGAAATTGAGGATATACGAGTCATAACAGAATTGGAAAATAGTGGATGCCGTGTTCACATTGCCAATAGGATAGTTTATTTCCTGTTTCGGCGCAATTACCTCTTTCTAGGAATTGCTTCCTGATGTATTTGCCTTTATAGGCCATTTTCAATCAATAAAAGTCGTTATTCAGTCCAAATTGCTCTCTTGTTTTTATTTTACTGTTTTGTTTGCAAAAACGTCCGAATTTTTGATAAACATTGCATATAAAAACATGAAGGCTAGACAATAATGTGCAGAAAGATAAAACATTTGAAAATCATTTTGAATGTTGAGTACACTTGGGTGTATCTTGTCCATACAACCCCCTGGGGCATGTATGTCTTGCTGTTTTGCAGGTTACTATCTTTTGATTGTTGGCTAAAGCAGGTGAGCCACAGTTTGTTCAAAGGAATTTTAGCACTGTCCAGTAGTGTGGAAGGTTGGGTTGTCCAAAGCAAGGTCAGGGTTTGTCTCCCTAGCAAGGCCAAGATCAGTGTTGCCTCAGCAGTCAGGCCTGAAGTTGATTGCAATCCCCAGCAGGGTTGAGAATGTTTTTTTCCGACTAGTTTTGAAGGTTGCAGTTTCCCCAGCAGGTCTGAGGACTGTTGGTTCCCCCAGCGAGCCGTAAGATTGTTATTTCCCCAGCGGATGTGTCTGTGGGTAGTTTGTTCCTCAGCAGCCAGGTCTGAAGTGTTGTAATCCCCAGCAGGTTTGCAGTATTCGTATCCCCAGCGGAGGTGGGAATTGTTTGTTTATTTCCCCAGCGGAGTCCCCAAGCGGACCGGGTTCAGTAGAGGTCATCCCCAGTGAGGATCATCTGTCCCCCAATAGCAGTGATATTCCCCAACATGATTGAGAGGTTGGTGTTTGCCCAACAGAGACTCCCCAGTTGAGTTGGTTTCTCTGTCGTTCCCAGAATGTCAGATCAGCAAATATCCGCAGCAGAATCGTTATGTTGTCCCCACAGAGTTGGAAGGTCGAATCAGATTTGTTCGCTCGGAAGCGATTGTGTGCTTTCCCAGCAGGAGTTCTCCTCCATTTGCATCTTGCATATAGTAATCATCATTTGCATTTGCATCCTCAAATTGCGTAGAATTTCCATTCGATATGGAGCATTACGCCATAAAAACTCAAACATATGCATACATGTGTTAAACTAGTTTGGATCATATCCCCAGCAGAGGCGGATCATATTTCAACATCTGTATGGCACGTTTGTGGCATTTGCTCCTGACAGCATTCAGGATTGGTAATCCCCAGAGAGGTTTATTTCCTCACCCGTCCGTGAAAGGAAAGTTTGATTCTCCCCAGTGTAGTCCCTGGCAAGCGTCTGCTTTGTTTTGACATGTGGAGATGTCATCCTTGTGATACCGGTAAGTGTCATGTCAACACCCGTGTGTGTTTTTTCTTTGATATCGGTAAACATCATCGTTCGATGTCGGTAAACATCGAGTTTTTTCCAGTCATTAGTAAATGTCTGGTCGTGTATCTTTTTTCCCAGTCATCGGTAAATGTTTGGTCGTATTTTTTGATGTCGGTAAACATCATCTTTCGATGTCGGTAAACATCGAGTCCCATCCCAGTCATCGGTAAATGTCTGGTCGTCTTTTTTGATGTCGGTAAACATCATCTTTCGATGTCGGTAAACATCGAGTCTCATCCCAGTCATCGGTAAATGTTTGGTCGTCTTTTTTGATGTCGGTAAACATCGAGTTATTCCCAGTCATCGGTAAATGTCTGGTTGTGGAATGTTTTCTTTATCAAAATCCCTAGTAGAGTCATCGGTAAACGTCTTGTCTGGTTCCAGTTGTAAATATCTTTTTCCTCCCCAGTTGGAGCTGCCATCGGTAAGTGGCCCCGCTTTCCTTGATATTAGTGTATATCAAGTCGACTATTCCAAGCTGCCATCGGTAAATGGCCTCGCTTTCTGTGACATCTGTTTCCCAGCAGCCATCGATAAATGGTCTCGCTGACGTTGATATCGGTAAATATCAAATGTTGTTCTGAAGCCGCCATCGATAAATGGTCTTGCTTCCTTTTAATATCAGATTCCCATTTGAAGCCACCATCGGTAAATGGTCCTGCTTCATTTGGATGTTGTTTCCTAGCCGCCATCGGTAAATGGCCTCGCTGACGTTGATATCGGTAAATATCAAGTTTCCATTAAAGTCGCCATTGGTAAATGGCCTCGCTTTCCTGAGGTATTTTTATTGTGCAGCCACCATCGGTAAATGGCCTCGCGTTTCTTTGATTCATCTCCCGCAGAGTGCAAATTTTCCGGTTCTTTTGGTATTCAATCCCTGTTTACCTTGAAGGTCTGACAGCCGTTGCTTTCATCCGTTCAGGTTCCCAGTTGATTGAATAGGGGCAGCTGTAGTACCTCAAATTTGCACCCCCATTCATGCCTACATTTTCATTTTTAGGTCATTGACATCACATTAACAATACATTATCACTGCATAGTACATTGTATCTTATCAGTCAACTGTAACTGGCATCAAGGAGATTCATCTGTGCAAGAGACCAAGCATTTCATTGAGATGAAAAGCCACATGGTTGTTCTAGAGAGCTTATATGAGCCAAGGTTCATTTTGAATCAATTTGATCAAGTGTTAGAGGCTCAAGGTCATCAGTACATGTCCAAGTCATCTAGAGCCCATAAAAGTCAACTGCAAGTCAACTGAGGGCTAGGAGGTGGAGAATTGGTTTGAGACACTTCATTCATGTCCAAAAGAGGTTTATTCATCATGTCAAACATTTATCTAGAAGGATTTGAAGCCAGATCAAAAGTTTCCAAAAATGGAAAATGACCTGTAATTTGAAAGTTTCCAAAAATGGCAAGTTTTTGGACCAACTTCAACTCAACTTTCCAACATCAAAGAGGCTTCAAATGAAATTTTATCCAACATGAAATTTGAATATCTTTCTCTCCAATTTCCAAAAAGTCCAAGATCATGAATTTACGATGAATGGTTAAGGAGTTATGATCAAATCATTGCCAAGTGTGCTTGAAACTTCAAATTGCCATATCTTTTGAACCAAGACTCTAATTTGGGTGCCTCTTTTTGCATTGTGCTCCTCATGAAATATATTTTCCAAACCATTCATTACCTTGCATGGAAGAAGCTTACACCATCATGTGCTCACATATATGCATTTTGGAAGGAATTTGGATATTTTGAATTGTGTGAATCATGCAAGCCTAATTCCAATCCCATACTGTTTATTTTGTGATTTTAAGTGGATTTGGGCTTCAGCATGGCACTGTTCACGTGCCCCTTGGCCATGCTAGGTGTACTTAGCAAATTTGCAACTCACCTTATATCTTGCTAATTACCATTAACCTTTGCTTAAAATTAATTTCAGTGTGATTAACAGGAGGTATAAAAGGTTAATTGCAACTGTTTGGCTCAGTACAGAGGATTCTAGATCTAGAATTTGAGTTTTCTTCCAAAATTTCTCTCACAAAAAACTTCAAAGTTCTCCACATAAACACCATTTTTCTTGGTAGATTGTTGATCCTGGTGGAGTTTAGAGCAAGAATCAACAGTTGCTTTGTCCAATTCGTGCCAGAATCATGTACACACCAAGCTTGAAGATGAACATGGAACATGGAGTTTGAGCTGGATTCAAGTGGAATTAAGCATCCATACATACACAAAGCTTCATATCAGAGTTGATAGAGTAGATATGGACGTTACTAGAGCCCTGAATACACTGTTTCCTCACATTGTTCTTCAAGAAGGTGAAATTTTGAATCTCACTATTCTCCATTCTTTTGCCATGGTTATGTAGATCTTCTCACCCTGAGTATTCTGGTACAAATTTCGTTGGAAATGGTGCAATATTGATTAAGTTATGTTGAGTTAAAGTTTGGATGTTAGATTTTATTTTCATCGATTTGCATGATTCTTTGAAGATTAGGCCAAAATATTAGTGGATTTGGAACCTACACATTGAGACGATTCATTTGGTATGTGGTTTCGCAAAATCTGGAAAAAAATATGTGTGTGGTACTGTTCACCACCGTCTCAAGGTAGGACACGGTGGTTTCCTCCCTTGCTCGGCCGCGCCTGTACAGGCTTAGGGCTTGCTGGTTCGTGCGTGAAAGAACACTGTAGGAGCGCCCATAGAGTTTGCGTCCCTGGTTCGATTCCAGGTGGGAGCGCTCCCAAATTCATTTAAATTTCCCTAGCTAAGCAAAACGCCTGCGTTTCGCCCTCCCTCGCTTCGAGTCCTGCTTCCAGCAATTGCCATTTCTTCATTTCTTTTCCTTATTTTTTATGTTTTGCAATTTTTATTTCATTTTATACATGATCTTCAAAAAATCATAAAAAATAGAATAATGATCCAAATAATTCCAGGTTTTTTCCTACATGATCCTATGAATGTCTAGAATTTTATGGTATTGATTTTATGATTTTACCATGCCTGGAAATTAAATTGTGTTAGAGTGATTGAACATGTATGCTTTTGTGACCTTGCCTCATTCATCCTATCATAGAATGCTCATACATGATCCAAATGCCATGAAATTTTACATGATGATTGTTAACATGATGATGGATTTGTGTGATTTCATTTGGCATTTTTTGATATTTCCTTCCCTGTTTTAGACACATGGACTTTAGGTGTGACAATGTGTGTCACACATTTGGATGTTGATCTTATTCATTTTTATTGCCTTGCCAAATGAGCTCTTATGGTTCTAATTTTTTGCACCATGCTTGTGTTCAATGTGTTGAGCTTGTGTAAAAAATTTCATGATCATTGAATGTGTTTCTGATTTAATGTGCATTTTCACTTGTATGCCCAATTGATGATCATGTTGTGTGTCTTTGCCATATTTTGTTCACCACATGACTTTGCTTGATGATTTTGGTTTGGTCCTTTTTAGGACTTATTCTTACTTGATTAAATGTGATTCATGTTGAGTTTTAGCTCCTGTTTTGACTTTTTACCCCACCTTTGACCCTAGCCTTTGAGCTAGTGGTTTGTTCTCATCCTTTGGACTTTGTGTTTCAGGTTTCAAGCAATTAGCCACATTGGTTGATATGATCTCATCACTTGAGATACAAGTTATTTTGGTTGACTAACCTTGCTGTTTTGTAGGTCTTGTGGAGGATGAATCAATTTAGTTTGCTTGCATCTTGTGCCTTGTATTGACATTGTCTGATGATTGGTTGTCTCACTGTTGGACTCTTTGATTGTTTTGTCTGAATACTATACTGATTGTTTGGTTGTTTACACAGGTACATTAGCTGCTTTAAGTTCATTATTTGAACTTTGCTTTTCTTGTGGTTGACATACCACCCAGGTAATGACCTCTGACTTCATGTAGTCTGGAAGACCTGCTATCTTTGGCAGGCACCTGTCTGAATCCCTCCTTAAGAGGCAATCTTTGTGCTTGTTTATCTTTGTGCTTTACATTCCAAGTCCTCCTAAGTGAAGAGGCAATTGGCAGATAAAAGGGATGTGCAATCCATCCCCTGCTATTCAGTTGAGTCATTCATCTTGCTCGCACTACGTGCTGATGCATTTTCAGTAAACACCCAAGATCAATGTCCAGAGTCAGTCATGTGGAGTAGGGTCCCTCATTCTGGATCCCCACACTTTCATTGAGTCAAGCTCACCCAGGCTCGGGTTAAGAGCTATGAGGTCTTATCCTCATCTCACTTTTCATCTGCTCACCCTGACGGTCAATGTCAGTGGTTAAGAGCCTCAGATACCCTTCCAGTTGGCTTGTTTGTCGAGGTTGATATGACCCCTTGACTAAAGCCTAGCCTTGATGTTTGAGCCCCTTGTTGGTGTGTTTACTTCATGCTGTATGTGTTTGTGTGGTGTGATTGTATCCCCTAGGTTTGCTAGACTTCGCGTAGTCTCGTTTGCATGTCAATTAAGGTAGCACGGTTCCTTCGTCTAGGACTTCCTTTCTTGCGTGAGCTTTCTTAAAACACAAACAAACATTATCCCCTCTTAAGGACACGTTAACTCCTTCTACTACGGGTGAGTAAGTCTCCAAAGGTAGAGCATCCGGTAGATTGCGTAGTGACGTTATCCACTTAAAAAACACAAACCAACAGAAATAGTTTAGCCGAACTACGACAACTCTGATTCTCATGTCCAGATGAGATACGTAGGCACGAGATGCGATGTCTTGTCGAGTTTGACTGACAACTAACTTTGATCCTTTTCTCTCGCCCTCGTTGCGATCGAGACCTTCCTTTTCTCTTGCCCTAGTTGCAATCGAGACCCTTCTCCTTTTGTGTGTGCTTGGAGTCTGACATAAGTCCAGCGATTGGCAGTCGGTTTCCTGTGTGCGTTTGTTTGTTCAGAGTTGGATGTAAGACCAGCGATTGGCATTTCGATTCCAGTTGTGTGTTTCGTTTGACGTCTCAGCGTCCCTGTTTCAGTGTTTTGTTTCAGCGTGCGTTAGCCGAGCTACGAGTGCTCTGATTCTTCTCTGGTTAGAGAAGATACGTATGTATAGGATGCGATATCCTAGCGAGCACGTTTCCCCTGTCCCCGAACTACGCTAACTCTGATGTTTGTCCTTGACAAACTACGTAGGCCCAGGATGCGACATCCTGCCGAGTCTGTTTCTTCCGTCTTTCATCTGTGTTTTAGTCCAGTTTTGTGCAGTTTTTGAGCAATTATCCAGCAACCTTATTCTATTCTTCCGAGCATGGATCCCGTCGAGTACGACGGATGCGTAGGGGTGCTAATACCTTCCCTTCGCATAACCGACTCCCGATCCTTGCAATCTCTGGTTGCGAGACCATTCCTTTCCAGGTTTACTTCGAGCATTTCCTTTCCCTCCTTTGGGATAAATAACGCACGGTGGCGGCTCTGTGTCTTTTCCCGCCGGTTTTTCGCGTAATGCGACAGACCACCGTAGACATCCTTTATTCTACTTGATGGCGAGCGTCTAAGGCAAGTGCGAAATAAACCAATTGTACAACAGAGGCAAACAACACACAATGGTACCACCACCATTTGCATTCCTCATATGCAAAGAGAAATAAGTGTCACCCAATAGAGTAGGAACGAGATTAAGAGTAGAGACTAGATTAAGAGTAGAGAAAATCCTAATAGTGTTCATATGCACAAAATTGTCGATGTTAGGGAATAACACTAGCCCATAGATGAGAAGTAAAAATATGGCTTCAAAGGCGTCCTCACTCATGGCCTTCCCAAACAAGGTAGCTTGGGCAATGAGAAAATCAGATGGGAGACCTTGAATTCCACCTTTGGTAGTCATATGAGCATCAATATCAAATACATCTATGTGAAGCAGATCAGCAATCTCTTGGGAAGAAGGAACCCTCTCCAAGCCACTGAACGACAACTGGTCCAGAATAGGTATACCCACAAGATAGGCATACTCCTCAAGCGTAGGCAAAAGCTGGAAATCCGGAAAATTGAAGCACCGATACAAAGTATCATAGAACTGCACTAACACACTCATCAGACCTTCATCCACCTGAGTAGAAAGAATAGGCAGAAGCTTCCCATGGCGAGCTTTGAACTCCAAGCGATCTAATACATAGGATGTCAAACTCCTTAACTCTTTCAAGTCGGGTTGTCTGAAACTGTACTTCTTCGTATTCCTTCTTTGCTTATCCATGTCTGAAAATTTGCAAATAGACCTCTTAAGTTCCTTGAAAATTTTCTTGTTGATGATATGGATGCATATGAATGCATGAATGCATGGATGCAACAATCACACTCAAGGATCAAGCAAGTCACGCCACACAAAGGTCACAGGATAGATCACGTCATTCTGAATATCAATCATCCATTTTGGTGGATTATGGTTTACACCTTATCAACACCCAAGTTCCATTGATATTGAGAATATACGAGAATGGATCAACCGCGAATCAAGGGTTTGTTGCAAGTCACGAGCATGGAGTCTCGGTTAAGAACCACCCAAAAGGAGTGTACTATGGTTAAACCTGACAATCATGTTCTAAAAGAGGTTCCCATAGTCATCATCTCATCTTTCGGATATTATCGGATAAACGACTACTCGTATTCCAAAAATATTCTCAAGAGAGACTCTCATGAGTGTAGTATCGTGTAACAATCGTATCAAATCCTACACTTGAACGATCTTCGCACTACGCCCTAAAATAGGTCAAGATGGGCTAGGCAATCTAAGGTCCTTGGTTTCTAAGGCACATATTGGAAAGAGTAATGCCTAACCACGACTACTCGTGTGACATTATTGATCCCAACATGACCTCCACCAAGTGAATGGGCTTGCAAGTCAACTTGCTAAGGAATAACTCCACACAAGTCAACAAGACTATGCCATTCTCTTATCATAAGTGCACTCGAGTTCGGGTATAAAACTCATCTCACAAGAGACCACCAAACACACAAGCAATTGATATATCAAGCAATTCATACATTACAAACAATACATTCATCCCAAATTTTGCACAAAAATATGTCACCAATAATATAAACATACAATACAACAAAGGCAAAAAGTAGGCTAAACCCACTAGGAAGAAACATGTCCCCAGCAGAGTCGCCACTTTTCTGTAGCGGGGTATTCGTTACCTTATGATTTATTGACTAAATCAAAAGTAAGCATACAATTCGAGTCGCCACCGTACTTCTATTTATCCAAAGGAAAGGTTAGAAAGCGAACAAAAACCAAGTAAGAAGTTTTATCAAATAAAAAACTAATAAAAATGTCAGAGATCTGGATAAGGGGGTTGGTTATGCAATGGGAAGGTTTTAAGCACCCAAAACATCCTTAGTACTCTAAGGGAGCCCTTTTTGCAAAGTTGTATTGTAGGTTGGTATTTGTGAAAATATTTGTGCAAACATGATTGGGGGGATGAGAAAAGAATATACAAATTATTTACAATTTTGTTGTTTGAATGGATAAACCCATTGCCTACGTACCATCACAAAGGTAGGATCAAAACCTCGTAGTTCGGGGTAAAAATCTCAAAAGATTGGTGAGTTGATTTGATCAAAAGCCTTAAGGTCTTTTGTTATCAAAGGTAGAAAACTCAACCTAAACCAACAATCCACCATGTGAGGAGAGCTTCAACATACTAGTGAGGGATCCACCCTATAATAAGTATGGAAGACTTATAGTCCAATCACTAAGGATAAGGTGAGGTTTACATCAACCACTATGATAACTTAAACCTAATGACTAATGTTTATGAAACGTTTAGCAAAGGTGGCCATTGGAACCACAAAATCACTTGAAGTGAGTTGTATTTACAAATTAGAAGTATTCACAAAATGAAGTCAAAGTTGACTTAAGGTTCATTCAAAATAAGTATTAGTGAAAAGAGTTTGAAAAATCAAAGGCATATGGCCTAGGTTTCTAATTTGAAAACAATGTCAATGTTTGCACAAAATGAGTTTGACTTGGGTTAGAGTGGAGAGAAGAAGAGAAGGGCTAGTCCTAAACATGCAAAGATGAGAGAAGAGATAAAACCCTTGGAGTTCCTTTCTTGAGATCATAAAGATGATTCAAGATGCTTCTTTCCTTTGGACTTAGCAATTAATTCAAGCAATCAATCAAATATTCTATTCAAGCTCCTAGGATCTCCATTTGGCTTGTCTCTCTTAACTTGCCTACTCATGACAATGGTCCTTCTTACTATCTCAAGATTGGAATCCCTATTACACAAGAACAAACAATCAAAAGGTTCACAACACAAATAAGAGAAATGGACAAAGAGTGAGTTTAGATTAGGGGTCCTTTGAAGTCAACTTTAAGATTTAGCATTCTAAAGGCATGAGACCTAGTTGCTCTTCAACCATAGGCAAATAAACACAAGTTAGAGATCATGACTAGTAAGTCAAGCTCCTACAACTTGCCATGCCAAAAGAAAAGAGAAAGGCCTTGTATGGATTTTAGGTTTTTTGCTTGACCAAGAAGCAACCTATCTTGGACACAAAGCAATTCACTTGTTCTTTGATCAAGTTGAATTTGATTTGGATCAAAGACGGTTAAGCCTCTCATATGTCAAGGCTAACCACAAATCATTAACTCATTGGCCAAAATAAAAAGAAGAAGATGAAGATGAAATGGAAATGGACAAAATGAGAATTCAAATGACATAACCAAAATACAATGGTCAAATATGAATGGAATCAACATCAACCAATGGTAAACAGAAGTGAAATGAAGATTAGAAGTCAATAAAGGTCAAACATATTTTTGGTCTTTTTTGGAATTAAAATAATACATAAAATAAAATGAACAAAATAAGGTCAAACTTCAAATTCAATTCAAATCAACTTGGATAAGTCCAATTTATTCATCATAAGTCTAACATGGTCAAACAAAATTTGACAAATTTTCTCAACATTTTTTGAAAACAGAAACTATTTTTAAACAATTAAAAATCAAGAAAAATAACACAAATGAACTAAAATCTCAAATAAATCTCAAATCAATTAAGAAATTGATGAGAATATTTTTCATAGACTTATCATCATCTATATGTGTTAAGAAAATATTTTTGGAATTTTTGAATATCAAAAAGTAATTAAAATGAATTAAAAACTATTTAAAACAAAATAATTCACAAAAAATATTAAATGGAATCATAAAAATAATTAAAAATCAGATTATGGAACTAGATTTTAAAAGAAATTTTTTGCAATTGGTCCCATATTTTTGTGATTCCAAATAAAAGAGTTATGAATTTTTGAAAATAAATGGAATAAAATAAAATGAAACAGAAATTAGGAAAATATGAAAAATCAGGGAACGCATGATCCATTTCATTAATTGACATGGACAACATCAACGGATCAGAGGCACACACGCATCATGTACATGAGTCAAGCGCGAAACAGAATGAATTAAAAAAAGTCATAAAGAACAAAGGCCAGGACTAAATCGTGCATGTGAGATCCAATGGATACAGGGCCTCCACGTGGGGACAGTGGTGGAAACCACCGTCTTCTCCGGTGAGCCAACAGAAACCGGCCACCAGTTGTAGGTTTTGCAACCTCAACCAAATTGCATGATCTTTATACCAAATTAAAGCTGAGGTGATGTACATCACCCCAGTAACCTTAGATTTCTCTCAAGATGGAAAATCCAGGTGTTCAATCTGAAATGCATCAGTTCACAAAATCAAAGTCACCATTGGCTTGCCTCTCACACGAGGACTTTAGAGAACCAAACAAACACAAGCAATTCACAATATACTATGAGATACCGATTAAAACAGTTCAGCAATGAACCTTTGGAGAGCAATTTTGATCAACACGATTCCTTCCAACTCTTGCTTGCAACTTGATCTTAAGGTATGAGATGAGTGCAAGGCTAAGGAATTAGTATTGAAGATCAACTGATTTTGTTGAAATTCAAACTTGAAATGAGAAATGAAAAATGAGAATTCCTTTGGTATGGTTGGGTTTCCAATTCTGCAGAGCTTCAGGTTGATTCAAGGATGAGATTTGAATGAAGCAATGCATGTATTTATAGCTGTAGCTGCAAGCAAAGCAAGGCAAAACTCGTGTGCATGATCATTGGGTCCTCCATGCATGGGCCTGTACGGGCGCATGTGAGGCCAAAAACCAATTGGAAATGAATGTTGAGCTCATTTGGAGAAGGTTTGGACGTGCAACTTGAATGGTATTTGCTTGTGTATGAAGGTTCCATGTGAATTTCAAATTTGGGCCTAAATGTTCCTCTCTTCGAAAGTCATACATAAAAAATCCAAACATAGGCATGTGAGTAATGGTTGGAAAGGTCTTGAAATAAGGAACAAAATCTATGTTGGACAAAAATCCATTTGGAGTTTGGAAAATTGTGAAAACTGGCCATGAAGTTTGATGTACAAAACATGTCTTTGAAAAATTTGCCAAAAGTGACCAACTTCAAGCCCTTCTGTTTCAATGGTGAAAGCCTCAAATGGAAAAAAAACCAACATAAAAGTTGTATATATTTTCAATATGATCAATTTGGACTTAAATTTTGCATCATTTGGATTTTTGATGAGAAAGTTATGGGCACTTGAATTTGGACTTTTTCAAGATTTAATGGCTTTAGTCCAAAGTGACCTATAATGTTTTGTATTATCACATGTATTTCTTTTAGGATTATGAAATTTTGTCCAACATAACATTTGAATTAGACATCTTAAACTTTCCAATTAAATTGGTCTCACCTCAAAATAATAAAAAATGAAGGAGTTAGGTCCTTGGAAAGTTGACCTAAAATTAGGGTTTCAGTCAAAATGACCTATAATGTTTTGAAATGAATGATGACCTTAAAAGTTTCAAATGGATTTTTGATGAACATGAAAGTTGTTAATATTGTTATTAAGAACATTTTTTCTCTTGGTATAATCTTCATTTGACAAACACATCAAAAGTTAGGTCTCAATGGATCTCAAAATAGTTAGATGACTTGACTGGTCAACTTCTCAAATCCAAACTTCAAATCTTAATGAATGAATGATTGAGGATACTCACATAAGCTCATATATACATAAAATTATGAATGAAAGAACTTACCTTGATTTAATTTGATCATAGGTTGAGGTTGCTTCATGGGCAAGGCACAACCAATGCACAGTTGAATTAGGGTTTCCTTGGGGAACAACCCTCAAGCCCTTTAGTTTATCCTGATCAAATTGGCAAATTGAGATACTTGGGAGACATATATGATGATCGAGAGCTTTGGGAACTGTAAGACCCCAATTTTGACCCTAATATCCCTCATGACATCATAACATTGCATTTGCATTGCCTCAAGGATCTTTAGCATCTTGGTTCCCTTTGCCTTTGGGTGGGACTCCTTGTGATTGGTTTGAGATCACCAAGCATGCTTGAATTATACATCATTGTTTCTCTTACTTTTGTTTACTAACCAAGAGCACAAAAATTTGTCACTAACATCTTTTGTTTGGAGCTTGAGTATCACCCAACAGGTTCAAGTGGGGTATATTCATCATTCAAAATGCTAATCTGGAAAGAGCAAAATTTGTCTCTGAGTTGTCATGCTCGCTAGGCGAGCAGCAGGGTTCACTAAGCGAATTGAACTGTCATGCTCGCTAAGCGAGCAGATCCTTCGCTAGGCGAAGAGCGCGTATTTCAGAAAATAACAGAAAATTTTGGGCTTGATTCTGAGCCCACCAAGTCACCAAAATTAGGCTATAAATACTAGAGTTTCATTGAGACAAAGGGAGAACAGAAAAAGTAGAAGGAGAAAAAGAGGCTGGAGACTATTACAAACCCTGGAGAAAAAGAGAGAGAAAAGAGGCAGAAGGGAAACCTACGAACTAATCTGCAGCAACCTTCGGGCAACTCTGAAAAGTTCAATCTGACTCACACACTTTTCCGCCTCCGCCTCACGCAAACCCTGACATTGCTTTGCAAGCCCAGTCGTGCCTTTCGAGTTTCATCGGTCTCTCCAATCAGGTTTGCCCTTATCCCCATTACTCTATGCTTTTAATTTGAATACTCTGAATGTATGAGTTAACATTAGGTTTTGCCCACGGGTTAATAATTGTGCATGAATATGTAAACAATGCCTTGAATGTTTAATAGTTTCTTTTCATAGATGGATGCCACAGGGTTTGGAGTCCCTAAAATCGTACTGTTATCAATGGGAAATCCAGAACCCGCAGGCGCTCGCTAGCACCTTCGCTAGGCGAGCCTGCAGCGAAGCTTCGCTAAGCTTTCGCTAGGCGATGCAGCAGCGATCGTGACAGCACTTGATTTTTTTTTCTATTTGCTCTAACCTGTTTTATGACATTGTTTTCTCCTGATTCCATCCTGTTACTCTAACCCGTTTGTTGAGTTTTTGTGAGGGCTCACATACTCTTGCAAGGATAGCTTGCTTGGTGTTCCACTTTATTTGTGGGGTACCACCTGGGGGTTTATTCCGATTACCTGTACTGACTCGCTTTCTTTGATGGTGCTAGCTTGAGAGATCTCTGAGTTTCTTATCTCTTTATTTGTTGTTGCTTCGGATCTTTATCCCTGTGGTACTTTATTTTTCCCGTATTTTACCGCTTTTCTTAGGTTTCGTATAGCCTCTCGTGGCATGTCATTTAAGGTAGCGCGGTTCCTTCATCTAGGACTGCCTTTTTGCATGAGCATCCCTAAACACCCCAAACTCATTGATTTTTCTTCTCCTAAGAACACGTTATCTCCTTCTACTACAGGCGAGTAAGTCTCCAAAGGTCGAGCATCTGGTAGATTGCGTAATAACGTCGTTCACCCCAAAAGACAACCCTTACCCCATAGGTGGTCGAACTACGTTTTGCTCTGATTTTCATCCCAGATGAGATACGTAGGCATAAGACGCGATGTCTTAGCGAGCACACTCCTCTTTAACCCATAGGTAGCCGAGCTACGAAAACTCTGATTCTCAGATTTATATGAGATACATATGCAGTGGATGCGACGTCCGTGCGAGTCATTTTCTTTTGGCCCTTCTTTTAGTAAGTAGTACATTAGATAAACATACACGCTTTTCTCATCCCTTCAATCATGTTTGCACAAATAAATTTTCACAAAAAATAACAACCTTTGCAACAAATATGAAAAGGGCTCCCTAGGAGTACCTAGGATGCTTTGGGTGCCTAATACCTTCCCATTGCATAACCAACCCCCTTACCCAGATCTCTGACATTTTTACTAGTTTTTGATTCGATAAAACTTTTAGGTTTTTGTTCGCTTTCTAACCATTCCTTTGGATAAATAGAAGTGCGGTGGCGAATCGACTTGTATGATTTACCTTGGATTTAGTCAATTTCTCTAATGGTAACGAATACCCCGCTACAGAAAAATGGCGACTCTGCTGGGGAAGTGTATTTGCCTAGTGGATTTTGCCGACTTTTCATGCTTGTTGTATTGTATTTGTTTTGTGACATATTTTTGTGCAATTTGGGATTACTGTATTGTATGTAATGATTGAATTGCTTGAATATTAATTCCTTGTATGCTTTGTGATCTTTGTGAGATGAGTTCTATACCCGAACTCGAGTGCACTTAGGATAGGAGAATGGCATAGTCTTGTCGACTTGTGTGGAGTTATTCCTTAGCAAGTTGACTTGCAAGTCCATTCACTTGGTGGAGGTTATGTTGGGATCAATAATGTCACACAAGTAAGTTGTGGTTAGACATTACTCTTTCCAATATAGACCTTAGAAGCCAAGGGCCTTAGTTTACCAAGCCCATCTTGGCCTATTCTTAGGATGTAGTGCGAAAGTCGTTCAAGTGTAAGATTTGATACGATTGTTACGCGATACTACACTCATAAGAGTCTCTCTTGAGAATATTTTGGGAATACGAGTAGTCGTTTCTCCAATAATATCCGAAAGATGGGATGATGACTATGGGAACCTCTTGTAGAACATGTTTGGCAGGTTTAAACCCTAGTACACTCCCTTTTTGGGTGGTTCTTAACCTAACTCCATGCTCGTGACTTACAACAAACCCTTGATTCATGGTTCATCCGTTCATGAATCCTTAATATCAATGGAACTTAGGTGTTGATAAGGTTTAAACCATAATCCACCAAAATGGATGATTGATATTAAGGATAACATGATCCATCCCATGACCTTTGTTTGGTGTGCTTTGCTTGATCCTTGAGTGTGATTGTTGCATTCATGCATTCATGCACCCATTTGCATCCATATCATCAATAAATAAGAAAATTTTCAAGGAACTTAAGGGGTTTATTTGCAAAATTTTCAGACATGGAAAGACAAAGAAGGAGTACAAATAAGTACAACTTCAGGCAACCAGATTTGAAAGAGTTAAGGAATCTGACATCCTATGTATTAGATCCTTTAGGTTTCAAGGCTCGTTTTGGGAAGCTTCTTCCTCTTCTGACTACTCAGGTGGATGAAGGATTGGTGAGTGTATTGGTGCAGTTTTATGATCCCTTGTATCGTTGCTTTACGTTTCCGGATTTCCAGCTTTTGCCTACCCTTGAGGAGTATGCTTATCTTGTGGGTATACCTGTTCTGGATCAGTTGTCGTTCAGTGGCTTGGAAAGGGTTCCCACTTCTCAAGAGATAGCTCACATGTTACACATAGATGAATCTCTGGTTGGTGCTCATATGACTACCAAAGGTGGAATTCAAGGTCTCCCTTCTGAGTTCCTCATTGCTCAAGCTACTATATATGGGAAAGCCATGAGTGAGGATGCCTTTGAAGCCATATTTGTACTTCTCATCTATGGATTGGTATTGTTCCCCAACATCGACAAGTTTGTGGATGTGAACGCTATTAGGATCTTCTCTACTCTTAATCCCGTTCCGACTCTGTTGGGAGATACCTACTTCTCTTTGCATATGAGGAATGCAAAGGGTGGTGGCGCCATTGTGTGTTGTTTGCCACTGTTGTATAAGTGGTTTATTTCTCACTTACCTCAGACGGTCGCTTTCAAGGAGAACAAGGAATGTCTACGGTGGTCCACGAGACTTATGTCTCTCACTAATGATGATATCTCTTGGTATAACCATGTGTATGGTGCTGTGCGGATTATTGACTCTTGTGGCGAATTCTCCAATGTACCTCTTCTTGGTACATGTGGTGGGATTAACTACAATCCTGTTTTGGCACGTCGGCAGCTTGGGTTCCCCTTAAAGGATAAACCCAATAACATTCTGTTAGAAGGTGTATTCTTTCAGGATGGTAAAGATCCCCAAGGCTTGAAAGCTAGGATGGTCCGCGCTTGGCGCAAGATTCATAGGAAAGGAAGGAAAGAGTTGGGTCCTAAGAATTGCATCGCTTTGGAGCCTTACACTGTTTGGGTTAGGAAGAGGGCGTCTGAGTATCTCATGCCTTACGAGTATCCGAGACCTACACCTATGATTATGGTTGGGCCTTCAACCCTCCCTAATCAAGGAGTAGAGGAGTTGAGAGACGAAGACCGTTCACGTGCCTGGATCCGTGAACGTGAAGAGTTGCTTCAGCAGATTAAGGAGAAGGATGCGTTGATTGAGTTTCTTGAGCATCAGGTTATTGATGACCCTGATGATGTATGGACTTCTCTACTTCCTCAGTCTTCTAAGTTCTGGAAGAGAAAGTATGTTCGACTCGCCAAGGAGAAGGCAGATATGGAGGCAACTTACGAGAGAGAGGTGAAGAGGCTTCGTGCATCCTATCTTCCTGTGTCCCGAGCTTTAGATGATTGTTTCTAGGGATCCATAAGATGATTATTTTCCTTTTCTCTTATATATGATTGACGATGCTGCACTTCTTTTCCCTGATATTATTTGATGAGATATTTCCATATGTGATAAAATGCTTAATATTTCCAGAATTTGCATATAAAACTCTAAAGTTCCTTTGAAATAAAAAACAAATCATATGCACAAACATTGCATGCATCATATGCATAAACAGGTTTTGTTTCCGGTCCCTCGCCCTGTGGTCTAACTCTGTGTCCTTAATTTATTTTGAAGACAAGCTGACTCACCGGTACTACACTAGAGCCAACATTTCAAGACTGATGGATCACTTAGAGCAAGAGAACCGTGAGCTGAAAGAGGAAGTGGCCAGATTGACTGCCCTAATGGAGTCACTCATGGCTGCCCAGAGCCAGTCTTCTCCGACACCTTCAACTCCTTCCCAGAGGACAGTTATCTCCGAGATTGTCTCCTCTATTGTGCCCGCTGCCAGTGCACACTTTGTTCCAACAGCCATGCCAACCAGGTTCCCGTGGGGGATGCCTCTCAATTTCATGCCTGAGGGTCCTGTTCCTACCTTTGCTTCTCTACCGGCATCTAGCCCGGTCCTTGCCGTTCCTCCTCCTGTCGTGCATACTTTGCCCAGGGTAGACGACACCATCTATCATTCTGAGCCGTCTGAGGGTCCAGATGTTTATGAGAAGATGGATGCTATGAACGATCAATTTCTTGAGCTTCGCAAGGAATTGAAAAACTCTCAGAGGAAAGGATCTTTTCGGCAAGTCTGCTGCCGAACTCTGCTTGGTTCCAAATGTGAAGATCCTTGTGAAATTCAAGGTCCCTGATTTTGAAAAGTACAAAGGAAATACTTGTCCTCTCAGCCACCTGGTCATGTATGCCAGGAAGATGTCGACTCAAACCGATAATGACCAACTACTCATCCACTACTTTCAGGACAGTCTGTCCGGTGCCGCTTTGCATTGGTACATGGGTTTAGACAGCGCAAACATCCGATCCTTCAATGATCTCGGTGAAGCCTTCGTCAAGCAGTACAAGTACAACGTGGATATGGCTCCCGATAGAGATCAATTGAGAGCCATGTCCCAGAAGGAT
Organism: Lathyrus oleraceus; assembly: GCF_024323335.1. Taxonomy (NCBI): domain Eukaryota; kingdom Viridiplantae; phylum Streptophyta; class Magnoliopsida; order Fabales; family Fabaceae; genus Lathyrus; species Lathyrus oleraceus. The sequence goes on along the minus strand of NC_066580.1, from coordinate 416,382,632 downwards.
AAAGAAACATTTAAGGAGTACGCCCAGAGGTGGCGAGAGGTGGTATCACAGATCGTGCCTCCGCTAGAAGAGAAAGAGATGACTAAGATCTTTTTGAAAACTTTAAGTTCTTTTTATTATGAGCGGATGATTGCTAGCGCTCCTTCTGACATCACCGAGATGGTAAATATGGGGATGCGTCTAGAAGAAGGGGTTCGTGAAGGACGGTTAACCAGAGAAGAAGGCTCTTCTGCCAAACGTTATGGGGCGTTTGCAAAGAAGAAAGATGGAGAGGCACATGCTGTGATCTCCCATGAGAAACCAAGAAGACCCTCTGTGAGGAGGAAGACTGTGCGTCCCGCCAGTAACCAGCACCAGGTGGCTCATATAGCACCTGTTTTCAGAGACAATCAACAGTATCAGCAACATAGTAACAATCAGCGACCACATCCGCAATATCAGCAACAACAACACCGATTGCAGCAGCAGGCCTACCAGCCTCGAAACAGTAATCAAACCAGCACGAGTTACGAGAGGAAAAGGGTCACCTTCGATCCTATTCCTATGACGTACACAGAGTTATATCCCTCTTTGATAGAAAGGAAGTTGATTACTCCGAGAGACCCACCGGCTATACCTGTTAACCCCCAGTGGTGGTATAAGCCTGAGTTACATTGTGTTTACCATTCTGGTGCTCCCGGCCACGACGTGGAGAATTGTTACCCTTTGAAGACCAAGGTTCAAGACCTTGTGAGGTGTGGTATTCTATGTTTTGAGGACGTAGGCCCTAATATGAAGAAGAACCCATTGCCCGAACATGGGAAATTTGTCAACATGGTCCAGGGTTGCCCTGGAAAATACAAGGTCAAATATGTCAGTCATATTCAACAGTCTCTGGTCCAGATGCATCGTTTGTTGTGTGACTACAGTCATTATGAGCATGACCATGATAGATGCCGAGTCTGCTCTGTTAACCGATTGGGTTGTTGCCAGGTGCGCAAGGATGTTCAGGAAATGCTGGACGAAGGAGTCATTGAGATCCTTCAAAACAGGAATGTTGATGAAAATGAGCCTAAGGTCAATGTGATCTCCCCAGTGTTCCGGATACTCGAGCCTATTATCATCAAGTACAATGGTAGCAAGCAGAAGGTTTCTCCCGCTCTAATCATTAAGCCTGATGGTCCTGTGCCTTACTCCTCTGAAAAGGCAGTTCCCTATCGCTACAACGCCGTAGCAGTAGAGAATGGGAAAGAAGTGTCCTTGCCCTCTTCTTCTATTGTGAATATTGCCGATGTTAGCGGTTTGACCCGTAGTGGCTGTGTATTTTCAGCACCGCCGAAGCCTCAAATTAATGCTGATTTTGTTGAACGCCCGATTGGGAACATTGTGAATTCTCTGAATCCGGCACTTGCTGTTAAGCCCTCCTCCGTACTGAAAACTCCTACTTCTGTTGGCCCGAGTGGCAATGTGAAAGAAGATTGTGATGAGATGCTGAGACTCATCAAAAGGAGCGAGTACAATGTTGTAGACCAACTTCTACAAACGCCATCCAAAATATTTGTGTTATCCTTACTCTTAAATTCAGAACCACACCGAGAGGCTCTGCAGAAGGTGTTGGATGTGGCATATGTGGATCACGATATCACTTTGGAGAAATTCGATAGCATTGTTGCAAACGTTACTGCTTGTAACAACCTGAGCTTTTGTGACTCTGATCTCCTTGAGGAGGCAAGAGACCACAACTTGGCTTTACGCATATCTATGAATTGCAAAGACGACGCCATGTCCAATGTGTTGGTGGACACCGGGTCATCATTGAACGTATTGCCAAAGTCCACTCTCTCAAAGCTATCATATCAAGGGCCTCCCATGAGGCATAGTGGAGTAGTTGTGAAGGCTTTCGATGGGTCTCGCAAAACTGTGATTGGGGAAGTTGATCTCCCAATCAAGATCGGACCAAGTGATTTCCAGATTACCTTCCAGGTTATGGACATTCACCCATCGTATAGTTGTCTCTTAGGCAGACCATGGATTCACGAGGCAGGCGCCGTGACGTCCACCCCACACCAGAAATTGAAATTCGTGAAAAACAAGAAGCTGGTAGTGGTAGGGGGAGAAAGGGCTCTCCTGGTTAGCCATTTGTCTTCCTTCTCTTATATAGATGTTGAGGTTGAAGTTGGAACTCCTTTCCAAGCTTTATCTATAGCTGAGCCTATTGAGAAGAGAACTCCTTCATTTGCTTCCTACAAAGATGCAAAGCTGGCCATTGAGCGTGGTGCAACCACTGGCTTGGGAAGAATGATTGAGTTAGAAGACAACGAGTCCCGGGCTGGCATAGGTTTTTCTTCTGGTACTTTCAACAAGCAAGGGTTATTCAAGAGTGGAGGTTTCATCCACACTGGTCTAGATGAGGAGGCTGCTGCCGTTTTAGAAGAAGATACAAAGGATTCTGGCAATTTCATCATCCCTGGAGGGGTCTGCAACAATTGGGTCGCTGTGGATATTCCAACAGTTGTCCATAAGTCAACGTAATAATCACTTTGTTTGAAAACCCTTCTCCCATGCCAAAAGGAGGAGTGATGACATCATTGGCGCATAAATACAATGATATTTTCATTCAATAAATTCATGTTAAATGTTTATTTTTCCATTTATTTTCCCTTTTCGCTTTTGCATGAAATTGGTGATCACATAAAACCTCAAAATGGAATAAAATCAATCTTTTCATCTGCATAATGATTTGCCTTGCTTGAATTCTAAATCTTTTCATATCCAAAACCCATTGAACATAATGACCCAACACCATCTCCCAATTTTGAGTTCCCTGTATTTGAGGCAGAGGAAGATGATGTTGAAGAGATTCCTGATGAGATCACCCGGCTACTTGAGCATGAAGAGAAGATCATTCAGCCGCATCTTGAGAATCTGGAAACAGTCAACTTGGGGTCTGAAGATTGTGTGCGAGAGGTAAAGATTGGGGCACTTCTGGAAGAATCTGTTAAGAAGGGGTTGATTAAGTTGCTACGAGAATATGTTGACGTCTTTGCCTGGTCATATGAAGACATGCCTGGTCTAGATACTTATATTGTGCAACATTTCCTACCTCTAAAGCCTGAGTGCATGCCTGTAAAGCAGAAACTCAGAAGAACTCATCCTAATATGGCAGTGAAGATCAAAGAGGAAGTTCATAAGCAAATCGATGAGGGGTTTCTGGTGACTTCTACATATCCTCAATGGGTGGCCAATATTGTGCCTGTGCCTAAGAAAGATGGAAAAGTCCGGATGTGTGTGGACTATAGAGACTTGAATAAAGTTAGTCCGAAAGATGATTCCCTCTACTACATATTGATATGTTGGTAGACAATACAGCTAAATTCAAGGTCTTCTCGTTTATGGATGGATTTTCCGGATATAATCAGATTAAAATGGCACCCGAGGATATGGAGAAGACAACATTCATCACACCTTGGGGAACATTCTGTTATCGAGTGATGCCCTTCGGTTTGAAGAACGCCGTAGCCACGTATCAACGAGCTATGACTACCTTGTTCCATGACATGATGCATAAGGAGATTGAGGTGTACGTTGACGATATGATCGCTAAATCAAGATCGGAGGTTGTATCCCAGTAGAAGTGGAGATCCCATCAATGAGAGTCTTGATGGAGGCCAAGTTGACTGATGCTGAATGGGTTCAGAGTCGTTATGACCAGCTGAACTTGATAGAAGAAAAGAGATTGACTGCCATGTGCCACGGTCAGTTATATTAGCAGAGGATGAAGAAAGCTTTTGATAAGAAGGTCAAGCCTCGTGTGTTCCGAGAAGGTGACCTTGTGCTCAAGAAAGTCTTGTCTTTCGCGCCCGATTCCAGGGGCAAGTGGACTCCAAAATATGAGGGTTCATATGTTGTTAAGAGAGCCTTTTCAGGCGGTGCTTTGATACTCACAACTATGGATGGGGAGGATCTCACTCGTCCTGTGAATTCATATGCAGTCAAGAAATACTTCGCCTAAAAAATAAAAATTGAATAACTCGCTAAGTTGAAAACCCGAAAGGGCGACTTAGGCAAAAGTGAGCGTCTCGGTGGATTGAAAACCCGAAAGGGCGATCCAGGCAAAAGTTAGAGACACAAAAAATATATATAATAATGATATATGTATCCCACTAGATTGAGTACCTCATCCTGGGGAAATCTAGGCAAAAATTAGGGATTTGGCAAGTAACTGCATCCTGACAAGACTTTGTTCTACAACTGTCGTCCGTCAGAGATCCTTGCTCATTATCAGCCAAAGCTTCAAATACATCGGATTCAGAATTGGTGGAGAAATGGTCATTATGTTCAATGTAGCCCTTTTCCAATATATATCACCAATTTCAAATTTGTAAAGATCTATGGAGTCTTGCCATTCGCAGACTACCATTCTATCAAATAAATTTGAGCCTTTTATCCAATTATTGGCACTCTTATCTGTTTCTATTCAACAAATGTTTTGCATGTTTTGATTAAGAAAATATCATTATTTTAAACGATCAAATTTTTTATAATTTGTTTTTAAACAAAGTGAACATTCACAATGACGAAAGGATACTTAGGAGATCCTCAGTGCTCTCCCAAGGGTGGTACGATCCCCAACAGGGTAAGATTTTTATCCATATTCCTGGCATGATTGTATCTCCTCCCTTCGGAACCCCTTGTGGTTTATCCTACCAAGTGGATTGCTTGTTGAGAGTCACCTCTCTTCCCTTCAGCAGAGTAGCAATCTTTCTTCCTCAGCAGCTTGGATCTCTTTGGGCAAGAGCGGTATTTGGTGGTTGATCCCGATAAATCCTTTATCTCCTCGGATAGATTCCCCAGTAGAGTTGTTGGTATGGTGGACCTTGTCTTTGATAACTCTCGTCCCCAGCTGGAATGATTGATGATTCATCCCTTGCAGAGTTCTTTGCTTCCTGGTATCTCTGATCCCCAGCAAATTGGATACTCCCCGGTGAACTTGGCTTTCTCTCTCGAGATGTAGTACCGGGTGGTTGATTCCTGGACCTGGTTGTGTTAGATATGTCTGTATGTCAGCATACATCATACATAAACCACGCATATTCATGCATAATTATAACATTCAGATATTCATGTTGCATTCTTTGCCATATATCGTTGTTTGCTGTCTCTTGCTATTTGGTGATATACTTCCCCAAGCAGACGTGTGTGTCTGATCTCTCCATATAGAGTCAGCTCCATAGGCAGAAAGCGTCTATCCTTTCTTCCATATTCCCCACCGGGTTATATCCTCGTGGATGTTGATTGTTTTTGTTCCTTCCCGACACATATATTGGGATGGTTTTCCCCATTGAGTTATATCCTCACCGGGACAAGCCTTGATTTGGTGTGCCTATCTAGTTTGATCCTAGATCGGTCTCTTGAGACTCTTTTCCTGTTTCCCCGTGGTAAATGAATAATTGCTCAATGATTAGTAATTATTATCCCCGGCGGAGTCTGTGTTTCTCTACCCTCATACCGGTAGTTGTAAACCCTATTTCTTCCCTTTTTGCAGAGTAACTATTTTTGCTCATCTTTAATTGGTGATAGTTATCTTCATCCAATATTCGGTGATGATATCCCCTCATCTGCTTGGATAATTGCCCTGATTACGCAATTTATCCCCAGCGGGTCATCTCTCGTCTACCTTGTTGTTGTTGGTAACGATTGTTTCTCCCCTGAATTGGTCATCATTATATACCTAGTTTTGGTATCCCGATGCCTTTTATTTTCGGTCGATTTATCCTTTATTAACCCAGTAACCGGTTGTGGATAATCGTTCATGCGAGTATATTATCTACGTTCTGACGGTAATAGATAGTATATCTCATGCACTCTCGGGTCTGAATCCTTTTGTTCTTCCCTAGTTGAGTAAGATTCGTATCCCCTTTGTGGAGTTGAATATCCATCCTGTAATCGAGTTTGCTTTTAGCCCTCTTTTGGATGATGAGTGTTTTGGGATATTCCCCAATTCACGCCTTGGTTGGTCACCTATTATATGCCCAGTAACCGGTATCCCTGGTGTTCCTTCCTCTTTGCTCCCTATTATGACTTTTTGTCCCCTGTGGAGTCAGAATCCCTGAGTTGAAGTATACCTTTTAGGTTTTCCTCAGACGTTTTGAAGTTTTGATATCTCTCACCCTTATACCGGTCTTGGATATTCATCTCTTCCCTAGCATGTTGTATCTCTCACCCTCATACCTGGCGTTCAGATCACATGTCTCCTTGAGCTTATTACCCAGTAACCGGTAATACCTCATCCCGCTGCTTCCCCAGGAGTGTCCTTGTGGACATCCCTCCCTTAGTGGATTGTTTTCATCCGGATTTTATCCGAAGTATCCGTTGTGGATAGTTTTTTGCTGTATTAGCATATTCCCCAATACATGCATCTTCGAGTCAGCTCGAGTCTTTCCATTGGATCTTTTCCCTTTGGAATTCTGTTCCCCACGCTTTGAGTCGTGACCTGCTCGCGCATTTTTTATCCCTTTTCTATTCCCAGGAGAGTCCCTAGGGTCTTGGTCCCATGGAGTGAATTGCTCATATGGATTATCAGTGGCTTCTGATTTCTTTTCTTTTGTGGACACATATCTCCACATAGTGCTACCATTTTTCATACCTACATTTGCATCATGAGGTCTCTTAGGGACCAAAATTCGTGTCTTTGTTATTATTTAAGCCCATTCTACCCCGTCGAGACGAAGATTTTAACCTTCACTTCTCCGGCTAGAATGACCTTAAATAGGGGCATCTGTAAGACCCCAATTTTGACCCTAAGATCCCTCATGGCATCATAACATTGCATTTGCATTGCCTCAAGGATCTTTAGCATCTTGGTTCCCTTTGCCTTTAGGTGGGACTCCTTGTGATTGGTTTGAGATCACCAAGCATGCTTGAATTATACATCATTGTTTCTCTTACTTTTGTTTACTAACCAAGAGCACAAAAATGTGTCACTAACATCTTTTGTTTGGAGCTTGAGTATCACCCAACAGGTTCAAGTGGGGTCTATTCATCATTCAAAATGCTAATCTGGAAAGAGCAAAATCTGTCTCTGAGCTGTCATGCTCGCTAGGCGAGCAACAAGGTTCGCTAAGCGAACTGAACTGTCATGCTCGCTAAGCGAGCAGATCCTTCGCTAGGCGAAGAACGCGTATTTCAGAAAATAACAGAAAATTTTAGGCTTGATTATGAGCCCACCAAGTCACCAAAATTAGGCTATAAATACTAGAGTTTCATTGAGACAAAGGGAGAACAGAAAAAGTAGAAGGAGAAAAAGAGGCTGGAGACTATTACAAACCCTGGAGAAAAAGAGAGAGAAAAGAGGCAGAAGGGAAACCTACGAACTAATCTGCAGCAACCTCCGGGCAACTCTGAAAAGTTCACTCTGACTCACACACTTTTCTGCCTCCGCCTCACGCAAACCCTGACATTGTTTTGGAAGCCCAGTCGTGTCTTTCGAGTTTCATCAGTCTCTCCAATCAGGTTTGCCCTTATCCCCATTACTCTATGCTTTTAATTTGAATACTCTGAATGTATGAGTTAACATTAGGTTTTGCCCACGGGTTTATAATTGTGCATGAATATGTAAACAATGCCTTGAATGTTCAATAGTTTCTATTCTGAGATGGATGCCACAGGGCTTGGAGTCCCTAAAATCATATTGTTATCAATGGGAAATCCAGAACCCGCAGGCGATCGCTAGCACCTTCGCTAGGCGAGCCTGCAGCGAAGCTTCGCTAAGCTTTCGCTAGGCGATGCAGCAGCGATCGTGACAGCACTTGATTTTTTTTCTGTTTGCTCTAACCTGTTTTATGACATTGTTTTCTCCTGATTCCATCGTGTTACTCTAACCCGTTTGTTGAGTTTTTGTGAGGGGTCACATACTCTTGCAGGGATAGCTTGCTTGGTGTTCCACTTTACTTGTGGGGTACCACCTGGAGGTTTATTCCGATTACCTGTACTGACTCGCTTTCTTTGATGGTGCTAGCTTAAGAGATCTCTGGGTTTCTTATCTCTTTATTTGCTGTTGCTTCGGATCTTTATCCGTGTGTTACTTTATTTTTCCCGTATTTTACCGCTTTTCTTAGGTTTCGTATAGCCTCTCGTGGCATGTCATTTAAGGTAGCGCGGTTCCTTCATCTAGGACTGCCTTTTTGCATGAGCATCCCTAAACACCCCAAACTCATTGATTTTTCTTCTCCTAAGAACACGTTATCTCCTTCTACTACAGGCGAGTAAGTCTCCAAAGGTCGAGCATCCGGTAGATTGCGTAATAACGCCGTTCACCCCAAAACACAACCCTTACCCCATAGGTGGTCGAACTACGTTTTGCTCTGATTTTCATCCCAGATGAGATGCGTAGGCATAAGACGCGATGTCTTAGCGAGCACACTCCTCTTTAACCCATAGGTAGCCGAGCTACGAAGACTCTGATTCTCATATTCAGATGAGATACGTATGCAGTGGATGCGACGTCCGTGCGAGTTATTTTCTTTTGACCCTTCTTTTAGTAAGTAGTACATTAGATAAACATACACGCTTTTCTCATCCCTTCAATCATGTTTGCAGAAATAAATTTTCACAAAAAACAACAACCTTTGCAATAAATGTGAAAAGGGCTCCCTAGGAGTACCTAGGATGCTTTGGGTGCCTAATACCTTCCCATTGCATAACCTACCACCTTACCCAGATCTCTGACATTTTTACTAGTTTTTGATTCGATAAAACTTTTAGGTTTTTGTTCGCTTTCTAACCATTCCTTTGGATAAATAGAAGTGCGGTGGCGACTCGACTTGTATAATTTACCTTGGGTTTAGTCAATATCTCTAATGGTAACGAATACCCCGCTACAGGAACCATTGTCATGCTTGCTTTCATCTTCATCTAGCCACTTCATTGAGCATAGGATCCTCCTAGGAGCAAAGGATCTTATGATTGCTTGAGCTTCAAAACAAAACAAGTTAGTGACATATTTTTGTGCTTTTTTTGTTGGTAAACAAAATAAGAAAAGCAATAATATACAATTCAAGCATGCTTGGTGATCTCAAACCAACTCGCACAAGTCCCAACCCTAGGGTAAGGAGCCACACATTCTATGATCCTTGAGGCAAATGCAATGAGCATTGATATGATGCCATGGGGGATCTTAGGGTCAAAATTAGGGTCTTACAATATGGTGAAAATTGTAGGAGATAGGGTCTAGAGAGACCCAGTTTTGATGAGATGAATTCATCTGGCCAACCACCATCAACCAACTTGCTAACCTTTAATTATTTGGACTTTCTTGGCTCGTGGTAGATCATATATGCATAAGATGATGAATTTTGAAATGTCCCTTAAGAAATTTGATCAATTGGCGAGATAGCTTGTTGGAGAAGTTACTCAAGATGCCCAGTCAAACTAGGATTTCCAAGGCAAATCACCATCAAACTCTTGAAGAAAACTTGATAAATATAACATGTAAAGATCAATGGGACTCATATATGATGCTCATAACCATTCTTGGATCAATTCATGGTTGTGCTCTTTATCATGAGGGTCTCAACCCCTAGATATGAACTTGATAAATCAATGGAGATCATGCCCTACCTACAAAAGAGTTAGGCAAATGCAAAGACATATTTTTGTATTTTGGTTAGTAAAATAATAATATACAAGTATGATACAATCACATGGGGCTTGGTGATCTCTCCCAAAACAAACCCAATGAAAGAGGGGTAAGGAGGATGCCAAGGTATGATCCCAATGCTAATGCTTATGATGAAATTGCATGAGGGATCTTATGGTCAAAATTGGGGTCTTACAGAATGCTAGTCTCCAATAGCCCATCTTTTCATCCAAATAATTAGGTATTTTAGAAACGAAAATAAAGAATGAAAAGCTAACCCAAGACGTGTGCCTCGAGAGCAATCATTAAGTATTCAAGGAATGCGAGATTCCAACGACTCATTTCTTTCGTATTTGTTTAGGAAAAAAGTTTAACGAGTTGAGAAAGCGGAAGAGAAATTCGATGTTGATCGAGTGTTTTATTGCATTAGTGAAAATAGTTTGAAATGATATGAGGTGCTTATTAAAGAAAAAACCTTAGTGGGATTTTTAAAAATGTACTTGATGTTGATCAAATACCTTTTATCTTAGTATTTTTGAAAGATTAACTTTAATAGTCATTCTGCTTTTTGGATTAACAATTATGCATCAACTAAAAATACAATAAAATAAACTAAAAAATAAAGCAATAAAATAAGGTACTAAATAAATAAAGCAAGAGTAAAAATGTAATAGAATCAAATAAAGAACAATCATAAGAGTTATTTAAACAACAACAAATCACTTTTGCTTATGGAGATTCAAGAACATTTTTCAACTCTTGATTTAAAATCAATTGAGTTTCCATACAAAATGATGATGATTAAGATACTAAATAAATAAAGAAAGAATAAAAATGCAATAGAATTAAATAAAAAAACAAGCATAAGAGTCTACCTATTCAATAAAAAGAAAGAAAGAACTTTAAACAAAATGAAGAGAGTTTTGGCATAGTTTTTGTGAATGATTTGTGGTGTCATTTGTGAATGGAATGAAGTTTATTTATAGGCTCTAGAAAGGTTAGTCTAGGAATTATACAAAGAGTGTGAGTGTCTTCTAGAAACTTATTTAATTAAATAGTGAATAATGATGTAATATATGCATGGAATAATAATGTAATATATGCATGGAATAATGATGTAATAAATGAGACATATTTTGATCCTTCTAGAAACATTGATTTTTATTTTATGATGCATGAAAATAATTAATAAAGTTCAAATTGATATTTTGATGATAAATCAAATTATCATGAATTTATTTTTTCCAATATGCATAATGAAAAAGTGCAATTTGAGTCAATTTCTTCAACATGTAAAATGTTGATTTTATGTTGACTTTTTTACTATAATGCATATATGCATGATTATGGTGACTGTATTTGATGATAGAAATGCATATGGCTAAAAAATATAAAACATGATAAATCGACATGTATCAGATAAGTTTGAAATACTCTGACAAAATTGGGGTATGACACATTGGTGGTTAGAGAATAGGATATAATTGAATAACTCAGAAATTTGAGTTTGGTTTGTAAGGTGAATATGGATAGTGTGAGATTGGGCATGTTGAAGCTAACTAGTGGTTTTATTTATGAGATCAGAGAGAATGAAATGTTAGATGTAGCCTTGGTTGATTGTCTATCATCAATTAATAAAGACAAAGATTTTAGAGTCGATGAGAATGTAATTCTAATGTTTTAGAATATAGTGTGTGTACCTTAGGTGTCAGCACTTAAGAAGACTATTTTGGAGGAGAGTCGCCGAAGTGGTTGGAGTATTTATCCCGGGGCTACCAAAATGTACCAAGATCTCAAGAAAATGTTTTGGTGTCTAGGAATGAAAATGGATGTTGCATAATTTGTATATTCATGTCTGACTTGCCAGAAGTCAAAGTTTGAGCACCATAACCCGTTTGGACTGATGTAGGCATTGGATATTCCCAAATGGAAATGGAGAGTATATTGATGAATTTTGTTAATGGTTTTTTGAATACTCCTAGAGGGTTTGATGTGATTTGGATAATTATAGATAGGCTGACTAAATCGACACATTTTATTTCCATTACAGAAGCTGAATGAGATTTATATTGTTATGATTGTGAAGCTTCATGGTATTCTGTCGAGTATTATGTCAGATAGAGGTTCGAGATTCACATTCGGGTTTGGGGAGAGCTTGCAGCAAGCTCTGGGTACTAAATTGAATTTAAGTTCTGCTTATCATCCATAGACTGATAGTCAGACTGAGAGGACTATTAAGTCTTTAAAGGATCTTTTGAGGGCTTGTGTCTTAGACCAAGGAGGTGCTTGGGACGATTTTCTGCCATTGATTGAGTTTACATATAATAACATTTATAATCTGAGGATTAGAATGACACCATTTGAAGCGTTGTACGGAAGGAGGTGTAAGACTCTTATGTGTTGGTATGAGTCTCAAGAGGGCGTTGTTCTTAGACTAGAGATTATCCAACAGGCTCTAGAGAAAGTGAAGATGATCCAAGAGGAGATGAAGGCATCATAGTGTAGATAGAAAAGTGTCGCATCCGCGAAAAACAACCGGCGGGCTAAAACAAAAAATAACACAGAGCCGCCACTGCGCGTTATTTATCCCAAGATAGGGAAAGGAAACGCTCAGAGAAACCTGGAAAAAGCATGGTCTCGCGACCAAAGAGAAAGGGTAAGGGAGTCGGTTACGCAAGGGGAAGGTATTAGCACCCCTCACGTCCGTCGTACTCGACGGGATCCACGTTCTAAAAGAAAGAAAAGGTTGCTAAAACATCACACACACACGCTAAGACAACACAGGTGGGGTTAAGAGGAAGAGAGCTCGATAGGACATTGCATCCTATGCCTACGTATCTCGTCTGGAACGAGAATCAGAGCTGCCGTAGTTCGGCTCACGCACGCCAAACAAGCAAACACAAACATAAGCAAACATGGAGCCTGAATGCCAATCACTGGACTTACATCAGCATCCGAACCAAACACACACAAGAAGATAACAAGCAAACACACACAAGAAGATAACAAGCAAACACACACAAAAAGAAAAAAAGTGCCCGGAGAGACCTCGCACGGTCTCCTGCCTACATACCTCGTCTGGAACGAGGATCAGGGCGATGTAGTTCCCCTGAAAGGGAAATAAATTCTAGCCAGAAACCAAGGGGAGACACACTACCAGGGAGCTGTACTCGAGCCTAGTGTTATCATGCATCATTGCCTTATGTTGTGGTTTCTACCTACTTGCACAACTGCAAGTTAATCCTATCCAGGAAAACAAGCATGCAAGCATCAACAGATCAAAACAAGCATTTCAAGCAAGTATTCACAAAGCACACACTATATCCAGTCAAGTGAGGCTCAAACAAGGGTGGACTGCCGAGGCAAGTCATCTGTACAAGGTAGAGTTAGCTCTTAACCTTGCCATTGAGAGGCTAAGGTGAAGCTGATGAAAGGTGAGTGAAGATTAGACTTCACAGCTCTTATCCCTGATCAGGGAGAGCTTCAGACAAAGGAGCGTGGGTCCAGAATGGAGGGACCCTTCTACGCTCAAGACTCTGACACAACTGTACAAAGTACAAGATCTTGGGTTTGTGTCCCAATGCATCAACACAGTGGTGTGAGCAGAGGGACGACTCAACAGAATAGTGGGGGATAGATTGCATATCCCTTGGGTTCCGCCAATTGCCTCATAGAGGTCTTTACCTGCTTGGCACAAAAGTAAACAATCACAAACATCGCCTCTTAAGGAGGACTTCAGACAGTTGCCTGGCTAAATAACAAGCCAGGTCTTCCAGACTACATGAAGTATAGAGAGTCTACCTCAACTGGTTTAAAAAACCAAGCAGCAGCAAGCAAGTTCTTAAAGAACTGTAAGCGACTAAATGTACCTGAAATCAATCAAGTATCATTAGTACTCAGACAAACCAACAGTAAACAGCAAATGTTAATCTATACAGACAACACAAGTCAAATGCACACAAGTACAAGCTATAAGCCCAAGCTCAAGCTTCCAATCCTACAACACAAAATAATGTTAGTGGACAACATCAACCAAACTCAATTCAAATTGCCTTGAAGCAATCTCCTTAAGCATTGTGCATTTCATCCTGAAAATCCAAACCAAATGTGAGAAACTAGACCACTAGGCCAAGCCTAGGGTCCAAAAGGGATAAAAAAAACTAAACAGCAAGTGCAAGCCAACCAAAATCGCATTCAAACAAACTAGAAACAAATGCAATTGGTCCCACGCTCATACCATTCACCATTATCATTTCATGCACAATTTAACATCAATCATGCAATTTGCAACTTCAAATGACCAAACAGAACTATCTCAATCAAATCCATATCAAAACAATTCAATTAATTCCACAAAAATTCACACCCAAACAGGACACATTCAATGTATAGCATGTCAATTTTCAGCTCAATTGGACAAAAGAAAGTAGGTCAATGAAAATCAAGAAGTCCAGACACATTTATACAAGCCAACTCAAGGCATTCAAACAAGCATCCATTTCCAAAAATCATAAAACAGTTACAACATATTAAAAATGAATGGGATCAAAACCATGATGTCCTATAATGTGTCTACAATGCTCATACCAAATTTCATCTTCATCCAATACAATATGAGAATTTCACAAACAAAATGCCAACATGTGTCACTCAAGGTCACCAAATTAGCCAACAGAGAAGAAAATTATCAATCAACTAGAAAACTCCATCAAAAATTCCAGCAAAAGTCACATGCAATCTTGACATATCAATGATCATCCACACAAAATTTCAGCTCAAATCAACATCCCTAAGCATTTTAAATAAAATCATGAAGTTGACCTAGCTTGGTGTGACACAAATTGTCACACCTTAATTCAAAAAATCATACCTCCATCACCAAGTATCCAAAAATCAAAAACTCTACATGAAAATCACCATCAACATGTCCAGAACAAGCACAAAAATTTCCATTCATTTCTTTAAAGGTATGAGTATTTCATGAAGGTTTTGGCAAAACATACAAAAATGTGACACATTCAATAAACCCTAGGCCAATTATTTTTCTACACATGCAAAAAATCCACAAAAATCACCATAAAATTCTACACATCATCATGAAAATAATGCAAAAAGTCTCACTAATTTTGGATGAAAAATGAAGCTTCTAGGAATTATTGAAGTTCTTGTAACAAAATTGAAAATGAAATGTAAAACAAAATAGAAATAATAATAATTAAATGGATCAGTGGCAATTTTGCAATTTTGATGAAGTTCGCCAAAACGGCGTCGTACGGCTTAGATTACATGGCGCGTTATCATTGGATAGCAGGCGCGGGAAACAAAAGTTTGAAAAGGAAATTGGAAAAACAAGATCAAACGCTTGTTCATGGCGTGTTCTTCATCAACAAATGTCCAGGAAACGCAGAAAATCGAAGAACACCAAATCTTAATGAAAATCAACAAATAGATAACCATTGGAACCGTATGAACACAAGGATCATGAATATGTAATCTATTTAATCTAATTCCTACTGTATAATCGGGATCGAGCAAAAACATAAACACACATCAAACTTCAAATCGAAACAACTCACTCCACACTCAATCATTTCATAAACCAAGAGTTGCATCGTGTTCTATGATGAATGAACTACCAAAAGCATATGATAATTTGAGCAAAAGTGAGAATCGAATTTTGGTACCTTGGAGATGGCAGTGAAGATTCTTGATGTTTCAAAGCGCCAAAGCCAAAAACAGATGAAGGAGAAGGTTGAGGAAAGTGAATGCAACTCGTAGCTTGATCCAAAACAGCTCCACGTGTGAGAAATCTTAATTCACCATTGTTGAGCTTATGATGAACAGTGGAGATTCTTGTACTTTTTGGCAATGATTCCTCAAAACAGTTGGAGAGGAAGATGTAAAGAGCACGAATCAACAAGAATTGAGCAATTTGATGAAGAATTGAAGGAGTTTGGATCCAAAATGCTTGATGAAGTTCTTGAGATTTTGGAGAAAATGGAGGGAAAAGTAGTTACAAACCTTGAGAATTGTGATTGTGATTACAAATTCTGTTACAATTAGAGCTTTATACTCATGCCTTAATCATCCTTTTAATCCAAATTAGCCAAAATGAGTTAATTAGTGTAATGCCATTTTCTTAATGCAAGGGCAAAACTGACATTTCACATTAGGCTATATGACAGCAATGTGACAGCTCAGACATCTTCTAAATTCCATTTGGAATGTGTTGGCTTTGGTCTCACGTCAATTGGCCTTGTATTTCTCATTTTCACTATGCCATGCCAAAAATGCACTTAAAGTGAGAGTTCAAAAATAGCCTAGCCAAATATTGATCCTTGACAGCTCATGACAGTTGGAACAAGTCACATTTGGCATTTGTGATGTGTTGCAAAAACTCCCATTCCAAAATTCCAATTATTTCTCAACTTGGACCATTTTGCCCTTGGATTTTAATTGTACACTTGAAAATTGACCTTTTGCATTGACCATTTTTGATGAATTTTGATTATGCACCATGAAAGTACATGTGAAATGGAGTTTGCTCATAAAAAGATCATCCATTTTGGACACTCCATGTGAAAGTTATGCCACTTTGATTATAGGTCTTTTTTGAAATTGAATGGGCCATATCTTGCCAACCATACATGGGAATTTCAAGTTCTTGGACTTTTTGGAAAGGTAAGACCAAGATCTACAACTTTCATGTTGAACAAATTTTCATTTGAAGCTTTCTTGGACATGTAATTTTGTGGTCAAAAACTTTCCATTTTTGGAAACTTCCATTACAAGTCACTTTCTATTTTTGGCAATTTTTGTTCTGACTTTATTTTCTTCATTCTTGAGCTTTGACATGTCAAATAACACTTGTTCCAACATGAATGAAGTGTATCCAACTCTCTCCCACCTCCAAATCCATAAAATCAAGCACAGTTGACCACAGTTGACTTTTCAACTGATAGATGAATTTGGCAATGCACTGATCCATCTGAGCCCCAATTCTCTGATGAAATGGCTCAAGGATGAAACCCTAGCCTCAATAAGCTCCATACAATCACAAAATGATCCCCATATCCATCATAGACCCCATCTCCTTGCTATGCCCTGATTGGCCCAATGCAACTGATTAGGGTTGACCAGTGGTCAAAACCCTAATCTCAAGGAATATGCTTCAACACTTGATGATGACAAACCATGATGATGATGATGAATCATTTCAATCAAGATGAAGACCAATCTCCTTGAGAACCACAAAACCCTAATTTGGACCTCCACATCCTCAGATGATTAATGACCAGTCCAATGAAACCCTAGCTTGCACATAACCTCCTTTCTTCTGATCAAGACTTGGGAGAATGGCTTGCACAATGTAACCACATGATATGCAATATGCAATGCCTAATGACCTAAAAAATGATATGTAATATGTTAAGCTAGTCCCAAGAGAGGAGGGCAAATTTTGAGGTGTTACAGCTGCCCCTATTCAATCCACTGTGAACTTGTCAATATGAACAGCCTCGGCTTTCAGATGATCAGGATGAAGAGTGATTGAATACCAAGAACAGACGAACAATTTGCACTCTGATGGGAAAATAATTAACAATGCTTGTCAGAGTCGGCGAAGAAACAATCTCGAAAGAAAAATCCGTCCGGTACGGAGAAAGTCGGCCTGATCACCGAAACAACAACATTGACCTGGATACCAAAATAAATGATAACGCAGGGATAACCATGGCCTGAACACCACATCCGCTGGGGATTATTATCTCTTTTTTTATGCTTTTCTTGAACCCCGAAATTTTCTTTCGCGCCAGTGATCCCGGATCACTGCATTTGAACCCCATTCTCCTGTTTGCCAAAATAATGAACCCCAATCTCCAGAAAACACCTCGTGTCTCCTTTTCTCCATTTGAACCCCAGTCGCCTGACGATAACTTGCAATCGCCATTGTGAACCCCATTCTCCAGAAAATGCCTCAACATTTCCCTTTCTCCATTTGAACCCCGTTCTCCAGAAAATGCCTCAACATTTCCCTTTCTCCATTTGAACCCCGTTCTCCGCTTTCTTGTGATAATTCCGCTGGCAACATCGGAAATAACACCAAACACCACTCTGATGGCGACATATCAGAGGGTATACCTTCACAAAAGGAAGGTAACATGTGCATCTCTTCCTCAGAAGACACCCATAACGACCTCCATTGGCCTCAACCAAAGTCTAAGGTGACACATGAACAGAAGATAATCCTTCGGACCTCATCCAGGATATAATCTTCAACTTCAATCTCCATTTGGACCCCGATCTCCAGAAAATGTCTCAACATTTCCCTTTCTCCATTTGAACCCCGATCTCCAGAAAATGTCGCAACATTTCCTTTTCTCCATTTGAACCCCGAAAATTGCGCTGACCGCGTAACGTCCTTCGATTTCACTTCCATCTCCGTTCGACGGAAAAGATTCACCCAGTATCGCACTACTGGAGAACATGGCTAATCTGACATCAGGATGCTAAACTCCTCAGAGTAACATCTTCACCATCCGGCGAAACCAAAACTTCAAGCGGTAACCACGGCTTGAATTGCGCTGGTCGCACAACCTTTCCATCTCTGTCCAACGGAAAAGTTTCCTCCAATATCGCACTATTGGGGAATTACTGTGATTAAAACCACGATATTAGACTCCTCGGAGTAACATCTTCACCTTTTGCATAAAACCACCTCTCAAACGGTATCCACGGTTTGAGACTAGCTCTATGCTTGCAATATGATGCATGATCGATTTTTCTGCGTAATGCTCCATAATCATGGAAATGCTACGCGATTTATTTTTCTATGCAACATGCTATGCTTACTCTACATGATGAATGCATAAAAAGTATCCCCCTCAAGGGATTCTTCTGGGGAGCACGAGACACTCCGTTGAGGAACTCGACAATCTCCGATCTCCACCCCGCTGGGTGAATAATACTGCCGCTGCTGGGAAAAGGTAACCCTTGCTGGGGAAAAACCTCCTTTGCACCCAATCCGCTCGGGAAACTGCTGGGGATAAGAACCACCAACGCTCTGTGGGGATACAACAGTCTTTGACTTGCTAGGGATATCGATCCCAACTCTGCTTCGAGAAACCCTCACCGATACCTGACGACTTCACTGGGGAAATGCTCACAGATACTCTGCTGGGAAACAGCCACCTCCAGGCCTGGCAACTGGGGAAGCCTCGATCTGACACCTGCTGGGGATAACCATCCTGACCCTGCTAGGGAAGCGAATGCCACTCCGCTGGGGACAACCCATGCAATCCATAGGTAGAATCAACTCAGCTGGGGATGCAAATATCAGTCCGCTACGGAAACTCATCCGATCCACTGGTAGGATGAACACTGCTGGAGATATATTTCATTGAAACCCGCTCCACTCGGGGAGTAGCAACCTTCAGGCTTGGCTGCTGAGGAAACACCGTTTTAAACCTGTCGGGGATAACCATCCTGACTCAGCTAGGGAAACCATAGACCTTGGATCTGCTGGGGAGTTAGCCCTCACAACTCTGCTTGGGGACTTAGATGGGGAAATGAGAAAAGTTGGTTCAGAACACCCGTCGACTTGTCGAACCATGATATCCACCTCCCAATCTCGTATCTGCTTTCCACTTTTGAGAACTCCCAGACTCGTCTGGACCTTTTCTGCTCCATCATCTTGTATTCCCAACCGCTCCGCGCTCGACGAAGATCGAACTCCTGGGGATTATACAGATTTTTCAATTTTCCGACTTTGAAGAGTCTTCTTGATTAATTCCAAGGGTCGTCGGACGTCTCGACGTCTCTCATCGCTTCTCTACCCATTCATTCGTCCCTGATTGGACCCCATGGGGATTTGCTTCGCCAACAACTTCCTCGTCACAACCTGCACGTGAGTAAAAAATATCTAACAGTTCCTGCAAAACAGATCGTTAGATAAAACCGTGCCCCAGGCGTGTCATGATTTCAACACTTGGGTCACTTAACCTTCCGAATAAGATTTCAAGCTTTCAATCTTATAAACATGCATTGGAAGGGACCTATATGTCTTAAAATGCAAGATTCTTTATCAAAATAATCAGATGTTTTTGCAATCAAAGCGGTAATGAAAACAAAAACAAAATTTATTTGACTGAATATGCATTTTATTGATTGAAAATTGTGTGGCTCAAATTGAGCAATACAAAGGAAGCAATTCCTGAAAAGAGGTAATTGCACAAAAGGAAAAATCTATCCTAATGACAATGTGAAACCCGTGATCTCATCGAGTTCCAACTCAGTTACACCCCATATATCCTCAGACTCTCCGTGCTTTCTGCCTTCTGAACAAGACAATTCTGACTGATCCCCACCGGGTATTGTCCATGATGCTTTAACCAAAGCGCAAACGATCATGCCAAACGTAGTTGTTCGTTTCAATCCCTCTTTTGCCTGGACCGCCCTCTCGGGTTTTCAGTCCACCGGGATACCCATTTTTGCCCAAGTCGCCTTTTCAGGTTTTCGACTTGCCGGGCGTACACTTTTTCATTTTATCCCTAATTTTTGCCCGAACCTTTCTTTCTGTTTTTTGTTCGCCGGGATGCCCATTTTTGCCTGGACTATTTTATTCTTTTCGTCCAGCGGGTCTCTTTATACGAAGTATTTTTTAACTGCGTCCGCATTCACAGGGGATGGAAAATCCTCTCCATCCATGGTCGTTAGCAACAAGGCTCCACCAGAGAAAACCTTCTTGACCACGAATGGACCTTCATAATTCGGTGTCCATTTGCCCCTTCGATCGTTTTGAGGAGGAAGGATCCTTTTCAGCACCATATCACCTACGTGATACACCCGAGGTTGCACCTTCTTGTCAAAAGCACGCTTCACCCGTTGCTGGTACAACTGCCCATGACAGATGGCTGCTAGCCTCTTTTCCTCTATCAGGCTCAACTCTTCGTACCGGGTTCTTACCCATTCCGCCTCTTGCAATTTTACGTCCATCAGGACTCTCAAAGAGGGAATCTGAACTTCAACAGGTAATACAGCCTCCATTCCATATACCAATGAGAAAGGAGTTGCCCCAGTAGATGTACGCACCGACGTTCGATACCCATGCAATGCAAACGGCAACATCTCATGCCAGTCTTTATAGGTTACCACCATTTTCTGCACAATCTTCTTTATGTTCTTGTTGGCTGCCTCAACCGCCCCATTCATCTTCGGACGATAGGGAGAAGAATTGTGATGCTCGATCTTGAATTCCCGGCACAGCTCGGCCATCATCTTATTATTCAAATTAGAACCATTATCAGTAATGATTCTCTCAGGAACCCCATATCGGCAAATGATGTCTCTCTTGAGAAATCGGGCAACGACTTGCTTCGTCACGTTCGTATAAGAGGCTGCTTCTACCCACTTGGTGAAGTAATCGATAGCCACTAATATGAATCTGTGCCCATTCGAAGTTGTAGGCTCGATCTTTCCGATCATATCAATGCCCCACATAGCAAACGGCCATGGAGACGACATTAAGCTCAACGGATTTAGAGGCACGTGTACCTTGTCAGCATAAATCTGGAATTTATGACACTTCCGCACGAAATTAAAGCATTGGGCCTCCATTGTCATCCAATAATAACCTGCCCTCAACAGCTTCTTTACCATTGCATTCCCACTGGCATGGGTACCGAACGATCCTTCGTGAACCTCTTTCATCAATTGGCTTGCTTCTCTATCATCAACACATCTGAGCAAGACCCAATCAAAGTTCCGCTTATACAAAACCCCATCCTTATTCAGATAAAACACCATGGCCAACCTCCGCAGAGTCTTTCGGTCCTTCTTAGATGCTCCCTCAGGATACTCTTGAGTCTCTAGATAGCGCTTGATATCGTAATACCACGGCTTCTCATCATCAGGCACTGTATCAACAGCAAACACATAAGCCGGTCTATCCAGACGACCTACTTCAACACTGGGGAACTGATTCCACCACTGCACCTTAATCAATGCGGCCAGAGTAGCCAAAGCATCAGCCAAAGGATTCTCCTCTCTAGGCACATGATGCAACTTCACCTTGGTGAAAAACGTCAACAATCTCCTCGTATAATCCCGATACGGCACTAAATGAGATTGATGCGTATACCATTTTCCGTTAACTTGATTTATCACCAGAGCTGAATCTCCATATATGACAAGGTTCTTGATCCTCAAATCAATCGCCTCCTCAATCCCCAATATGCAAGCTTCATATTCAGCTACGTTGTTGGTACACTCAAATGTTAGCCGGGCAGCAAAAGGAATATGGGATCCTTTCGGCGTAACCAAAACAGCACCAACACCGCTTCCATTCACGTTAACGGCCCCATCAAACATCAGAATCCATTCGGATTCAGGGTCAGGCCCTTCCTCCAGGATTGGTACCTCGCAATCTTTCGATTTGAGAAACATGATGTCCTCATCAGGGAATTCAAACTTCATCGGTTGATAATCATCAATGGGTTGCTGAGCGAGGTAATCAGACAATACACTCCCCTTGATCGCCTTCTGAGAGGTATACTGTATATCATATTCTGTCAAAATCATTTGCCACCTCGCAACCCGTCCGGTCAATGCTGGCTTCTCAAAAATGTACTTGATTGGATCCATCTTGGAAATCAACAAAGTGGTATGAACCAACATGTACTCCCTTAGCCGGCGAGCAACCCAGACCAAAGCACAGCAAGTTTTCTCGAGCAGTGAATATCTTGTTTCACAGTCGGTAAACTTTTTGCTAAGGTAGTATATGGCATGCTCTTTTCGACCAGACTCGTCATGCTGCCCCAATACACACCCCATAGACCCCTCGAGGACTGTCAGGTACAGAATTAACGGTCTTCCCTCCACAGGAGGCATCAAAATCGGAGGCTCCTGCAAATACTCTTTTATTTTTTCAAATGCCACTTGGCAATCATCATTCCACCTGACCGTTTGATCTTTTCTCAACAACTTGAAAATCGGCTCACACGTGGCTGTTAGATGAGATATGAACCGTGAAATGTAGTTCAATCTACCTAAGAAACCACGAACCTCCTTCTCCGTTCTCGGTTCAGGCATTTCTCTTATTGCTTTTACTTTTGCAGGATCAACCTCAATTCCTTTCTCGCTTACAATGAACCCCAGCAATTTACCGGATCGCACTCCGAAAGTGCACTTATTCAGATTCAACCTCAGTCTGAACTGTCTCAGCCGGTCGAACAACTTGGCCAGATCTACCAAATGCCCCTCCTCTGTTTGGGACTTTGCTATCATGTCATCAACATAACATTCTATTTCATGATGAATCATATCATGAAACAAAGTCACCATGGCCCTCTGATAAGTAGCACCGGCGTTCTTGAGACCGAATGGCATCACCTTGTAACAAAAAGTGCCCCACGGTGTGATGAACGTTGTTTTCTCCATATCATCTGGCGACATTTTGATTTGATTATAGCCAGAAAAGCCATCCATGAAGGAAAACACCGAGAACTGAGCTGTATTATCTACCAACACGTCAATGTGCGGTAATGGAAAATCATCCTTCGGACTAGCTCTATTCAGATCTCGGTAGTCCACACACATTCTCACTTTACCATCTTTCTTCGGGACTGGCACGATGTTCGCAACCCATGGCGGACAATTAGTGACAGCAAGGAAACCAACATCCCACTGCTTCTGCACTTCCTCTTAAATTTTCATCGCCATGTCAGGTCGAGTTCTGCGCAATTTCTGCTTCACTAGAGGACAATCTGTTCTCAACGGTAGCTTGTGCACAACAATATCGGTATCCAACCCTGGCATATCTTGATAAGACCAGGCAAAGATGTCGACATACTCTTTCAACAACACTACCAATCTGCTCTTGACACTTTCCTCCAAAGCAGCCTCAATTTTCACCTCTTTCTTAACCTCGTCGGTACCCAGATTTATAACCTCAATCGGCTCTTCATGCGGCTGAATCACCTTCTCCTCTTGTTTCAACAACCTGGCTAATTCCCCTGGCAGTTCACAATCTTCTTCGTCTTCTTCTTCAGCGAGATAGATTGGATTGTCGAAGTCATACAAGGGTGTAACAGGATTGTTATCAATGAGATCCGGAGCAGAATCGCATCTGCATGAATGTTGATTCATGCATTGCTTTAGAACCGGTGTGACAAATAAAAAAGAAAAATGAAAACATTGCCATTTTTATTTGTTTTTATTTTTAAACTGCAAAAATAAATGAAAAACAGGGAACACCGCTTTTTATTGAAAAACATCCATTTATTAATGATGCAAAATGTTGCAAATTATGAACATGAGGTGGCCCTTACAATGAACCATCACGTGTCGGGCAACACGTAAGGCTTTCATGCATATAAAACTGAAAACAGGAAAAATATTACTCTTCCAGCAGAGTGACCCGGATGATCTTTTCAGCCTTCCAGTTCTGGATTCCCATCCCTGGCGTGCACGGCTTTATCCACCGGTCCATGTCGCAGTCGTTATCAGCGTCGTCACTCATCATGCAGATGTGATCCGGATCCAGCATTCCGGCACTAGTGAATGTGACTGACGTACGGCGTCCTCCGCCTTGTCCTGAGCCTCTGCCTGGCTGGTATCCCACTCCAAAGCGATCTTTCTTCGCGGAGACATCCATCATTCTGCCCCAACCAGGAGCTTCTCCATTCTTCACCACCTCAACGGCCTGCTTGTACGAAGATATGGACGGTTTCTCTTCCTCCTTAGCAAACAGAGCATTCTCCACCTTAACGGTTTCGAATGCTTGACTGGGCGTCTCCCAGATTTCTCCGTCCATCTCCACGTATTTGAATGAGGACAGGTGGCTGACAAAGATGTCCTCTTCTCCGCACACAGTGACAACCTGGCCCTCCCAGATATACTTCAACTTCTGGTGTAAAGTCGAGGTCATTGCCCCAACAGCATGAATCCATGGTCGACCCAACAAGCAACTGTATGCCGGCTGAATATCCATGACATAAAAAGTCGACTTGAACACCTCCGGGCCATTCTTCACTGGAAGCTCAACCTCTCCAAATACGGCCCGCTTCGACCCGTCAAATGCCCGCACTATCAAATCTGTCGGGGTCAGAATCAGCCCATCACAGTTCAACTTAGCCAGGGCCTTCTTTGGCAACACATTTAAAGAGGAGCCGGTATCAACCAGCACATGCGAAAGCACGGCCCCCTTGCATTCCATCGCGATGTGTAACGCCCGGTTGTGATTCCTCCCATCCACAGTTAGATCCATGTCTCTAAAGCCCAGCCCATGGCTGGCATGCACATTGGACACGACCGTCTCCAGTTGATTAATGGTAATCTCTTGGGGAACATAGGCTTTCTTCAATATTTTCAATAAAGCCTCCCTATGCCCCTCGGAGCTCAACAACAATGATAGAATTGATATTTTGGACGGAGTCTGCTGCAGATGGTCAACCAACTTGTACTCTGACTTCTTGATGATCCTAAAAAATTCTTCAGCATCATCATCAGGTTTTTCTTCCGACCCAACCGGCGCCGGTGTCACTACAGGAGTACTATTATCCACCACAGCTTTTCCCTTTGCCCTGGCTAAAGCCTCGGCCTTTTCTTTTTTCTCTTTCTCTCCTTCTCCTCCCCTCAGGGCATCTGGAGCAAATAATCTTCCACTGCGAGTGAAACCGCTGGGACCGGCATTATCCACCTTTGAAACGATGGTTTCACTAGCAGCCTGGTCTTCCAACTTTTCCCCATTACAATAGACCTCTCCCCCATAATTCCATGGCATGGCATCATCTTTGTCATAGGGAATCGGTCCAGGTACCGTGATGGTAACTGGAGCCGCTTCAGCAAGATTTGACAAATCCACCGGATCAAAATATATCGTTATGGTGGAGACTTCCTTTTTCCCCAAATCAACCTTCTTTTCAACCACAATACTCCCCTCGTCCATCAGACCCTGGACAGTTCTTCTCAACAACATGCATCCCTCAGGAGCAACAGTGCATTCAACACAATCAACACCACAACCCGGGTTGACCCCATTCTTCAACAACAGCCCCTTGACCTCAGCCAACGGAGTCCTTAGTTGATCAACATCAGACAACCCAACTCTATTCTCTTCAGAAATAGCATTCACCCCCCTCTGACCATGCGCGGGCATGGGATTAGCATTAACGTTGGGAGATGGTGTAAAGTTGATCGCCTTCGAATCCACCAGGTCTTGAACTGTGTGCTTAAAAGCTTTACAGTTCTCTATATTGTGTCCGGGAGCACCCGAGTGGAATTCACATTTTGCATTCTCGTCATAGCTGGCCGGCCTTTGATTAGGTCTCAAAGGCGCCAGGGTCCTTGTCTGCACCAGCCCCAAGTCCATCAGCTTCTTGAACAGAAAAGAATAGGTCACCGGAGGCCTATCAAACTGCCTGTCCATAGCTCTTCCCTTCATCTGATAACCAGCCCTTTGAGGCCTCTGCTGAAAGGGTTGTCTCTGCTGTTGAGGTTGTTGCTGTTGCTGTTGCGGTTGTTCAGCAGGAATAGTTACTGCAGCAGTGTGCTGAAAGTAACGGTCCCTACTGGGTCCTCGTTGAGCATACACGGCGCTGGTATCGCCCTCTTTCTTCCTCTGACCACCATTACCAAAAGGTTTCTTCGATCCCGAAGAAGAGGCGCTACCCTGTATCTTTCCGAGCTTCAGCCAGCTCTCGATCCTCTCTCCAGCCACAACAATATCAGAAAAGTTGGTCACCGGACAACCAACCATTCTTTCAGCAAATGCCCCCTGTAGGGTCCCCATAAAAAGATCCGACATCTCTCTGTCAACAAGAGGAGGTTGCACTCTGGCAGCCAACTCTCTCCACCGTTGGGCATACTCCTTAAACCCTTCATTATTCTTTTGAGACATACCCTGCAGCTGGGTACGACTCGGAGCCATGTCAGCGTTGAACTGATATTGCTTGAAGAACGCGTCCCCAAGATCCTGCCAGTTTTTAATATCTGAGGACTTTAGCTTGGTGTACCATTCCAAGGAGCCTCCGTACAGGCTGTCTTGGAAGAAGTACATCCACAGCTTCTGATCCATGGTATATGCGGAGATCTTGCGGACAAAAGCCTGCAAATGCGTCTCAGGACAAGAACTTCCATTGTAACGGTCAAACGTGGGCGCCTTAAACTTCTGCGGGATCACAATCCCCTCAACAAGCCCCATATTCGACATATTGACCACCCCAGGAGTGGCATAACTTTCCAGCACTTTAATCTTCTCAGCCAACAACTGAATCTCCTTGCTTTGAGGCTGGACCCCATACTGACCCAAGGGCTCATTATGCATTGAAAACTGGTCTGCTTCCCTGTCTTCCTCTTTGTCCTCATCAAACCCGTAGAATGGAGGCAACAGACCGTCCTTCATATTCTGCCCCAGACCGGGCCCAGGTTGACCACCAGCACCGAAACCAGCAGCATTGTTCACAACACCAACAGTTGTCCTCTTACCACCGTCACGAGACCCCAACCCCTGGTTGGAGACACCATCCAGGTTTATACCACTGTTTGCTGCTGAAGCCCGCTCAAGCTTCTCGACTTTATCTACCAGAGCTTTCTGACCAACTGCAAAGCCTTGCATAATGTTGATCAGCTCATTCATCTTGTCCTTCAGCTCGAGGAGATCAGTACTTGGAAGATCCATCAGTCGAGGAGTGTTGCGCCTTGTGAAGTATCTGTGAGGACGAGTTGAGTGCAAAGGTACAGTTCTGCGAGCACGAGCAATGATTCCTGAAACAATCAAGCACGTTAGCAACGAATACCTGCAAAATAAAACACAAGTTATTATGATCAATGCATGAATGCAGTGTTTATCCCCATGAGGAACACTTTGTCTCTTGATCCTGGCTTCATTGAGACAAATAACAATCCGGCATCAATATTTTGACATTCACATTTGATTTCATCGTGCAGATTGGAGATATGTGATTGAGCATGATACCCCCAACCATGTGTGTGCTTGTGTGAGTGCATACGGTAAAGCAAATAAAGCTTGAAGATGCATCACTGAATGACAAATAACCATCACATAGCAAAATGCACAATAAGTGCCATAGTCATACATCAAAACAAATACCAGTCTCCAGAATCGGGAAAGAAATACAAGCAAATGAATTCCGTCAACAAGCCTGACGGTAATCCAACACAAATGAAAGGCTAGCCTGATGAGGGTCCCACAGATGGCCCTATCTCAGCTTCCATCCTCGCGAACTCTGCGGCGAACCTGAGCTCTGTATTCTCCTGCTGTAATCTCCCCACCTCCTTCTGGTGAATCTTCATCTGCCTGAAGTAATGATCTCTCTCAGCAGTGTAATGATCTCTCTCGGCGATGATCTTCATGCTCTCTGTCTCCTTAACCTTCAGCTTGGCTTCCCACTCAGTGACGAGAACTCGGACTCTGCCGTCCCTCTGATCCCTCACGAGAATCTGCCTCCTCTTTTGATCCTCAATGACCTTTGCAGCTCTGGCTAACTTCTCCTTAGTGATGTCGTGCTCTCTGGTAGATGATGCTAAGGCTTGACTGACCTTCCCATAGTAGGCAGTATCCATCTCAAAGCGCTTTGCTTCCATGGCATGTCGCTTGTCTTGATCTTCCATCTTCACTCTGATCTCCTGATTGGCCATCTGAATCCGAGCAACACTCATCTCCAATTCCGCTTTCTCTGTAAGCAACTGATCTCTGGCTCTCTTCATCTCGAGGAACTCTTCCATACTAACAGAAGAACTCGGACCCTCAATCATAGGACACAGAGGATCACCTCCCGGAAATGGTAGTAGTGTAATCTCAATTCTCTTCCGCAACCAATCCTCAAATAATGGAAAATACCGACAGTTAACTTTGCCAAATGGAACTTTACCCTTCCTCTGAATATCACGCCACTCATCCAATACTTGCCTCAGCTTGGCCTGATTGCCATCAATCGGGAAGTAAAAGGACTCCTGGATCTCTCGCCCGAGAGGAGGACCCTCTACAGCAAACCCCATCTGTCTCCTGAGAAGCACCGGGTTGTAATTAATGCAACCCTGAACTCCTACGAGAGGCACATTAGGAAGACTCCCACAACTGTATATGAAATCCTGTCCAGCCAGACCATTATGAGTCCATGCTATATCATCAGCCCGCAAACCCATCAATCTGAAGGACCACTTGACCGAAGGATCAAGATGAGCAAAAGCACCTTTGGAAGGCAAATACCCCATAAACCACCTGAAGAGTAACTGAGCACAGCACCGGATCAAACCACCACGTCTCTTCTTGTTCCTGTTATGAACCGAGTAGTAGACATCTCCGATCAGAGTAGGAATAGGGTTTCTCTGCATGAACAGTCTGATAGCATTATGGTCCACAAAGTTCTTCTGATTAGGAAACATAATAACTCCATAAATGCTCACAGCAATCAAGGCACAAACCGTCTTCCAGTTACCCATAGCCGCATGTTCCTTGGTATTAGCTTCCAAGAAACTCAAATGAAATCCAGGTAATTTCCCCTTTTCCTTCAAACCCTCCTTGATCATTTCCGGACTCAAATAAAGAGCACGGGAAATCCCAAGGACATCAGGCTCCCCCCTAGTAACATGGAAAGGAATCTGATCACGGATCTGCATACCTAGGATGCCAGCATAGTCCTCCATCAGAGGTCCCAACAAATAGTCTGGAAACACGAAGCATCTCAGCCCCGGGTCATAGAACTGGAGAAGAGTATGAATGGAGCTCCTGTCACTATCAGTGAGTCTGAAAACCATCTTCAGAATACTACCGTGTGACTCTCTGAACATCCCTACATGGTCGGGTGTAATCAATGCTATCATCTCCTTCAGCACACCAATCTCTGGGTCAAAGAAACTGTAGGCCACATCATGCTTCAAACCGGTCCTCATATCTGAGCAAGAAGTCTCTCAACCAGGATCTCGATCAGAAGTGTCCCTGCATATGGTAAACATGTGTTAGATGCAGGTAAATGCAAAATGTAATGATGCTGATGAATGAATGTAATGCATTGCCATCCTCCAAGTCATCTGATCATCTGCTCTGAACCACAGCCCGGATCTCTGAACTGATCACAACCATCTAACGGAACATGTAACCACAAATCCGCCTCAAGGGTTCCGAAATAAACGGAAGACAGATACATCATCATCATCAAACCATCTCTGAATAGATACCCATAACCATCTGAATCGGCCCGGGGAATCCTGAAATAAACGGATCCCCACTGATAAATAACTTGGACAGCACTTCGGCGTCTCTGACATAAACGGCCATAACTCCGACTTATAAATAAGACTCTGATCAACGGAACCAAAAGTCACCATCTGAGTTACCATCTGAACATGCATCTGAAAGAATCACCCTCCCCTCACAGGTAAATTCTAATCAGGTCATCCTAAGGCGGATAATAGTCTCGACAATCGGGCAGAGATACTCAATGGGTTTGCCCTTTCGGGTGTGCCATTGTAGCTCTCTTAAGATCGTCTAAACCAAAGATCCGGGAAATGATCGGTCACCAGAGTCAACAGTTCAGATGAAGTAACTAAGCCAAAGTGGAGTACCCCACAGAGGAAAGCACTATCAAATGAACCTCGTCCGGCTTGTGGTACATCACGCCGCCAGGTACATATTGACCTAACATGAAGGAGGCGACATGAGACCACACTAATCCTAGGTGTACACTCGGGCCTGGGTTTTAGCCCCACTCAGAACACCCACCCCCAAACAGAGGAACCACCTGCACAGAGGACGGCAACATGATAGTATGATGCATGCAAATATTTATGCACATATATACATGGTCAGAATAATAAATGCAATAAATAACACAACACAAGCAACCTAAACTATCCTAGAACGCTAGGAGAGACTCGCTTAGGGAAGATGGACCAGCACAGGTCAACATCTCAGTTAGGTTCCCCAGCAGAGTCGCCAGCTGTCGCATCCGCGAAAAACAACCGGCGGGCTAAAACAAAAAACAACACAGAGCCGCCACTACGCGTTATTTATCCCAAGATAGGGAAAGGAAACGCTCAGAGAAACCTGGAAAAAGCATGGTCTCGCGACCAAAGAGAAAGGGTAAGGGAGTCGGTTACGCAAGGGGAAGGTATTAGCACCCCTCACGTCCGTCGTACTCGACGGGATCCACGTTCTAAAAGAAAGAAAAGGTTGCTAAAACATCACACACACACGCTAAGACAACACAGGTGGGGTTAAGAGGAAGAGAGCTCGATAGGACATTGCATCCTATGCCTACGTATCTCGTCTGGAACGAGAATCAGAGCTGCCGTAGTTCGGCTCACGCACGCCAAACAAGCAAACACAAACACAAGCAAACATGGAGCCTGAATGCCAATCACTGGACTTACATCAGCATCCGAACCAAACACACACAAGAAGATAACAAGCAAACACACACAAGAAGATAACAAGCAAACACACACAAAAAGAAAAAAAGTGCCCGGAGAGACCTCGCACGGTCTCCTGCCTACATACCTCGTCTGGAACGAGGATCAGGGCGATGTAGTTCCCCTGAAAGGGAAATAAATTCTAGCCAGAAACCAAGGGGAGACACACTACCAGGGAGCTGTACTCGAGCCTAGTGTTATCATGCATCATTGCCCTATGTTGTGGTTTCTACCTACTTGCACAACTGCAAGCTAATCCTATCCAGGAAAACAAGCATGCAAGCATCAACAGATCAAAACAAGCATTTCAAGCAAGTATTCACAAAGCACACACTATATCCAGTCAAGTGAGGCTCAAACAAGGGTGGACTGCCGAGGCAAGTCATCTGTACAAGGTAGAGTTAGCTCTTAACCTTGCCATTGAGAGGCTAAGGTGAAGCTGATGAAAGGTGAGTGAAGATTAGACTTCACAGCTCTTATCCCTGATCAGGGAGAGCTTCAGACAAAGGAGCGTGGGTCCAGAATGGAGGGACCCTTCTACGCTCAAGACTCTGACACAACTGTACAAAGTACAAGATCTTGGGTTTGTGTCCCAATGCATCAACACAGTGGTGTGAGCAGAGGGACGACTCAACAGAATAGCGGGGGATAGATTGCATATCCCTTGGGTTCCGCCAATTGCCTCATAGAGGTCTTTACCTGCTTGGCACAAAAGTAAACAATCACAAACATTGCCTCTTAAGGAGGACTTCAGACAGTTGCCTGGCTAAATAACAAGCCAGGTCTTCCAGACTACATGAAGTATAGAGAGTCTACCTCAACTGGTTTAAAAAACCAAGCAGCAGCAAGCAAGTTCTTAAAGAACTGTAAGCGACTAAATGTACCTGAAATCAATCAAGTATCATCAGTACTCAGACAAACCAACAGTAAACAACAAATGTTAATCTATACAGACAACACAAGTCAAATGCACACAAGTACAAGCTATAAGCCCAAGCTCAAGCTTCCAATCCTACAACACAAAATAATGTTAGTGGACAACATCAACCAAACTCAATTCAAATTGCCTTGAAGCAATCTCCTTAAGCATTGTGCATTTCATCCTGAAAATCCAAACCAAATGTGAGAAACTAGACCACTAGGCCAAGCCTAGGGTCCAAAAGGGATAAAAAAAACTAAACAGCAACTGCAAGCCAACTAAAATCGCATTCAAACAAATTAGAAACAAATGCAATTGGTCCCACGCTCATAACATTCACCATTATCATTTCATGCACAATTTAACATCAATCATGCAATTTGCAACTTCAAATGACCAAACAGAACTATCTCAATCAAATCCATATCAAAACAATTCAATTAATTCCACAAAAATTCACACCCAAACAGGACACATTCAATGTATAGCATGTCAATTTTCAGCTCAATTGGACAAAAGAAAGTAGGTCAATGAAAATCAAGAAGTCCAGACACATTTATACAAGCCAACTCAAGGCATTCAAACAAGCATCCATTTCCAAAAATCATAAAACAGTGACAACATATTAAAAATGAATGGGATCAAAACCATGATGTCCTATAATGTGTCTACAATGCTCATACCAAATTTCATCTTCATCCAATACAATATGAGAATTTCACAAACAAAATGCCAACATGTGTCACTCAAGGTCACCAAATTAGCCAACAGAGAAGAAAATTATCAATCAACTATAAAACTCCATCAAAAATTCCAGCAAAAATCACATGCAATCTTGACATATCAATGATCATCCACACAAAATTTCAGCTCAAATCAACATCCCTAAGCATTTTAAATAAAATCGTGAAGTTGACCTAGCTTGGTGTGACACAAATTGTCACACCTTAATTCAAAAAATCATATCTCCATCACCAAGTATCCAAAAATCACAAACTCTACATGAAAATCACCATCAACATGTCCAGAACAAGCACAAAAATTTTCATTCATTTCTTTAAAGGTATGAGTATTTCATGAAGGTTTTGGCAAAACATACAAAAATGTGACACATTCAATAAACCCTAGGCCAATTATTTTTCTACACATGCAAAAAATCCACAAAAATCACCATAAAATTCTACACATCATCATGAAAATAATGCAAAAAGTCTAACTAATTTTGGATGAAAAATGAAGCTTCTAGGAATTATTGAAGTTCTTGTAACAAAATTGAAAATGAAATGAAATACAAAATAGAAATAATAATAATTAAATGGATCAGTGGCAATTTTGCAATTTTGATGAAGTTCGCCAAAACGGCGTCGTACGGCTTAGATTACATGGCGCGTTATCATTGGATAGCAGGCGCGGGAAACAAAAGTTTGAAAAGGAAATTGGAAAAACAAGATCAAACGCTTGTTCATGGCGTGTTCTTCATCAACAAATGTCTAGGAAACGCAGAAAATCGAAGAACACCAAATCTTAATGAAAATCAACAAATAGATAACCATTGGAACCGTATGAACACAAGGATCATGAATATGTAATCTATTTAATCTAATTCCTACTGTATAATCGGGATCGAGCAAAAACATAAACACACATCAAACTTCAAAT
Source organism: Lathyrus oleraceus (assembly GCF_024323335.1). Lineage (NCBI taxonomy): Eukaryota > Viridiplantae > Streptophyta > Magnoliopsida > Fabales > Fabaceae > Lathyrus > Lathyrus oleraceus. The sequence continues at coordinate 416,349,012 of NC_066580.1, read as the reverse complement.
CGAAACAACTCACTCCACACTCAATCATTTCATAAACCAAGAGTTGCATCGTGTTCTATGATGAATGAAATACCAAAAGCATATGATAATTTGAGCAAAAGTGAGAATCGAATTTTGGTACCTTGGAGATGGCAGTGAAGATTCTTGATGTTTCAAAGCGCCAAAGCCAAAAACAGATGAAGGAGAAGGTTGAGGAAAGTGAATGCAACTCGTAGCTTGATCCAAAACAGCTCCACGTGTGAGAAATCTTAATTCACCATTGTTGAGCTTATGATGAACAGTGGAGATTCTTGTACTTTTTGGCAATGATTCCTCAAAACAGTTGGAGAGGAAGATGTAAAGAGCACGAATCAACAAGAATTGAGCAATTTGATGAAGAATTGAAGGAGTTTGGATCCAAAATGCTTGATGAAGTTCTTGAGATTTTGGAGAAAATGGAGGGAAAAGTAGTTACAAACCTTGAGAATTGTGATTGTGATTACAAATTCTGTTACAATTAGAGCTTTATACTCATGCCTTAATCATCCTTTTAATCCAAATTAGCCAAAATGAGTTAATTAGTGTAATGCCATTTTCTTAATGCAAGGGCAAAAGTGACATTTCACATTAGGCTATATGACAGCAATGTGACAGCTCAGACATCTTCTAAATGCCATTTGGAATGTGTTGGCTTTGGTCTCACGTCAATTGGCCTTGTATTTCTCATTTTCACTATGCCATGCCAAAAATGCACTTAAAGTGAGAGTTCAAAAATAGCCTAGCCAAATATTGATCCTTGACAGCTCATGACAGTTGGAACAAGTCACATTTGGCATTTGTGATGTGTTGCAAAAACTCCCATTCCAAAATTCCAATTATTTCTCAACTTGGACCATTTTGCCCTTGGATTTTAATTGTACACTTGAAAATTGACCTTTTGCATTGACCATTTTTGATGAATTTTGATTATGCACCATGAAAGTACATGTGAAATGGAGTTTGCTCATAAAAAGATCATCCATTTTGGACACTCCATGTGAAAGTTATGCCACTTTGATTATAGGTCTTTTTTGAAATTGAATGGGCCATATCTTGCCAACCATACATGGGAATTTCAAGTTCTTGGACTTTTTGGAAAGGTAAGACCAAGATCTACAACTTTCATGTTGAACAAATTTTCATTTGAAGCTTTCTTGGACATGTAATTTTGTGGTCAAAAACTTTCCATTTTTGGAAACTTCCATTACAAGTCACTTTCTATTTTTGACAATTTTTGTTCTGACTTTATTTTCTTCATTCTTGAGCTTTGACATGTCAAATAACACTTGTTCCAACATGAATGAAGTGTATCCAACTCTCTCCCACCTCCAAATCCATAAAATCAAGCACAGTTGACCACAGTTGACTTTTCAACTGATAGATGAATTTGGCAATGCACTGATCCATCTGAGCCCCAATTCTCTGATGAAATGGCTCAAGGATGAAACCCTAGCCTCAATAAGCTCCATACAATCACGAAATGATCCCCATATCCATCATAGACCCCATCTCCTTGCTATGCCCTGATTGGCCCAATGCAACTGATTAGGGTTGACCAGTGGTCAAAACCCTAATCTCAAGGAATATGCTTCAACACTTGACGATGACAAACCATGATGATGATGATGAATCATTTCAATCAATATGAAGACCAATCTCCTTGAGAACCACAAAACCCTAATTTGGACCTCCACATCCTCAGATGATTAATGACCAGTCCAATGAAACCCTAGCTTGCACATAACCTCCTTTCTTCTGATCAAGACTTGGGAGAATGGCTTGCACAATGTAACCACATGATATGCAATATGCAATGCCTAATGACCTAAAAAATGATATGTAATATGTTAAGCTAGTCCCAAGAGAGGAGGGCAAATTTTGAGGTGTTACAAAAAGCTACCACGATAAGTGGAAGAAGGCTTTTGAATTCCGAGAGGGTGATCATGTGCTTTTAAGAGTCACACTTGTGATTGTGTTATGAGGGATTTAAAGTCTAATAAGCTTACTCCTCATTTTATTGGTCCCTATCAGATTTTCCAGAGGACTGGATTTGTTTCCCACAAGGTGGCCTTGCCACCGTCTCTTTCGAACATGCATGACTTTTTCACGTGTCTCAACTTCAAAAGTATATTCCTGATCCTTCGCATATAATCTAGATGGACGATGTGCAAGTGAGAGAGAATATGACTTTTGAAGCATTTACCATAAGGATCAAGGATAAATAAGTAAAGCAGCTCAAGGGGAAAAAGATTGCTTTAGTGAAGGTGGTCTGAAGAGGACCTGTTAGAGGGAGTATGACTTGGGAGCTGGAGAGTCGGATGAGGGAATCCTATCTGGATTTGTTTTCTCCAGGTAATTTTCGAGGGCGAAAATCCTTTTAAATGGGGAGAGTTGTAACACCCCGACTTTTAAATAAAGTATATTATCTAATTGTTTGTGTGAATTATTTCATTATAATTGATTTTCATGTTTTCGAAATATAAGGGTATTTTGGTAATTTACTAATTATTGGGAATTTGAGATTTGAAAGCAAACAAAATAATAATATTATTGACTTATTGCAGATAATTAGGCATATTAATTATTTTATAATAAGATAAAATAATAGAAAATATAGAATCCTGATTAAATATTTATTTAATTTAAATATTTATTTAATAGAATAAATAGGAGAATGGGTCATTTGTGTGAATAGTGAAGAGTATGAGGTGATAGGAGAGAAGTTGAGATTAAATTGAGCAAAAAGAGTAATTTTGAGAAATAAGGTCCATATAAGTAATAAAAGGTGGGAAGAAACCATGTTAAAACATTTATGACAGTACGTGAATAGAGGCAAGAGGAACAAAGAGAATTGTGGGGAAGAAGACTAGGCTTGAAGAGAGAAGTCGTCATCTTTGCTGCAAATCTAAGGTATGGGATTGTCTATTGATGGGTGATTTTAGACATGCAGAATAGTGAAAGTTCCTTACCCTCCTACTAGCATCTTAGGGGTTATATGTTTTATCTTTAATTTCCCTTTTTTGCTTATGATCTGTTAAGAATGTTTTTATGTGTTTGCTTTGATACCCTAATAGGGGATTTGAGATAAATCCCTTAAGGTCTCTGTAAGTTATTGTTGTATGTTATAACTTTGTATTTGTGATGACTTGATTGTATAAGTTATCTATTTTTCTTTGTTGGTTTGATTTCTGTTGAGTTGGGATTTGCCCCTGGGGATTCAAACGACTTTTTTTAGGTCGTTTGAGTTCCAAAATGTGTGATATTAAGAACTTTGTCATATTTCCCTAAAAAAATTCCAAGTTAATTGACTTTAGAATTTCTCCCAAGTATAGAGAAACTTAATTTTTAATTTATTTTATGCAAAATCACTTTTTAGCAGAAACTTCAAAATTGGAAAAGTTGTTTTTGAAAAATCAGATTTATTTTTGGGAACGTCAAAACCGATTCAGGGGGAATCGCTTCGCCATAGAGGGTCCACCAGAATGATGACAGTCGTGCGATCATTATGATTGCCACCACTTGGCGATTGTCCTAGTGGCGGGCTGCGCAATGAGGCGGCGTCCATGGGGTGTCGCGCCACCAGGTGGCTGACGATCAACGTGATCACGCCTTTTTCATGATTTTTGATATTTTGGCATCAAATATGCCACTCCATGTGTAAGACCCCAATTTTGATCCTAAGATCCCTCATGCTATCTCATCATATGCATTGGTTTTAGGATCACACCTTGGCATTCTCCTTACCCTTCATTTATTGGGTCTGCACTAGGAGAGATCACCAAGCATATTTGATTGTATCATACTTTTTTTTTTCATTATTTACTAACCAAAATATCAAAAATATGTCAATGTATAGTTTGTTGCTTTTGTAGGTAGTGTGTGTGTTCACCCATGCTCCATCAAGCTCATATGTAGGGTTTAAGACCCTCAGTGCAAGGAGACTAATAAAGAGATGGTTCATATTGACTCTAGACATCATATATGAATCCCCATGGCCTTCACATATCATTTTGATCAAGAATTCATCAAGAGTTTGAAGCTTGTTTGCCTTGGAAGCCCTAATTCATCTTGGTATCTTGTATGACTTCCTTAACAAGTTTCTTCATCATTTGATCAAATTTTTTAAGGTATACTTAATATTACATCATCTTATGCATATATGATCCTCCATGAGTCACACTAATAAAGAGAATGTCAAGATAGCAAGATGGTTCATGGTGGTTGACCAGAGAAAGTCAACTGGTCAAAACTAGGGTTCCCTAGACCCTATCTCATACAATTTTTGTCATATGAAAATGATTCCAAGAGAAACGTTACTCCATATGACATTCCAAATAACTTTCATGTTGAAGTCAAGATATAGTTTTGCTTGGAGAGACATTTTTTATGGTGAAAGATTATAGGTCATTTTATCTGAACCCTAGTTAGGAGGTCAACTTCCATGGACCATAACTTGCTCAATTTTTATGAGATAAAAGTAATTCATATTCCATGGTCAAATTCAAGGTGTACTTTTCAGATTTGATGTTTGTAGGAAGTTCAAATTCAACTTTCAAATGCATGTGCCAAGAGGAAACATTATAGATCATTTTAGGCCATTAACATTGAACAAGTGATTTTCCTCAACTTCTAAAATGCATAACTCCTTCATGCCAAATCCAAATGAGGTCAAAATGTGACCAAATTGAAGAGGTTTGAAAGAGATACAACTTTGATGAAATAACTTTTTCCATTTGAAGTCCATAGAAAACGTTATTCAAGGTGGAAGAAGTGAATATTTGACTTGGTACTTAGAAATTTTCAAATATGTTCGATTTCCCAAACTTCCACCTCAAAATTCATCACGATTTAAGCTTAAAATGGAAAATCGTTCAACATGAAAGTTGTTCCCCTTGATCTCTCCTTTCCAAAAAGTTCAATATCATCTCATTTGGATCAAAATTGAAGGACTTGCGCATGGGTGCAATGCATGGCCCCATTTGGAAGATTTTCATGACCAATTTCCATTCCACATTGCATGGCTTCATGATTTTCTTTCAGCATCACATGTGCACAATTTTGGACCAATTCCAATCATTCTTTAGGCCTAGAACACGCCTATGCAAGCTTGCATGAGGTCATTGCTATTTTTGGAGTTTTAAAAGAAGTGTGTGGAAAGCACTTGATAAGCCTATAAATACAAGTGCCCTGAGCTCAGAAATGCATCAACACCTTGCCCAAGCTTTGCCAAGACAACTCTGACCCCTCACTCCATAGAATTTCTTGAGGATTTCATTGAAATCGAGTTTGAATTTCACCTTCTATTTTGAAGTTCAAACTCCAATAATTCATTTCCATTTCCATCTCAATTGATCACTGCAAGCAAGAGGAAGAGGAATCAAGCAAATCCAGATCAAGATCAAGCAGATTTTGAAGTTACTAGAAGGTGAAAATTAAGAAATTTTATCTCTTCGATTCTCTCTCAATTTTTCACTATTCTTTGTGATTTTTGGTTGGCTGAAGTCCTACCAATATAGGCAACAAGATTGAGTTGCTTTAAGGTCAAATCGAAGCAACTCAGTTCATGATCCTCAAAATTCAAATCCCTGTATCTTTTTATATACTTGGAATTGGAGAAAATTGAGGCCAGATTCGAGCTCCTGAGCACTTTCTCTTTAAAATGGTATCCTTGTTTTTCATTTTTTATGAAGTTGAGGTTGAACCAGACCGGTGGTGGTCACCGGAGATGATGATCGGAGCTAGGGCTCCGGTGGTACGTTAACGAAGCTCGGGCCATCTGATTTGATTCAAATGTTTTAATCTTAAGCGTTCATTCTGATTACCAAGCGTACATTGCATTGACCAAGGAGTAAGGTGGAACGCGTGCGTGTGGCCATCAGATCTGCCACCTCAATTAATGAGGGAGATCTGATGGCCCTTGTTTTTTTTGTATTTTCTTATTTTTCATTTAATTGCTTTATTTTATTTAATTCATATTATTTTCATTTTAAACCAAAAAATATGGGACTTTCACCAAAAATCTTTAAATATTTTTCTATTTCATTTTCTGAATTAAAATTATTTTTTGGATTAATTTTGATGATTTTCATGAATTAAATGTTTTATGCATATTTTTAATTGTTTAAAAATACTTATGACTTTTTAAAAATCATGAAATTTTTGTCTAAGGTCCTTTGACTTTGTTTGACCTATGATAAATCTCTTGGCCATTTATTTGGCGTTTTGAAAAGATTTAGGTTTTGACCAAATTTAATTGAATTTTAATGTATTTTTAACTTGATTTTTAATTGATTAATTGTGTAAAAATTATGTTGAGCCATTTTTATGGTCTTGTGATGTTTGATTATTTGCTTGGGCCTTGGTCAAGGTTGATTTGACTTTTGTTGAATTAAAATCATTGCACTTAGGGGATTGATGAAATTTCATCTCCCAAAATGAATGAATACTTTTAATTTGATAAAATTCCTCCCATGACCAATTTGTGTTTCTCTCACTTCCCTTCGCTCTTCATCTTCATCCCTATTCTTTCCCATCCCTTCCATTGACTAATGAAGTCTCAATATCCTAAGGCTAATTGGTTCATCGATGACCTTGTGTCAGATGAACCAATACAAGTATGGATGAGATATGTCCATTCCTTTTGATCTTTTCTTTTAGTGTGTGGTATGTTTTAGGAGTTTGGTTCATCATACCAAATCTCTAACATGCATTAACACCTAAATTTTTATTGCCCGACCTCAGATAGTTGTGACTTCTACATAAGTCCAGTTGTGGTTGCTTAACATAGAGCTAAATTTGACCCTAAAGGCATAACATTCTAGTAAGTGAGATTGTAAGTCTCCCATCTTTCATGGTATTGTGTGGAAACTTGGCCTTTTTTCCTTCCTATGGAAGATGTCTTGGTTCAAGGATTCATGCTTGTTAATAGATGGTTGAGTGTTGTCCAAAGAATGACTTAATCAATTGAAAAGCAAAACACCACTAACATTCAATTAACTTTGACTAACACTTGACTAACTATTGTTAATATTGCTTTACTTTCACGTAATTTACTTTATGCAATTTAACTTCTAGTCATTTATAATTATTTCCATTTATATTTCATTTAACTTGTCTATGTTTATGTCATTTTCACTTTGCTCATTTGAGCCATATCTTGTGACTGTAAATATTTTGTTTGTGTATTTTAATTTTGTTTGTGGTCTTAGGACCTTAAAACACTTAATACACAAAAAAACCCTAAAAAATGTTTGGCGGGTTGTTGATCTTGATTTGAACTTTTAGACTTAGAACTAGACAACATTCCCTATGCAAAAGAACTTGGCCAATGCCAATATTTTGAGATCAAGTTACTGTGAATTGAACTCATCTGCTACACTATCTTGATGCAAACTGTTACTTTAAACTTATGTTTGATGCTTTTCTCTAAGTTGAACAAGGAGTATTTCATTTGGTACATAAGAAGACAAAGAAGACTGCTAGCTATGGGATTTGCTTGCTTGGTGTAGCGGGGTATTCGTTACCATTAGAGATATTGACTAAATCCAAGGTAAATCATACAAGTCGAGTCGCCACCGCACTTCTATTTATCCAAAGGAATGGTTAGAAAGCGAACAAAAACCTAAAAGTTTTAACAAAAACTAGTAAAAGAAACAGAGATCTGGGTAAGGGGGTTGGTTATGCAATGGGAAGGTGTTAGGCACCCAAAACATCCTAGGTACTCCTAGGGAGCCCTTTTCACACTTGTTGTAAAGGTTGTTGTCTTTATGGAAATATGTTTGTGCAAACATGATTGAAGAGATGAGAAAATAATGTACAAGTTTATTTACATTTTGTGTTTGGATGGATAAACCCATTGCCTACGTACCATCTTATAAAAAGATTAGGATCAAAACCTCGTAGTTCGGGGTAAAAATCTCAAAATGAGTTGGTGAATTGATTGGTCCAAAAGCCTTAAGGTCTTTTGTTATCCAAGGGAGAAAACTCAACCTAAAACCACAAATCCACCATGTGAGGATGGCTTCAACATGCTAGTGAGGGGTTAACCCTATAATAAGCATGGAAGACTCATTGTCCATCACTAAGGATATAGGTGAGTATTACATCTACCACAAGGATAACTCAAACCTAATAGCTAAAGGTTATGGAAAATTTGATTAAGAAAGTGGCCATTGGAACCACAAAAGACATTTGAATGGGTTATATTTACCAATTAGAAGTATGTACAAAAATGGTCAAAGTTGACTTAAAGATTCAATTCAAAATAAGTGTTATGAAAAGAAAGTTTGAAAATCAAAAGCATAAGGCTTAGGTTTCTAATGTTTAAAAACAATGGTTAAATGTTTGCACAAAGAGTTTTGGCTTGGGTTAGAGTGGGGAGAAGAAGAAGAAGGGCTAAATCCTAAACATACAAGAGGTGAGGGGAAAGAGAACAAAACCACACAAGGAGTTCCTCTCTTGAGATCATATTGATGATCCAAATAGCTCCCATCCTTTGGAATAAGCATAAGCAATCAAACAAGTCTCATAAGAGATCCTCAATGTGTCTTGTATCTTTCACTTTGGATGAACATGGCAATGGTCCTTTAATTGAGCTCATAGAATCCCTAGCACAAAAGCACACACATCAAAAGTTCCATGAAGTAAATCAAGAATGGACAAGAGTGAGTTTAGAGATTTGGTCCTTCTAATCCATCTTCATCATTAAGGTCCATTTACTCCAATTTTGCATAAGGAAAGTCCTAGAATCTAAGTCCAATTCTCCATTCTTTGCATAGGGAAAGTCCTAGAAACTAAGTCCATTTCTTTGCATTTGGTTCACAACAATCAAAACAAAACACAAGCATAATAATATATACACAATTATGTGCTCAAGTGAGCAAAAGGCAAATGGCATTAACATAAACATGTGCTCAAGTGAGCAAAGAGAAAAGCAAATGGATAATATGTGCAAGAATAGTAAATTGCATAAAAGTAAAGCGCATAAAGTAAATGTTAATTGTCAATAGTTAGTGTTAGTAGTTAGTGTGCCATAAGGCAAATTTAGCGCTATGTTAAGAAATCGTAATTGGACTTATGTAGAAGTCACAACTATCTGAGGCCGGTCAATAATAATGTAGGCAACAAACACAAGTTAGGAGTCTTGATTAGTGAACCAAGTCCCAACAACTTGCCGTGCCAAAAAGGAAATGAGAATTGATCTTGTATTGGTTTAAGTCTTTTGCATGATTTAGGAAACAACCTATCCTTAATGCAAAGTCATTCACTTGATCAATTGATCAAGAAATATTAGATTTGAATCAAGAAAGATTAAGTCTCCCTAATTAATGCCAACTTATCAACCTTCAACTCATTGATCAAAAAGAAAAAGAAGAAGAAGAAGGAGGAGATGAATAAGAGAAATGGAAATGGCAAAATTAAAGTACATTAAATGAAGTAACATGTACCAATCCACATATGTTGACCAATGACATTGAAAGTCAAGGTCAAACAATCAAAAACAGAAGTGAGGTGAAGATTGGAAGTCAAGAAATGAACAAAATATTTTTGGCATTTTTTAATATTAAAATAAACTTGAATTAAAAATAAAAGAAAAGGTCAAACTTCAAAATCACTTAAAATCAACCTTGAAAGGTCCAAGTAATTTATCCTAAGTTCAACAAGGTCAAACAAAGTTTGACAAAAAATTTCAGCATTTTTTAAAGTCAGAAACTATTTTTAACCAATTAAAAATGAATAAAAATAACCTAATTGAACTAAAATCTCAAATAAATCTTCAATCAATTTAAAAATTGATGAGAATATTTTTCATAGATCCATCATCATTCAAATAGGTTAGGAAAATATTTTTGTATTTTTTGAATAACAAAAACTATTTAAAATGAATTAAAAATAATCAGAAAAGAGAAAATTCACAAAAAATATCAAATGATAAAATAAAAATTATTAAAAATCAGAAATGGAAACTAGAATTTATTTGGAGACTAATGCAATTGGTCCCATAATTTTTGGATTAAAAATGAAGAAGATATTGATTTTTGAAATAAAATGGAATTAAGAAAATAAAATGGATAAAATCAGAAAATAGAAAAAAGCACGCGCATTGGATTCATTTTATTAAATGACTTGGCAAATCCAAGGGCTCTCAGCATGCGTGTATCTTATGCCTTAGTCAACTGAGACACACGAGGCAATATAAAAAGTCATAATAATGGAAGGTCCAGATTAGATCTGGAAAAGAGATCACATGGCCAGGGATTGATCTGGCAATGATGAAGCCACTGGAGCCCCCGTCTTCTCCGGTGAGCTTGGATTTTGCGGCGAAAATTGCAGAGATCCAAACCTTAATGAAAATGCACGATCTACACATCTTTAGAAAGCTGGGATGATGTACATCATCCCTGTACCATCCATTTTCACTCTAGATCTCCATGGTGTGAGAAATTAGAGGTTGAAAAATCTGATGTTCATCATGAACTCAATGGATTTCAAAAATTGAATGCATAATTATGATGCCTCTATTGAGAAGACTTCAACCAACACAAGATCCAAGCAAATAGGTCAATGGATGATGAGATTCGAAGAAAATACCAGTTGAAGAGTAAGCTTGAATTCTGGTAACTTGAACTCGAGTCCTTGCTTGCTTTGCTAAAACAGAAGATCAGTGAGATGACTGATGAAGGTGTAGAAGCTTAAGATCCAAGAATTCAACCAGATGAAGTTGAATTTTGGATCTGAAAAATTTGAAGAAAATGAAATTGCTTCTTTGGTGAGAGGTCGAGTTTTGATTTCTGCAGCAATTCAGGTTGAATCAGGTTGTTGAATAGTGGAGCTGAGCACACTTATTTATAGCAAATGGCAAGGCAAACAAGGTGAATTCTCGTGTGCATGAATTTGGATACCACTTGCATGGGCTTGCATGATCGTGCACAAGGCCCAAAAACAATGCCAATTGCAAGCTGAACTCAAATGCCAAAGGTTTGGACGTGTAATTTGCTCTGAATTGGCTTGTGCAACAAGATTTCAACATGAATCCCACAATTGAACCTAAACATTCACCTCTTTGAAAATACTATTTAGAAAATCCAAACATGATCATGTGAGTAATGGTTGGAAAGGTATTGATGTAAGGAACAATTGTTATGTTGGACAAAAATCCATTTGGAGTGTGGAAATGTATGAAATTTGGGTTTAAAGTGTGATGTGCAAAACATGTCAATGCAAGGTTTCTAAATTTGGCCAACTTTTAAGTCCCTCTGTTTTGATGATGCAAGCCTCAAATGAAAAAACCTCCAACATCAAAGTTGTATATATTTTCAAGGCAATCAAAATGAACTCAAATTTTGCATCATTTGGATTTTTTATGAAGACGTTATGGGCACTTGAAGTTGGACTTTTTTGACTTTCAATGCATTTGGTCAAAAAGGACCTATAATGTCTTGCATTATCACATGTATTTCCTTTGAGATTTTGAAATTTTGTTCAACATAACATTTGAAGTAGACATCGTAAGCTTTCCAATTCATTTGATCCCACCTCAAAATCATAAAAAATGAATGAGGTATGTCCTTGGGAAGTTGACCCAAAATTAGGGTTTCAGTCAAAATGACCTATAATGTACTGGAATGACAGATGGCCTTCCATGCTTCAAATAAATTTTTGACGAACATGAAAGTTGTTCATATTGTCCTTAAGAACATTTTTTTATTTTGGAACCATCTCCATTTGACCAACACATAAAAAGTTAGGTCTCAATGCATTTCAAAATAGTCAGATGAATTGACTGATCAACTTCTCAAGTCCATGCCTCATATCTTGATGAATTGATGATTGAGGACACTCAAATAAGTTCAAATATGCATGAAATGATGAATTAAAGAACTTCCCTTGATTGTATTTGATCATGGGCTGAGGTTGCTTCAAGGGCAAGGCATTGTGGTGCACAGATGAATTAGGGTTTCCTTGAAGAACAAGACCTCAAACCTCTTGACTTGTTATGACCAAAATGATGAATTGAGGTGCTAGGGAGGCATATTTGATGGATGAGAGCTTTGGGAACCATTACCATGCTTGCTATCATCTCCTCTTGACCATGTCTTTGTACCAATGATCTCCTTGAAGCTTTAGGCCTTGTGATTGCTCAAGCTACAAACAAAAGATGTTAGTGACATATTTTTGTGCTTTTGATTAGTAAATAAAATAAGAAAAGCAATGATATACAATTCAAACATGCTTGGTGATCTCAAACCACTCACAAGGAGTCCCACCCAAAGGCAAGGGGAACCAAGATGCTAATAATCCTTGAGGCAATGCCAAATGCAATGTTATGATGCCATGAGGGATCTTAGGGACAAAATTAGGGTCTTACAGATGCCCCTATTTAAGGTCATTCTAGCCGGAGAAGTGAAGGTTAAAGTCTTCGTCTCGACGGGGTAGAATGGGCTTAAATAATAACAAAGAGACGAATTTTGGTCCCTAAGAGACCTCATGATGCAGATGTATGCATGCAAATGGTAATACTCTGTGGGGATATGCGTCCACAAAATAAAAAGAAATCCGAAGAGACTGACAATCCAAAGGAGTAATACACTCACCATGGAGACAGAGACTCTAACGGGGAGTAAAGGGATGAAAACGCGTGAGCAGGTCACGACTCAAAGCTTGGGGAACAGAATTCCAAAGGGAATAAATCCAATGGAAAGACTCGAGCTGACTCGAAGATGCTTGTATTGGGGAATATGCCAATACAGCCAAAATTATCCACAATGGATACTTCGGATAAAAATCCGGACTCAGGTGAGGATGTCCTCTAAGGACTCAGCTGAGGAAGATCCCAATAGAAATCTCCTGGGGAAGCAATGGGGTGAGGTATTACCGGTTACTGGGTAATAAGCTCAAAGAGATACGTGTGATCTGAACACCGGTATAAGGGTGAGAGAACAACGCGCTCGGGAAGAATGAATATCTAAGACTGGTATAAGGGTGAGAGATATCAATCGACCAGATCATCTAAGGAAGACCTAAAAGGTATATTTCAACTCAGGAGAAACTGACTCCACAGGGGACAAAAAGTCATAATAGGGAGAAGAAGGAAGGAACACCAGGGATGTCGGTTATTGGGCATATAATAGGTGACCAACCAGAGCGTGAATTGGGGAATGTTCCCAAAACACTCATCATCCAAAAAGAGGGCAAAAAGCAAACTCGATTAAGGGATGGACATTTGATTCCAAAATAGGGATACGAATCTTACTCAACTGGGGAAGAACAACAAGCTTCGACCAAAGAGTGCATGAGATATATTATCTATTACCGTCAGAACGTAGATAATATACTCGCATGGAAGATTATCCATAATCGGTTACTGGGTTAATAACGGATAAATCGACCGACAAAGAGAAAGGCATCGGGATACCAAAACTAGGTATATAATGATGACCATTCAAGGGGAGCAACAAACATTACCAACAATCGGTAAATGAAAGAGGGCTTGCTGGGGATAACATTGCCTAATCAGAGCAATTATCCAAAAGAATGAGGGAACATCATTACCGAATATTGGATAATGATAACCGTCAAGGAGGGGATTACATCTACCGGATAATGGGTAGAAAACCACGGAAGAGTAACCGTCATCGATTATGATGAACAAAAAGGTTAACTCTGCAAAGGGGAGAAAACAGGGGACAACTACCAGTATAAGGGTAGAAAACCACAGAATCCGCCGGGGATAAGATGAATGATTACTGATTGCTAAGCAATTATTCATTCATACCACGGGGAAGTACAGGAAACAGTCACAAGAGGCCAATTTAGGGTCAAGCCAAAGAGGCAAACTGAATCAAGACTCGTCCTAGTGAGGATATAACTCAATAGGGAAACCCATCCCAATATATGTGTTGGGAAGGAGCAAAAACAACTGTCATCCACGAGGATATAACTCAGTGGGGAATGCGGAAGGAAAGATAAACACTTTCTGCTTAATGGGTTGTCTCTATATTGAGGGATCAGACACTGACATCTGCTTGGGAAATGTATTACCAACAAGCAGAGGATAACAAACAAAAGATATATGGCAAAAAATGCAATATGAACATCCGAATGTTGGAAATTATATGCACACATGCGTGGTTAATGTATGATGAATACTGACAAACAGACATTTCTAACACAAACAAACTTCACAGGAATCAGCACGCAAACATCTGGTACTACATCTCAAGAGAGAAAGCCAAAATCACCAGAGAGTATCCAATCTGCCGGGAATCAGAGATACCAGGAAGCAAAGACCTCCGCAGGGGATGAATCATCAGTCATTCCAGCTAGGGAGAGGAGTATATTGCATAGATAAAATCTGCCGCATAAGCAACTCTACTTGGGAATCCATCCGAGGAGGTAAAGGGATTTTGGGGATCAACCACCAAGTGTCGTACCCACCAAGGAGATCACATCTGCTGAGGAGGAAAGATTGCTACTCCACTAAAGGGGAGAGTGGTGAATATCTCAACAAGCATTCCACTCAGTAGGATAAACCACAAAAGGCTCCGGAGGAAGAATATACAGTCATGCCAGGAATATGAACAAATGTCTTACCATGTTGGAGATCATACCATCCTTGGGAGAGCACTGAGGATCTCCTAAGTATCCTTTTGTCATTGTGAATGTTCACTTTGTTTAAAAATAAATTATGAAAAAAAATTGTTTCTTCAAAACAATGATATTTTCTCAATTTAAAACATGCAAAACATTTGTTGAATGGGAACAAATAAGAGGGCAAATAATTGGATAAAAGGCTCAAATTTATTTGATGGAATGGTAGTCTGCAAATGGCAAGACTCCCTAGATCTTTACAAATTTGAAATTGGTGATATATATTGGAAAAGGGCTACATTGAACATAATGACCATTTCTCCACCAATTCTGAATCCGATGTATTCGAAGCTTCGGTTGATAACGAATGAGCAAGAATCCTCAACGAATGACAGTTGTAGAACAAAGTCTTATCAGGATGCAGTTACTTGCCAAATCCCTAATTTTTTCCTAGATTGCCCCAGGATGCGGTACTCAGTCTAGCGGGATACAAATATTCATTTATTTTTTTTCATGTCTCTAACTTTTGCCCGGACCGCCCTTTCGGGTTTTCAATCCACCGAGACGCTCATTTTTGCCTAAGTCGCCCTTTCGGGTTTTCAACTTAGCGAGCTATTCTGTTTTTATTTTTAGGCGAAGTATTTCTTGACTGCATCTGAATTCACAGGACGAGTGAAATCCTCCTCATCCATAGTTGTAAGTATCAAAGCACCGCCTGAAAAGGCTCTCTTAACAACATATGGACCTTCATAGTTTGGAGTCCACTTGCCCCTGGAATCGGGCGCGAAAGACAAGACTTTCTTGAGCACAAGGTCACCCTCTCGGAACACACGAGGCTTGACCTTCTTATCAAAAGCTTTCTTCATTCTCTGCTGATATAACTTACCATGGCACATGGCAGTCAGTCTCTTCTCTTCAATCAAATTCAGCTGATCATAACGACTCTGAACCCATTCAGCATCAGTCAACTTGGCCTCCATCTAGACTCTCATTGATGGGATCTCCACCTCTACTGGGAGTACATCCTCCATGCCATAAACAAGAGAGAAAGGGGTTGCCCCTGTTGAAGTGCGGACAGACGTACGGTATCCATGTAAAGCAAATGACAACATCTCATGCCAATCCTTATACGTGACAACCATCTTCTGGATAATCTTCTTGATATTCTTATTAGCAACTTCAACAGCCCCATTCATCTTGGGTCTATAAGGAGAAGAATTATGATGCGCGATCTTGAACTCACTACACAACTCTTTCATTATCTTGTTGTTCAAGTTGGATCTATTATCAGTAATGATCTTATCTGGCACACCATAACGGCATATAAGTTGATTTTTGATAAACTTCACGACCACCTGCCTGGTCACATTTGCATATGACGCTGCTTCAATCCACTTGGTGAAGTAATCAATTGCTACGAGAATAAATTTGTGTCCGTTGGACGCTTTTGGCTCTATCATGCCAATCATGTCAATTCCCCACATGGAGAAAGGCCATGGTGATGAAATCACATTCAAAAGTGTCGGGGGAATATGAATCTTATCCGCGTAAATCTGACACTTGTGGCATTTCTTCACATATTTGCAGCAATCGGACTCCATTGTCAGCCAATAGTAGCCTGCTCTCAACATCTTTCTAGCCATGGCATGTCCATTGGAATGAGTACCAAATGAACCTTCATGGACCTCAGTCATTAACAGGCCTGCTTCGTGTCTATCCACGCATCTGAGCAAAACCATGTCAAAACTTCTCTTATAAAGCACACCGCCATTGAGGTAGAAACTTCCTGATAATCTCCTCAAAGTCTTCCTATCTTTCACAGATGCCCCAAGCGGGTAAACCTGGTTCTGAAGGAAACACTTGATATCATGATACCATGGCTTATCATCTTTTGCTTCTTCAACTGCAAACACATGAGTTGGTCTGTCCAAGCGCATTACGGTGATATTGGGGACTTCATTCCAAAGTTTAACCACAATCATTGAAGCAAGTGTAGCAAGAGCATCTGCCATCCGATTCTCATCTCGAGGAATATGATGGAAGTCAACCTCAATAAAGAACGTTGAAATCCTCCTCGCATAATCTCTATATGGAATGAGACCAGGTTGATTCGTTTCCCATTCACCCTTAATCTGATTAACAACGAGGGCCGAATCACCATAAACATCAAGATGCTTGATCCTTAGATCAATGCATTCCTCCAACCCCATAATACAGGCCTCATACTCAGCCATATTATTCGTGCATTTGAAAGTTAACCTTGCTGTAAAAGGAATATGTGTGCCCTGAGGAGTAATAATCACTGCCCCAATACCATTTCCATACTGATTTACAGCGCCATCAAACACCATGCTCCATCTGGAACCAGGCTCTGGCCCTTCATCGAGTGTAGGCTCATCACAATCTTTCATTTTCAAATATAGAATCTCCTCATCCGGGAAGTCATACTGAATTGACTGAAAATCCTCGATCGGCTGGTGTGCCAAGTGGTCAACCAAGATACTACCTTTAATAGCCTTCTGAGCTCGATACTCAATATCATACTCAGATAACAGCATCTGCCAACGGGCAATCCTCCCTGTTAAAGCAGGTTTCTCGAAGATATACTTGATTGGATCCATTCTGGATATCAACCAAATCATATGATTTATCATATACTGGCGTAAGCGCTTAGCAGCCCAAGCCAAAGCACAGCATGTCTTCTCAAGCATTGAGTATCGAGACTCACAATCAGTGAACTTCTTACTCAGGTAGTAAATAGCATATTCTTTCTTTCCTGATTCGTCTTGCTGACCAAGGACACAACCCATTGAGTCTTCAAGAACAGTTAGATACATGATCAAAGGTCTTCCTTCCACGGGCGGAGACAGGATCGGAGGTTCAGACAGATACTCTTTAATACTGTCAAAAGCTTTCTGGCAATCCTCAGTCCAATCATGGGACTGATCTTTCCGGAGGAGCTTGAATATCGGCGCACATGTGGCAGTCATGTGGGATATGAATCTGGAAATATAATTCAAGCGGCCAAGAAAACCTCGAACTTGCTTCTCAGTTTTGGGCGCAGGCATCTCTTGTATTGCTTTGACCTTTGCAGGATCAACCTCAATACCTCTTTCACTGACAATAAAGCCCAATAACTTGCCGGAACGGACTCCAAATGTACACTTGTTGGGATTCAACAAGTGCTCTACATGTTCAACTTCCGTTCTTGACTTGGCGATCATGTCATCAACATATACCTCTATTTCCTTGTGCATCATATCATGAAACAGGGTGGTTATAGCTCGTTGATACGTGGCTCCGGCGTTCTTCAAACCGAAGGGCATCACTCGATAACAGAATGTTCCCCAAGGTGTGATGAATGTTGTCTTCTCCATATCCTCGGGTGCCATTTTAATCTGATTATATCCGGAAAATCCGTCCATAAATGAGAAGACATTGAATTTAGCTGTATTATCTACCAACATATCAATGTGTGGTAGAGGAAAATCATCTTTCGGACTAGCTTTATTCAAGTCTCTATAGTCCACACACATCCGGACTTTTCCATCTTTCTTAGGCACGGGCACAATATTGGCCACCCATTGAGGATATGTAGAAGTCACCAGAAACCCCGCATCAATTTGCTTCTGAACTTCCTCTTTGATCTTCACTGCCATATCAGGATGAGTTCTTCTGAGCTTCTGCTTCACAGGAACGCACTCAGGTTTTAAGGGTAAGAAATGTTGCACAATATCAGTATCTAAACTAGGCATGTCTTCATATGACCATGCAAAGACATCAGCGTATTCTCGTAGCAATTCAATCAACCCCTTCTTAACAGACTCTTCCAGGAGTGCCCCAATCTTCACTTCTCGTACACAATCCTCAGATCCCAAGTTGACAGTTTCCAGATTCTCGAGATGCGGCTGAATGATCTTCTCTTCATGCTCAAGTAGACGGGTAATCTCGTCAGGAATCTCTTCAACATCATAATCTTCTGCCTCAAATACAGGGAATTCAAAATTGGGAGATGGTGTTGGATCATTATGTTCAATGGGTTTGATCAACCTGCATAATGATTTTGGATATGAAAAGCTTTAGAATTCAAACAAGGAAATCATTATGCAGATGAAAAGATTGGTTTTATTCTATTTTTAAGGTTTTATGTGATCATCAATTTCATGCAAAAAGCAAAAAGGGAAAATAATTGGAAAAACAAACATTTAACATGAATTTATTGAATGAAAATACCATTGTATTTATGCGCCAACAATGTCATCACTCCTCCTTTTGGCATGGGAGGAGGGTTTTTTAAACACAATGAACATTACTTTGTCTTATGGATAACTGTTGGAATATCCACAGCGACCCAATTATTGCAGATTCCCCCAGGGATGACGAAGTTGCCATAATCCTCTTCGTCCTTTTCCAAGATGGCAGCAGCTTCTTCATCTTGACCAGTGTGGATGAAACCTCCACTCTGGAACAACCCTTGTGCGTTGAACACCCCAGAAGAAAAGCCTATGCCAGCCCGAGACTTGTTGTCTTCTGGCTCAATCATTCTCTCTAAACCAGCAGTTGCACCACACTCAATGGCCAACTTTGCATCTTTATAGGAAGCAAATGAAGGAGCTCTCTTCTCAATAGGCTCAGCAATAGATAAAGCTTGGAAAGGAGTTCCAACTTCATCCTCAGCATCTATATAAGAGAAGGAAGACAAATGGCTAACCAGGAGAGCCTTTTCTCCCCCTACCACTACCAACTTCTTATTCTTCATGAATTTCAGTTTCTGGTGTAGGGTGGATGTCACGGCGCCTGCCTCGTGAATCCATGATCTGCCTAGGAGACAGCTATACGATGGGTGAATGTCCATAACCTGGAAGGTAATCTGGAAATCACTCGGTCCGATTTTGACTGGGAGATCAACTTCCCCAATCACCGTTTTACGCAACCCATCGAAAGCCTTCACAACAATTCCATTCTGCCTCATGGGAGGCCCTTGATATGACAGTTTTGAAAGAGTAGATTTCGGCAATACATTTAGTGATGACCCAGTGTCCACCAGCACATTGGACATGGCGTCGTCTTTGCAGTTCATAGATATGTGCAATGCCAAGTTGTGGTCTCTTCCCTCCTCGGGGAGATCAGAGTCACAAAAGCTCAAGTTGTTACAAGCAGTAATGTTTGCAACAATGCTATCGAATTGTTCTATTGTGACATCATGATCTACATATGCCACATCCAAAACTTTCTGCAGAGCCTCTCGGTGTGGTTCTGAATTTAACAGCAAGGATAACACCGATATTTTGGATGGCGTTTGTAGAAGCTGGTCTACAACATTGTACTCACTTCTTTTGATGAGCCTTAGCATCTCATCACAGTCTTCTTTCACATTGCCACTCGGGCCAACAGAAGCAGGAGTTATCAATGTAGAGGAGGGCTTAACAACAGGTGCCGGATTCTGAGTGCTCACAGCATTCCCAATCGGGCGTTCAACAAAATCAGCATTAGCCTGGGGCTTGGAAGTTGCTGAAAACACACGACCGCTGCGTGTCAAACCACTAACATCCGCAATGTTAACAACAGAGGAAGATGGTAAGGAGACCTCTTTCCCACCTTCTACCGCAACAGCATTGTAGCGATAGGGAATTGCTTTTTCGGAAGAGTATGGTACAGGGCCGACAGGCTTAATGGTCAGGGCAGGAGAAGCCTTCTGCTTGCTACCATCATACTTGATGATAACAGGCTCGGGCATCTGGAATACTGGGGAAATTACGTTGACCTCAGGCTCATCTTCATTAACATTCCTATTCTGAAGAATCTCAATGACTCCTTCATCCAGCATTTCCTGAACATTTTTGCGCACCTGGCGACAACCTCTTTGGTTGACAGAACAGACTCGGCATCTATCGTGGTCATGCTCATAATGACTATACTCACATAGCAAACGATGCATTTCGACCAGCGATTGTCGAATATGACTGACATATTTGACTTTGTATTTGCCAGGGCAGCCCTGGACCATGTTAACAGATTTCTCATGCTCGGGCAATGGGTTCTTCTTCACATTAGGACCTACGTCCTCAAAACACAGAATGCCACACCTCACAAGGTCTTGCACCTTGGTCTTCAAAGGGTAGCAATTCTCCACGTCATGGCCGGGAGCACCAGAATGGTAGACACAATGTAACTCGGGCTTATACCACCACTAGGGGTTAGCAGGTATAGCCGATGGGTCTCTCGGAGTAATCAACTTCCTCTCTATCAAATAGGGATATAACTCTGGATACGTCATTGGAATAGGATCAAAGGTGACCATTTTCCTCTCGTAACTTGTGCTGGTTTGATTACTGTTTCGAGGCTGGTAGGCCTGCTGCTGCGGTTGATGATGTTGTTGTTGTTGATATTGCGGATGTGGTTGCTGATTGCTGTTATGCTGCTGGTACTGCTGATTATCTCTGAAAACAGGTGCTATATGAGCCACCTGGTGCTGGTTACTGGCGGGACGCACAATCTTCCTCCTCACAGAGGGTCTTCTTGGTTTCACATGGGAGGTCACAGCATGTGCCTCTCCATCTTTCTTCTTCGCAAACGCCCCATAACGTTTGGCAGAAAAGCCTTCTTCTCTGGTTAGACGTCCTTCTCTAACCCCTTCTTCTAGATGCATCCCCATATTCACCATCTCGGTGAAGTCAGAAGGAGCGCTAGCGATCATCCGCTCATAATAAAAAGAACTCAAGGTCTTCAGAAAGATCTTGGTCATCTCTTTCTCTTCTAGAGGAGGCACGATATGTGCTGCCAACTCTCGCCACCTCTGGGCGTACTCTTTAAACGTTTCCTTGTCCTTTTGGGACATGGCCCTCAATTGATCCCTATCGGGAGCCATATCCACATTGTACTTGTACTTCTTGACGAAGGCTTCGTCAAGATCGTTGAAGGATCGGATGTTCGCACTGTCTAAACCCATGTACCAACGCAGAGCGGCATCGGACAGGCTGTCCTGAAAGTAGTGGATGAGCAACTGATCGTTGTCGGTCTGAGTTGACATCTTCCTGGCATACATGACCAGGTGGCTGAGAGGACAAGTATTTCCCTTGTATTTTTCAAAGTCAGGGAACTTGAATTTCATGGGAATCTTCACATTAGGAACCAAGCAGAGTTCGGCAGCAGACTTGCCGAAAAGATCCTTTCCTCTGAGAGTTTTCAATTCCTTGCGAAGCTCAAGAAATTGATCGTTCATATCATCCATCTTCTCATAGACATCTGGGCCCTCAGACGGCTCAGAATGCTAGATGGTGTCGTCTACTCTGGGCATAGTATGCACGATAGGAGGAGGAACAGCAAGGACCGGGATAGATGCCGGCATAGAAGCAAAGGTGGGAGAAAGACCCTCGGGCATGAAATTGGGAGGCATTCCCCACGGGATCCGGTTGGCATGGCTGTTGGAGCAAAGTGTGCACTGGCTGCAGGCACAGTTGAGGAGACAATCTCAGAGATAACTGTCCTCTGGGGAGGAGTTGAAGGTGTCGGAGAAGACTGGCTTTGGGCAGCCAAGAATGATTCCATCAAGGCACTTAATATGGCCACTTCCTCTTTCAGCTCGCGGTTCTCTTGTTCCAGATGATCCATCAGTCTTGAAATGTTGGCTCTGGTGTAGTACCGGTGAGTCAGCTTGTCTTCAAAATAAATGAAGAACACAGAGTTAGACCACAGGACAAGAAGCCGGGAACAAAACCTGCTTATGCACATGATTCATGCAATGTTCGTGCATATGATTAGTTTGTTATTTCAAAGGAACTCTAGGGTTTTATTCGCAAGTTTTTGGAAATATTATCACATATGGAAATATCTCATCAAATAATATCAGGGAAAAGAAAGTACAACATTGTCAATCATATACAAGAGAAAAGGAAAATAATCGTCCTATGGATCCCCTAGAAACAATCATCTAAAGCTCGGGACACAGGAAGATAAGATGCACGAAGTCTCTTCACCTCCCTCTCATAGGCTGCCTCCATATCCGCCTTCTCTTTGGCGATTCGATCGTACTTCCTTTTCCAGAACTTGGAAGACTGAGGAAGTAGGGAAGTCCATGCATCATCAGGATCATCAATGACCTGATGCTCGAGGAACTCAATCAAAGCATCCTTCTCCTTGATCTGCTGAAGCAACTCCTCTCGTTCACGGATCCAAGCACGTGATCGGTCTTCGTCTCTCGACTCCTCTACTCCTTGGTTAAGGAGGGTTGAAGGCCCAACCATAACTAAAGGTGTAGGTCTCGGATACTCGTAAGGCATGAGATACTCAGACGCTCTCTTCCTAACCCAGGCAGTGTACGGCTCCATAGCAACACAATTCTTAGGACCCAACTCATTCCTTCCTTTCCTATGAATCTTGCGCCAAGCGCGGACCATTCTGCCCTTCAAGCCTTGGGGATCTTTACCCTCATGAAAGAACACACCCTCTAACAGAATGTTATTAGGTTTATCCTTTAGGGGGAACCCAAGCTGACGATGTGCTAAAACAGGGTTGTAGTTAATCCCACCACATGTACCAAGAAGAGGTACATTGGAGAATTCACCACAAGAGTCAATAATCTGCACACCATCATACACACGGTTGTACCAAGAGATATCATCATTAGTGAGAGACATGAGTCTCGTGGACCACCGTAGACATCCCTTGTTCTCCTTGAAGGCGACCGTCTGTGGTAAGTGAGAAATAAACCACTTATACAACAGAGGCAAACAGCACACAATGGCGCCACCACCCTTTGCATTCCTCATATGTAGAGAGAAATAGGTATCACCCAACAGAGTCGAAACGGGATTAAGAGTAGAGAAGATCCTAATAACGTTCACATCCACAAACTTGTCGATGTTGGGGAACAAAACCAATCCATAGATGAGAAGTACAAATATGGCTTCAAAGGCACCCTCACTCATGGCCTTCCCATAGATAGTAGCTTGAGCAATGAGGAACTCAGAAGGGAGACCTTGAATTCCACCTTTGGTAGTCATATGTGCACCAACCAGAGATTCATCTATGTGTAACATGTCAGCTATCTCTTGAGAAGTAGGAATACTCTCCAAGCCACTGAACGGCAACTGGTCTAGGATAGGTATGCCCACCAAGTAGGCATACTCCTCAAGGGTAGGCAAAAGCTGGAAATCCGGAAACGTGAAGCAACGGTACAAGGGATCATAAAACTGCACCAATACACTCATCAACCCTTCATCCACCTGAGTAGTCAGAAGAGGAAGAAGCTTCCCAAAGCGAGCCTTGAAACCCAAAGGATCTAATACATAGGGTGTCAGATTCCTTAACTCTTTCAAATCTGGTTGTCTGAAACTGTACTTCTTTGTATTCCTTCTTTGTCTTTCCATGTCTAAAATTTTGGAAATAAACCCCTTAAGTTCCTTGAAAATTTTCTTCATTATTTGATGATATGGATGCAAATGGGTGCATGAATGCATGAATGCAACAATCACACTCAAGGATTAAGCAAAGCACACCAAACAAAGGTCATGGGATGGATCATGTTATCCTTAATATCAATCATCCATTTTGGTGGATTATGGTTTACACCTTATCAACACCCAAGTTCCATTGATATTAAGGATACATGAATGGATCAACCATGAATCAAGGGTTTGTTGCAAGTCACGAGCATGGAGTTTCGGTTAAGAACCACCCAAAGGGAGTGTACTAGGGTTTAAACCTGCCAAACATGTTCTACAAGAGGTTCCCATAGTCATCATCCCATCTTTCGGATATTACCGGAGAAACGACTACTCGTATTCCAAAAATATTCTCAAGAGAGACTTTTATGAGTGTAGTATCGCGTAACAATCGTATCAAATCTTACACTTGAACGACTTTCGCACTACATCCTAAGAATAGGCCAAGATGGGCTTGGTAAACTAAGGCCCTTGGCTTCTAAGGTCTATATTGGAAAGAGTAATGTCTAACCACAACTTACTTGTGTGACATTATTGATCCCAACATGACCTCCACCAAGTGAATGGACTTGCAAGTCAACTTGCTAAGGAATAACTCCACACAAGTCAACAAGACTACGCCATTCTCCTATCCTAAGTGCACTCGAGTCCGGGTATAGGACTCATCTCACAAAGATCACCAAGCATACAAGGAATTAATATCAAGAAAATCAATCATTACATACAATACAGTAATCCCAAATTGCACAAAAATATGTCACAAAACAATACAATACAACAAACATGAAAAGTTGGCAAAACCCACTAGGCAATCTTGTTCCCCAGCAGAGTCGCCACTTTTCTGTAGCGGGGTATTCGTTACCATTAGAGATATTGACTAAATCCAAGGTAAATCATACAAGTCGAGTCGCCACCGCACTTCTATTTATCCAAAGGAATGGTTAGAAAGCGAACAAAAACCTAAAAGTTTTAACAAAAACTAGTAAAAGAAACAGAGATCTGGGTAAGGGGATTGGTTATGCAATGGGAAGGTGTTAGGCACCCAAAACATCCTAGGTACTCCTAGGGAGCCCTTTTCACACTTGTTGTAAAGGTTGTTGTCTTTATGGAAATATGTTTGTGCAAACATGATTGAAGAGATGAGAAAATAATATACAAGTTTATTTACATTTTGTGTTTGGATGGATAAACACATTGCCTACGTACCATCTTATAAAAAGATTAGGATCAAAACCTCGTAGTTCGGGGTAAAAATCTCAAAATGAGTTGGTGAATTGATTGGTCCAAAAGCCTTAAGGTCTTTTGTTATCCAAGGGAGAAAACTCAACCTAAAACCACAAATCCACCATGTGAGGATGGCTTCAACATGCTAGTGAGGGGTTAACCCTATAATAAGCATGGAAGACTTATTGTCCATCACTAAGGATATAGGTGAGTATTACATCTACCACAACGATAACTCAAACCTAATAGCTAAAGGTTATGGAAAATTTGATTAAGAAAGTGGCCATTGGAACCACAAAAGACATTTGAATGGGTTATATTTACCAATTAGAAGTATGTACAAAAATGGTCAAAGTTGACTTAAAGATTCGATTCAAAATAAGTGTTATGAAAAGAAAGTTTGAAAATCAAAAGCATAAGGCTTAGGTTTCTAATGTTTAAAAACAATGGTTAAATGTTTGCACAAAGAGTTTTGGCTTGGGTTAGAGTGGGGAGAAGAAGAAGAAGGGTTAAATCCTAAACATACAAGAGGTGAGGGGAAAGAGAACAAAACCACACAAGGAGTTCCTCTCTTGAGATCATATTGATGATCCAAATAGCTCCCATCCTTTGGAATAAGCAATCACAAAGCATAAGCAATCAAACAAGTCTCATAAGAGATCCTCAATGTGTCTTGTATCTTTCACTTTGGATGAACATGGCAATGGTCCTTTAATTGAGCTCATAGAATTCCTAGCACAAAAGCACACACATCAAAAGTTCCATGAAGTAAATCAAGAATGGACAAGAGTGAGTTTAGAGATTTGGTCTTTCTAATCCATCTTCATCATTAAGGTCCATTTACTCCAATTTTGCATAAGGAAAGTTCTAGAATCTAAGTCCAATTCTCCATTCTTTGCATAGGGAAAGTCCTAGAAACTAAGTCCATTTCTTTGCATTTGGTTCACAACAATCAAAACAAAACACAAGCATAATAATATATACACAATTATGTGCTCAAGTGAGCAAAAGGCAAATGGCATTAACATAAACATGTGCTCAAGTGAGCAAAGAGAAAAGCAAATGGATAATATGTGCAAGAATAGTAAATTGAATAAAAGTAAAGCGCATAAAGTAAATGTTAATTGTCAATAATTAGTGTTAGTAGTTAGTGTGCCATAAGGCAAATTTAGCGCTATGTTAAGCAATCGTAATTGGACTTATGTAGAAGTCACAACTATCTGAGGCCGGTCAATAATAATGTAGGCAACAAACACAAGTTAGGAGTCTTGATTAGTGAACCAAGTCCCAACAACTTGCCATGCCAAAAAGGAAATGAGAATTGATCTTGTATTGGTTTAAGTCTTTTGCATGATTTAGGAAACAACCTATCCTTAATGCAAAGCCATTCACTTGATCAATTGATCAAGATGAATTAGATTTGA
Organism: Lathyrus oleraceus; assembly: GCF_024323335.1. Taxonomy (NCBI): domain Eukaryota; kingdom Viridiplantae; phylum Streptophyta; class Magnoliopsida; order Fabales; family Fabaceae; genus Lathyrus; species Lathyrus oleraceus. The sequence goes on along the minus strand of NC_066580.1, from coordinate 416,322,314 downwards.
ATCAAGGAAGATTAAGTCTCCCTAATCAATGTCAACTTATCAACCTTCAACTCATTGATCAAAAAGAAAAAGAAGAAGAAGAAGAAGAAGAAGATGAATAAGAGAAATGGAAATGGCAAAATTAAAGTACATTAAATGAAGTAACATGTACCAATCCACATATGTTGACCAATGACATTGAAAGTCAAGGTCAAACAATCAAAAACAGAAGTGAGATGAAGATTGGAAGTCAAGAAATGAACAAATTATTTTTGGCATTTTTTAATATTAAAATAAACTTGAATTAAAAATAAAAGAAAAGGTCAAACTTCAAAATCACTTCAAATCAACCTTGAAAGGTCCAAGTAATTTATCCTAAGTTCAACAAGGTCAAACAAAGTTTGACAAAAAAATTCAGCATTTTTTAAAGTCAGAAACTATTTTTAACCAATTAAAAATGAATAAAAATAACCTAATTGAACTAAAATCTCAAATAAATCTCAAATCAATTTAAAAATTGATGAGAATATTTTTCATAGATCCATCATCATTCAAATAGGTTAGGAAAATATTTTTGTATTTTTTGAATAACAAAAACTATTTAAAATGAATTAAAAATCACCAGAAAATAGAAAATTCACAAAAAATATCAAATGATAAAATAAAAATTATTAAAAATCAGAAATGGAAAGTAGAATTTATTTGGAGACTAATGCAATTGGTCCCATAATTTTTTGATTAAAAATGAAGAAGATATTGATTTTTGAAATAAAATGGAATTAAGAAAATAAAATGGATTAAATCAGAAAATAGAAAAAAGCACGCGCATTGGATTCATTTCATTAAATAACTTGGCAAATCCAAGGGCTCTCAGCGCGCGTGTATCATATGCCTTAGTCAACTGAGACACACGAGGCAATATAAAAAGTCATAACAATGGAAGGTCCATATTAGATCTGGAAAAGAGATCACACGGCCATGGATTGATCTGGCAATGATGAAGCCACCGGAGCCACCGTCTTCTCCGGTGAGCTTGGATTTTCAGGCGAAAATTGCAGAGATCCAAACCTTAATGAAAATGCACGATCTACGCATCTTTAGAAAGCTGGGATGATGTACATCATCCCTGTACCATCCATTTTCACTCTAGATCTCCATGGTGTGAGAAATCAGAGGTTGAAAAATCTGGTGTTCATCATGAACTCAATGGATTTCAAAAATTGAATGCATAATTATGATGCCTCTATTGAGAGGACTTCAGCCAACACAAGATCCAAGCAAATAGGTCAATGGATGATGAGATTCGAAGAAAATACCAGTTGAAGAGTAAGCTTGAATTCTGGTAACTTGAACTCGAGTCCTTGCTTGCTTTGCTAAAATAGAAGATCAGTGAGATGACTGATGAAGGTTTAGAAGCTTAAGATCCAAGAATTCAACCAGATGAAGTTGAATTTTGGATCTGAAAAATTTGAAGAAAATGAAATTGCTTCTTTGGTGAGAGGTCGAGTTTTGATTTCTGCAGCAATTCAGGTTGAATCAGGTTGTTGAATAGTGGAGCTGAGCACACTTATTTATAGCAAATGGAAAGGCAAATAAGGTGAATTCTCGTGTGCATGAATTTGGATACCACTTGCATGGGCTTGCATGATCGTGCACAAGGCCCAAAAACAATGCCAATTGCAAGCTGAACTCAAATTCCAAAGGTTTGGACGTGTAATTTGCTCTGAATTGGCTTGTGCAACAAGATTTCAACATGAATCCCACAATTGAACCTAAACATTCACCTCTTTGAAAATACTATTTAGAAAATCCAAACATGATCATGTGAGTAATGGTTGGAAAGGTCTTGATGTAAGGAACGATTGTTATGTTGGACAAAAATCCATTTGGAGTGTGGAAATGTATGAAATTTGGGTTTAAAGTGTGATGTGCAAAACATGTCAATGCAAGGTTTCTAAATTTGGCCAACTTTTAAGCCCTCTGTTTTGATGATGCAAGCCTCAAATGAAAAAACCTCCAACATCAAAGTTGTATATATTTTCAAGGCAATCAAAATGAACTCAAATTTTGCATCATTTGGATTTTTTATAAATACGTTATGGGCACTTGAAGTTGGACTTTTTTGACTTTCAATGCATTTGGTCAAAAAGGACCTATAATGTCTTGCATTATCACATGTATTTCCTTTGAGATTTTGAAATTTTGTTCAACATAACATTTGAAGTAGACATCGTAAGCTTTCCAATTCATTTGATCCCACCTCAAAATCATAAAAAATGAATGAGGTATGTCCTTGGGAAGTTGACCCAAAATTAGGGTTTCAGTCAAAATGACCTATAATGTATTGGAATGACAGATGGCCTTCCATGCTTCAAATAAATTTTTGACGAACATGAAAGTTGTTCATATTGTCCTTAAGAACATTTTTTATTTTGGAACCATCTCCATTTGACCAACACATAAAAAGTTAGGTCTCAGTGCATTTCAAAATAGTCAGATGAATTGACTGATCAACTTCTCAAGTCCATGCCTCATATCTTGATGAATTGATGATTGAGGACACTCAAATAAGTTCAAATATGCATGAAATGATGAATTAAAGAACTTCCCTTGATTGTATTTGATCATGGGCTGAGGTTGCTTCAAGGGCAAGGCATTGTGGTGCACAGATGAATTAGGGTTTCCTTGAAGAACAAGACCTCAAACCTCTTGACTTGTTATGACCAAAATGATGAATTGAGGTGCTAGGGAGGCATATTTGATGGATGAGAGCTTTGGGAACCATTACCATGCTTGCTATCATCTCCTCTTGACCATGTCTTTGTACCAATGATCTCCTTGAAGCTTTAGGCCTTGTGATTGCTCAAGCTACAAACAAAAGATGTTAGTGACATATTTTTGTGCTTTTGATTAGTAAATAAAATAAGAAAAGCAATGATATACAATTCAAACATGCTTGGTGATCTCAAACCACTCACAAGGAGTCCCACCCAAAGGCAAGGGGAACCAAGATGCTAATAATCCTTGAGGCAATGCCAAATGCAATGTTATGATGCCATGAGGGATCTTAGGGACAAAATTAGGGTCTTACAGATGCCCCTATTTAAGGTCATTCTAGCCGGAGAAGTGAAGGTTAAAGTCTTCGTCTCGACGGGGTAGAATGGGCTTAAATAATAACAAAGAGACGAATTTTGGTCCCTAAGAGACCTCATGATGCAGATGTATGCATGCAAATGGTAATACTCTGTGGGGATATGCGTCCACAAAATAAAAAGAAATCCGAAGAGACTGACAATCCAAAGGAGTAATACACTCACCATGGAGACAGAGACTCTAACGGGGAGTAAAGGGATGAAAACGCGTGAGCAGGTCACGACTCAAAGCTTGGGGAACAGAATTCCAAAGGGAATAAATCCAATGGAAAGACTCGAGCTGACTCGAAGATGCTTGTATTGGGGAATATGCCAATACAGCCAAAATTATCCACAATGGATACTTCGGATAAAAATCCGGACTCAGGTGAGGATGTCCTCTAAGGACTCAGCTGAGGAAGATCCCAATAGAAATCTCCTGGGGAAGCAATGGGGTGAGGTATTACCGGTTACTGGGTAATAAGCTCAAAGAGATACGTGTGATCTGAACACCGGTATAAGGGTGAGAGAACAACGCGCTCGGGAAGAATGAATATCTAAGACTGGTATAAGGGTGAGAGATATCAATCGACCAGATCATCTAAGGAAGACCTAAAAGGTATATTTCAACTCAGGAGAAACTGACTCCACAGGGGACAAAAAGTCATAATAGGGAGAAGAAGGAAGGAACACCAGGGATGTCGGTTATTGGGCATATAATAGGTGACCAACCAGAGCGTGAATTGGGGAATGTTCCCAAAACACTCATCATCCAAAAAGAGGGCAAAAAGCAAACTCGATTAAGGGATGGACATTTGATTCCAAAATAGGGATACGAATCTTACTCAACTGGGGAAGAACAACAAGCTTCGACCAAAGAGTGCATGAGATATATTATCTATTACCGTCAGAACGTAGATAATATACTCGCATGGAAGATTATCCATAATCGGTTACTGGGTTAATAACGGATAAATCGACCGACAAAGAGAAAGGCATCGGGATACCAAAACTAGGTATATAATGATGACCATTCAAGGGGAGCAACAAACATTACCAACAATCGGTAAATGAAAGAGGGCTTGCTGGGGATAACATTGCCTAATCAGAGCAATTATCCAAAAGAATGAGGGAACATCATTACCGAATATTGGATAATGATAACCGTCAAGGAGGGGATTACATCTACCGGATAATGGGTAGAAAACCACGGAAGAGTAACCGTCATCGATTATGATGAACAAAAAGGTTAACTCTGCAAAGGGGAGAAAACAGGGGACAACTACCAGTATAAGGGTAGAAAACCACAGAATCCGCCGGGGATAAGATGAATGATTACTGATTGCTAAGCAATTATTCATTCATACCACGGGGAAGTACAGGAAACAGTCACAAGAGGCCAATTTAGGGTCAAGCCAAAGAGGCAAATTGAATCAAGACTCGTCCTAGTGAGGATATAACTCAATAGGGAAACCCATCCCAATATATGTGTTGGGAAGGAGCAAAAACAACTGTCATCCACGAGGATATAACTCAGTGGGGAATGCGGAAGGAAAGATAAACACTTTCTGCTTAATGGGTTGTCTCTATATTGAGGGATCAGACACTGACATCTGCTTGGGAAATGTATTACCAACAAGCAGAGGATAACAAACAAAAGATATATGGCAAAAAATGCAATATGAACATCCGAATGTTGGAAAATTATATGCACACATGCGTGGTTAATGTATGATGAATGCTGACAAACAGACATTTCTAACACAAACAAACTTCACAGGAATCAGCATGCAAACATCTGGTACTACATCTCAAGAGAGAAAGCCAAAATCACCAGAGAGTATCCAATCTGCCGGGAATCAGAGATACCAGGAAGCAAAGACCTCCGCAGGGGATGAATCATCAGTCATTCCAGCTAGGGAGAGGAGTATATTGCATAGATAAAATCTGCCGCATAAGCAACTCTACTTGGGAATCCATCCGAGGAGGTAAAGGGATTTTGGGGATCAACCACCAAGTGTCGTACCCACCAAGGAGATCACATCTGCTGAGGAGGAAAGATTGCTACTCCACTAAAGGGGAGAGTGGTGAATATCTCACAAGCATTCCACTCAGTAGGATAAACCACAAAAGGCTCCGGAGGAAGAAGATACAGTCATGCCAGGAATATGAACAAATGTCTTACCATGTTGGAGATCATACCATCCTTGGGAGAGCACTGAGGATCTCCTAAGTATCCTTTTGTCATTGTGAATGTTCACTTTGTTTAAAAAAAAATTATGAAAAAAAATTGTTTCTTCAAAACAATGATATTTTCTCAATTTAAAACATGCAAAACATTTGTTGAATGGGAACAAATAAGAGGGCAAATAATTGCATAAAAGGCTCAAATTTATTTGATGGAATGGTAGTCTGCAAATGGCAAGACTCCCTAGATCTTTACAAATTTGAAATTGGTGATATATATTGGAAAAGGGCTACATTGAACATAATGACCATTTCTCCACCAATTCTGAATCCGATGTATTCGAAGCTTCGGTTGATAACGAATGAGCAAGAATCCTCAACGAATGACAGTTGTAGAACAAAGTCTTGTCAGGATGCAGTTACTTGCCAAATCCCTAATTTTTTCCTAGATTGCCCCAGGATGCGGTACTCAGTCTAGCGGGATACAAATATTCATTTTTTTTTTCATGTCTCTAACTTTTGCCCGGACCGCCCTTTCGGGTTTTCAATCCACCGAGACGCTCATTTTTGCCTAAGTCGCCCTTTCGGGTTTTCAACTTAGCGAGCTATTCTGTTTTTATTTTTAGGCGAAGTATTTCTTGACTGCATCTGAATTCACAGGACGAGTGAAATCCTCCTCATCCATAGTTGTAAGTATCAAAGCACCGCCTGAAAAGGCTCTCTTAACAACATATGGACCTTCATAGTTTGGAGTCCACTTGCCCCTGGAATCGGGCGCGAAAGACAAGACTTTCTTGAGCACAAGGTCACCCTCTCGGAACACACGAGGCTTGACCTTCTTATCAAAAGCTTTCTTCATTCTCTGCTGATATAACTTACCATGGCACATGGCAGTCAGTCTCTTCTCTTCAATCAAATTCAGCTGATCATAACGACTCTGAACCCATTCAGCATCAGTCAACTTGGCCTCCATCAAGACTCTCATTGATGGGATCTCCACCTCTACTGGGAGTACATCCTCCATGCCATAAACAAGAGAGAAAGGGGTTGCCCCTGTTGAAGTGCGGACAGACGTACGGTATCCATGTAAAGCAAACGACAACATCTCATGCCAATCCTTATACGTGACAACCATCTTCTGGATAATCTTCTTGATATTCTTATTAGCAACTTCAACAGCCCCATTCATCTTGGGTCTATAAGGAGAAGAATTATGATGCGCGATCTTGAACTCACTACACAACTCTTTCATTATCTTGTTGTTCAAGTTGGATCCATTATCAGTAATGATCTTATCTGGCACACCATAACGGCATATAAGTTGATTTTTGATAAACTTCACGACCACCTGCCTGGTCACATTTGCATATGACGCTGCTTCAACCCACTTGGTGAAGTAATCAATTGCTACGAGAATAAATTTGTGTCCGTTGGACGCTTTTGGCTCTATCATGCCAATCATGTCAATTCCCCACATGGAGAAAGGCCATGGTGATGAAATCACATTCAAAAGTGTCGGGGGAATATGAATCTTATCCGCGTAAATCTGACACTTGTGGCATTTCTTCACATATTTGCAGCAATCGGACTCCATTGTCAGCCAATAGTAGCCTGCTCTCAACATCTTTCTAGCCATGGCATGTCCATTGGAATGAGTACCAAATGAACCTTCATGGACCTCAGTCATTAACAGGCCTGCTTCGTGTCTATCCACGCATCTGAGCAAAACCATGTCAAAATTTCTCTTATAAAGCACATCGCCATTGAGGTAGAAACTTCCTGATAATCTCCTCAAAGTCTTCCTATCTTTCACAGATGCCCTAAGCGGGTAAACCTGGTTCTGAAGGAAACACTTGATATCATGATACCATGGCTTATCATCTTTTGCTTCTTCAACTGCAAACACATGAGTTGGTCTGTCCAAGCGCATTACGGTGATATTGGGGACTTCATTCCAAAGTTTAACCACAATCATTGAAGCAAGTGTAGCAAGAGCATCTGCCATCCGATTCTCATCTCGAGGAATATGATGGAAGTCAACCTCAATAAAGAACGTTGAAATCCTCCTCGCATAATCTCTATATGGAATGAGACCAGGTTGATTCGTTTCCCATTCACCCTTAATCTGATTAACAACGAGGACCGAATCACCATAAACATCAAGATGCTTGATCCTTAGATCAATGCATTCCTCCAACCCCAAAATACAGGCCTCATACTCAGCCATATTATTCGTGCATTTGAAAGTTAACCTTGCTGTAAAAGGAATATGTGTGCCCTGAGGAGTAATAATCACTGCCCCAATACCATTTCCATACTGATTTACAGCGCCATCAAACACCATGCTCCATCTGGAACCAGGCTCTGGCCCTTCATCGAGTGTAGGCTCACCACAATCTTTCATTTTCAAATATAGAATCTCCTCATCCGGGAAGTCATACTGAATTGACTGAAAATCCTCGATCGGCTGGTGTGCCAAGTGGTCAACCAAGATACTACCTTTAATAGCCTTCTGAGCTCGATACTCAATATCATACTCAGATAACAGCATCTGCCAACGGGAAATCCTCCCTGTTAAAGCAGGTTTCTCGAAGATATACTTGATTGGATCCATTCTGGATATCAACCAAGTCATATGATTTATCATATACTGGCGTAAGCGCTTAGCAGCCCAAGCCAAAGCACAGCATGTCTTCTCAAGCATTGAGTATCGAGACTCACAATCAGTGAACTTCTTACTCAGGTAGTAAATAGCATATTCTTTCTTTCCTGATTCGTCTTGCTGACCAAGGACACAACCCATTGAGTCTTCAAGAACAGTTAGATACATGATCAAAGGTCTTCCTTCCACGGGCGGAGACAGGATCGGAGGTTCAGACAGATACTCTTTAATACTGTCAAAAGCTTTCTGGCAATCCTCAATCCAATCATGGGACTGATCTTTCCGAAGGAGCTTGAATATCGGCGCACATGTGGCAGTCATGTGGGATATGAATCTGGAAATATAATTCAAGCGGCCAAGAAAACCTCGAACTTGCTTCTCAGTTTTGGGCGCAGGCATCTCTTGTATTGCTTTGACCTTTGCAGGATCAACCTCAATACTTCTTTCACTGACAATAAAGCCCAATAACTTGTCGGAACGGACTCCAAATGTACACTTGTTGGGATTCAACAAGTGCTCTACATGTTCAACTTCCGTTCTTGACTTGGCGATCATGTCATCAACATATACCTCTATTTCCTTGTGCAACATATCATGAAACAGGGTGGTTATAGCTCGTTGATACGTGGCTCCGGCGTTCTTCAAACCGAAGGGCATCACTCGATAACAGAATGTTCCCCAAGGTGTGATGAATGTTGTCTTCTCCATATCCTCGGGTGCCATTTTAATCTGATTATATCCGGAAAATCCGTCCATAAATGAGAAGACATTGAATTTAGCTGTATTATCTACCAACATATCAATGTGTAGTAGAGGAAAATCATCTTTCGGACTAGCTTTATTCAAGTCTCTATAGTCCACACACATCCGGACTTTTCCATCTTTCTTAGGCACAGGCACAATATTGGCCACCCATTGAGGATATGTAGAAGTCACCAGAAACCCCGCATCAATTTGCTTCTGAACTTCCTCTTTGATCTTCACTGCCATATCAGGATGAGTTCTTCTGAGCTTCTGCTTCACAGGAACGCACTCAGGTTTTAAGGGTAAGAAATGTTGCACAATATCAGTATCTAAACTAGGCATGTCTTCATATGACCATGCAAAGACATCAGCGTATTCTCGTAGCAATTCAATCAACCCCTTCTTAACAGACTCTTCCAGGAGTGCCCCAATCTTCACTTCTCGTACACAATCCTCAGATCCCAAGTTGACAGTTTCCAGATTCTCGAGATGCGGCTGAATGATCTTCTCTTCATGCTCAAGTAGACGGGTAATCTCATCAGGAATCTCTTCAACATCATAATCTTCTGCCTCAAATACAGGGAATTCAAAATTGGGAGATGGTGTTGGATCATTATGTTCAATGGGTTTGATCAACCTGCATAATGATTTTGGATATGAAAAGCTTTAGAATTCAAACAAGGAAATCATTATGCAGATGAAAAGATTGGTTTTATTCTATTTTTAAGGTTTTATGTGATCATCAATTTCATGCAAAAAGCAAAAAGGGAAAATAATTGGAAAAACAAACATTTAACATGAATTTATTGAATGAAAATACCATTGTATTTATGCGCCAACAATGTCATCACTCCTCCTTTTGGCATGGGAGGAGGGTTTTTTAAACACAATGAACATTACTTTGTCTTATGGATAACTGTTGGAATATCCACAGCGACCCAATTATTGCAGATTCCCCCAGGGATGACGAAGTTGCCATAATCCTCTTCGTCCTTTTCCAAGATGGCAGCAGCTTCTTCATCTTGACCAGTGTGGATGAAACCTCCACTCTGGAACAACCCTTGCGCGTTGAACACCCCAGAAGAAAAGCCTATGCCAGCCCGAGACTTGTTGTCTTCTGGCTCAATCATTCTCTCTAAACCAGCAGTTGCACCACACTCAATGGCCAACTTTGCATCTTTATAGGAAGCAAATGAAGGAGCTCTCTTCTCAATAGGCTCAGCAATAGATAAAGCTTGTAAAGGAGTTCCAACTTCATCCTCAGCATCTATATAAGAGAAGGAAGACAAATGGCTAACCAGGAGAGCCTTTTCTCCCCCTACCACTACCAACTTCTTATTCTTCATGAATTTCAGTTTCTGGTGTAGGGTGGATGTCGCGGCGCCTGCCTCGTGAATCCATGATCTGCCTAGGAGACAGCTATACGATGGGTGAATGTCCATAACCTGGAAGGTAATCTGGAAATCACTCGGTCCGATTTTGACTAGGAGATCAACTTCCCCAATCACCGTTTTACGCAACCCATCGAAAGCCTTCACAACAATTCCATTCTGCCTCATGGGAGGCCCTTGATATGACAGTTTCGAAAGAGTAGATTTCGGCAATACATTCAGTGATGACCCAGTGTCCACCAGCACATTGGACATGGCGTCGTCTTTGCAGTTCATAGATATGTGCAATGCCAAGTTGTGGTCTCTTCCCTCCTCGGGGAGATCAGAGTCACAAAAGCTCAAGTTGTTACAAGCAGTAATGTTTGCAACAATGCTATCGAATTGTTCTATTGTGACATCATGATCTACATATGCCACATCCAAAACTTTCTGCAGAGCCTCTCGGTGTGGTTCTGAATTTAACAGCAAGGATAACACCGATATTTTGGATGGCGTTTGTAGAAGCTGGTCTACAACATTGTACTCACTTCTTTTGATGAGCCTTAGCATCTCATCACAATCTTCTTTCACATTGCCACTCGGGCCAACAGAAGCAGGAGTTATCAATGTAGAGGAAGGCTTAACAACAGGTGCCGGATTCTGAGTGCTCACAGCATTCCCAATCGGGCGTTCAACAAAATCAGCATTAGCCTGGGGCTTGGAAGTTGCTGAAAACACACGACCGCTGCGTGTCAAACCACTAACATCCGCAATGTTAACAACAGAGGAAGATGGTAAGGAGACCTCTTTCCCACCTTCTACCGCAACAGCATTGTAGCGATAGGGAATTGCTTTTTCGGAAGAGTATGGTACAGGGCCGGCAGGCTTAATGGTCAGGGCAGGAGAAGCCTTCTGCTTGCTACCATCATACTTGATGATAACAGGCTCGGGCATCTGGAATACTGGGGAAATTACGTTGACCTCAGGCTCATCTTCATCAACATTCCTATTCTGAAGAATCTCAATGACTCCTTCATCCAGCATTTCCTGAACATTTTTGCGCACCTGGCGACAACCTCTTTGGTTGACAGAACAGACTCGGCATCTATCGTGGTCATGCTCATAATGACTATACTCATATAGCAAACGATGCATTTCGACCAGCGATTGTCGAATATGACTGACATATTTGACTTTGTATTTGCCAGGGCAGCCCTGGACCATGTTAACAGATTTCCCATGCTCGGGCAATGGGTTCTTCTTCACATTAAGACCTACGTCCTCAAAACACAGAATGCCACACCTCACAAGGTCTTGCACCTTGGTCTTCAAAGGGTAGCAATTCTCCACGTCATGGCCGGGAGCACCAGAATGGTAGACACAGTGTAACTCGGGCTTATACCACCACTAGGGGTTAGCAGGTATAGCCGATGGGTCTCTCGGAGTAATCAACTTCCTCTCTATCAAAGAGGGATATAACTCTGGATACGTCATTGGAATAGGATCAAAGGTGACCCTTTTCCTCTCGTAACTTGTGCTGGTTTGATTACTGTTTCGAGGCTGGTAGGCCTGCTGCTGCGGTTGATGATGTTGTTGTTGATATTGCGGATGTGGTTGCTGATTGCTGTTATGCTGCTGGTACTGCTGATTATCTCTAAAAACAGGTGTTATATGAGCCACCTGGTGCTGGTTACTGGCGGGACGCACAATCTTCCTCCTCACAGAGGGTCTTCTTGGTTTCACATGGGAGGTCACAGCATGTGCCTCTCCATCTTTCTTCTTCGCAAACGCTCCATAACGTTTGGCAGAAAAGCCTTCTTCTCTGGTTAGACGTCCTTCTCTAACCCCTTCTTCTAGATGCATCCCCATATTCACCATCTCGGTGAAGTCAGAAGGAGCGCTAGCGATCATCCGCTCATAATAAAAAGAACTCAAGGTCTTCAGAAAGATCTTGGTCATCTCTTTCTCTTCTAGAGGAGGCACGATATGTGCTGCCAACTCTCGCCACCTCTGGGCGTACTCTTTAAACGTTTCCTTGTCCTTTTGGGACATGGCCCTCAATTGATCCCTATCGGGAGCCATATCCACATTGTACTTGTACTTCTTGACGAAGGCTTCGCCAAGATCGTTGAAGGATCGGATGTTCGCACTGTCTAAACCCATGTACCAACGCAGAGCGGCATCGGACAGGCTGTCCTGAAAGTAGTGGATGAGCAACTGATCGTTGTCGGTCTGAGTTGACATCTTCCTGGCATACATGACCAGGTGGCTGAGAGGACAAGTATTTCCCTTGTATTTTTCAAAGTCAGGGAACTTGAATTTCATGGGAATCTTCACATTAGGAACCAAGCAGAGTTCGGCAGCAGACTTGCCGAAAAGATCCTTTCCTCTGAGAGTTTTCAATTCCTTGCGAAGCTCAAGAAATTGATCGTTCATATCATCCATCTTCTCATAGACATCTGGGCCCTCAGACGGCTCAGAATGCTAGATGGTGTCGTCTACTCTGGGCATAGTATGCACGATAGGAGGAGGAACAGGAAGGACCGGGATAGATGCCGACATAGAAGCAAAGGTGGGAGAAAGACCCTCGGGCATGAAATTGGGAGGCATTCCCCACGGGATCCGGTTGGCATGGCTGTTGGAGAAAAGTGTGCACTGGCTGCAGGCACAGTTGAGGAGACAATCTCAGAGATAACTGTCCTCTGGGGAGGAGTTGAAGGTGTCGGAGAAGACTGGCTTTGGGCAGCCAAGAATGATTCCATCAAGGCACTTAATATGGCCACTTCCTCTTTCAGCTCGCGGTTCTCTTGTTCCAGATGATCCATCAGTCTTGAAATGTTGGCTCTGGTGTAGTACCGGTGAGTCAGCTTGTCTTCAAAATAAATGAAGAACACAGAGTTAGACCACAGGACAAGAAGCCGGGAACAAAACCTGCTTATGCACATGATTCATGCAATGTTCGTGCATATGATTAGTTTGTTATTTCAAAGGAACTCTAGGGTTTTATTCGCAAGTTTTTGGAAATATTATCACATATGGAAATATCTCATCAAATAATATCAGGGAAAAGAAAGTACAACATTGTCAATCATATACAAGAGAAAAGGAAAATAATCGTCCTATGGATCCCCTAGAAACAATCATCTAAAGCTCGGGACACAGGAAGATAAGATGCACGAAGTCTCTTCACCTCCCTCTCATAGGCTGCCTCCATATCCGCCTTCTCTTTGGCGAGTCGATCGTACTTCCTTTTCCAGAACTTGGAAGACTGAGGAAGTAGGGAAGTCCATGCATCATCAGGATCATCAATGACCTGATGCTCGAGGAACTCAATCAAAGCATCCTTCTCCTTGATCTGCTGAAGCAACTCCTCTCGTTCACGGATCCAAGCACGTGATCGGTCTTCGTCTCTCGACTCCTCTACTCCTTGGTTAAGGAGGGTTGAAGGCCCAACCATAACTAAAGGTGTAGGTCTCGGATACTCGTAAGGCATGAGATACTCAGACGCTCTCTTCCTAACCCAGACAGTGTACGGCTCCATAGCAACACAATTCTTAGGACCCAACTCATTCCTTCCTTTCCTATGAATCTTGCGCCAAGCACGGACCATTCTGCCCTTCAAGCCTTAGGGATCTTTACCCTCCTGAAAGAACACACCCTCTAACAGAATGTTATTAGGTTTATCCTTTAGGGGGAACCCAAGCTGACGATGTGCTAAAACAGGGTTGTAGTTAATCCCACCACATGTACCAAGAAGAGGTACATTGGAGAATTCACCATAAGAGTCAATAATCTGCACACCATCATACACACGGTTGTACCAAGAGATATCATCATTAGTGAGAGACATGAGTCTCGTGGACCACCGTAGACATCCCTTGTTCTCCTTGAAGGCGACCGTCTGTGGTAAGTGAGAAATAAACCACTTATACAACACAGGCAAACAGCACACAATGGCGCCACCACCCTTTGCATTCCTCATATGCACAGAGAAATAGGTATCACCCAACAGAGTCGAAACGGGATTAAGAGTAGAGAAGATCCTAATAACATTCACATCCACAAACTTGTCGATGTTGGGGAACAAAACCAATCCATAGATGAGAAGTACAAATATGGCTTCAAAGGCACCCTCACTCATGGCCTTCCCATAGATAGTAGCTTGAGCAATGAGGAACTCAGAAGGGAGACCTTGAATTCCACCTTTGGTAGTCATATGTGCACCAACCAGAGATTCATCTATGTGTAACATGTCAGCTATCTCTTGAGAAGTAGGAATACTCTCCAAGCCACTGAACGGCAACTGGTCTAGGATAGGTATGCCCACCAAGTAGGCATACTCCTCAAGGGTAGGCAAAAGCTGGAAATCCGGAAACGTGAAGCAACGGTACAAGGGATCATAAAACTGCACCAATACACTCATCAACCCTTCATCCACCTGAGTAGTCAGAAGAGGAAGAAGCTTCCCAAAGCGAGCCTTGAAACCCAAAGGATCTAATACATAGGGTGTCAGATTCCTTAACTCTTTCAAATCTGGTTGTCTGAAACTGTACTTCTTTGTATTCCTTCTTTGTCTTTCCATGTCTAAAATTTTTGGAAATAAACCCCTTAAGTTCCTTGAAAATTTTCTTCATTATTTGATGATATGGATGCAAATGGGTGCATGAATGCATGAATGCAACAAGCACACTCAAGGATTAAGCAAAGCACACCAAACAAAGGTCATGGGATGGATCATGTTATCCTTAATATCAATCATCCATTTTGGTGGATTATGGTTTACACCTTATCAACACCCAAGTTCCATTGATATTAAGGATACATGAATGGATCAACCATGAATCAAGGGTTTGTTGCAAGTCACGAGCATGGAGTTTCGGTTAAGAACCACCCAAAGGGAGTGTACTAGGGTTTAAACCTGCCAAACATGTTCTACAAGAGGTTCCCATAGTCATCATCCCATCTTTCGGATATTACCGGAGAAACGACTACTCGTATTCCAAAAATATTCTCAAGAGAGACTTTTATGAGTGTAGTATCGCGTAACAATCGTATCAAATCTTACACTTGAACGACTTTCGCACTACATCCTAAGAATAGGCCAAGATGGGCTTGGTAAACTAAGGCCCTTGGCTTCTAAGGTCTATATTGGAAAGAGTAATGTCTAACCACAACTTACTTGTGTGACATTATTGATCCCAACATGACCTCCACCAAGTGAATGGACTTGCAAGTCAACTTGCTAAGGAATAACTCCACACAAGTCAACAAGACTACGCCATTCTCCTATCCTAAGTGCACTCGAGTCCGGGTATAGGACTCATCTCACAAAGATCACCAAGCATACAAGGAATTAATATCAAGAAAATCAATCATTACATACAATACAGTAATCCCAAATTGCACAAAAATATGTCACAAAACAATACAATACAACAAACATGAAAAGTTGGCAAAACCCACTAGGCAATCTTGTTCCCCAGCAGATTCGCCACTTTTCTGTAGCGGGGTATTCGTTACCATTAGAGATATTGACTAAATCCAAGGTAAATCATACAAGTCGAGTCGCCACCGCACTTCTATTTATCCAAAGGAATGGTTAGAAAGCGAACAAAAACCTAAAAGTTTTAACAAAAACTAGTAAAAGAAACAGAGATCTGGGTAAGGGGATTGGTTATGCAATGGGAAGGTGTTAGGCACCCAAAACATCCTAGGTACTCCTAGGGAGCCCTTTTCACACTTGTTGTAAAGGTTGTTGTCTTTATGGAAATATGTTTGTGCAAACATGATTGAAGAGATGAGAAAATAATGTACAAGTTTATTTACATTTTGTGTTTGGAGGGATAAACACATTGCCTACGTACCATCTTATAAAAAGATTAGGATCAAAACCTCGTAGTTCGGGGTAAAAATCTCAAAATGAGTTGGTGAATTGATTGGTCCAAAAGCCTTAAGGTCTTTTGTTATCCAAGGGAGAAAACTCAACCTAAAACCACAAATCCACCATGTGAGGATGGCTTCAACATGCTAGTGAGGGGTTAACCCTATAATAAGCATGGAAGACTTATTGTCCATCACTAAGGATATAGGTGAGTATTACATCTACCACAACGATAACTCAAACCTAATAGCTAAAGGTTATGGAAAATTTGATTAAGAAAGTGGCCATTGGAACCACAAAAGACATTTGAATGTGTTATATTTACCAATTAGAAGTATGTACAAAAATGGTCAAAGTTGACTTAAAGATTCGATTCAAAATAAGTGTTATGAAAAGAAAGTTTGAAAATCAAAAGCATAAGGCTTAGGTTTCTAATGTTTAAAAACAATGGTTAAATGTTTGCACAAAGAGTTTTGGCTTGGGTTAGAGTGGGGAGAAGAAGGGTTAAATCCTAAACATACAAGAGGTGAGGGGAAAGAGAACAAAACCACACAAGGAGTTCCTCTCTTGAGATCATATTGATGATCCAAATAGCTCCCATCCTTTGGAATAAGCAATCACAAAGCATAAGCAATCAAACAAGTCTCATAAGAGATCCTCAATGTGTCTTGTATCTTTCACTTTGGATGAACATGGCAATGGTCCTTTAATTGAGCTCATAGAATCCCTAGCACAAAAGCACACACATCAAAAGTTCCATGAAGTAAATCAAGAATGGACAAGAGTGAGTTTAGAGATTTGGTCTTTCTAATCCATCTTCATCATTAAGGTCCATTTACTCCAATTTTGCATAAGGAAAGTCCTAGAATCTAAGTCCAATTCTCCATTCTTTGCATAGGGAAAGTCCTAGAAACTAAGTCCATTTCTTTGCATTTGGTTCACAACAATCAAAACAAAACACAAGCATAATAATATATACACAATTATATGCTCAAGTGAGCAAAAGGCAAATGGCATTAACATAAACATGTGCTCAAGTGAGCAAAGAGAAAAGCAAATGGATAATATGTGCAAGAATAGTAAATTGCATAAAAGTAAAGCGCATAAAGTAAATGTTAATTGTCAATAATTAGTGTTAGTAGTTAGTGTGCCATAAGGCAAATTTAGCGCTATGTTAAGCAATCGTAATTAGACTTATGTAGAAGTCACAACTATCTGAGGCCGGTCAATAATAATGTAGGCAACAAACACAAGTTAGGAGTCTTGATTAGTGAACTAAGTCCCAACAACTTGCCATGCCAAAAAGGAAATGAGAATTGATCTTGTATTGGTTTAAGTCTTTTGCATGATTTAGGAAACAACCTATCCTTAATGCAAAGCCATTCACTTGATCAATTGATCAAGATGAATTAGATTTGAATCAAGGAAGATTAAGTCTCCCTAATCAATGCCAACTTATCAACCTTCAACTCATTGATCAAAAAGAAAAAGAAGAAGAAGAAGAAGAAGATGAATAAGAGAAATGGAAATGGCAAAATTAAAGTACATTAAATGAAGTAACATGTACCAATCCACATATGTTGACCAATGACATTGAAAGTCAAGGTCAAACAATCAAAAACAGAAGTGAGATGAAGATTGGAAGTCAAGAAATGAACAAATTATTTTTGGCATTTTTTAATATTAAAATAAACTTGAATTAAAAATAAAAGAAAAGGTCAAACTTCAAAATCACTTCAAATCAAGCTTGAAAGGTCCAAGTAATTTATCCTAAGTTCAACAAGGTCAAACAAAGTTTGACAAAAAAATTCAGCATTTTTTAAAGTCAGAAACTATCTTTAACCAATTAAAAATGAATAAAAATATCCTAATTGAACTAAAATCTCAAATAAATCTCCAGTCAATTTAAAAATTGATGAGAATATTTTTCATAGATCCATCATCATTCAAATAGGTTAGGAAAATATTTTTGTATTTTTTGAATAACAAAAACTATTTAAAATGAATTAAAAATAACCAGAAAAGAGAAAATTCACAAAAAATATCAAATGATAAAATAAAAATTATTAAAAATCAGAAATGGAAACTAGAATTTATTTGGAGACTAATGCAATTGGTCCCATAATTTTTGGATTAAAAATGAAGAAGATATTGATTTTTGAAATAAAATGGAATTAAGAAAATAAAATGGATTAAATCAGAAAATAGAAAAAAGCACGCGCATTGGATTCATTTCATTAAATAACTTGGCAAATCCAAGGGCTCTCAGCGCGCGTGTATCATATGCCTTAGTCAACTGAGACACACGAGGCAATATAAAAAGTCATAACAATGGAAGGTCCATATTAGATCTGGAAAAGAGATCACACGGCCATGGATTGATCTGGCAATGATGAAGCCACCGGAGCCACCGTCTTCTCCGGTGAGCTTGGATTTTCGAGCGAAAATTGCAGAGATCCAAACCTTAATGAAAATGCACGATCTACGCATCTTTAGAAAGTTGGGATGATGTACATCATCCCTGTACCATCCATTTTCACTCTAGATCTCCATGGTGTGAGAAATCAGAGGTTGAA
This sequence comes from Lathyrus oleraceus, assembly GCF_024323335.1. NCBI lineage: Eukaryota > Viridiplantae > Streptophyta > Magnoliopsida > Fabales > Fabaceae > Lathyrus > Lathyrus oleraceus. The sequence goes on along the minus strand of NC_066580.1, from coordinate 416,303,784 downwards.
AAATCTGGTGTTCATCATGAACTCAATGGATTTCAAAAATTGAATGCATAATTATGATGCCTCTATTGAGAGGACTTCACCCAACACAAGATCCAAGCAAATAGGTCAATGGATGATGAGATTCGAAGAAAATACCAGTTGAAGAGTAAGCTTGAATTCTGGTAACTTGAACTCGAGTCCTTGCTTGCTTTGCTAAAATAGAAGATCAGTGAGATGACTGATGAAGGTTTAGAAGCTTAAGATCCAAGAATTCAACCAGATGAAGTTGAATTTTGGATCTGAAAAATTTGAAAAAAATGAAATTGCTTCTTTGGTGAGAGGTCGAGTTTTGATTTCTGCAGCAATTCAGGTTGAATCAGGTTGTTGAATAGTGGAGCTGAGCACACTTATTTATAGCAAATGGAAAGGCAAATAAGGTGAATTCTCGTGTGCATGAATTTGGATACCACTTGCATGGGCTTGCATGATCGTGCACAAGGCCCAAAAACAATGCCAATTGCAAGCTGAACTCAAATTCCAAAGGTTTGGACGTGTAATTTGCTCTGAATTGGCTTGTGCAACAAGATTTCAACATGAATCCCACAATTGAACCTAAACATTCACCTCTTTGAAAATACTATTTAGAAAATCCAAACATGATCATGTGAATAATGGTTGGAAAGGTATTGATGTAAGGAACGATTGTTATGTTGGACAAAAATCCATTTGGAGTGTGGAAATGTATGAAATTTGGGTTTAAAGTGTGATGTGCAAAACATGTCAATGCAAGGTTTCTAAATTTGGCCAACTTTTAAGTCCCTCTGTTTTGATGATGCAAGCCTCAAATGAAAAAACCTCCAACATCAAAGTTGTATATATTTTCAAGGCAATCAAAATGAACTCAAATTTTGCATCATTTGGATTTTTTATGAAGACGTTATGGGCACTTGAAGTTGGACTTTTTTGACTTTCAATGCATTTGGCCAAAAAGGACCTATAATGTCTTGCATTATCACATGTATTTCCTTTGAGATTTTGAAATTTTGTTCAACATAACATTTGAAGTAGACATCGTAAGCTTTCCAATTCATTTGATCCCACCTCAAAATCATAAAAAATGAATGAGGTATGTCCTTGGGAAGTTGACCCAAAATTAGGGTTTCAGTCAAAATGACCTATAATGTACTGGAATGACAGATGGCCTTCCAAGCTTCAAATAAATTTTTGACGAACATGAAAGTTGTTCATATTGTCCTTAAGAACATTTTTTATTTTTGAACCATCTCCATTTGACCAACACATAAAAAGTTAGGTCTCAATGCATTTCAAAATAGTCAGATGAATTGATTGATCAACTTCTCAAGTCCATGCCTCATATCTTGATGAATTGATGATTGAGGACACTCAAATAAGTTCAAATATGCATGAAATGATGAATTAAAGAACTTCCCTTGATTTTATTTGATCATGGGCTGAGGTTGCTTCAAGGGCAAGGCATTGTGGTGCACAGATGAATTAGGGTTTCCTTGAAGAACAAGACCTCAAACCTCTTGACTTGTTATGACCAAAATGATGAATTGAGGTGCTAAGGAGGCATATTTGATGGATGAGAGCTTTGGGAACCATTACCATGCTTGCTATCATCTCCTCTTGACCATGTCTTTGTACCAATGATCTCCTTGAAGCTTTAGGCCTTGTGATTGCTCAAGCTACAAACAAAAGATGTTAGTGACATATTTTTGTGCTTTTGGTTAGTAAATAAAATAAGAAAAGCAATGATATACAATTCAAACATGATTGGTGATCTCAAACCACTCACAAGGATTCCACCCAAAGGCAAGGGGAACCAAGATGCTAATGATCCTTGAGGCAATGCCAAATGCAATGTTATGATGCCATGAGGGATCTTAGGGACAAAATTAGGGTCTTACACTTGGATGTGGCTATCTTTATTTGATGCCTTGATCTTCATGATGTCTAATATTGTTAATTGCTTGTTGATGATTACTTGATTCAAAGTCCAAAGGGAAAATGGGTTTTCTATAAGACATTCTTGTCTGTTGGATTGCATTTCATTGGTCAAATGTTTTCAACTCTTACCTTTTAATTTTATGCTTAGGATTAGTCTCTTCATCTCCTCCCACTTCTTAAATTTAAAAATCTCTCCCCCTTTTCAAAAAAATTATTTGCTTCTGATTTAAAACTTAGACCTTATTTCAAATAGAAACTTTGGCCTCATGCCAATGAATTTCAAACCTTTCTTAAATCAAACTTGTAAATAAATCTAATCATAGTGACTTAAAATTTCAAAAGACAAAAAGAACTAACACTCATTCAAACTTTTGGGCCCTTCGTGCCTCTTTCCACTTAACTTTTGATTAAAAGTTATCCACTCACTTTGAAATTTTTACCATAAACTACGAGGTTTTGATCCCTCATTTTTATGTTGGTACGTAGCCGCAAGTCTGAAGGCCTTGTCAAACACAAAAATATAATCAATAAATTCCTTTCTCGCCCCCACATTCTATTTTTTTATCAAACATTATTTTATACCAAAAACACATACACACATAAAAAGGACTCCGTAGGAGTATCTATGACACTTTGGATGCTAACACCTTCCCTCTATGTAACGATCCCCCTTACCTGTAATCTCTGGCATTTTATTAGTTTTGATTTGAAAACTTCTTATCTTTGGGTTTTGTTCGTACTTTTCCCTTTTCCTTTGGAAACAATAAAGGCGCGGTGGTGACTCTGGTTTTATTGACGTTAAGCTTATCCATAGCTTAATGGTCATGAATTTACTGCTACACCATGTTCTGGCGGCATCGGACGGGGATTGGCCGATTCCATCGACATTTTCAAATTTTTTTGGGTATTTTCTGCATTTTTCGAGTTTCAAGCATTTTTTTTTTCATTTTTTCGAGTTCGAGAGTCCTTAGGTGACAATAGTGAGCAATCTCTAATACTATAGTCCTTTTGGTGACCTTAGAGTCACTTTTGAGTAAATTAAGGAAACTACCTGTCATTATTCTAGTAGAGTTATCACTCAAGAATCTTTAACCTTTTTGAGATATTATGAGTTTTTGAGAATTTTGAGAAATACTAAGGGCCTGTTTGATTGAGTTTTTATTTTCTGTTTTTAAAAATGATTTTATAAATCAATTTTAAAAAACTGTTTTAGAAAAAATAATAAAATAAAATTTGTTTGGTAGTTCTATTTTTAAAAACCATTTTAAAATAACAATCTAAGAAACTTGTTTGGAGAAACTGTATTGGAACTAACATTTTTAAGATCTTACAAACTAATATTTTAAGCTTTATAATAAAATGTCTATGAAATAAATCAAAATTAAAATTTTATCAATGGAAAATATAAGTTAATTATGATTCTGGCTCCACTATTTTAAATAATAATTTTTTTTTGTATAAAGTAATAAAATGGCAATTTATTAATGGTTTGAATATTATATATATATATATATATAATTGAATTGAATCAAAAAACATATCAAACAAAATTAAGAAAAAAATACAGTGTTTTCTGCATATTTTCAAAACACAAAATAGAAAAGAAAAACACTTAAAAGGTGTTTCTATTTTTTAGTTTTTAAAAACAGAATACTAAAACAAATTTTAAAAACGAAAGAACACAAAACTCTTATCAAACAAGTTTTTAGTTTTGTAATTTTAAAAAACTAAAATATAGTTTTTAAAAATCAAATCAAATAGGCTCTAAGTTTTTGAGAATTTTGAGAAATTATGAATTTTTAGAAATTTTGAGTTTATTGAGTATTTTGATGTGTTGAAGTTTAGGGTAATAACATAACTTTACCTTTTCGAGAAGAAAGCATTTAAATAGTTTTGAAGATATATTTCTGAGTATAGTAATCTAGAGAGGGATTACAGTGATGGCCTTGACATGCGTTTTGAGTATAATAATCTAGAGATGGATTACAGTGAAACATGTGATTGGCAACTTATAGGTTCAAGAGTGGAACTTTTTTGAGAATGTTTTGAGACTTGTGTTTTGTGATTCTGATGATGTTGCATGTTTGTGTTTGTTTATAATCATGCATTCATTTATTTCAGAGATAGGTAGGACTTCAGTCCATTGATGGCCCGGTTCAAAGAGGGACTATGTCGGTCTCACGTCCAGAGAGGGATACGGTTCAAAGAGGAACCTAACACAAGGGAAAATTAATAACATACCTTTGATCCCAGTGATTTTGGTACCGCTTGAATTTTGAAAAGGAGTCGGTGGCATTGGTATTGTATTGGCATTATTATCTATTTGTGTGTGTTTTGAGTGTGATTGAGTTAATTTATAATTCTTTATTACTATCATGTTTTGCTAAACTTCGCCATTAACATTTGTTAGGCGTATTCTTACCCCTTGTTTGTTGAGATGCCATTCGTTATTGTTTTATGCTTTATTTATGTAAGAGTTTTGATGTTGAGACTTTTGAACTTATTTATTTCCACTACTTATTTTCACATGACCATTTTGTGATTAATGTTTTTATGCTATGGTGAAGCATGTGTGACACTCTAATTGTGGATTCTTATTTTAATTATTATATTAATTTGAGTCGGGGATTAGGGTGTTACAACATCCAACTATATCATATGGATTGGTGCTGTCAAAATATGGTTTCATGGTCAAGGATATGAGAATCACTTAACCATAAAATCAGATAATATTTCCGCTACCAAACACGATAAGTTTAGACAAACTGATGTTTCTCTATGCACTGTGTTATGGTTTTCCATAATAATTAATCTCTAAGCACAATACCAAGCCTTTACCACTTGCTATGAGGTTTGAGAAAAGGTTAAGAAAATATTCTCTAATGATGTTCATAATTTTTATGGTGTTATCCTCAAACTCAGCTCTTTGAAATTAGTGAATATGGATACGCAAGCCTATCTGACTAAGCTTAATGCGTTTAAGGTAAATTTTAAAACCCTAATGCCTTTTACCACAAATGCAACAACTCATGTTGAACAATTCAATAAGTATCTCATGATCTTGACACTTGTCGGACTATCACCAGAACTCGATTATGTTTGTAACCAGATTTTATCATGATCCATTGTTCCTAACTATGAAGCAGTTAGTGAATAACTATTGTGATTGGATACACCTCATGATTTTTGATCGGTTTATACTCCATCTCCCACTGAATCATCTGCTCTTGCTTCCAACTACCATGGTCATAGTAGACGAACCAAAGGACGTGATTGTCAATGCCATGGTGTTCATTGTAACTATTGCAATTGTTATGGTCAAATTGAAGCTAAATGTCGTACAAAGGCAAGAGAACAATAACGACAACCACAGGTTACTGTCATTGCTCAACCGACAAATCACTAAAGATTTTACTATTACCTTCGCTAATTATAATGATTTCCTTCAATTCAAAGCATCCCATCAACCATTATCATCTGCCGTTATTGCTCAGTATGGTAATCATGTAGCCTTTGTCTCTACATCCTCTCTTGGTCCTTAGGTAATTGACTCGGGTACCTATGATAATATGAATAGTAATAAATCTTTTTCATTTCACTTGTCCTATTCTGATTTTTTTGTCTTCTGTAATTGTTGCAGATGGCTATAAAATTAAAGTTCAATGGTCAGGCACACTCACTTTTAAACTTATCTTTATACTCCTTCCTTTACATTCCTGGTTGTCTTTTTAATCTAATATATGTTAAGAATCTCACTCATACTCTTGATTATTCAATCCTTTTTAATGGTAATTCTGTTTATATCCAGGATCTAGTATAGGACAGACGATTAGAGTAGGGAGTAAGTTCGAAGGATTATATCATTTATCTCCATCAGTGGCATGTTCTTCTACTGTTTCTCATGACCCACACATCAATGTTTGGGTCTCTCTAGCCTTAATAAAATATGCCCTTTAGTTCCTAGTTTTTCTAAGCTTTCATCATTTGAGTGTCAGTCGTATCAATTAGGCCAACATACTCGTAACACTTACTGTCAACGAGTACATAAAAGTGTTGTATCACATTTTACTTTATTTCATTCTGATATTTGGAGTCCTAGTCATATCAAGTCAACTTTAGGATGTTATTACTTTGTAACTTTCACCGATGATTTGTCACGGTGTACTTGGTTAATTCTAATGAAAAATCATTCATATGTTTTCCATATATTCCAAGAGTTTTATGCTAGAATTAAAAACCAGTTTGACATTTCCATTAAAATTTTACGCAGTGATAATGCTCGTGAATATATGTCATCTCAGTTTCAATCTTTTTTAACATCACATGGAATTATTCACCAATAATCATGTCCCCATACACCATAACAAAACGGTGTCGTTGAATGGAGGAATCATCATTTAGTTGAAACCATATATACTTTTTTTTACTTCACCATAATTTACCTTCTTGTTTTCGGGGTGGTGCTCTCCTCACAACCTGTCACCTTATCAACTGAATGCTTTCATTAGTCCTTCAAGATAAGATTCAATATTCTATCTTGCATCCATAATACAATCTCTACCATATTCCTCTTTGAGTCTTTAGTTGCATATGCTTTATTCAAGACCTCAATCAAGGTACAAACAAACTTTCTGCCAAATCTCTCAAATGTATCTTTCTATATTACTCACATATACAAAATGGATTCATTGTTTTTGTCCCCAACTTCAACAATACATTGTTTCCTCCAATGTTACCTTCTTTAAAAGTTCCCCATTATTTTTTACCTATGTGCCACCCGGTGAGAATTGTACTTCAGATGTTCGAAATATCCCTTCCATCATCCCCACACCCATTACACATCCATTTCAGGTCTACCAATGATAGACACCCCGTGCATCGGAGGTTAGAGATGATATTTATCCACCAACACCATCTCTTGCTCCGACTGCTCCTCTAATTACGTCACCTGAACTTGACCTTCCAATAGTATTACAAAAAGGTATTAAATTTCATCATCCTTATCCTAAATATGCTTTTGTTTTAAATTATGATCGTCTCTCTACTTCCTATGTCTCTTTTGTGCTTTGGATTATGTGTTTATTCCTAAGTCTACATGTGAAGTTATGACTGATCCCAATTGGCGCTAGGCAATGATGGAAGAAATGGCTTCATTGCATTCAAATAACACTTGAGACATTGTTACTTTACCTCCACTACAGTGAGATGTCAATGGGTTTATACAGTGAAAGTTGGACCATATGGTTAGATCGATCATTTAAAAGCTCGTTATGTACGCAAAGGATATATATATATATATATATATATATATATATATATATATATATATATATATATATATATATATATATATATATATATGTATATATTTGGTCTTGATTTTGGTGATATTTTTCCTCCGGTGGCCAAGATCATTTCAGTCGGTCTCTTTCTTACAATGGATGATATTCATCATTGGCCACTTCATCAGTTGGAAATTAAAAATGCCTTTTTAGACGGAGAATTGGAGGAGAAAGTTTATAAGGATCAACCTCCAGGTTTTAGTATTCCTAGAATTTCTAAACTTGATTGTCGGCTTCAACGTTCTCTCTCTGGGATGAAACAATCCCCACGTGCTTGGTTTGGTCGCTTCAACTCTGCCTTGATACAGTTTGGTATGACTAGATGCAAAGCATATCACTTTGTTTTCTTCCTTCATTCCTCCACCGATCAACGCATCTTTCTTGTGGTCTATGTTGGTGACATTGTTATCATTGGACATGATACTGAGGGTATCTAACGACTCAAAACTCATATTCTTACAAACTTTCAAGCAAAATATTTGGGTCCATTCAAATACTTATTAGGTATTGAAGTTTCCCAGTCTTCATCCATCATTACAATCAACCAACGCAAGCATACCTTAGCCATTCTCAGTGAAACTGGTATGCTTGATTATCGTCTTGTTGATACTCTTATGGATTCCAATGTCAGGCTTCTTTTGGGTTAGAGGAAACCATTGAAAGACCCATGAAAATATAGACGGCTTTTGGGAAGACTTAACTATCTTACAGTCACCAGACCATGTATTACATTTGCGGTGAGCATTGTGAGCCAGTTTCTGAACAATCCTTGTGATAGTCATTAAAATGCAGTCATTCAGATTCTTAGATATATAAAGAATGCACCAGGAAGACGACTATTATATGAAGATAAGGGTGATGCTAAAATCATTTGTTATTTGGACGTAGACTGTGCCGGATCACTGTCAAATAGGAGATCCATATCCTGATATTATGTTTTAATTTGAGGTAATATGATCTCAGGGAGAAGTAAGAAACAAAATACAATTACATTATCTAGTGTTGAAGCTAAATATTGTGCTATGGCAGCAACCTTAAAGGAGTTCGCATGGCTAGAAAGTTTACTCTCAGAACTTAGGATAAGAGATCTTCAGAATATAAAACTCATATGTGATAATCAAGCAGCACTCCACATTTTATCTAATCTGGTTTTCCATTAACGAATCAAACACATAGAAATAGATGTCATTATGTAAGGGATAATGTACTATCTGGAGAAATCACCACAAACTTCGTAAAATACAAAGATAAGTTAGCTTATATGTTTACCAATTCTCTTAGGGGTTCTCAAGTGGAATACATTTGTAACAAGCTCGACTCATATGACATATATGATCCAGGTTGAGGGGGTGTTAAAAATATTTGTATATAAAATAGTCTCACATCGACTATAATATGTAATTGGATGTAATCTCTCTATATATAATATAATCTCCATAGTGTATTTTAAATACACGATTTATTCAAACTTCTCTCACTCTTTAATACTTCAACATTAAGCAAACCTATAGATTTCAGATCCAATGATATGTCTATCTAAACATGTAAGCTACAATTTGTCACCTTTAGCAACAATAAGACACTTACAACAATCCTGATAGTAGTAGCCAAACTTTGATGATTTAAGTTTGTCAGTTGCATTAACAATGACACAAAAAGCGAGCTACAATCTAAATAAATAAAAAATAAAACAAGTATATCAGATGGTGTAGTAGTGATTATGGTTTGATTGTAAGTCTTTAGTTATTTATGTAATACTTGATCAAGTTGAATAATATTAAATAGAGGAAATATAACAACACTCAACACGAATATGTCATATGTATGACTTTGGAATCCTCCTAATGTTTGGGACCAAAGTTGTGATTGTAAACTCATATATATTGGCTTGATGCTTCCACAATTGCCTTTTTTTACACCCTAAAATTATAGCTGAAACCAGTCTCAATTCATCATGAAAGACAAAAAAAATAGGCAGGTCAATAGAAATATGCCTAAATAATAAGCATACATGCTTCGAAAACCATTAACCTCGGATAAATCTTCATTAATGGATAGCTATGTAACACGATAAGTGTTTGAAGCATATAATGAATATTTTCCGAAAGATTGAGAAGATGAATAAATGAAATTAACATGGTTGATATTCCTTACACAATTATAATTTAGTAATCATAATTTACCAATCATAAATATTATTCCTTTTGGAAAAGTAAAAATGATTGTTTGTACTTTTGATTGATTTAATATCCATCGAACTTCTAATTGAAGTGAAGTTAGATTTCTTTATGGGGAAATATTTTGGTTAGGAACAAAAGACCATTTATTCGGAAAAAAAGCAAGCACAACAAATAACAGGTAAAGAACAATGCATGTTTATAGTTGAGTTGGGAAAATAATATAGATTTGGTCGGTGCTATGGATCGTTAGCAAGGCTCATGGACAAAGACCCAACCACGAGGCCTAATATGGAAGGAAAAAACAACAAACAGGAATAGGTGGAACCTCAGTCAAACACAAAGCATGTGATCCCTATATCTGATTTATCTCTCACTGTCAGATCCAATTGAATAACGATTCACCCGATGTGTTGGGGTTAAACGAGAGTGATTTAACCACTCTCCCTATATAAACTCTACACACGCTCGTTTCATGTATCTTTTCAACTTTAATGCTTAATCACTTCTTCAACATTTCACTGACTTAGGCTTTGAAGTGGGACCCTAGTAGGTCCACCCTACTCTGTAATATCAAAAGCTCTCACCATCGTACCAAAAGATGTCACTATAATCTTGCAACATATTCATGCCTTAATATTAGATAGAGTTGTTTGGACATATGCTAGGGCAATGCCCTTTTTATTTATTTCTTGAGCCAATAAATTCACCTTTTTAGCCAATAAGTGATGGTAACCAAAGGATTAAATCTCGCTCCTCATCCCCTTGAATAAGCTGCATGTCCTAACGAGCTTCCATAAAAGTCAATCTTGATCGATAGTAAGGGAGCCAACACACTCCTAGAGTACCTGCTTCTCGTTCCAAGTATGGTTATACAAGAAGAGATCTCCCCTTTTGGTGGCACCAAATGGAAAAACTGCCAAAACTCTGCGCATTTGTTACGACATCTCAACCATCTTTTTTTGACGAACGACTCTAACCTTACTCTAAAACCAAGACTGACACGGAGCACGGGGTAATGATAAGCTTTCCCTCGAAAACCAATTGTTTGAGTATGGCAAAACTGTTCAAGGTATCTTATTGGATGGTTCCCATGCAATAGACGTTTTGACAATAGACCCCATAGAAAGACTCCCACTAGTCGCACCAAATGAATATGGAATGACGTTCCTCATCGCAGTCCGATTAGGAGGGACCTATACCTCTATTTGAGTAGGGGAAAGAAAGATAAAGGAGGTCAGGCCAACACAACTACCTGAAGTTTGGACTCCGCTCATGACCAACAAAGAAACGACCTCCAAAGGCAAAGGTATATCTCTAGGCGTCTTTTTCACCTAAAGCATCGTTAAGAAGAACTTCATCTTATTTGAAAACAAGAAACAAATGAATCAAGTAAATGTCCATTTTGAAACAGACACGTAAAGGAAGAAACCTCATACACAACCCACAAAAAATAGGACACACCTTCTCATTGGTAGCAACCTCCACCAACCAGTGTGTCTCTATGTAGTATTTCTTCTAATTTTTCGACGTCACCTCGAAAGATGCAACACTATCAGTAAAATCCAAACTTTTCCAAAAATCTATAAATCTCATATTCAAATAAGTCTTTTTTTAGACAAATCGTTTGGAAGATAAACATAAGTTATGGCATACGCCAAGAAATGATTTTGACGTTAGAATTTCAGAAACCACTTCGAACATTTTGAAGGCGTATCAAACTGGACATCACATATACTAGAACAATCAACCTTATAGAGAAGAGTGACCAGGAAGTACCAATCTCTGAAATTATTCACACAATCATAAAAACCTAGAACGTTTTTTGCCTTTGCTTAAAAGAAAGTAAGCCTTAACCCTGAGCTGAGTCAACCAATCACGTTGAGTGTTAAAGAGATGGAAAAAGAGCATCAAGGTCGATGCACTTTTCTTATACTAGCACCAGTATTACAAGACTTTGATGTAGGCCCAACTCAACAGATGCAACTGCGAGAAGGAAACACCTAAATGGTTAAGAATGTCCATTTTAAAGTCATTGAAAGGACGATGGTAACCTTTCAAGGAAATTAGAAATTTGTGAAGAGGGATAACAAACCCCTTAATCTTAATCCATATCCTTTTATCTCATTCGGGAAGGAGCACACCCCGGTCTAAAGGAGAACCCTCCAGAGTGAAAGTATGATTTAGACCACCCTTACATGCAAAAAAGAAGACAACGCCTAATGTTTCTTGATCTATCCATGTAATCGATCTATCCTCCTTCACATACTGGGTTTTATGACAAGTATCACAGTTAATTACTAGGTTACTTCTAACACACAAAAAAGAACACTCTAAAATATAAACACGATATTGATATTCCAACCACCACATTACTTCATTGTATATAGGGTCCTGACAAAAAGCATGAAAATACGCTCTAATGTAAGTCTGGGTATGAAGTTAGCCACATTAGTTGGGTTTACCAGAGGTAAAGAAGGAAAAGAAAAACCTTTAGCAATCTCCTTGAGATCGAGGCTACCAGACATCCTTTCATATCCAACCGTAACTCCTTTCTTTGAATCTTCCATAACCATCTTCCTAATAAACCATAACAAAGGGCAACTAAATGCATAAAAGAAAAGGACTTTATTCATTACCTCGAAATAAGTGACCTTGATAGATAACATGAATAAAATCCACCATAAAGACACCACAGAGACGTTGGAACAATGATCAACAAGAAGTGTTTGCAGAAACTAGAAACAACTATAGGAAAATGAAGAAAGAATTTCCAAACCTCAAAAGAGGCAACAAAAGGGAATAGTTACGCTTTATCCCCTTATATATCCCTGTTACAACTATCATAAGATCAATGTAATATAACCTTAAAAAGGACAACCTTGTCACTAACAATCATGATTTCACCTTGATATACTCAAACACTCAAGTACCTTAGGAAAGAGGATCTTTATCATAGTTTAACCTGGAACTACGCGATAAGTTTGTCCCACGAAACATGATAGTTACGAGAAGAGCATTTAATGTGGATGTTCCCAATGTGATCGAATTCCCCTCAAAGCCTTTCCATTTCCTTTTTACAGCTGACTAGAGAGACCTGATGGCCAGTTAATGGTAGACCGAATCACCAACCCTTATTTTAACAAGTAGACCAAACCAATACCATAAGTGTACACTAGAAGAACATGAAGAATCACCAAAGAAGAAACTCTCCAATGACTTTAATGGCCTACAAAGCTCAAAGATCGCCCTTAAACGTCACTTTTCTCTCTCCATAATCGACCCCCTTGAAAAAGTAGCCAAACATCTCTTTAAATAGCAATTTTTCCTGTCAGAATAAAACACCAACACGGGCGTGCTACCTTTCAATGGGTGCACGCTGCTTAATGATGACGGAACATAAAAGCACGAATGAGTAACATGGGCACACTTTTTTCCAGTGGATAGATATCATTTTTTAGCTCTTTTTTGCAAGAACCTCATCTCCATCCTAGTTACGAAACTCTAGATATGATCAAATTACTAGACATACATCATGGTTGAAATTGTGATGAAAAATATTTGTTTCTTCCCAATTTCTTCATGATTTCTTCAATAATTAACTATAGGTACTTTTCAATGACTTTAAAGTGGACATTTATTTTACATTCAAAATAAAATCTATCTACCTAATTCCAAGGAGGATGGAAGTATTTTTATCTTTCAAGTCAAAGACTTATAATAGGCAAAGTCACCAAAGGAAAGGCTAAGACTCAAATTGGTTAACAATGGATATCAATTATAATTCAATGGTATTTACAAGGATGCACAGTATTCACAACATAATTGCCTCTATGTGTGTTTATCAAATCAACTAATTAAAACAGATAAAATGAAAATTCTAGATATTACAAATGCAAGGATAGACTCAGAAAAAGATTTAAGTAAACAATGGAAATATTTGGGCTCAAACCTCACTTGCTTAGATATATGGAGGTTGAGTACAAGCAGTGGTGTCCCTTTTCTTCATCAATCATCACTTCGCTCGGGAAATTCAATATCGATCACTTTATTCACTTTTTTATCTGCTTGCTTTTCTATTCAATGGTAAGGTAGTAACTCAGCTAAAAAAGAAACATGCACAAACAAATTTATTAATCAGGGAGAATGAAATAGTACAAAATTCAGAGCAAACCAATTTTTTAGGAGCTCCCCCTTTTAATCAGATTGGTACTTATGGGACACATAACTACACAAAAAGAAATAAAATTGGAAAGGTTGAAATAGAAACTATCGTTGGGAGATAGAAGGTACGAACTCGATTAACCTGTTTTTTCTACTTTCGCTTCCCTTTAGATTTTCTACACATTCAACACACACACACATTAAAAATACCAAAATACTAAAAACTCAAAACATTTTAAAATTTAAAATTAACTGAAATTAAATGAACTCGACTGGAAATAAAATATGTTACCAAATTGTGGGTTGTGTCCCACGTAATGCTTGTTTAATGTCATAGCCTGACTCGTTAGTCTAAGGCTCTGCGTGTACCGAAGACACCCTCTTTGATACTTTGTCAATAGGTGGCAAGGCTCTCAGCACCTTGCCCTTAACTCTAAAAACCTTCGAGTTTCTAGGATCCTTCACTTTAACACTTTAATCCTCACAAATTTTATGAATTGTGTAAGGCCCAAATGCCTTACACCTAAACACACCCAACTGTCTCTTTAGCCTTAATTTCCGCCAATGGACCCTTTATCCAACTTTCATATGATTTTCTCATTTTACCCGCCTTGTAGCATTTAGGTTGTTCATGTTGGTGCTTTATTGCATCAAACACATTGAATACCACTTGTTCTTTGTTGAACCTCGATGATAACTCGCATAACTCCACATAAATCAAAGCTATTATTGTTTCCATGAATGAGATTCCATGAATTAAAAGGATTTTAGTGTCCTTAGGCATGTATAGAATTACAAAGTCAGACGGTAAAGTAAGGCTATCCACCATAACTAATTCATCTTCCAAGATTCCATAGGGATACATTATAGATCGATTAGCTAATGTAAGAGTCATATGGGTAGACTTTGGATCTCTACAATCAAACCTCCTCATCATTACTAGTGATATTAGATTAATGCTTGCACCAAATCACAAAGAGCTCGACCAAATTTTATAGGCCCAATGAAACAAAAAGACAATAAACCTACCAGGATCAGTAAGATTAGGTGGAAGCTTCCTTCGAATGATATTGCTACACTCTTAAACCAAAACGACATTTTCATCATCTCTCAAACATCATTTTCTAGAGAGTATCTCTTTCATAAAATTAGCATACATTGGCATTTGGTCCATGGCTTCATATAAGATTATGTTGACTTGAATATTTTGTAACATCTCCTTGAACTTTTTGAACTGCTATTCTTTTTCATCTTTCTTATCATGCCTCTTTTTTTAAGAAAGGGTAGGGTGCTCTGATATAATTGGGGTGCACAAGGTTAGGATTATTAAGAATTTGTTTCTTAGTCCTCCTTCATGGGGAGTTCTTATCTATAAGTTGGTCAAGAGTCAAACCCTTGACTTCGTCATTACTCCCAATCTCACTTTTTTCTCCCTCATTTTTCTTATTATCAACATCACCTTTAACAACCACTTTCTTTTCACTCTTTTTCTTCTCATATTCACACTTTTTCTTCTCTCCACTAGCTTGTGTGAGTGTACCCACCACTCTTCTCCTCAATCCAATAGAACTACATGTTTCATTCTCCGGGTTATCCATTATATTACTATTGAATCCTCCTCCCGAATTAGCCCGAGTCGATATTTCTTGAGACTGCTGACCCACTTACATCTCCCAACTTTTGATTGATGCTGCAGTAGCTTGGTTTATGATGATATGGCCATGGTTCATCTCTCTCTAACTCTTAATCATTTCATCAAAACTTGATTTAGTGGATTGCATGGAATTCATCAGTGCTTTTTCTAGAGGTGATCTTCCTTGACAACCTTTGGAAGCAGGGAAATTACCCACTTGAAAGCATTATTGGTCTCTCCAACTTGGTGTGCAATGATTGCTCAGCTGAAATTTTACATATTGTACTTCCTCATTCCTTACTTTAGAGCGCAACCCCCATTTGCATGGTCACCTCCACATAAATCACACAAAAGGGTTTGTACTTGGTTAACACTCGCTTGAGCCAACTGTGATGCCATTAATTATTTTGTTAGCATTTTTATTTGAGTTAGTAGCGTTGCATGTGACTCGGTAGCAAGAAAATATTTTTATTTTATACCTTTCTTGCTATAATATTATTCGTCCTGTCATGCATTTCAATTAGTGTTTTAACCTTATCATCTACTTTGATTCTCAATGTACCTCTAGCTGAGGTATAAAGAAATATCTGTGTAGGGGTTAGCAGTATGCTAATGAAGTGTGTCAATTATTCCATGGAGTTCATGTTATGGTTAGGGCACTTGCAGAGTGATAGTTTAAATCTTTCTCACGCCTCTGATAATGACTCATATTCTTAAAGCCTAAAGCTCGTTATTACAACTCTTCTCTCCAGAAACTGCTCATTTGCATAGTGCTTCCCTATGAATTTGTCTTCTAACTCCTTCCAAGTCTGAATGATACCACTTGGTATACATTACAACCATTCCTTTTCCTTTCCAATTAGAGAGAAACATAACAACTGTAGTTTCACCTTATCAGTTGTGACTTTATTCGAGTTTCACATTTAGCATGTTTTATAGAACCTAGTCAGGTTTTCCCAAGGATACTTGATGGCATGTCCACTAAATTGCTTGTCTTTTAATCCTGACAATACCAAGCTTTTGATGTCAAATGTCACCATATTCTCCAATTGGAATACCCATGATATCTTACTGGTGTTGGTTCTTCTACAGTAATCCCCCTCGTGTCTGTTGTGGTGGAATCACCATATCTTGCTTTCACGAGCGGTTCTCTCTCAAGATCCCACGTGAGAAGCATCAAATCCAAACCCCACACAAACATAAACAACAATTCTTTAGTAGCACTGTACTAATAGAATAAATAAATACGTAACAACTGAAAATTTAAAACTACACCACAAACATAAAATAGTTATTTTAAAGCAAACTAATTTTAAAATAATTTAATAGAAATTATAAAATACCAATTAACAAAAAAAATAACGATAAACTACGTGAGATTAAAAAAAAAACTAAAACAAAACAAGTCGCACATTGTGCCTTGTTGACAATATCAACAATCTACGACGACGACACCAATAACTTGATGGATAATTTACTAACAAGTGTACTAGTGTTGTTATCTAAGTAACAAAAATAAACTCGTCTCCACATGGTTTGCGAACTTGGAACAAGGTACATTATACGATGTAAGTAAAAATAGTAAACGAGAGGTTTTTCATGTTATTTTTGTCGAAAACAAAAGAGAGAAGTTTTTTGAATAATTATGAGAAAAACGGTTAGGTTTTATTGTTAAAATTCCCTATTTCTACTTGATTGATGAAACACACATTAACAAACATGCAGTGAACATAAATTTATACGACATATTAACTCTAGAACTACACTTGATCCCTTGGCGTGTAGCTCATTAACCTAAGCGTCAATTCTCCGATCCTTCGGGCCAACTGTAACGTTGGACTAGGAAATCGAGCTTGTTAACCCCAAAGTCAAATTCCTAATTAAACTATGTCGCTATGCGAAAAATAAAGAGTCTCCATCATATTTTATTTATTCCATAGGAAAGGGAAAATATCAAGAAAACCCTAAAAGAATGGTCATCACAACCACAAACAGGTTCAAAAGTCAGTTATGCAAGGGGAAAGTATTAGCAACCCTGACATCCATCATACTCGATGGGAACCATCTAGATTATCTCTCGTTTGAATGGGTGCCATTATCTTAATGCTTACTTGCTAAAGGTTTACGGAGTGGAAATGGATTTTTTATTAGTGTGCTCGCCAAGGATTTGGATCCTCGTGCCTACGTATGTTCACTTGTTGAAGTGAGAAATCAGAGCCCTGTAGTTCGTAGTATAAAATGTTTGTTTGTTTTGTTGATTTTATACCTTGAAAAGGGTTTTCTGGAGTGATGCCCTAAGGGACAAACAAAAGGTTTGATGAGTTGATATTGATTTTATGCTTTTGAAAATAGATTGTTCTTGACTTCGGATTGCACTAAAGACCATGGGTAAAAGTGAATATCCCAAACTATCAAGCCAACCATCTTGTGTTCAAAATATTCAGAATAAGGGTAGGAAAACTCCATTCTCATCCCTTCTTTACCACTTAAGGCTCGTGGCATACAATCCTAATAATATTTTATTATGTTTTGAATTTGATTTGAGAAAATATCACTTGACGTTGGATCAAGGGTTTCTTTATTATTTATGAAATGGTGAAGATCCTACATCCTAAGGTTGGATAACAAGCAACAACAAGACAGAGGAAAGCGAGTAACAAGTACACCAAATAGGGGAGAGGGATACATGAAAAATATAAGGTATTTGTGAGAGAAATAAATGGTCTCGTTATAAGGTAGCCAAAGAGAAATTCTTGTGTGTGCATTATGTCCTAGGTTAATAATTTAATAATGGAATTACAAAGCATGTCTCCCTAAGATGGTTTCATGAATGCTATTTTGTAATAAAATATTACAAGTACATAATGCTCCAAGTTTGTATAAGTCAATCACATTGTTCCAAGGTCCAAGCAAGGGTCACAAAAACTCCTCTAAGTCTCCACGCTTAGGTCATACACAAGGTTCATATGGTCCATAATACTCCATGTCTAATGCTAAGTTCAAACATTAAGTCCATAGTCCAATAGTCCTCTAATCAAGTCTTTTTTAGTCTTTTCCATTTTTATCATGTTTTTGTTCATTTTTTAATTAAATCACAAGATAAAGAATAAAAGGTCAATTAAATGATATGAGGATAAAATGCATGAATGTCAATGTGCAAGAATTTAAATAACAAGAATCTAAATTACACAAAATTAAATGTTAGAAGTTAGAAGTTAGAATTGCATAATGTAAATGTTAGGAGTTAGATGTTAGAAGAAAACCGATTACTCGAGATTATCTATCCACAAATCAAAGGACTTAAAATATGACACATTAAAGGATAACCTATCAATGCTTCAAAGTGTTGAAAATAATCCAATGATCACTTATCAACATATTTGAATCAAAGAAGATTGAATCGACTGAAACGTCCATCTATCAATGATTTGAAGAGTGGAATATTTATCAATTAAGTCGTTAAAATAAAAGTTAAAGAAGTTGCAATAACAAAATAACTAAAATGTTCATAGTTAGAGGTTAGTTTGCATTAAATTAAAGTGTTAGCACAAATGCATAAAACAATATTTAAATAAGAATAGTAGCATATGAGTAATAAGAGAGAGACAATTCAGCAACACCAACATCTCTACACATCAAATGTGAAGCCTCATGTCAAGAAGTAACCACTACCGGAGCTCCGACACCGTCACGCCGAAATCAAGAAATAGATCCATCATTCTACTCCTATCAATCTCCTCTATCCTAATCTCTCATCTATTCTAAACAAGAGTCAAGAAATTTTGAAAATTGGAGCATTAAAGTCAAGCCCCCCAAGCACAAAACTAAAATTAAATGGAGATGGAGGAGAATCAAGTCACCAAACCTTGGGGCTTTGATTCTCCAATGTATAAGCTACATTGTGGTATCAAAAATTCAACAAACAGATAAGGGTAAAAAAATCGCCGACCTGCAAGATGGAGGATTATCATGGAACTTGCTGAAATTTGGAGATGATGAAGAAGTAGAAAAACATAGATATACTTCTTTGATCTTCTACTTCTGATTTTTTAGTGATTCGACTCTGAAAATTCTGAAGTTGATGGTTGATCTTGATGTTGATTTTTCTAAATTTTTAAGGAGTGTGGAATGTAGGAGGTTTATCTCAATTGATAACAAACTTCAATGTGAAGCTTGCTCCAATGGTGAGAATAGGAGCTTTGGTGTAGGGAGATGAATTAGAGAAGATGAAGTGAGAGGAGAAAATTTAAAATTTGTAATGGGTGCTCCAAAGTTTGAATGATCAAGGTTCTAGCCAAAAAAGAATTATGCAGAATGGGATCTAATATGAAAAATGATAACAATGCCCCATGACTTCCAGCATTGAGGATGACTTCATGTATGATCCATGTCATACCCCAAAATTTGCCTGTTAATTTTTATGATAAATTGATTCATGCATGGCATTCATTTCACATTTGCATTCATTCATTAGCATACATTCTCATATAAATTATAAATTTTAATTTATTTATTATGTGATACAGATATAAAAAACAATAATGATTTTGGTTATCTGTATGATATAAATAAATTATATATATATAAATAAAATAGTTTTAATTTAATGATAAATAAAAATAGATTTGAATTTTAATTATATAATTAAAATTTTAAATTAATTTTATTTGTTAAAGCTCATTAAATTATAATAACTATTTTTTATAATTTAGTGACTCATGTTCCATTTATTCATTATTTATAAATAGTATTTATTTAGTAATTCACGTTTTTTACTTAATAAAATTTATTTATAAGAGTAACATTTTTTTAAAAAGCCCATAAATTATAAAATAATTTTGGTTGATATAAGTAAGAATAATTTTGATTTTTTTTAAATGATGAAAGTAAAAATAGAAATAGGTTTAAATTTTAATTCAATTATGTAACTAAAATTTAAATTAATTTTTATTTGTTAAAAGTCATTTAAATTATTCATTATTTATAATAATATTTGTATTTAATAAATATTTATTTATAATAATAGATAGCAAGGTTAAACCCTAGTCCACACCATTATAGCTAACTCTCCTAAATTATAGGAAGGGATCCAAATATTTAGCAAGGTTAAACCCTAATCGACACCATTATAAATACTTTATATGGCTGCAGCGAGAAGAAAAAAAAGGAAAAAAAAGGGAAAAGGAGGAGAGATACAAGAGAAGAAGATACACAAGGCATGGCAGAAGCAAGAAGATTCACGGGAAAGGAAAAGAGAAGCAATCATAAAGCACTCATAGCCTGAATAAGAACAACACACATACAGTGAGCAAGCTAGAAGAATCAAATCCCCAGTAAGTGTTCATTATGGAATTTGCATCCAGCATGATTACCTTGTAATACCCCTTAATTCATGCATGAATAATATTGGTTTAATATATCTATTGAGATGATGTATTCATGTTTGGTGGATGTTGATATTGCTTTATTCAAGTATGCATCTGTTGTTGATATGTCATAGCATGTTGGAGAAATTCTGTTTGCATGATTAAAGAATTATATGTGTCATTTAATTATTATTATATGAGTGATGTTTCTTGCATGATTATGTTTATTTCAAATGTTGTTATTACATAATAATGATGATGATGATATAATGGTGATAATATAAATCTTTGGTTGTCTTTAACATGTATGTGCAAGGTTTGTTTTATCATTATCACTTGCAGTAAAGAGAACTAATACATGAGTAAAATAATATAAGCTTCTTGATTTGTGCATGGCTATTTTTATTATTGCATGATGATTACATATGGTCTTATTTTATGTGTGTGGTTTGATATAAGACGAAGTTACAGGTTTGTTGTATTCACATGAAAGAAACAGCATGAGAAAAAATAAAGTAGATTGCCGTAAGAGAGAAAGTTGTAACATGCATGGTGGTGTTGTGTCAAAATGGAAAAATCCATGTAGAATTAATATATATTTTAATGAAGGCGAATAAATAACAAATGGACCAACATGGCTCGTTGGTAGCTCCCCCCTCACCTCAACGTAGAGGTCCTGGGTTTGAGCTTTTCAGTGTTTTGACTATGTTTACTCCCTTTCCACTATAATTAATTCACCACTATTTTTCTATTATTAAAAGAGATTAATTACTATACACTGTCAGTGTAAAAAGTTTTACACCCCCGACTCATCACCATCATCCGTTTGTATTACTTTATAAATTTTTAAAATAAAAGTCAAACTTATTTTAATATCCGACGTCTATGATTAACTGACGGTGTAAAATCCGTTTACACTGTCAGTGTATTTCAATTAAACTCTTTTTTTTTATTTCTTTCTTTTTAGTTTAATTAGGTTTTATTATTTTGTATGCCCTTTTAATTTTGTACTGTTAATTAAGATTTAGATATTTTATATCCCCTTTTAAATTATGTACCCCATCCCGAAGCCATGTAATAGCGTAGTCTTATTTTTCGCACTTTAATTTTTCCATACTGTGTTTACTCCCTTTCCACTATAATTAATTCACCACTATTTTTCTATTATTAAAAGAGATTAATTACTATACACTGTCAGTGTAAAAAGTTTTACACCGTCGACTCATCACCATCATCCGTTTGTATTACTTTATAAATTTTTAAAATAAAAGTCAAACTTATTTTAATATCCGACGTCTATGATTAACTGACGGTGTAAAATCCGTTTACACTGTCAGTGTATTTCAATTAAACTCTTATTAAAATAAAACCCATTAATTAATTTTCTAATTAATATATTATATTAGTTATTTAAACTAGGATATAATTTAATCTAGTTTATTAATTAAATTTTCATATATCACTTAATTAATTAAAATGGGCTATTTTGAATAATAAAAATCTAATTATATTTTTTTTCTTTTCTTTTAAAGTTTCTATCAATTTAGTCTAAGTTTTTCCATAAATTCATAAAAAAAAGTTTCTATTATTATAGACTAAAAATATTCTTAATTCATTCTTAAATTTAGTTTATTTAGTTTTTTTTTATTTCCTTCTTTTTAGTTTAATTAGGTTTTATTATTTTGTATGCCCTTTTAATTTTGTACTGTTAATTAAGATTTAGATATTTTATATCCCCTTTTAAATTATGTACCCCCCATCCCGAAGCCATGTAATAGCGTAGTCTTATTTTTCGCACTTTAATTTTTCCATACTGTGAATATAATTGTCTACATGTACGCTAATAGGATTGCATGAAAAGATAAATGATCGAACCTAGACAAATTAATTCAAGATAATATATCTGAATCCAATCATTTCCACACTTGCACCTCTAGGGTAACCCTCTCTTTGTTGCCTTACGATATTACGGTCATGTCCCGCGAATGTGGGGATACCCTTAGCAAAGACCCTTTCGATTAAATTATCATCATCCCTAAACAGATAAGTCATAGTCCCTTCGATCAAAAGGTCAATGTCCCTACAAGATAAATCATAGTCCCTCGAACGTTGCCTTCGAATATATGACCTTGTCCCTCGAACGTTGCCTTCGAATATATGACTTTGTCCCTCGATGACCCTTCGTTGTAGCCTACGATTAAATGATGATCGTCCCTTCGAATGCTAAGGTATCCTTACAAATGTTGCCTTCAATGACCAATCGACGACCCCACGATATCCCTTTACATCCAAAGGATAAGACTACTTACTTCTCAATAGTAAGGACAGTTTTACCCTCCTAAGGATAGGAAATACCTATAAAGAACTTGGTTAGGTATAACTCTTAAATGCTTGCTCACATCTTAAAATACTTTTCACACCTCACACTTTTCAAAACATCTTTAGAAAATCACCACTTGGTATACATTCGCACCAGAATCATCGTCGAGTTATATTTTTCTAAACATCTTTCAAAATCAAACGAGATAAGCACTTTGTATACATTCGTACAAGAATCATTATAAAGTTAAACTCTCCTTTCAAAATATTTTCTAAACACACCACATTTCTCAAACACTTTCTCAAACAAGGAAAATATAAGTGAGTTAAGCAATTAAGAGCCCATGGACAACCATGGATACAAAGGGTGCTAACACCCTCCCTTTGTATAATGTACCTCCCGAACTCAAAATCTAATCAAGGTCTTTCCTGTTTTTTTCCGCCTTTCCTTATTGGATAAAAGAAAAGTCGGTGGCGACTCTTGCTGTCCGCAACATTGCTTTTCAAAGCAAAAACACAAAGTCAGTTCACCGTATCACAGAACTGGCGACTCTGCTGGGGAATCTTAAAAAGAGAGGTTACCTTAAAGATAAGATCACTTATGTTTTCGAATTGTTTCTTTGTCTGATTTACTTTTAAGGGATTGTTTGGGTATTTTATGCTTGAGTGAAAGATCCTACACCCGGATCTAGTGTACCTTAGGTAAGTAGCAAGAGATCATCGCGATTGTCCGGCGTATACTGGAATGGTTAAAATGATGGCTACGGTTAATGTGACACTTTGGATGTCCTGATGTTCCTCATGTTTACTTGAGGAAAATTTTGGCGTCTGCGTGGTGTCATCAAAGCATTAACCAGACCTTTAGAACCCTAATTGACTCATCCTAGCTATTAGAAAGTAGTGAGATAACTGACTTCGGTTCCGACTGGGGTTGGTTGGTACTCGATACTGCACTCTTTGAGATTGGACTTTATGGAAATTTTGGTCAACCGCTTGGTGTTGCACTGAAGTGGACTTAAGGAAAGGTCAATGATTTGAGATCCTTCTAGAACCCGGTTACTATTCTAGGACAGGTTGAACCAAACAAACTTCAGTGGGGAGGGTACTTACCTATGGAACTCATGCAAGCCTTAAAACCTAGGAATGATTGTGGTGTGACTTGTTTGTGCTTGTTACTCACTTGACATCATAACATCATAACATCATAACATCATGACATCATGGCATTGTACTAACCATTTCGAGGACTTAGGGATTTAACTTTGCTCTTTTTTGTAGGGCTATGGCTTCCCGGAAGACCATCCGGATCAATTTTGTAGCGACCTCTCCCCAACTCAAGGATTTAGTGTCAGAACTTCCCGATCATGCTCAGTTCATCAAGAAACATGGTTATCTCCTCAATTTAGTTACCACCGATTTCAAGGAAGATATGATGAGAGTTCTATTCCAGTTCTTCGATCCTAAACATCATTGCTTCACCTTCCCAGATTATCAGTTGGTACCCACATTAGAAGAATTTTCTATGTTGCTTGGGATACCTATCCTTGATCAAACACCTTTCGGTGGTTTAGAAAAGATTCCGAGGTCTGAAGAGGTTGTCGTGGCTTTACACATGACAAAGTCCGACATTGAAACTAATTGGGTAACAAGAAGTGAAGTTAAGGGTCTACTTTCCAAATTTCTGATAAATAAGGCCCGAGAATTCCTAAAAGCTATGAGTGTCCACACTTTCGAAGATGTTCTAGCATTACTAATCTATGGTTTGTTGTTATTTCCTAATCCGGATCAATTCATAGACATGAATGCTGTTAAGATATTTCTCACTCATAACCCTGTGCCCACCTTGCTTGGAGACATTTTGCATTCCCTTCACACTCGTACTATGAAAAGGCAAGGGACTCTCATGTGCTGCGTACCTTTATTATCTAGGTGGTTTATTTCGCACCTTCCTCAATCAGTCTTGAGGAATGAGCAAAATTTGAAATGGTCTCAAAGGATAATGTCGCTCTCCCATTCAGACATCCATTGGTGTCCCCAACCCAAAGAAAATGTTATCATCATTGACCGTTGTGGAGAATTCTCTAACGTACCACTCCTGGGGATAAGAGGAGGTATTAGTTATAATCCTGCTTTAGCCCTACGTCAGTTTGGTTATGCTCGAAGAGATGGTCCACATGAAATAATTATCCAAGGCACTGTGTTTGACTATGACAACGATTCTCAAGGTCTCCGTCAAAGGTTTGTACGAGCTTGGGGCATGGTGAAAAGAAGTACTTTAGGACAGAAAAAATTTATTCCTATGGAACCTTATCTCAGATGGGTACGCGCCAGAGCTCGTGAGCTTATCATGCCATATCTTGCAATCGGACCTCTGATTGTTGAACCAAAAGTTGAAGGAGGTACCCCTCAGATCATTCCTTATCCAGATATGCCTATCAATGTTGAAGAATTGAAGAAATCTTGGATCCAGTTGAGAGAGGAAAGGGATACTTTTGAAGCTCAGTTCTGTGCTGAAAGGAAGAAAGTATTAGAGCTCACCAGCCAGCTTAATGAGGAACGAAGTCTCAATGCATATATCCGCCCAAAAAAAGCCGTCCCTGGGAGACTTGAGCTTTCATTTTTTCTTGTAATGAACATTGATTAAAGAAATTATTAATAAAAGTTCCCCTTTTTGGTGGTTTACGCAAAGTTAAATTCCAAAAGTCCTTGAAAACATTTCATACATTGCATAGCATAACATAACATTGCATAACAGGTACTCTAAAGGATCAATGTTCTCACGGTCTTCCTCTCAAACAGAAAAATGGCCCTCGAACAAACTGTCAAGGATCTCCAGGCTCAGAATGCTCAATTCCAGGAGATGATCTTGAACTTATCCAAGGGGCGGGAGGAACTGAAGACTCTATTGCTCGAGAAGAAGAAATACAAGAAATCCGTGAGTTACATTAACCCGGGAAGAAGGCTTAAAGGACAGGCTCCAGGAGTCAAGATTGGAATTCCGAAGGAAAGAGAACATGAGACAGAAAATGATTCAGAAGATGAGAATGTTGATCCCTTCAACCCTGAGGACGACTATGAAAATTATGAAAATGAACAGTACTCTCCGAAAGATGATAAGTATAAGTTGCTGGAAGAACGTATGCTAGCTATGGAGGGTCAGAAGGCGCCCGGCCTGGATTTCGAAAGCTTAGGTCTGGTCTCTGATGTGGTCATTCCTCGCAAATTCAAGGTCCCCGCTTTCAATAAGTATGATGGTGCGTCTTGTCCTCAGATGCATCTGAGAGCTTATGTGAGAAAGATCCAGCCGTATACCACTGATAGGAAGCTATGGATCCATTTCTTCCAAGAGAGTCTGTCTGACACACAGTTAGAGTGGTATTATCAGCTCGAGAGCTCTAACATCCGCACCTGGACTGATTTAGTGACAGCTTTCTACAAGCACTACCAGTATATTTCTGAATTAGCTCCTACTCAGCTACAGCTGCAGAATATGACTATGGGCTCTAAAGAAAGCTTCAAAGAATATGCTCAAAAATGGAGAGACTTGGCTGGCAGAGTCAAACCCCCTATGACTGATCGAGAATTAGTGGACATGTTCATGGGTACAGTGACTGGCCCATTCTACAGCCATCTATTGGGAAGTTCCTCATCGGATTTCACTGAACTTATATTGACGGGTGAACATGTTGAAAGCGGCATTCGAAGTGGAAAGATACAGGCGGCTACCTATGCAAGCACCAAAAAGTCCTATCAGGGGAAGAATGAATCAAAAGCTGTGTACGGTCAAAGGGGTCATAACAAGAAAAATTGTGACCATACTGTTGGAGCAGTTACGATTGCAGCACCGCCATCTCAAAACTTCCAACACAGACAAGACAGGCCAAGAAGGCAGTTTACCAAGATCAATATGACTTTAGCACAAGCACTGCAGGGTATGCTAAAAGCAAATTTAATTACCCTCAGAGATCCTCCTGCAAATCCCAACATTACTTCTCCTCGTTATAATCCCAATGCCAGGTGTGCATATCACTCCGATAGCCCCGGGCATGATACAAATGATTGTTGGTTGTTGTAGCGGTGTATTCGTCACCATTGGAAATATTAATTAAATCCAAGGTAAATCATACAAAGTCGAGTCGCCACCGCACTTCTATTTATCCAAAGGAATGGTTAGAAAGCGAACAAAAACCTAAGAAGTTTTGCAAAGAAAACTAATAAAAGAAACAAAGATATGGGTAAGGGGGTTGGTTATGTCATGGGAAGGTGTTAGGCACCCACAACATCCTAGGTACTCCTAGGGAGCCCTTCTCACAACTTGTTGTAAAATTATTGTTTATGAAATTTTTATTGTGCAAACATGATTGAAGAGATGAGAAAAGAATGTACAAGTTATTTACATTTTTGTGTTTGGATGGATGAATCCATTGCCTACGTACCATCTTAAAAAGATAGGATCAAACCCTCGTAGTTCGGCTAACAAATTTCAAAACAAATGAGTGGATTGATTTTAAACAAAAGCCTTAAGGTCTTTCATTATCAAAGGGAGAAAACTCGACCTGAACCAACAATCCACCATGTGAGAATAGCTTCGACATGCTAGTGAGGGGTTAACCCTATAATAAGCATGGAAGGCTTACAATTCGATCACTAAGGATGCGGTGAGATTTACATCAACCACTAAGATAATTCAGATCTATGGCTAATGCATGAGAATTTTGATTAAGAAGTGGACAAGGGCCACAAAAGACAATTGAGTGAGTTAAACTAACCAATTAGAAGTATTCACAAACATGTCAAAGTTGACTTAAAGTTCAATTCAAAATAAGTATTATGAAAAGAAAGTTTGAAAATCAAAGGCATAAGGCCTAGGTTTCTAATGTTGAAAACAAGTGAAAATGTTTGCACAATAGTTTTCTGGTTTGGGTTAAGGATGAAAATATGGATCAAGGTTAAGCATGCAAAAGGTGAGTGTTAAGGGACAAAGCCACAAACAGGGTTGCTTTCTCAAGATCATAGAAATGATCCAAGTAAGTTCCTTTGGAATAGTCAAGCACAGGGCCAAAAGCAAATAAAGCATGTATCAGAGATAACAACAGCAAGGGGAAACAAGATGCCAATAGATGGTCTTACACTCGACTCCAAGGAAATAGAATGCCAATCAATGGTCTTACATCCAACTCCTAACAACACAAAGGAAACAAATGCCAATAGCTGGATTTACATTGACTCCTCAAAAGGACAAGGTAACTGTCACAAAGTATGAGCAATGATCATGGTAATGATATACAAGTAATGCTCAAAAAATGAAAACAATGCACAGAGGCACACACAAAACATCAATGCACAGATGAACAAACAATCACACACTATGCACAAACAAGAGGCTTCACACAAGGGCGGGCTTTAGTCAAGGGGTCATATCAACCTCGACAAACAAGCCAGCTGTATAAGTGTAAACAGAAGCTCTTAACCACTAACATTGAGAGTTAGGGTGAAGCTGATGAAAGGAAATGAGGATTAGACCTCATGCTCTTAACCCTGGCCTGGGTGAGCTTAAGACACTGAAAGTGTGGGGATCCAGAATGAGGAATCTTATTCCACATGACTGACTCTATACAAGATCTTGGGTGTTTTATTCAAGAGCATCAGCACGTAGTGCGAGCATAATGAAAGACTCAACTGAATAACAGGGGATTGATTGCAAATCCCTTTTATCTGTCAATTGCCTCTTCACTTAGGAGGACTTAACAAGTGACATGCCTCATTTAGAGGTCTTTAGCACAAATATAAACAATCAAAAACATGGCCTCTTAAGGAGGACTTCAGCCAAATGCCTGCCAAAAAGGTGGCAGGACTTCCAGACTACATGGAGAAAAGAATGGTTACCTAAGTGGTATACCAACCACAAACCAAAGCAAATCTCAAGCAAGAGCTAAAAGCGACTAAAGTACCTGTACAAAAGGCTAGTTAATTAGTAACTCAGACAAACAAATAGAAAACAGACAAAACCAATCAACAGTGTTACACAAAGCAAGGCACAAGTGCAAGCACTCAAATGGTTTCACCATATCAAATGACCTACAAAACAGCAAGGGTTAGTGATCAAAGCAATTGGCATCTCAAGTAATGAGGCCAAACCAATCATTAGTGTTAAATACCTGAAACATAAACACAATTGGTGAGTACAAACCACTAGTACAAAGACTAGGGTCAAAGGCAAGGCAAATAGTCAAAACAGCAGCCAACAATTCACATGAAGCACATTTAATCAAACAAGAATAAGGCCTCAAAAGGATCAAAGCCAAATCATTAAGAAAAGCCATCAATTGAACAAGATAAGGCAAAGGCAAACAATGTGATCTAAATTGGATATCAAACATAGAAAATCCACATTAAAACAGAAATGAATCCAATGATCATGAAATTTTTTATGTGAACATAAAATGTTATGAACAAGCATCATACCAAAAATTGGGTCCAGAAGATAACAAATGGTGTGTGAATGAAAATGCACAAGTACAAGGTCAAGAATGTGACACCAAATGTTACAACATATGTCCATGTGTCTAAAACAGTGGTATTAAATGGTAAAAATGCCAAACAAAAGCCAAAAGATCATGTTACATGTTATGAACAAGCATGTTAAGTTTCAAGGCAATTGGATAATCAATGAGCATTTCATAAGTCAATTAGCACAACATGTCACATTTGCTTCATGTTCAAACAATCAAGCACAATTAAAATTCCAGCAATCCAAAAATCAGGAAATGAACATCTACAAATAATAGACATTAAAATGAACATGTAAAAAAAAGAATGGATTAAATTGGATTCATTTTCTATTTTTAGTGATTTTTGGAAGTTGAATGAAAGTAATTGAAATAACATGAATCATATGGAAAATGGAATGTGAATTGGAATTGGCAAAATGCAAAAGGTTAGTGTTGAACCTAGGTTCATGAGGTCACATGCGCTGGAAAATAAAATCAGAAATGTACAATGCCAAGGATCGAACCAAGGAGCAATAGGTTACAGGAGCGCTTAACATGAAAATGCAATTGAAAAATCCAAAATGCCACAAGCAAGGATCGAACCGAGGACAATGAGGTTAAAGGCGCGTTCATCATCAAAACGCTGCGCTTCATGGCAAGGGAAAATCAAAAGTGGAATTTCAAAAGTGCTAGCGCAAGGAATCGAACAGAAGACAAGAACGTTACAAGTGCGCACTGTGCCAAGCCCTAGCGTTTGAACCAGACGGCCGGAATAGTAATTCCGGTCGTCTTCTCCGGCGGTTCTCCGGCGAAGGTTCATCAAAAAAATTCCAGAAACGCGTGAAAAGCATATGGTTTGAAAGCTTATTCAAGGAGGAGCACGAATCTAACAATTATAAGTCCTAATTCTCCATGGATTGGCCGGATCGATCGAAAACATAATGCACATCAAAAGTTCAAGTTCACATATCTCATGCAATTCTTATCCATTTCAAGATCTATTGATATCAGAATCATCAGCATTAAAAACTCTACAAGATCATGGCAATAAAATGAAGAAACAAGAGATTCGAATTCCAACCTCTTTGAAGAGCAGTGAGCTGATTTCGTGTGTTCAAGCTCCAGCAATATCCAGATCTTCTCCTCAACTTGTGTATTGAAGCTTTATGCACGAATTGATGCTTGAATCCACCTTAATGAAGCTCAATTTCCAAGATCCATATTCATGTTCAAGCCTTGAGTATGCATGATTCTTGACCAAATTCTCCAATCCAATGCTTGATTTGTACTCAATGATGCTCAATGAACACGATTATGCAAGAAAATTGATGTGTTATGTGAAGAATTTTGAAGTTTCAATTGAGAGAAAATTTGGAGGGAAAGAAAATTTTCAGATCTAGAATGTGATTTTTCTCTGAAATTCTGTTATGATTATTAGGCTTATATACCATGTGCTAATCACCCTTAAATTGTCATTAGGCAATGGTTAATTGAGATTAATGAAATGAGAGGTGAAATGCAAAATTGGGCAAGTGTATGGTGCATGAAAATTTTACACGTGAACAGTGCACATGCATGGCTCAAATTCACTCAAAATCATCCAAGGAACACAATGGCATTGGTATTTTTCATGTATGATCAATAGAATTTGAATTCTCCATTTTCCCTCCAAAATATACATGCATGGACAAACGATCATGTGAGTTAATTTCATGCAATGAAATGTTTGATTTGGAAAATATTGGTCATAACAAGCATTATGCAAAAAGAGTGGTTCGATTTGGAGTTTTGGATCAAAAGTTATGGCATGTTGAACTTCTATGCACCCTTGGCAATCATTTGATCATAATTATTCAACCATTCATCAAATGCTCATGATCTTGGACTTTTTAGAAATGGGAGAGAAAGATATTAAACTTTCATGTTCAACAAAATTTCATTTGAAGCTTCCTTGACGTTGGAAAGTTAAGTTGAATGTGAACTAAAAACTTGCCATTTTTGGAAACTTGAAATTATAGGTCACTTTCCATTTTGGGAAACTTTTGATATGACCTCAAAATCTTCAAGATAGATGTATGACATGATGAATAGGCCTTGTTTGAACATGAATGAGGATGTTAAGATCAATTCCCCAACCTCAAAGCCCTCAGTTGACTGTATAGTTGACTGCCTGGGTCCTCAGATGACTTGAAAATGTTCTAATGAATTTGAACCTCCATCACTTGGGAATTTTGCTTCCAAATGAAACCATAGCTCATATAAGCTCTTCAAAATGATCATATGGTCCTCATCTCAAGAAAATACCATCTGCTCTTGTACAAGGGATGTAACACCCCGATAAAATATGATAATTATTTAATTTAAGTTAATAGTATATTATGATGATAATATGAATGAGAGGGTATTATTTTTCAAAATAAAAGATAAACCATTCATATATATTATTATTAATATATTTATTAATTTAATTAAATAATTGGAATATTATTGGATTATTATTGGAATAAAAAAAAGTTGGAATCAGTAAAGAGTCCCATTTGGTAAAAAGGGTTTTTACACGTGAAAACAGAGAACACGTAACAATTGGGAGAACAGAGAAGAAACTGAGAAAGGGAGAAGAAGAGGCTAGGGCTCAAGAGGAGAATTCACGATTGTTGAAGGTCAAAGAAGGATTTGCCGGATTAATTCAGGTAAGGGGGGTTTATCGTCGTTTAATGGGTATTATGGGTTAACATGTAATGGGTAGTAATAAGCCATTGAATCGACTCTAATTAGGATGATGAATGTTGCAAATTGTGAATTTGTGGATGAATGAGATAAGGGTTTATAATTGAAGAAAATTCGTAGGAATTAGATGTAATAAGGTTAGAAATTGTGAAATTGAATGGGTATGATCTGTGTTAGATAATATGAACGAATGCTGTGTAAAAATTGGACTGTGGGAGGTTGGACCTGAGAAATCTCGTAGCAGAGAAAACCCATAGCAGATCTGGAATTTGGTTTCGAGTCATACGCGTATGACACTAGGCCATACGCGTATGAGATGGCCTGGTACGCGTATGGAGTGAGGCCATACGCGTATGAATGAAGAAGATGATGTTCTAAACGTGGTTTTGTCTCTGTTGGTACGCGTATGGGAGAAGTGGTACGCGTATCATACGCGTATGAGACAGACTATACGCGTATGGGCAGAAGTTTGATTTTTCTGAGTTGTTGTTGTGCAGTTTTGGTCGTTTCAGCTGAGTGATGTAATTTAGCTGAGGTATGACATAGTAGGGATCATTTCCCGCTGTTTTGAGCAGTATAGGTATTAGTAGAGTGTGCTAATACTGTGATTTATTATTTGGCATGACATGATATGATTCTGTGATAAATATGTTGATGATGTATGATGGTATGCATAATGCTGTGAATATATCTATTATGTATGAAATTGTGGATGGACTGTTTATGGCTTAGAGTGTGAGCATATGTCCATTGTGGATTGTTGTTGATTTTTGCATGTTAGGTGATTTAGCGTGCATAGCATGGCCTTTATGGTGGTAGCTAATTCCCATGGTGAGGAATTAGTGAGTGAGTCACTAGGTCTCAAATGAGTGGGACTAGTGAGCTTGGTAGCCGTATCTGGGTTTGATCGGTGAGGTTGAACTATGTGTTCACGAATAGTCGGTACCGCATGCATGGAGTCTCATTTCATAATGTATGTATGGCGTATAATATGAATGGATGTATTCCAATATTATACGTGTGTTTGGTGTTTGTGTTGAGTATGGTTATGAGTTGATGTGGCCGTTGCTGAATGTGTGATATGATTAGGGTGATGAAATGTGTTAATTTACTTAGCATTACATGATATTTTATAATGCTTATTATATCGATTGAGGAACTCACCCTTACAACTATATTTCAGGTAACGAGCAGTGATTGAGTAGAAGCTAGTGCTTGGAGTCTAGTGTAGTTCCTTAGTGGGTCATGCTCTGGTATATGTAACATCGGGACGGGATGTTTTACTTGTTTTCATTTTGTTGTTGGACAATTTTACATGTAATGTGTTACATGGTTTGCATATCCGCTGCGAATTGTGCAATGTTTTATGTTGATTAATAAATGAGCATGACAAACTATTTTGGTGAATGGTGTGAAGTGTCAAGTGTGACACCCTGAAATTGCATATCTACTCTGATTCATATTTTGTTGTTTTAATTAATTATTGGGGTATTTTTAGAAGGGTGTTACATTAGTGGTATCAGAGCATAGTCGGTCGAGTCGAGTCGTAATTATTCTGTTTCCCTGTATGTGATAGGTGTTGTGTAACCCTATCAGTACTTATTGTTTTAGCTTGTTGGATTAACTCAGAATAGAGATGGCTGGAAGAGGTAGAGACGATGCTGCGATTGCTGAGGCTCTAGGTATGCTAGCTGGAGTACTTGGAGGGAATCCGAATGTTGTGGGACTGGGAGCTGCTCGTCAACTGAGTGAGTTCCAGAGGAACAATCCTCCAATGTTCAAGGGAGCATACGATCCAGATGGCGCTCAGAAGTGGTTGAAGGAGATCGAGAGGATCTTCCGAGTGACTGAATGTGTCGATAACCAGAAGGTCAGGTTCGGTACGTATATGCTGTCAGAGGAAGCAGATGATTGGTGGGTTGCTTCCCGCGCTGAGTTGGAAGCTGCTGGGAGTGCTGAGATCACTTGGGCGGTGTTCAGAGAGAGATTCCTGAGGAAGTACTTTCCAGAGGATGTCAGAGGAAAGAAAGAGATAGAGTTCTTAGAATTGAAGCAGGGCAACCGGTCTGTTACTGAGTATGCTGCTAAGTTCACAGAGATGTCGAAGTATTACACTCCCTATGATGAGGCTACTGGGGAATTTTCAAAATGTGTGAAGTTTGAGAACGGGTTACGTCCCGAGATCAAGCAGGCTATTGGGTATCAGCGGATTAGAGTGTTTTCTGACTTGGTTGACTGTTGCAGGATTTTTGAACAGGATACCAAGGCCAGAGCGGAGAGCTATCAGCAGAGGGTTGATAGGAAAGGCAAGAATCAAATGATCGTGGGAAGCCGTATGCAGCTGGCAAAGGTTTCCAGAGACAGAGTGCGATGAAGAGACCTAGTGGGGGAGACTCCAGTGCCCCTGCTAAGTGTTACAGAAGTGGTCAGGCTGGACATCGTATCCATGAGTGTACCAGTACTGAGAAGAAGTGTTTCAAGTGTGGCAAAGGTGGTCACTTGGCTGCAGAGTGCCGGTTGAAGACTATGACTTGTTTCAACTGTGGAGAGGTGGGTCATATCAGTCCGCAGTGTCCTAAGCCGAAGCAAGAGAACCAGTCGGGAGGCAAGGTCTTTGCTTTATCGGGTTCTGAGACTTCTGCAGATGATCGTTTGATCCGAGGTACGTGTTATATTAATGGCTTTCCTCTTGTAGCTATTATTGACACCGGTGCGACTCATTCCTTTATATCTTTGGATTGTGCTGTGAAACTTAAATTAGAGATATCTGAGATGCATGGGAGTATGGTGATTGATACTCCTGCGAAGGGTTCAGTGACTACTACTTCAGTTTGTTTAAATTGCCCTTTGAGTATTTTTGGTAGAGACTTTGGGATGGACCTCGTGTGTCTTCCACTAGTGCAGATTGATGTTATCTTGGGTATGAACTGGTTGGTGTTTAACCGAGTTTATATCAACTGTTTTGATAAGATTGTGATCTTTCCTGAGATTGAGGAAGGAAAGAGTTTGTTTCTATCAGCAAGGCAGGTGAATGAGGCAGTAGCAGATGGGGCAGAGTTGTTTATGCTGTTAGCGACTTTGGAGGCTAAAGATAAACTGGTGATTTGCGATTTGGCCGTGGTGTGTGATTTTCCTGATGTGTTTCCTGAAGAAGTGAATGAATTACCGCCAGAGTGTGAAGTTGAGTTCTCGATTGATTTGGTACCTGGTACTAGACCGATATCGATGGCTCCGTACCGTATGTCTGCTGTTGAGTTAACTGAATTGAAGAGTCAGCTGGAAGACCTGTTGGATAAGAAATTTATTCGTCCGAGTGTGTCACCGTGGGGCGCACCAGTGTTATTGGTTAAGAAGAAAGAAGGTACTATGAGGTTGTGTGTGGACTACAGGCAACTGAATAAAGTGACGATCAAGAATCGGTATCCTTTGCCGAGGATTGATGATTTGATGGATCAGTTGGTTGGTGCGAGTGTGTTCAGCAAAATAGATTTGAGATCGGGGTATCATCAGATACGTGTGAAAACTGAGGATATTCAGAAGACTGCTTTCAGAACAAGGTATGGACATTATGAGTATTCTGTAATGCCTTTTGGTGTGACTAATGCGCCTGGGGTATTTATGGAGTATATGAATAGGATTTTCCATCCGTACCTAGACAAGTTTGTTGTGGTGTTTATTGACGATATTTTGGTGTATTCGAAATCTGAAGAAGAGCATGCTGAACATTTGAGAGTGGTTTTGAGAGTTCTACGAGAAAAGAAGTTATTTGCTAAACTGTCCAAGTGTGAATTTTGGTTAGAAGAGGTTAGTTTTCTTGGTCATGTGGTTTCAAGAGGTGGTGTTGCTGTTGATCCTTCTAAGATAGAAGCGGTATCTAAGTGGGAAGCTCCGAAGTCAGTTTCTGAGATAAGGAGTTTTCTTGGACTTGCAGGTTATTATAGGAAATTCATTGAGGGATTTTCTAAGTTGGCGTTACCGTTGACGATGTTGACTAGAAAGGGGCAAGCGTTTGTTTGGGACTCAAAATGTGAAGAAGGTTTCCAAGAGTTGAAGAGAAGGTTAACTACTGCTCCTATTCTGATATTACCAAGTCCGTCAGAACCATTTGAGGTTTACTGTGATGCTTCATTGTTGGGTTTGGGTGGTGTTTTGATGCAGAATAAGCAGGTTGTAGCTTATGCTTCGAGACAACTGAAGGTTCATGAGAGGAACTATCCGACACACGATTTAGAGTTGGCAGCTGTGGTATTTGTTCTGAAGTTATGGAGGCATTACTTGTACGGGTCAAGATTTGAGGTTTTCAGTGACCATAAAAGTTTAGAGTATTTGTTTGATCAGAAAGAGCTGAATATGAGACAGAGGAGATGGTTAGAGTTTCTGAAGGATTATGACTTTGGTTTGAATTACCATCCTGGTAAAGCAAACGTAGTGGCTGATGCATTGAGTCGGAAATCATTGCATATGTCTATGTTAATGGTTAAGGAATTGGATTTAATTGAGCAGTTTAGAGACTTGAGTTTGGTGTGTGAGAGTACTCACAATAGTGTTAAATTGGGAATGTTGAAGTTAACGAGTGGTATTCTGGATGAGATTAGAGAAGGTCAGAAATCCGATGTGCTTTTGGTTGATAAGTTGACTCTAGTGAATCAAGGTCAAGGTGGTGAATTCAGAGTTGATGAGAATGGTGTTTTGAAATTTGGTAATCGGGTGTGTATTCCGGATGTTACCGAACTTAAGAAGAGTATTCTTGAGGAAGGACATCGTAGTGGCCTGAGTATTCATCCTGGGGCTACGAAGATGTATCATGATTTGAAAAAGTTATTTTGGTGGCCGGGAATGAAAAGAGAAATTGCGAGTTTTGTTTATTCTTGTTTGACTTGTCAGAAGTCAAAGATTGAGCATCAGAAGCCGTCTAGGCTAATGCAACCGTTGGCTATTCCAGAGTGGAAGTGGGATAGTATCAGTATGGATTTTGTTTCTGGTTTACCGAGGACAATTAAGAATTTTGAAGCTATTTGGGTGATTGTTGACAGATTGACAAAATCGGCTCATTTCATTCCGATCAGAATGGATTATCCGTTAGAGAGGTTAGCTGAGTTGTATATTGAGAAAATTGTAAGTTTGCATGGTATTCCGTCGAGTATTGTTTCGGACAGAGATCCTAGATTTACATCGAAGTTCTGGGAAGGTTTGCAGAGGGCTTTGGGAACTAAGCTGAGATTGAGTTCTGCATATCATCCGCAGACTGATGGTCAGACTGAGAGGACGATTCAATCACTAGAGGATCTTTTGAGGGCTTGTGTTTTGGAAAAGGGAGGCGCTTGGGATTGTTATTTACCTTTGATTGAGTTTACCTACAACAATAGTTTTCATTCGAGCATTGGTATGGCACCGTTTGAAGCTTTGTATGGTAGGAGATGTCGGACACCTTTATGTTGGTATGAGTCCGGTGAGAGTGCTGTGGTTGGACCGGAGATTGTTCAACAAACTACGGAAAAGATTAAGATGATTCAGGAGAAGATGAGGATTGCTCAGAGTCGTCAGAAGAGTTATCACGACCAGAGGAGGAAGTCACTTGAGTTTCAAGAGGGAGATCATGTGTTTCTTCGTGTTACTCCGATAACTGGGGTTGGTCGAGCTTTGAAGTCGAAGAAGTTGACACCTCGATTTATTGGTCCTTATCAGATTTTGGAGAGGATAGGGGAGGTAGCCTATCGTATCGCTTTACCGTCGTCACTTGCGAATTTGCATGAGGTTTTTCATGTGTCTCAGTTGAGGAGGTACATTCCTGATCCGTCGCATGTGGTCCAAGTAGATGATGTACAGGTGAGAGATAACCTGACTGTTGAAACATCACCTATGAGGATCGAGGATCGAGAGTCGAAGCAGTTGCGGGGTAAAGAGATTGCTTTGGTAAAGGTAGCTTGGGGAGGACCAGCAGGTGGCAATGTGACTTGGGAACTTGAGAGTCAGATGAAGGAGTCTTATCCAGAGTTATTCGCTTGAGGTATGTTTTCGAGGACGAAAACTCTTTTAGTGGGGGAGAGTTGTAACACCCCAATAAAATATGATAATTATTTAATTTAAGTTAATAGTATATTATGATGATAATATGAATGAGAGGGTATTATTTTTCAAAATAAAAGATAAACCATTCATATATATTATTATTAATATATTTATTAATTTAATTAAATAATTGGAATATTATTGGATTATTATTGGAATAAAAAAAAGTTGGAATCAGTAAAGAGTCCCATTTGGTAAAAAGGGTTTTTACACGTGAAAACAGAGAACACGTAACAATTGGGAGAACAGAGAAGAAACTGAGAAAGGGAGAAGAAGAGGCTAGGGCTCAAGAGGAGAATTCACGATTGTTGAAGGTCAAAGAAGGATTTGCCGGATTAATTCAGGTAAGGGGGGTTTATCGTCGTTTAATGGGTATTATGGGTTAACATGTAATGGGTAGTAATAAGCCATTGAATCGACTCTAATTAGGATGATGAATGTTGCAAATTGTGAATTTGTGGATGAATGAGATAAGGGTTTATAATTGAAGAAAATTCGTAGGAATTAGATGTAATAAGGTTAGAAATTGTGAAATTGAATGGGTATGATCTGTGTTAGATAATATGAACGAATGCTGTGTAAAAATTGGACTGTGGGAGGTTGGACCTGAGAAATCTCGTAGCAGAGAAAACCCATAGCAGATCTGGAATTTGGTTTCGGGTCATACGCGTATGACACTAGGCCATACGCGTATGAGATGGCCTGGTACGCGTATGGAGTGAGGCCATACGCGTATGAATGAAGAAGATGATGTTCTAAACGTGGTTTTGTCTCTGTTGGTACGCGTATGGGAGAAGTGGTACGCGTATCATACGCGTATGAGACAGACTATACGCGTATGGGCAGAAGTTTGATTTTTCTGAGCTGTTGTTGTGCAGTTTTGGTCGTTTCAGCTGAGTGATGTAATTTAGCTGAGGTATGACATAGTAGGGATCATTTCCCGCTGTTTTGAGCAGTATAGGTATTAGTAGAGTGTGCTAATACTGTGATTTATTATTTGGCATGACATGATATGATTCTGTGATAAATATGTTGATGATGTATGATGGTATGCATAATGCTGTGAATATATCTATTATGTATGAAATTGTGGATGGACTGTTTATGGCTTAGAGTGTGAGCATATGTCCATTGTGGATTGTTGTTGATTTTTGCATGCTAGGTGATTTAGCGTGCATAGCATGGCCTTTATGGTGGTAGCTAATTCCCATGGTGAGGAATTAGTGAGTGAGTCACTAGGTCTCAAATGAGTGGGACTAGTGAGCTTGGTAGCCGTATCTGGGTTTGATCGGTGAGGTTGAACTATGTGTTCACGAATAGTCGGTACCGCATGCATGGAGTCTCATTTCATAATGTATGTATGGCGTATAATATGAATGGATGTATTCCAATATTATACGTGTGTTTGGTGTTTGTGTTGAGTATGGTTATGAGTTGATGTGGCCGTTGCTGAATGTGTGATATGATTAGGGTGATGAAATGTGTTAATTTACTTAGCATTACATGATATTTTATAATGCTTATTATATCGATTGAGGAACTCACCCTTACAACTATATTTCAGGTAACGAGCAGTGATTGAGTAGAAGCTAGTGCTTGGAGTCTAGTGTAGTTCCTTAGTGGGTCATGCTCTGGTATATGTAACATCGGGACGGGATGTTTTACTTGTTTTCATTTTGTTGTTGGACAATTTTACATGTAATGTGTTACATGGTTTGCATATCCGCTGCGAATTGTGCAATGTTTTATGTTGATTAATAAATGAGCATGACAAACTATTTTGGTGAATGGTGTGAAGTGTCAAATGTGACACCCTGAAATTGCATATCTACTCTGATTCATATTTTGTTGTTTTAATTAATTATTGGGGTATTTTTAGAAGGGTGTTACAAGGGATGCTCTTGAATGGCTTGACCTGTGATGCTTAAACTGCAAAACAAATGTTAGATGACATATTTTTGTACTTTTGGTTAGTGATTAAAACAAGAAAAACAATGATATACAATGCAAATAATGCCTGATGATCTCAAACCACTCACAAGGAGATCCCACCCAAAGGGAAAGGAAGCAAGATGCTCAAAGATCCTTGAGGCTATGCAATGCAATGATATGATGCCATGAGGGATCTTAGGGACAAAATTGGGGTCTTACAGATGCCCCTATTTAAGGTCATTCTAGCCGAAGAAGTGAAGGTTAAAATCTTCGTCTCGACGCGGTAGAATGGGCTTAAATAATAACAAAGAGATAAATTTTGGTCCCTAAGAGACCTCATGATGCAAATGTATGTATGCAAAATAAAACTCTGTGGAGATGTATGTCCATAAAGAAGAAAAGAACAAATTGGAGAAAAAGACAACTCCCATGAATAGTTCATTCTATGGGGTAAAGACCCTACTGGGGAACAAAGGATTGAAAAATGCGTGAGCAGGTCACGACTTAAAACTGGGGAAAAGAGTTTCCAAAGGGAATAAATCCATTGGAAAGGCTCGAAACTGACTCGAAGGCGCATGTATTGGGGAATATGCCAATACAGCAAAATTATCCACAAAGGATACTTCGGATAAAAATCCAGAAACAGGCTGGGGAAGGATGAACAAAATATCCCTGCCGGGGAAAATGCATGTATTGGGGAATATTCCCAAAACAGCAAAACTATCCACAAAGGATACTTCGGATAAAAATCCGGACACCGAGGGGAACAATCCACTAAGGGACTCCACTGGGGATGTCTAAAAAGACAATCCTGGGGAAATAACAGGAATGAGGTGTTACCGGTTTGTAGGTAACAAGCTCAAGATGAAATGAATATCAAAGACCGGTATAAGGGTGAGAGTTATCAAAACTTCAAACATCTGAGGAAGACCTAAAAAGGTATATTTCGACGCAGGAAAATCTGACTCCACAGGGGACCGAGGTCATAATAGGGAGCAGAAAGGAAGGAACACCAGGGATACCGGTTTGTAGGTGATGCGTTGTAAATCTTGATGTTCGCAAGTGTACGAACGCGTCAGAGTAATATAAAAGATTATCGAACCACAGAGACCAAGTGTCAATCTATCGTTATCTATTGTTATGGTGTTTATCAAAGGCAATTAAAATAGGTGTTTTTGTAGTGTGCAATTGAAAAGTAAAGTTTTAAAATAAATTTAATTAATAAAGACAGGGTCGAATGTAATTCACATAATTAAATGATAATCCAAGTACTTGCTAATAGAACTACTTATGGGCAATGTTTCCTACTTTGAAAAGAACTAATTTAACAGGAACTGTCGCTTTCGCGTATTTAGAACCGAGTTGTACTCCCTAATCAAACCCTCTTATTGTCACTTATAAAAAGGCGCGCATTGCGTTAGAGTAGTAAACCTATTTTTAAGAAATATAGTATCTTGACTAAGTTGAAAAGTATTATAACCTGGATTTCTTAACCAAAAGAGGTTCTCAAGAACCAGACTCTAAACTTATAAACGCGTCCGAAAATAGTTTCAAAATCTCTTTTCTTCTTGATGTTAAAAACTCCTAATGAACTAGACAAAGCGCTTTCGCTGTTTTTGAAATAGTTAAAAACAATTAAGTTTAAAAAGACGTTGGACGGCTTTCGATCTTACCCAACGGAATTGAAGTGCGGGAAAACTTAATTTGAAAGTTAAAATAGCCCTTTAAGTGTTTCTACGAACAATTGTACGGATTACTGGTTTAATTACGATCCTTACATTCTAGCCTTATAAATTTAGCTAGACATGGTAAAGTAAAAGTGCATTAAAATAAATAAAAGCAGTGCGAGTGCGGAAAGTAAATAATTTAAAGCGAGTGCGGGAAATAAATAAAAGTAGTGCGAGTGCGGAAAATAAATAATTTAAAGCGAGTGCGGGAAATAAATAATTTAAAGCGAGTGCGGAAAATAAATAAAGTAAAGGCGAGTGCGGGAAATAAATAAAGTAAAGGCGAGTGCGGGAAATAAATAAAGTAAAGCGAGTGCGGGAAATAAATAAAGTAAAGGCGAGTAATAAAAAACTGCTCCAATCGGAGGGCTGAGTAAATTGTAATGCGGAAAAGAAAATGGCGGCAGGATTAACTTCCTTCCAAAGTGCTCCAAACTCGAGTACAGACTCTATCACAGACTCAATTACACAATTGTGGTAACACTCCAATGCGAAGCGATTACCACTTTATAAAACTGAATATATGCCTAAGTGAAACAAAGTTGCTTCTGATTTCGCCTTGTTCCAACGTTCGGATCTTCGTCTGCTCTAAGTTTGGGTGATTGTAAAACTGAATTCGCGTTTCTATTTATAAGCAAATAAAAAAAGGTGGAATTTACTTGGATTCCCTTCAACTTGAAAATAGAGGAAACCGTTTTCCTCTTGTGGCGCCCGCCACAAGGCCATGGCGCCCGCCACAAGCACAAAGTGGGGCGCCTTAGTGGAAGTGGTGGGAAAATGTGGGAGTTGATAGAAGTTTGAATTGGACACGTCATGGCTTGGACTGTGGCGCCCGCCATTCGGTAGGCCATAAGAGCAAAATGCTGATTTTTAGGGTTTTTGGCTCTTTTTCGCTCCTTTTCTCGATCGGGGTTCCTATTAAGGTAAAAACCTGAAAACAAAGGAAAACACAGTAATAACACAACAAAACGATAATAAAATAACTAGAATGCATGCGAAATCGGAGTCGAAAATACATAAATTTTAGTGTGATCAAACTCTCCCACACTTAAACCTTTGCTTGTCCTCAAGCAAAACATTGAAAAGCTCATAAAAGAAAATTTGTGAAAAACGAGTGCTTCAGGTAAAAATTCTAAGTTCAAGTCGGGATGCAGTGATAGGTACTAACTGAGTGAACTAAGGGTATCATGATGGCACTAATCCGCAAATACGGACATAAACTTCATTCCTATATTAACCAACCCATATTATCCCACAATACCTAGGCCTGCCTCTTCATCTCTATTTGTGTCCTTTTCATTCAGGTGCAATCACATTAAGTCCGTTATCCGTACATACTTCATAGTAGAGTGGCCTGTTAGTGATTATGATCAGAGCATGGGATTTCTGGCACATAAATATGTGTAAATCGTTTTCTGGACCCAACTGTAGTTGTGGGGGATCGGATCGTAATCCGCCCTACCGAGTTCAGTGCCAGATACCTCTGAACCAACTAACAGTGAGTACTGCTTTTCTTTTTCTTTTTCTTTTTCTTTATGTAGCAATTTTTTACAATTCTTTGGTTTAAATGACTTTGTGAGGGTCACCTATACCGGAGTTGCCTTTTTGCTTTCTTTAATTTTTTGTTCTTCTGGATCATTCACTTATTTGCATCGGTCCCCTACGTAGAGGATGCGTAGGCCGGAGCTGACTGCTGAGATAAACTACTAAGGACTTATACGGAAATGATGATTAAGGCCATGGTATATGGGGTTTCGGGAATGATTCCTATATTTACGAAGTCTATGGTGCTAAAACAGATACTGATGTTTCGCAAAGTTCTCCCAAGTCACCGCATCCTTACTCAAAACATGTCCTTAAAACCTGAAAACTTTCGAAATAACACTATTTTCTTTTTGCAAAAAAATTTTGGTGGGGATAAAGGTATGGGGAGGTAGGATTGTACTAAGGATCTACTATATTTGGTGACTCGTCAGACTCATGCATTATACTAAAAAGCAAAATAAACAACTGAAAGGGAAATTAAACAACTAAAAGGAAATAAACAATCTAAAAACAGCAAATAAACTGAAAATAAAAGGAAAACGATAAATGCTCCTCCCACACTTAAATCGAACATTGTCCCCAATGTTTCGAAATAAGATAAGGGAAGAGTTACCTGGCAACCTATTGCTGACCACTAGTGCCCTCGCCATCCTGAGGTGGACGACGGGAACGGGTACGACGACGGTCTCTCTGATCCATCCTCGCCTGCAGGGCATCCTGAGCGGTCCTCACCTCTCGAAGGTTACCAATAATGGAACCTTGGGTGGCTTCAATTAGTGTCATGTGTCTCTGGTTGTATTGTTGTTGACGGGCTTGTGAATCGGTGATCACTTGCAGAGACTGTAGAACAGTGTCATAGGACCTGTCTGTCCTCCGCTGCGATTCTTGCATGAAGTTCATAGTACCCGTTATTTGTTGCTGGAGGGTAGAGAGTAGGTCGTCACGCCTTTGCTCTCTAGCCAGGTGGTCACGCCACATCTCCTCTGTAATATAGAAGCCAGGAGTGGTACCTGCAGAAGAAGAAGATGGTGCGGTGTGTGGTGGTGAAGGATGATGGGGGACACATGTGGTACGGGAGATCTCTCTCTCCGATCATATTCATCATCAGTGTCTGGTCCCTCCTCATCAGGAATGTTAGGAGGA
This sequence comes from Lathyrus oleraceus, assembly GCF_024323335.1. Classification (NCBI taxonomy): domain Eukaryota; kingdom Viridiplantae; phylum Streptophyta; class Magnoliopsida; order Fabales; family Fabaceae; genus Lathyrus; species Lathyrus oleraceus. The sequence goes on along the minus strand of NC_066580.1, from coordinate 416,259,199 downwards.
AGAGGACCCAAAACAGGTGGAGCATCTAAATCGTAGGTCCAATTCCTCTCATCACGTATATCTGTACGTCTAGTGCAAGGTAAAATAACAGATGGGATGGCCACACCATGGATCATAAGTGTATAACCTCCTTCTCTCCTTGAGCGGCACAGTTTCATGTCTCTCAGAAATTTAAAATTAATTGTGCGAGGAGGTAAGGGGTTTAGGGTAGCCATCTCATTGTTCAGGTTAAGTGCCCGAGCAATGGACGTAATCAAGCCACCAAAAGAAATCGGTCCCGCCTTATTCAGAGTTAACATCATATGGGCGAGCATAAACGGAACCGAATTAATTTTCCTATTTGTGAGGCTTCCTTGCAAAAATAGAAGCTCTCTAGCGTTAACCTTATTTGGATTCTCCCGGCCAAAAACAGTGCATGCCAACAGATATCTAAAACTCTGATGGCCGGGTTATGGATGGTTGAGGCAAGAACTCCTTCAAAAGAGTTAATGGAAGTGTTTGATAGACGCTCCCAGAAGGAAAATACCTCAACAGCCCATTCGGAATCCAAAGGGGCCTCACAAATAGCACCCTCCCCATGAGGGATCCCTAACAGACTGGCTAGTTCATCGGTACTGAATTGGTATTCAACAACAAACATTATAAATTGAACAGTACCGACTGTGCTAGCAGTGTTAGGGCGGACAACATAAATTAAAGAACTTAAAAATTCAATTGTCAGCCGCTCATAGGTGGGTTCTTTGTTGATAAAGAAATTATGCAAACCTAAGAAGTCTAATAAATGGAAAATGTTATGGTAGATGCCTAAAGTATATAGACAATCTTCGTCAACATACCTCGTCGGGAGAAGTTCCCGATTTTGCAACCGTTCAATGATTTTTCTTTGTCTCTCCCCTAGTTTCCCTCCTCGAAGAACGAATCCGTTGAACTCCATTTGAATGCTCTTGAAATGTGGATGAAGAAGATGAAGTGGTTGGTGAAAAGGTTGGATTTTTACAAAATCCGGCGGATGAAATCAAAAATGGAAAGTGGATTAATGATTTGTGTGGTATGATGGTTAGGAAAGTATGAGCTTTTTGTGGGTTCAAGGGATTTTTTCCAAGGTGAAAAAATGGGTTTTGAAGGTTGTAAGTTGCAAAAATGGTGAAGAAGAGAGGTCTGCCCCGACCATTTACAGACGCTGTGGCGAGCGCCACAAGGCAAAATCCGGCTGGGCCAGATTTTGGTCCTTTGGTTTGGGCTTCGCTTGTCTTTTGGCTTTGAGGGGGTCTGGATAGCATTTGTCTTGTGATTCTCCTAGTTTCTTTGACTTGCATAATTTTATAAAAGTAAAAACGAAAATAAAAAGTGAAACTGAAACAAAAACAAAAACAGAAATTAAATATAAATATAAATAAATAACTGAAAAAATTAAAATGCAAAATAAAATAAATATAAAACATATATAGATAAAAATAGAAATACTAATGTACGGTAGTAGTTTATATAGTATCCAAATGCGATAATGTAAAATGAGTAATGCAAATACGATAAATATATGAAAGAGAAATAAAGTGAAATGGTGAGATCAGGTATTAGGGTGGTCGTCTGCCTGAGTGGATTCACGGAGCACGGCTATCTCCTGTCTGAGCTCGGTGATCTCCTGATATAGACAATCGACTTCAGTAGCGTGGGTGAGATCAGACACTCCAATCTGTAAAGTTAGGTCCGCCACTTCCTGTCTAAGCGCTGCAATCTTTCTACGGCACTCAGCAATCTGGGTGCGTATGTCGGGTGTCTGCAATGAATGATTATTAGAGAGAACAGTGATTCTAGGAGATGGTGGTACAGGTGTGTATTCAGCAACTGGGGGCGATCTTGACTCCTCAACGGTCTCTCCCTGGCCCTCTAAAGCATAACTCCAATTCGTTGGATCATGCACACTGGTCATCATAGGGTCTGGCAATGTGAAGTAATGGATGGCCTCACTGTCGACTAGCAACCGGAACTGACATGGGTGGAAAGAGGCTCTCCTCATCAATCCTCTGGTCAAACAGAAATCGATGTCCATGGTAGTATATCCACAGTAGGTCCGAAGATGCAACAGCTTGCGAGATAGACCCAAAGCGATAGCAATCTGTGTGACGATTCCACCAACATGGATGACTCCTTCGATGGATCTAGAGATACCGCTGAGATTATTCAATAAAAAGTTCCCACATGCTACTGGGCGAGACTGGGATGCGCAAAATAATATGAAGATCTCCTCTTCACTCAGTAGAGTCTCTGCATACTGTCTTCCCAAGAAGGAATATGCTAATATCATCTGAAAATATCTGAAGGTTGGGTTATGTATGATATAAGATAACTGTGTAGATGGATCCTGGCTTCCGCCGCCTGATATATCACTCCAAAACTTCTCCACTTCCTTACCCAGGAAATATCCCAAAGGTGTCTCCGGGATAGCATCAGGAGTAGTCTGGAAACCTAATAAGTCGCCGAACTCTTTCTGGCTGAAGGAGTACTCAACTCCAAAGAGCCTGAAAGCAGCATACCCATCTGGTCCAGAATATGGGTCGTAGTCGAATAAACTCAGGAACTCCAAAGTCAGGTTCCTATATGTGTTGCTCAAGTCCTCAGCAAATTCGTCCCAGTGGAGCTGGTGGCTAAGGAATCGGATACTAGGCTCGATACCCAGTGCCTCCATACAATGCTGATCAGGGTACCGTGTGGGTGCCATAGGGCGCTGGTAAAAAGCAATGTAGCGCTCCCTCTGAGCATTGTCTCTATAGGCGACATGCATGTCATCAAAACACTGCATCCTGTAAAAGTTAGGAAAGTGATCCTGAAAATATAAACCATTCAAACTTTAGTCTCAATGCAAAATAGGATAAAATAAAATAAAAAAATAAAAAATAAATGTAAATAAATGCGAAAAAAGTAAAATGAAAAGAAAAAACCATGGGTTGCCTCCCACGCAGCGCTTGTTTAACGTCATTAGCTTGACGGTTAGAATTTATACACCTGTAGTAGTGGTAATTGGTGGATCAATCAGGGTGTGGCTTGAGTAGCATGTTGGAATGTCTCCTCCTTCGTAGAGCTTCAGTCTTTGTCCATTTACAAGGAATGGACTACAGGTATCGTTCTTGATTTCTACGGCTCCGGATCTCAGAATCTTGGATACTTCGAAGGGACCAGTCCATCTTGAACGTAGCTTTCCAAGGAAAAGTCGTAACCTAGTGTTGAAAAGGAGAACATAATCGCCTACATTTAAGTTTTTCTTTACTATTCTTTTGTCATGATAGGCTTTTGTCCTCTCTTTGTATATTCTCGCATTCTCGTAGGCAGATTGCCTAAGTTCTTCTAATTTATGAATGTCCAGGATATGCTTTTCTCCAGCGGCTAAGTAGTCTAAATTCAAAGTTTTAATGGCCCAATAGGCCTTATGCTCTAACTCGAATGGTAAGTGACAAGATTTTCCATAAACTAGTTGGTAAGGAGTAGTTCCTATAGGGGTTTTGAAAGCGGTTCTATAGGCCCATAATGCTTCTTGAAGCTTCTGAGACCAGTCTCTCCTAGAAATAGAAACAGTTTTCTCTAGGATCTATTTTATCTCCCTATTAGATACTTCTACTTGGTCACTAGTTTGTGGGTGGTATGGTGTTGCTACTCTATGCCTAACTCCATATTTTCTTAAAAGTTTGTCAAATATTCTCGATATAAAGTGTGATCCTCCATCGCTTATGACTAAACATGGTGTTCCAAATCTAGGGAATATATAGTTTTTAAATAATTTGATTACAACTCTAGTGTCGTTTGTGGGTGCAGCTATAGCTTCAATCCACTTAGACACATAGTCTACAGCCACTAAGATATACATATTTCCTAAAGATGGTGGAAAAGGTCCCATGAAATCTATACCCCATACGTCGAAGAGTTCTACTTCCTGAATGTTTCTTAGAGGCATTTCATCACGTCTTGAAATGTTTCCAGTGCGTTGGCATCTGTCGCATTTGACAATGTAAGCATAAACATCACGCCACATGGTAGGCCAGAATAGGCCAGCTTGAAGAATCTTGGCGTATGTCTTAGAGGTGCTCGCATGTCCACCATAAGGTGCAGAATGACAATGCTCGATGATATTATTTACTTCTTCTTCTGGGACGCAACGGCGAAAGATGCCATCTTTACCCTTTTTGAAAAGGAGCGGTTCGTCCCAATAGAAGTTTCTCACATCGTGGAAGAATTTCTTCTTGCGGTAGTAGTCAAGATCAGGGGGTACTATATCAGCAGCTAGGTAATTAACGAAATCTGCATACCAGGGTACGTTATTTATTGCTAAGGAATTTTGGGAATGCTCATAAGGATCTAGGTTATTTGCTTCAATGGTTTCTACTTTAGCTATCAGTCTATCATAGGCGAAATCATCATTTATGGGTATTAGTTCAGGTTTTAGATGTTCTAGCCTAGAAAGGTGATCGGCCACTACATTTTCAGTGCCTTTTTTATCTCCTATATCTAAATCAAACTCTTGTAGTAATAGAATCCATTGGAGTAACCTGGGCTTGGCATCTTTTTTACTTAATAGGTAACGAATGGCAGCATGATCGGTGTAAACAATAATTTTTGCTCCTACTAGATAAGATCTAAATTTGTCTATAGCGAAAACTACAGCGAGTAATTCTTTTTTGGTTGTTGCGTAATTAAGTTGGGCAGCATCTAGGGTTCTACTGGCATAATAGATGGCATGTAGCTTTTTATCTTTTCTTTGTCCAAGAACGGCTCTAACTGCATAATCACTAGCATCGCACATTATCTCAAACGGTTCCGACCAATCGGGCGGTTTCATAATGGGTGCTGAGATTAATGCTTGCTTTAAAAGATTAAATGCGTCATTACATTTTTCGTCGAAAATGAATTCAGCATCTTTCATTAAAAGTCCGGTTAACAGTTTAGTTATTTTGGAGAAGTCCTTAATAAAACGCCGGTAGAATCCAGCGTGTCCAAGAAAGCTTCGGACTTCTCTGATTGTTTTTTGTGGTTTTAGGTTTTCTATAACTTCTATTTTAGCTTTATCTACCTCTATACCTTTTTCAGAAACTATATGTCCTAAAACTATTCCTTCGGTCACCATGAAATGACATTTTTCCCAATTTAGCATGAGGTTCACCTCCACGCATCTCTCCAGGATTTTCTCAAGGTTAGCAAGACAATTGTGGAAATCGAATCTGCAAACCGAGAAATCATCCATAAACACTTCCATGATACCATCTAGGTAATCTGCAAAGATTGACATCATGCAGCGTTGGAAAGTAGTTGGGGCGTTACAGAGGCCGAAAGGCATTCGTTTGTAGGCAAAAGTTCCATAGGGGCATGTAAAGGTAGTTTTTTCTTAATCTTCGGGGTGAATAGGTATTTGGAAGAATCCAGAGTATCCATCTAGATAACAGAAGTAAGAGTGTCTGGCTAGACGCTCCAACATCTGGTCTATAAATGGTAAAGGGAAATGATCCTTCCTAGTTGCTTTATTTAATTTTCTATAATCTATACACATCCGCCATCCTCCTTCTAAACGTTTTGCTACATGTTCGCCTTTATCATTTTGCACGACTGTGATGCCTCCCTTTTTAGGTACTACATGCACAGGGCTCACCCACTTACTATCCGAGATCTGATAGATTATACCTGCCTCAAGCAACTTAAGAACTTCCTTCTTAACAACATCACTCATTATAGGGTTTATTCTTCTCTGATGCTCCCTAGAGGGTTTTGAATCTTCTTCGAGCGAGATCCGATGCATGCATACGGATGGGCTTATACCTTTCAGGTCAGAGATATTATATCCTAAGGCTGAGGGATATCTTCATAAAACGTCTAAAAGTTGGTTCGTTTCCTCTTGGCTCAAGGTAGCACTGACTATAACTGGACGGTTCATCTTTTCATCGAGGAACTCATATCTCAGGTTCTTAGGCAGCTCCTTAAGTTCTAAGGTTGGTTTCTTAGGGCATGGTATAGGATCTGGAGTAAGGGATAAACATTCGTAAAGGTTATCATCGATGTAAGGTTCTTTAAAGTCATCATCTTCCTTTATGGGGGTTGATGGTAACTTAATTGTTTTTATAATTTCTTTTTGTTCTAATTCTCTAACACATTCATCAATGATATCTAAGGCATAACACGAGTCTCCCATCACAGGTGCCATAAGAAATTTCGAAAGTATAAATTCTATTTTCTCGTCGCCTACCTCAAATGTCAACTTTCCTTTCTTGACATCTATTATGGCTCCTGCAGTCGATAAGAATGGCCTACCTAGAAGAATTGGTATATCATTATCCTCTTTGATGTCCATGATGACAAAATCAGTAGGGATAAATAACTGACCTATCCTAACAGGAACATCTTCTAAAATGCCTATCGGATATTTAACAGATCTATCGGCTAACTAAAGTGACATCTTAGTGGGTTATAATTCTCCTAAATTTAATCTCTCACAAACTGCTAGATGCATTAAGCTCACACTAGCTCCTAAGTCTAGAAAAGCTTTTTCGATGACATGATTACCCAAAAGGCAAGGAATGGAGAAATTTCCAGGATCTTTATCTTTCTTTGCTAATTTGTCCTCGGAAATTGCATTACATTCCAAAGGCCTCGGATCGTCAAGTCTACGTTTGTTGGTAAGGATGTCTTTCAGAAACTTTGCATAAGAAGGTATTTGGGTGATGGCTTCTGTGAAAGGGATTTCTACATGAAGTTTTTCTATAACTTTAATAAATTTTTGGTACTGTTTATTGATCTGGGTTTGTTTGAGTCTTTGGGGATATGGTATAGGTGGTTTATATGGCGGGGGCGGTACGTAAATTTTATCTTTAGGTTCTTCTCCTTTATCTCGACCTTCCTGGTTTTCAGATTCCTCTGGTTCCTTTACTTCGTTCGGGGGTTTGGTACATTCCTTAGAAGTTTCGGGTTCACTTAATCTTGGGTTTGGTGGCTCATCATAAGCGTTCCCACTTCTTAGGGTAATGGCATTAGCTTGTCCTCTCGGATTTTGTTGAGGTTGTCCAGGGAATTGTCCTCCAGGTGTAGTCTGAGGGGCTTGGTTTAAAGCTACCTGAGAGATCTGGGTTTCAAGCATCTTGGTATGAGTAACTATTTGGTCAACCTTGGTTCCTAAATGAGTAATCAATTCGTTAACATGAATGTTTTGATTCATGAACTCCTTGTTTTGTTGGGTTTGAGCGGTGATAAAATTTTCCATAATTTTCTCAAGGCTCGGTTTTGGTGGTACAGGTTGCATAGGTTGATTTGATCTAGGGGCTTGATAACTAGGTCTCGGAGGTGCATTATTTTGAATAGGGTTATTGTTTTTATAGGAGAAGTTCGGGTGATTCCTCCATCCAGGGTTATAGGTATTCGAATATGGGTTCCCTTGGGTGTAGTTCACTTGCTCGGAGTGGGTTTCGTTTAATAGACTGCATTCTGCGGATTGGTGTCCTTGGGTTCCACATATCTCACAATCCGACGAAACTGCGGCTACAGTATTCGGGTTTATGCACATATGCTCGACTTTAAGGGCTAATGCGTCCATTTTAGCTTGCATCATGTCTATAGAGCTTAGTTCATGCACTCCTCCTTGGGCTTCCTTCTTCTCAACTGTCGCTCGTTCGACTCCCCATGATTGATGGTTTTGAGCCATGTCTTCGATGAGGGCACTAGCTTCAGGGTAAGGTTTGTTCATCAGAGCACCGCCTGCGGCAGCGTCGATGGTCATCTTTGTGTTGTAATGAAGTCCATTATAGAAGGTTTGAATGATTAACCAATTTTCTAAGCCATGATGTGGGCATGCTCGTAACAACTCTTTATATCTCTCCCAAGCTTCGAACAACGATTCTCCTTGGTTTTGGATAAATCTCATTATATGGTTTCGAAGAACGGCGGTCTTACTCGGGGGAAAATATCTAGCAAGAAAAACTCTTCTAAGGTTATCCCAAGTCGTAATGGAATTGGGTGGAAGGGAATCTATCCATGATAGGGCTTTATCTCTGAGGGAAAAAGGAAATAATCTTAAACGTATTGCCTCAGGAGAAGCTCCATTGGTTTTAAAAGTATCTGTTAATTGAAGAAATATTTTTAAATGTTGGTTAGGGTTCTCGGTAGCGAGACCCGCGAATTGTCTCTGTTGCACTAGTTGCAACAGGGATGGTTTAAGTTCAAAATTATTGGCTGGGATGATTGGGTTTACTATACTAGAACTAGGTTCTTTGTTAGATGGTTGAGCGAAGTCCTTAAGAGGTCTTTGGTTTTGATCTTCGGCCATAGCTCTCTTAATTCTATGAAAGAATAAACGTGCGCGAGCGTAACGTTCAGGTTCCGCCAGAGGGTTTACTAAACTTAAACTTCCGGTGCTGCGAGTTCTTTGCATCGACCGGCGGGAAATAACCTAAGTCTAAACGATATAACAATAGCAAAATGAAATTTGACGAAATTGGTCCCCGGCAACGGCGTCAAAAACTTGATGCGTTGTAAATCTTGATGTTCGCAAGTGTACGAACGCGTCAGAGTAATATAAAAGATTATCGAACCATAGAGACCAAGTGTCAATCTATCGTTATCTATTGTTATGGTGTTTATCAAAGGCAATTAAAATAGGTGTTTTTGTAGTGTGCAATTGAAAAGTAAAGTTTTAAAATAAATTTAATTAATAAAGACAGGGTCGAATGTAATTCACATAATTAAATGATAATCCAAGTACTTGCTAATAGAACTACTTATGGGCAATGTTTCCTACTTTGAAGAGAACTAATTTAACAGGAACTGTCGCTTTCGCGTATTCAGAACCGAGTTGTACTCCCTAATCAAACCCTCTTATTGTCACTTATAAAAAGGCGCGCATTGCGTTAGAGTAGTAAACCTATTTTTAAGAAATATAGTATCTTGACTAAGTTGAAAAGTATTATAACCTGGATTTCTTAACCAAAAGAGGTTCTCACGAACCAGACTCTAAACTTATAAACGCGTCCGAAAATAGTTTCAAAATCTCTTTTCTTCTTGATTTTAAAAACTCCTAATGAACTAGACAAAGCGCTTTCGCTGTTTTTGAAATAGTTAAAAACAATTAAGTTTAAAAAGACGTTGGACGGCTTTCGATCTTACCCAATGGAATTGAAGTGCGGGAAAACTTAATTTGAAAGTTAAAATAGCCCTTTAAGTGTTTCTACGAACAATTGTACGGATTACTGGTTTAATTACGATCCTTACATTCTAGCCTTATAAATTTAGCTAGACATGGTAAAGTAAAAGTGCATTAAAATAAATAAAAGTAGTGCGAGTGCGGAAAGTAAATAATTTAAAGCGAGTGCAGGAAATAAACAAAAGTAGTGCGAGTGCGGAAAATAAATAATTTAAAGCGAGTGCGGGAAATAAATAATTTAAAGCGAGTGCAGAAAATAAATAAAGTAAAGGCAAGTGCGGGAAATAAATAAAGTAAAGGCGAATGCGGGAAATAAATAAAGTAAAGCGAGTGCGGGAAATAAATAAAGTAAAGGCGATCAATAAAAACCTGCTCCAATCGGAGGGCTGAGTAAATTGCAATGCGGAAAAGAAAATAGCGGCAGGATTAACTTCCTTCCAAAGTGCTCCAAACTCGAGTACAGACTCTATCACAGACTCAATTACACAATTGTGGTAACACTCCAATGCGAAGCGATTACCACTTTATAAAACTGAATATATGCCTAAGTGAAACAAAGTTGCTTCTGATTTCGCCTTGTTCCAACGTTCGGACCTTCGTCTGCTCTAAGTTTGGGTGATTGTAAAACTGAATTCGTGTTTCTATTTATAAGCAAATAAAAAAGGTGGAATTTACTTGGATGCCCTTCAACTTGAAAATAGAGGAAACCGTTTTCCTCTTGTGGCGCCCGCCACAAGGCCATGGCGCCCGCCACAAGCACAAAGTGGGGCGCCTTAGTGGAAGTGGTGGGAAAACGTGGGAGTTGATGGAAGTTTGAATTGGACACGTCATGGCTTGGACTGTGGCGCCCGCCATTGGGTAGGCCATAAGAGCAAAATGCTGATTTTTAGGGTTTTTGGCTCTTTTTCGCTCCTTTTCTCGATCGGGGTTCCTATTAAGGTAAAAACCTGAAAACAAAGGAAAACAAAGTAATAACACAACAAAACGATAATAAAATAACTAGAATGCATGCGAAATCGGAGTCGAAAATACGTAAATTTTAGTGTGATCAGTAGGTATGTAATAGGTGACCTACCAAAGCGTGAATTGGTTTGTGTTCCAAAACACTCATCATCCTGAAGAGAGCTGAAAAAGCAGACTTGATTTTTTTTATTTTTTTTTAGGATGGATATTCGACTCCACAAAGGGAAATACGAATCTTACTCGACTGGAGAAGGACAGAAGGCTTCAACCAAAGAGCGCATGAGATATGTTATCTATTACCGTCAGAACGTAGATAATATACACGCATGGAAGATTATCCACAACCGGGTTGTAAGTTGTTAAAGGATAAATCAACCGAAATCGTGAATTGGTGTGTGTTCCAAAACACTCATCATCCTGGAAGAGAGCAAAAGCAAACTTGTTAAAGGATGGACATTCGATACCACAAGGAATACGAATCTTACTCAACTGAAGAAAGACAAAACTTCGACTGAAGAGTGCATGAGACATATTATCTATTGTCGTCATAACGTAGATAACATACTCGCATGGAAGATTATCCATAACCGGGTTATAGGTTGTTAAAGGATAAATCAACCGAAATCGTGAATTGGTGTGTGTTCCAAAACACTCATCATCCTGGAAGAAAGCAAAACGCAAACTTGTTTATAGGATGGACATTCGATTCCACAAGGAATACGAATCTTACTCTGCTGGAGAGAAAATCAAAAGATTTGACCCAAAGAGTGCATGAGATATATTATCTATTGCCGTCAAAACATAGATAACATACTCGCATGGAAGATTATCCAAACCGGGTTGTAGGTTGTTAAAGGATAAATCAACCGAAACGTGAATTGGTGTGTGTTCCAAAACACTCATCATCCTGAAGAGAGCTGGAAAAGCAATCTTGTTTATAGGATGGACATTCGATTCCGAACAAAGGAATACGAATCTTACTCAATTGGGGAGAAAATCAAAAGATTTGACCCAAAGAGTGCATGAGATATATTATCTATTACCGTCAAAACGTAGATAACATACTCGCATGGAAGATTATCCACAACCGGGTTGTAGGTTGTTAAAGGATAAATCAACCGAAATGTGAATTGGTGTGTGTTCCAAAATACTCATCATCCTGGAAGAAAGCAAAACGCAAACTTGTTAAAGGATGGACATTCGATTCCACAAGGGAAATACGAATCTTACTCGATTGGAGAAGGACAGAAGGCTTCAACCAAAGAGCGCATGAGATATATTATCTATTGTCGTCAAAACATAGATAATATACTCGCATGGAAGGGATACCGGTTTGTAGGTATGTAATAGGTGACCAACCAGGGGGAGAAACGATCATTACCAACAAAAGGGTAGATGAAAGATGACTCGCAGGGGATATTGATAAAAATCAATGATCCGGGGAACATATCACTGACAAACGGTGAAAGGACCCACTGGGGATAGAATTGCTTGCTCAGAGCAATTATCCACAAAAAGAGGGAATATCAAGACCGAATATTGGATAATGATAACCACCAAAGAGTAACCGTCATCAACAGGGATGAACAACAAAGGTTAACTCTGCACAGGGGCAAAAGTAGGGTTTACAACTACCGGTTAGTGGGTAGAAAACCAACAAAGTAGGACTTATAACTACCGGGTTGTAGGTAGAAGGCCAAAAAATCCGCTGAGGGAAGGGTGAATAATCAATGATTATCGAACAATATTCACCCAAAAGAGGGGTTTACACCTACCAGGTGACTGGTTAGGAAACCACAAACTCTGCCGAGGATAAATTGCTTAATCAAGACAATTATCTGAGCACATGAGGGAATATCAACATCGAATGTTGGATGAAGATAGACACCAAGGAAGGGATTACACCTACCGGATAGTGAGTAGGAAACCATAAAATAGGACTTATAACTACCGAGTTGTAGGTAGAAAGCCAAAAAAGTAGGACTTATAACTACCGGGTTGTAGGTAGAAAGCCACAAAATTCCACCGGGGATAATATGAATGAATTATTCATTTACCACGGGGAAGCACGAGAGACAGTTGAAAAAATGCCAATTCAGGATCAAACCAAAAAGGCAAACTGAATCAAGACTCATCCTAATGAGGATATAACTCAATAGGGAAATCCATCCCAATATATGTGTTGGGAGGAAACGGAAATAACCGTCGTCCACGAGGATGTATCTCAGTGGGGAAATTGCAGGAAATGATAGACACTTTCTACTTATGGGGCTGACTCTAAATTGGGAGATCAGACACACCGACATCTGCTTGGGGGAAAATGTATCACCAAAAGCAGATGGCAACAATCAAAAGATATATGGCAAAGAATGCAACATGAATATCTGAATGTTATGATTATGCATGATTTATGCGTGATTTATGTTTGATGAATGCTGACAAACAGACATTTCTAACACAAACAGGCCCAGGGAACAAACACCCGGTACTACACCACAGGAGAGAAAGCCAGGATCACCGGAGAATAAACAATTCTGACGGGATCAGGAAACAGCAAGATCTCTGCAAGGGATGAATCAACATAGATAAAAATCCAACACCACAAATCTACTAGGGGTTTATCCGAGGAAGAGAAGGAGAGCTGGGGATTAGCCACCAAATACTGAACCTTCCAAAAGGAACCACAACTGCTGAGGAGGAAAGAATCACTGCTCTGCTGAAGGGAGGGGAGGTGAAAACCTCAACAAGCACTCTGAATAGGAGGAGTCATAACAAAGACTCTGCTCAACAAAATCTGCTCGGGAGAAAAATCTGTTCGGGAGAAATCCCAACAAATACCCTGCTCGGGGAGAATCTCAACAGAAGCTCTGCTTGGGGAGAAATTCCAACAACAATCTGGAGAAAGAGGATACAACCATGCCAGGAACATGAACAAAAGTCTTACCCTGTTGGAAATCATGCCACCCTTGGGAGAGCACTGAGAGTTTCTTAAGTATCCTTTCATCATTGTGAATGTTCACTTCGTTTAAAAACAATTTTTTTTGAAAAATTTGTTTAAAAACAATGATATTTTATCAATTAAAACATGCAAAACATTTGTTGAATTGAAACAAATAAGAGCGCAAATAATTGGATAAAAGCTCAAATTGATTTGATGGAATGGTAGTCTGCAAATGGCAAGACTCCATAGATGTGTACAATTTTGAAATCGGTGATATATATTGGAAGAGGGCTACATTGAACATAATGACCATTTCTCTACCAATTTGAATTCGACGTATTTGAAGCTTCAGTTGACGATGATTGAGCAAGAATCTCTGACGAAAAGACAACTGTGAAACAGAAAGTCTTGTCAGGATGCAGTTACTTGCCAAATCCCTAATTTTTGCCTAGATTGCCCCAGGGTGAGGTACTCAATCTAGCGGGATGTAAATATTTCATTTTTTTCATGTCTCTAATTTTTGCCTGGATCGCCCTTTCGGGTTTTCAATCCACCGAGACGCTCATTTTTGCTTAAGCTGCCCTTTCGGGTTTTCAACTTAGCGAGCTATTCCTTTTTTATTTTTAGGCAAAGTATTTCTTGATTGCATCTGAATTCACAGGCTCTCTTGACAACATATGAACCTTCATAGTTTGGAGTCCACTTGCCCCTGGAATCGGGCGCGAAAGACAAGACTTTCTTGAGCACGAGGTCACCTTCTCGGAACACACGAGGCTTGACCTTCTTATCGAAAGCTTTCTTCATTCTCTACTGATATAACTGACCATGACACATGGCGGTCAATCGCTTCTCTTCGATCAAATTCAGCTGGTCATAACGACTCTGAACCCATTCAGCATCAATCAACTTGGGGTCTGAGGGCGTCATTTTTTTGATTTTTATTTTTATTTTTTTTATTTGATTTGATTTTTTTTTTTGATTTTGTTTTTCACCCCTCTTTGATATTACATTTGTAAAAACCCAACTTGACTGTTTCCGGGTTCTCAAAATGTGGCTGAATCATCTTCTTCGTGCTCAAGAAGACGGGTAATATCGTCAGGAATCCCTTCAACATCATCTTCCTCTGCTTCGAATACAGGGAACTCAAAATTGGGAGATGGTGTTTGATCATTATGTTCAATGGGTTTAAGAATCAACCTGCATAATGATTTTGGATATGAAAAGCTTTTTGAAATCAAACAAGGCAATCATTATGCAGATGAAAAGATTGCTTTTATTCTTGTTTTTAGGGTTTTTTGTGATCACCAATTTCATGCAAAAAGCAAAAAGTGAAAACAATTGGAAAAACAAATGTTTAACATGAATTTATTGAATGAAAACATCATTGTATTTATGATGCCAACAATGTCATCACTTCTCCTTTTGGCATGGGAGAAGGGTTTTTAAACAAAGTGATTATTACTTTGATTTATGGATAACTGTAGGAACATCCACAGCGACCCAATTGTTGCAGATCCCTCCAGGGATAACAAAATTGCCGGAATCCTCTACATCCTCTTCCAAGACAGCAGCAGCATCTTCATCTGACCGGCGTGGATGAAACCTCCACTCTTGAACAGCCCTTTCTCATTGAAGACCCCAGAAGAAAAGCCAATGCCAGCCCGGGACTTGTTATCTTCAAGCTCGATCATTTTTCCTAGACCAGCAAATGCACCACATTCGATGGCCAGTTTCGCATCTCGATAGGAAGCAAATGAAGGAGTTCTCTTCTCAACAGGCTCGACTATAGATAAAGCTTGGAAAGGCGTTCCAACTTCATCCTCAGCATCTATGTATGAGAAGGAAGACAAGTGGCTAACCAAGAATGATTCCATCAAAAGCACTTAGTCTGGCAAATTCCTCCTTGAGTTCACGGTTCTCTTGCTCTAGATGATCCATCAATCAGGAAGAGTTGGCTCTGATGTAGTACCGGTGAGTCAGCTTGTCTTTTTGAAGAGCAGCAGAGTCAGACCACAAGACCAGAGGCTGAGAACAACCTGCTTATGCAAATGATGCATGCAATGCTTGTGCATATGATTCGTTTTTATTTCAAAGGAACTCTAGGGTTTTATTTGCAAACTTTGAAATATTAATCATTTTATTGCATATGGAAATATATCATCAAATAATTCTTTGTCTTTCCATGTCTGAAAATTTTTGCAAAGAAACCCCTTAAGTTCCTTTAAAAAAAATCTCATTTTTTGATGATATGGATGCAGATGAATGCATGAATGCATGAATGCAACAATCACACTCAAGGATCAAGCAAAGCACACCAGACAAAGGTCATGGGATGGCTCATATTATCCTTAATATCAATCATCCATTTTGGTGGATTATGGTTTACACCTTATCGACACACAAGTTCCATTAATATTAAGGATATACGAACGGTTCAACCCTCCTTAATATCAATCATCCATTTTGGTGGATTATGGTTTTCACCTTATCAACACCCAAGTTCCATTGATATTAAGGATACCTGAACGGATCAACCATGAATCACGTGTTTGTTGTGAGTCACGAGCATGGAGTCTCGGTTCAGAACCACCCAAAGGGAGTGTACTATGGTTTAAACCTGCCGAACATGTTCTACAAGAGGTTCTCATAGTCATCATCCCATCTTTCGGATATTATCGGAGAAACGAATACTCGTATTCCAAAAATATTCTCAAGAGAGACTCTTATGAGTGTAGTATCGCGTAACAATCGCATCAAATCTTACATTTGAACGACCTCTGCACTACATCCTAAAATAGGCCAAGATGGGCTTGGTAAACTAAGGTCCTTGGCTTCTAAGGCACATATTGGAAAGATAATGTCTAACCACAAATAACTTGTGTGACATTATTATCCCAACATGACCTCCACCAAGTGAATGGACTCGCAAGTCAACTTGCTAAGGAATAACTCCACACAAGTCAACGAGACTATGCCATTCTCCTATCATAAGGTGCACTCGAGTTCGGGTATAGAACTCATCTCACAGAGATCACCAAGCAAGCTAGCAATTGATATATCAAACAATTCAAGCATTACAGTCAATACAGTAATCCCAAATTGCACAAAAATATGTCATAAATAATATAATACAACAAGTGTGAAAAGTTGGCAAAACCCACCAGGGAACCTCTTGTATTCCCCAGCAGAGTCGCCACTTTTCTGTAGCGGTGTATTCGTCACCATTGGAAATATTAATTAAATCCAAGGTAAATCATACAAAGTCGAGTCGCCACCGCGCTTCTATTTATCCAAAGGAATGGTTAGAAAGCGAACAAAAACATAAGAAGTTTTGCAAAGAAAACTAATAAAAGAAACAGAGATCTGGGTAAGGGGGTTGGTTATGTCATGGGAAGGTGTTAGGCACCCACAACATCCTAGGTACTCCTAGGGATCCCTTCTCACAACTTGTTGTAAATTTATTGTTTATGAAATTTTTATTGTGCAAACATGATTGAAGAGATGAGAAAAGAATGTACAAGTTATTTACATTTTTGTGTTTGGATGGATGAATCCATTTCCTACATACCATCTTAAAAAGATAGGATCAAAACCTCGTAGTTCGGCTAACAAATTTCAAAACAAATGAGTGGATTGATTTTAAACAAAATCCTTAAGGTCTTTCATTATCAAAGGGAGAAAACTCGACCTGAACCAACAATCCACCATGTGAGAATAGCTTTGACATGCTAGTGAGGGGTTAACCCTATAATAAGCATGGAAGGCTTACAATTTGATCACTAAGGATGCGGTGAGATTTACATCAACCACTAAGATAATTCAGATCTATGGCTAATGCATGAGAATTTTGATTAAGAAGTGGACAAGGGCCACAAAAGACAATTGAGTGAGTTAAATTAACCAATTAGAAGTATTCACAAACATGTCAAAGTTGACTTAAAGTTCAATTCAAAATAAGTATTATGAAAAGAAAGTTTGAAAATAAAAGGCATAAGGCCTAGGTTTCTAATGTTGAAAACAAGTGAAAATGTTTGCACAATAGTTTTCTGGTTTGGGTTAAGGATGAAAATATGGATCAAGGTTAAGCATGCAAAAGGTGAGGGTTAAGGGACAAAGCCACAAACAGGGTTGCTTTCTCAAGATCATAGAAATGATCCAAGTAAGTTCCTTTGGAATAGTCAAGCACAGGGCCAAAAGCAAATAAAGCATGTATCAGAGATAACAACAGCAAGGGGAAACAAGATGCCAATAGATGGTCTAACACTCGACTCCAAGGAAATAGAATGCCAATCAATGGTCTTACATCCAACTCTTAACAACACAAAGGAAACAAATGCCAATAGATGGACTTACATTGACTCCTCAAAAGGACAAGGTAACTGTCATTAAGTATGAGCAATGATCATGGTAATGATATACAAGTAATGCTCAAAAAATGAAAACAATGCACAGAGGCACACACAAAACATCAATGCACAGATGAACAAACAATCACACACTATGCACAAACAAGAGGCTTCACACAAGGGTGGGCTTTAGTCAAGGGGTCATATCAACCTCGACAAACAAGCCAGCTGTATAAGTGTAAACAGAAGCTCTTAACCACTAACATTGAGAGTTAGGGTGAAGCTGATGAAAGGAAATGAGGATTAGACCTCATGCTCTTAACCCTGGCCTGGGTGAGCTTAAGACACTGAAAGTGTGGGGATCCAGAATGAGGAATCTTATTCCACATGACTGACTCTATACAAGATCTTGGGTGTTTTATTCAAGAGCATCAGCACGTAGTGCGAGCATAATGAAAGACTCAACTGAATAACAGGGGATTGATTGCAAATCCCTTTTATCTGTCAATTGCCTCTTCACTTAGGAGGACTTAACAAGTGACATGCCTCATT
The DNA here is from genome assembly GCF_024323335.1 of Lathyrus oleraceus. NCBI lineage: Eukaryota > Viridiplantae > Streptophyta > Magnoliopsida > Fabales > Fabaceae > Lathyrus > Lathyrus oleraceus. Next base: position 416,241,231 of record NC_066580.1, on the reverse strand, counting down.
TAGAGGTCTTTAGCACAAATATAAATAATCAAAAACATGGCCTCTTAAGGAGGACTTCAGCCAAATGCCTGCCAAAAAGGTGGCAGGACTTCCAGACTACATGGAGAAAAGAATGGTTACCTAAGTGGTATACCAACCACAAACCAAAGCAAATCTCAAGCAAGAGCTAAAAGCGACTAAAGTACCTGTACAAAAGGCTAGTCAATTAGTAACTCAGACAAACAAATAGAAAACAGACAAAACCAATCAACAGTGTTACACAAAGCAAGGCACAAGTGCAAGAACTCAAATGGTTTCACCATATCAAATGACCTACAAAACAGCAAGGGTTAGTGATCAAAGCAATTGGCATCTCAAGTAATGAGGCCAAACCAATCATTAGTGTTAAATACCTGAAACATAAACACAATTGGTGAGTACAAACCACTAGTACAAAGACTAGGGTCAAAGGCAAGGCAGATAGTCAAAACAGCAGCCAACAATTCACATGAAGTACATTTAATCAAACAAGAATAAGGCCTCAAAAGGATCAAAGCCAAATCATTAAGCAAAGCTATCAATTGAACAAGATAAGGCAAAAGCAAACAATGTGATCTAAATTGGATATCAAACATAGAAAATCCACATTAAAACAGAAATGAATCCAATGATCATGAAATTTTTTATGTGAACACAAAATGTTATGAACAAGCATCATACCAAAAATTGGGTCCAGAAGATAACAAATGGTGTGTGAATGAAAATGCACAAGTACAAGGTCAAGAATGTGACACCAAATGTTACAACATATGTCCATGTGTCTAAAACAGTGGTATTAAATGGTAAAAATGCCAAACAAAAGCCAAAAGATCATGTTACATGTTATGAACAAGCATGTTAAGTTTCAAGGCAATTGGATAATCAATGAGCATTTCACAAGTCAATTAGCACAACATGTCACATTTGCTTCATGTTCAAACAATCAAGCACAATTAAAATTCCAGCAATCCAAAAATCAGGAAATGAACATCTACAAATAATAGACATTAAAATGAACATGTGAAAAAAAGAATGGATTAAATTGGATTCATTTTCTATTTTTAGTGATTTTTGGAAGTTGAATGAAAGTAATTGAAATAACATGAATCATATGGAAAATGGAATGTGAATTAGAATTGGCAAAATGCAAAAGGTTAGTGTTGAACCCAGGTTCATGAGGTCACGTGCGCTGGAAAATAAAATCAGAAATGTACAATGCCAAGGATCGAACCAAGGAGCAACAGGTTACAGGAGCGCTTAACATGAAAATGCAATTGAAAAATCCAAAATGCCATAAGCAAGGATCGAACCGAGGACAATGAGGTTAAAGGCGCGTTCATCATCAAAACGCTGCGCTTCATGGCAAGGGAAAATCAAAAGTGGAATTTCAAAAGTGCTAGCGCAAGGAATCAAACAGAAGACAAGAACGTTACAAGTGCGCACTGTGCCAAGCCCTAGCGTTTGAACCAGACGGCCGGAATAGTAATTCCGGTCGTCTTCTCCGGCGGTTCTCCGGCGAAGGTTCATCAAAAAAATTCCAGAAACGCGTGAAAAGCATATGGTTCGAAAGCTTATTCAAGGAGGAGCACGAATCTAACAATTATAAGTCATAATTCTCCATGGATTGGCCGGATCGATCGAAAACATAATGCACATCAAAAGTTCAAGTTCACATATCTCATGCAATTCTTATCCATTTGAAGATCTATTGATATCAGAATCATCAGCATTAAAAACTCTACAAGATCATGGCAATAAAATGAAGAAACAAGAGATTCGAATTCCAACCTCTTTGAAGAGCAGTGAGCTGATTTCGTGTGTTCAAGCTCCAGCAATGTCCAGATCTTCTCCTCAACTTGTGTATTGAAGCTTTATGCACGAATTGATGCTTGAATCCACCTTAATGAAGCTCAATTTCCAAGATCCATCTTCATGTTCAAGCCTTGAGTATGCATGATTCTTGACCAAATTCTCCAATCCAATGCTTGATTTGTACTCAATGATGCTCAATGAACACGATTATGCAAGAAAATTGATGTGTTATGTGAAGAATTTTGAAGTTTCAATTGAGAGAAAATTTGGTGGGCAAGAAAATTTTCAGATCTAGAATGTGATTTTTCTCTGAAATTCTGTTATGATTAGGCTTATATACCATGTGCTAATCACCCTTAAATTGTCATTAGGCAATGGTTAATTGAGATTAATGAAATGAGAGGTGAAATGCAAAATTGGGCAAGTGTATGGTGCATGAAAATTTTACACGTGAACAGTGCACATGCATGGCTCAAACTCACTCAAAATCATCCAAGGAACACAATGGCATTGGTATTTTTCATGTATGATCAATAGAATTTGAATTCTCCATTTTCCCTCCAAAATATACATGCATGGACAAACGATCATGTGAGTTAATTTCATGCAATGCAATGTTTGATTTGGAAAATATTGGTCATAACAAGCATTATGCAAAAAGAGTGGTTCAATTTGGAGTTTTGGATCAAAAGTTATGGCATGTTGAACTTCTATGCACCCTTGGCAATCATTTGATCATAATTATTCAACCATTCATCAGATGCTCATGATCTTGGACTTTTTAGAAATGGGAGAGAAAGATCTTAAACTTTCATGTTCAACAAAATTTCATTTGAAGCTTCCTTGATGTTGGAAAGTTAAGTTGAATGTGAACCAAAAACTTGCCATTTTTGGAAACTTGAAATTATAGGTCACTTTCCATTTTGGGAAACTTTTGATATGACCTCAAAATCTTCAAGATAGATGTATGACATGATGAATAGGCCTTGTTTGAACATGAATGAGGATGTTAAGATCAATTCCCCAACCTCAAAGCCCTCAGTTGACTGTACAGTTGACTGCCTGGGTCCTCAGATGACTTGAAAATGTTCTGATGAATTTGAACCTCCATCACTTGGGAATTTTGCTTCCAAATGAAACCATAGCTCATATAAGCTCTTCAAAATGATCATATGGTCCTCATCTCAAGAAAATACCATCTGCTCTTGTACAAGGGATGCTCTTGAATGGCTTGACCTGTGATGCTTAAACTGCAAAACAAATGTTAGATGACATATTTTTGTACTTTTGGTTAGTGATTAAAACAAGAAAAGCAATGATATACAATGCAAACAATGCCTGGTGATCTCAAACCACTCACAAGGAGATCCCCCCCAAAGGGAAAGGAAGCAAGATGCTCAAAGATCCTTGAGGCTATGCAATGCAATGATATGATGCCATGAGGGATCTTAGGGACAAAATTGGGGTCTTACAATTGTTGAAGAATAAGATTCAGGATATGATCGACGCTGGAGAAATTGAATTTGATCCTCTGGAGACTCCTAATGTCATCACTGCTCCTATGCCTAATCATGACAAGACTGTTAATGTTGTGGATGACAATTCTCACATTACTAATGTAGCTGACTTAGCATCTCCTCTCCTGATCATCAAGAAGAATTTATTGCAAGCTGGTTTATTTCCAGGTTGTGCTGAAAATTGCGATCTCTGTATACTCCGACCCAATGATTGCTTGAAGTTGAGGAATGGTATTCAACGGCTGATGGATGATCGTACAATTCTCTTTGAAAAGATTCCTAAGGTGGAAAACCCTATTGAAGAAATATCTGTGATTGCTAGGTCCAAAGTTCCAGTGAAGATTACCGCTACTAGAGTGCCTGTGAAGATTACTGCTGAGCCCAAGGTAGCTCCCCTAATTATTACTGCACCTGGCCCAGTACCGTATTCCTCAAGCAAAGCCATTCCATGGAATTATGGAGGTGATGTTTACATCCACAGCATAAAGCAAGATGATGATTCTACTAATCCTAATGGCGTTTACATTGTTGGGACTAGTAAAATTACTCGAAGTGGAAGGATCTTCTCTCCAGAAATCTCACCTCCCGCCCCTGAAACTCGAGGAAAGGGACCAGTAATCAATCCTTCTCAGTCAAAGACACCAGTCGAAGTTACTACCGAAGACGTTGCCAAGCAGGAAATGGAAGAAATGCTGAAAATCATTCGTAAGAGTGATTTTGATGTGGTAGAACAGCTGGGGCATACTCCGTCTAAAATTTCGATGTTATCCTTGTTGTTATCTTCTGAATCTCATGCCAATGCGTTGATAAAATTCTTGAAGACCGCTCATGTACCTCAGGAGACATCTGTCGATCAGTTAGAAAATTATGTTGCTAACTTGGCTGTTGATAATGGCATAGGCTTTTCTGATGCTGACCTGACACCAGCAGGAAAGAATCACAATAAAGCTCTACATATCTCCATTGAGTGTAAGGGGATCACCTATCTCATGTGTTGATCGACAATGGCTTTTCTTTGAATGTGCTACCGAAAGCTGTGCTCGATAAGCTTGACTGTAAAAGCATTGAACTGAAACCTAGTGACGTTGTGGTGCGTGCTTACGATGGTGCGAAGACTGTTGTCCATGGTGAAGTGGTTATCCCTATCAAGATAGGACCTCAAGTCTTCAACACTACCTGTTACGTAATGAACATTCGTCCTGCCTATTCCTGCTTGCTAGGACGCCCTTGGATCCATGGGGCAAGTGTTGTAGCTTCGTCTCTCCATCAAAAGCTAAGGTATCCAATAGAGGGCAAGATTGTCACTATGTTTGGAGAAGAAGAGTATATTGTCAGTAGTGTGCATACCTTCAGATACGTCGAGATGGATGGTGAATTCTTTGAGACTCCTTCTCAGTCATTTGAAGTAGTTCCTCCGACCAGTCCTGTCCTTAAGCCAACTTCCCGTGTGCCCAAGGTTATTTGTGCTCCTCCTGCTATGATTTCTCTGAAAGATGCTCAAGCCGTGGTTGAATATGGTGGTCGTACTGGCTGGGGTCAACTGATCGAGGTACCCTACAAGTCTGATAAATTTGGCCTGGGGTTTAGCTCTGAAAAGTTAGTCAAAGATCAGATTAATGTTGTAGAAGATGCTGATAGCGATTGCGACTTGGATAGCTGGATTTTCCCAACAATTGGTGACAAACTCAATAATTGGAAGGCTGAAGACACTATCCCGATTTCCTTTAGTCAGGAGTAATTGTTATTGCTTATTTTAGTGTTTCAAATTTTGTAATTTTTATTATGAACAATTGAACTTCTTAAAGCATTGTTTCTATGCCCGGGGCACAATAGCTCATTTGTTAAGGGTTTTGTCGTTTTCATAAGCATATTCACATTCAATAAATCAATGGACTTTTTGCATTCAAATATTGCGCTCTTTATCTTTCCTGTCATATTTCAAATAAGCTATGTTTTCTTACACACACTCACGTAACAAATTGCAGATCCATATCCACTCTGGATCCTGTTGATAATAATTCTGCTACTGTTAATTATGGCTTTAAAAATCCGATCTACCAAGCCGAGGATGGAAGTGAGGAAGATTGTGAAGTGCCTGGAGAGCTTGCCAGACTGTTACTGCAAGAAGAAAAGACTATACAGCCGCATGAGGAATCAATTGAAATTGTAAATCTGGGTACTGAAGTAGACAAGAAAGAAGTCAAAATAGGAGCAGGCTTGGAAAACAGTGTTAAAGAAAGATTGATTCAGATGTTACATGACTATGTAGAGATTTTTGCTTGGTCTTATGAAGACATGCCAGGACTGGATACTGATATAGTAGTACATCGTTTGCCGATGAAGGAAGATTGTCATCCTGTTAAGCAAAAGGTTCGTCGCATGCGTCCTGAAATGTCTGAGAAAATCAAAGTCGAGGTTATGAAACAATTTAATGCAGGTTTTCTAGCTGTTACTTCTTATCCTCAATGGGTTGCTAATGTGGTACCAGTGCCAAAGAAGGATGGTAAGGTGCGAATGTGTGTAGATTACAGATATTTGAATAAAGCAAGTCCCAAAGATGACTTTCCACTTCCGCGCATTGATGTTCTGGTAGATAACACCGCTCAACACAAGGTATTCTCATTCATGGATGGATTCTCAGGTTATAACCAGATTAGGATGGCACCTGAAGACATGGAGAAAACTACGTTTGTGACGCAATGGGGCACTTTCGGTTACAAAGTAATGCCATTCGGTTTAAAGAATGCGGGGGTAACATACCAGCGTGTTATGGTGGTTTTGTTCCATGATATGATCCATCATGAAATAGAGGTATATGTGGATGACATGATAGCCAGATCTCATACTGAAGAAGAACATCTCGATCATTTATGCAAACTGTTTGAGAGGTTGAAGAAATACAAGTTGAGATTGAACCCGGACAAATGAACCTTTGGAGTAAGATCCGGTAAACTATTGGGCTTTATTGTCAGTGGTAAAGGAATTGAGGTTGACCCGGCTAAGGTGAGAGTTATTCAAGAAATGCCAATTCCCCGTACAGATAAAGAAGTCAGAGGTTTCTTGGGACGCTTGAATTACATTGCCCGATTTATCTCCCATTTGACTGCTACTTGCAAACCCATCTTCAAATTACTAAGGAAAAATCAAGAGATAATATGGAATGATGAATGTCAAGAAGCTTTTGACAAAATCAAGAAGTATCTCCAAGAACCTCCAATTCTGATGCCACCAGTTGAAGGAAGACCTCTAATTATGTATTTGACCGTGTTAGAAAATTCAATGGGGTGTGTGTTGGGGCAACATGACGAGTCTGGTCGAAAAGAGCATGCAATATACTACCTTAGCAAAAAGTTTACCGACTGTGAAACAAGATACTCACTGCTTGAGAAAACTTGTTGTGCTTTGGCTTGGGCTGCTCGCCGACTAAGACAGTATATGTTGAATCATACCACTTTATTGATTTCTAAGATGGATCCTATCAAATATATATTTGAGAAACCTGCTCTCTCCGGAAGAATAGCAAGATGGCAGATGATTTTAACAGAGTATAATATCCAGTATACTACCCAGAAAGCAATCAAAGGAAGCGTGTTAACTTCATTTGGCTCATCAAGCAGTTGATGATTACCAATCTATGAATTTTGAGTTCCCTGATGAGGATATTATGCTTGTTACTAATTATGAAGAACCTGGACCGGAGGAAGGACCCGAACTGGGATCCCGATGGACTATGGTTTTTGATGGATCTTCTAATGCATTGGGCAATGGTGTTGGTGTTGTAATTATTTCTCCCAAGGGTTGCCATACGCCTTTCACTGCTAGACTATGTTTTGATTGTACCAATAATATGGCTGAGTATGAAGCATGTGTTTTGGGACTCAGAGTTGTTATAGACCTGAGAATCAAGTTTTTGAGTGTGTACGGAGACTCAGCCTTAGTAATCAGTCAGATCGAAGGAGAATGGGACACTAAACATCTGAATCTCATCCCTTATCGAGAGAGGGTGTTGACATTAATCCCATACTTTGAAGAGATTACATTCGAAGATATTCCACGAGAAGAGAATCAGTTGGCAGACGCATTAGCTACCATGTCATCTATGTTCAGAGTCAGATGGGACAATGAAGCTCCCATGATCACCATTGAACGATTAGATTAACCAGCATATTGTTATGAACTTAATGCTGATGAAGTAGAAGAGAAACCTTGGTTCCACGAAGTAAAAAGATATTTAGAAACTCAGGAATACCCTGAAGGGGCATCCATCAATGACAGAAAATTTCTGAAGAAGTTTTCCGCTAAATTCTTTTTGAGTAATGGAGTATTATACAAACGTAATCATGATTCGACTTTGCTTCGCTGTGTGGATAAAAAGGAAGCAGAAAAGATTATGGAAGACATGCATGACGGTATTTTGGGGACTCATTCTAGTGGACATACGATGGCCAAGAAGATTCTGAGATCAGGGTATTATTGGTCTACCATGGAAGCTGATTGCCACCATCACTCCAGAACTTGTCACAAGTGCCAGATCTATGCGGACAAAGTACATATACCTCCTGCTCCATTGAACGTGTTGACAGCCCCTTGGCCCTTTACAATGTGGGGCATTGATATGATTGGAGATATTAAACCTACTGCTTCTAATGGACATCATTTCATTCTTGTTGCTATTGATTACTTTACGAAGTGGGTAGAGGCAGCCTCATTTGCTTCTGTCACCAAGAATGTGGTGGCACGGTTCATCAAGAATAGTCTTATTTGTCGGTATGGCATCCCTGAAAGAGTTATCACTGATAATGGTACTAATTTAAACAACAAGATGACTACTGAACTCTGCACGCAGTTCAAAATAAAACACCATAACTCTTCTCCATACCGGCCAAAGATGAATGGCGTCGTAGAAGCTGCTAATAATAATATTAAGAAGATTATACAAAAGATGACAGTAACATACAAAGACTGGCATGAGATGTTACCATTTGCTCTTCATGGTTATCGCACTTCAGTACGCACTTCGACAGGGGCAACTCCTTTCTCTTTAGTCTACGGAATGGAAGTCGTTTTACCAGTGGAAGTTCAGATTCCCTCTCTAAGAATTATGAAAGATGCAGGCTTAGATGAAGATGAATGGATTCAGACTCGACTCGATCAAATAAATTTGATTGATGAAAAGAGACTTGCGGCTGTTTGTCATGGACAGATATATCAGAAGCGCATGACTCAGGCATTTAATAAAAAAGTCAAGAGACAGGTGTATCAAATTGGCGACTTGGTGATAAAGCGTATGATTCTACCACAAGGTGATCCTAGAGGCAAATGGACTCCCACATACGAAGGGTCATTTATAGTTAAGAAGGTATTCTCTGGTGGAGCCATGATGCTTGCTACAATGGATGGCGAAGATTTCCCGCATCCCGTGAACGCGGACATATAGTTAAAAAATACTACGCATAAAAGAGACCCGCTAGGTCGACATATCTAGGCAAAAGTAAGGGCATCCCGACGAACCAAAAGGGTTCGGGCAAAAATTAGGGATAAACATATAAAAATGTACACTCGGCGAGTCGAAAACCTGAAAAGGCGGCTTGGGCAAAAAAGGGTATCCTGGTGGACTGAAAACCTGAAAAGACGGTCCAGGCAAAAATTAGGGATTAAAGCGTATGACTATGTCCCATTCTCGGTCAGCTTCACCAAAGTCAAAGAGACTGAACAAGCCAATCACTTATATCCGACAGCAAGAGATGAGATGCTTGAAGACATAATAGCAGTAGTAGAATTAAAATCAATAGGACTTTTTTTTCATAGCTGTTTTTTCTTTGCTTTCTTGACAATTTCCTCTTACTAGGATTTCTATCTCCTTGTATTAAAATTGCTTGTTTATAGACCCTCTTTCAAAATCAATACAATTTTATTTCCAAAAAGATACTTTTGTTTTACTTTCTTCGTTTTGTTTGCATAAACGTCCATTGATTTAATTCGAATTAATATATGCATTTGAATAGGATTGATGTTTACCGAAAATACATGCATAAAATAGAAATAGCAATTACTAAAAGACTTTAGGATCAAGGATAAGGTTTAACCATGCGTTCTAACAAATCCGGTTGCAAATCCTATTCCCCAGCAAAACCAGTTATTCCCAGAAGAAATTGGCACTACTAGACAGACTGGTCATCTCTTTTATCCCCAGTCAGGTTCTGTTGAATATTTCTACCATCAGACAGAAATCAAATATCCCCAGCTAAGAAAGGGTCATCAATACAAATATCTTCAACCAGAATATCGGGATTTATTTTCCCATGGCAAAAAATTTCAGACGCATAATTCATTCATGCATCATTTCACAGCATATACATGCATGCAATGTTCGCATTTATTTTCAAGCGCATAAAACATCTCATGCATTATGACATGGCATGAGGCTAACTCTTTTTTTCCAAGTTAATTATCCTCCTGATACAGTCAAAATAAAGATTCATTCATACGGATATCTTTATCGATTACATTCAAGATTCAGATACATCTTTCAGATATAATCCATATGAATATTCATTCTGACAAGCATTCTGATATCCTCCTAATGATGGCATCTTTAAGCCCATCCCAGACATTTATTGCAAATACAACATATACAAATATTATCAGATATAGCCTAACGTACGGCTCATTCTGATTCAGCCTAACGTATGGTTCCTTCAACTGTTCCAATACGGTCTAGCGTACGACCCATTTGGATATTCATCCCCTCAGATACTACCTAGCGTACGGTACATTCTGAAATGTAGTCTAGCGTATGACTACCCCTTTTATCATCAGATACATCCTAATGGACGGCTCATTCTGCTACTCAGATACGATCTAGCGTATGATCCATTCTGATCTTTTATCCTCAGATACAGCCTAATGGACGGCTCATTCTGCAACTTAGATACGGTCTAGTGTACGACCCACTCTGGCTCTTCTCATCAGATACTACCTAGCATACGGTACATTCTGAAATGTAGTCTAGCGTACGACTACTTTTTATCGCCAGATACAGCCTAACGAACGACTCATTCTACTACTCAGATACGATCTAGCGTACGATCCATTCTGATCTTTATTTCTCCAGATATAGCCTAACGGACGGCTCACTCTGCTACTCAGATACGGTCTAGCGTATGACCCATTCTGATCCTTATCTCATCAGGTTCAGCTCACCCTAATATTACCTAATGGATGACTCACTATACGGTCTAGCGTACGACCCAGTGTGACACCCATGTCTTCAGATATGGTCTAATGTACGACGCACTCTGAAGCTCTCATCATCAAACTTTCTGGATGGCATCATTAAGCCCATCTCCATCAAGACTATCTTTTAATTAACAAGTGCAAATTTCTGGGGCATTCTAAGTGTTCAATAATCTTCCACCTCCAGATCACGAATGGCGTACATACCATTCTAATTCTCTCGGTTTAAGAATATTGAACAGGGGCAGCTGTCATACCCCAAAATTTGCCTGTTAATTTTTATGATAAATTGATTCATGCATGGCATTCATTTCACATTTGCATTCATTCATTAGCATACATTCTCATATAAATTATAAATTTTAATTTATTTATTATGTGATACAGATATAAAAAATAATAATGATTTTGGTTATCTGTATGATATAAATAAATTATATATATATAAATAAAATAGTTTTAATTTAATGATAAATAAAAATAGATTTGAATTTTAATTGTATAATTAAAATTTTAAATTAATTTTATTTGTTAAAGCTCATTAAATTATAATAACTATTTTTTATAATTTAGTGACTCATGTTCCATTTATTCATTATTTATAAATAGTATTTATTTAGTAATTCACGTTTTTTACTTAATAAAATTTATTTATAAGAGTAACATTTTTTTAAAAAGCCCATAAATTATAAAATAATTTTGGTTGATATAAGTAAGAATAATTTTGATTTTTTTTAAATGGTGAAAGTAAAAATAGAAATAGGTTTAAATTTTAATTCAATTATGTAACTAAAATTTAAATTAATTTTTATTTGTTAAAAGTCATTTAAATTATTCATTATTTATAATAATATTTGTATTTAATAAATATTTATTTATAATAATAGATAGCAAGGTTAAACCCTAGTCCACGTCATTATAGCTAACTCTCCTAAATTATAGGAAGGGATCCAAATATTTAGCAAGGTTAAACCCTAGTCCACACTATTATAGCTAACTCTCCTAAATTATAGGAAGGGATCCAAATATTTAGCAAGGTTAAACCCTAATCCACACCATTATTTTGTTTTTTTTATTTCTTTCTTTTTAGTTTAATTAGATTTTATTATTTTGTATGCCCTTTTAATTTTGTACTCGTTAATTAAGATTTAGATATTTTATATCCCCTTTTAAATTATGTACCCCATCCCGAAGCCATGTAATAGCGTATGGCTGCAGCGAGAAGAAAAAAAAGGAAAAAAAGGGGAAAAGGAGAAGAGATACAGGAGAAGAAGATACACAAGGTAAGGCAGAAGCAAGAAGATTCACGGGCAAGGAAAAGAGAAGCAACCATAAAGCACTCATAGCCTGAATAAGAACAACACACATACAGTGAGCAAGCTAGAAGAATCAAATCCCCAGTAAGTGTTCATTATGGAATTTGCATCTAGCATGATTACCTTGTAATACCCCTTAATTCATGCATGAATAATATTGGTTTAATATATCTATTGAGATGATGTATTCATGTTTGGTGGATGTTGATATTGCTTTATTCAAGTATGCATCTGTTGTTGATATGTCATAGCATGTTGGAGAAATTCTGTTTGCATGATTAAAGAATTATATGTGTCATTTAATTATTATTATATGAGTGATGTTTCTTGCATGATTATGTTTATTTCACATGTTGTTATTACATAATAATGATGATGATGATATAATGGTGATAATATAAATCTTTGGTTGTCTTTAACATGTATGTGCAAGGTTTGTTTTATCATTATCACTTGCAGTAAAGAGAACTAATACATGAGTAAAATAATATAAGCTTCTTGATTTGTGCATGGCTATTTTTATTATTGCATGATGATTACATATGATCTTATTTTATGTGTGTGGTTTGATATAAGACGAAGTTACAGGTTTGTTGTATTCACATGAAAGAAACAGCATGAGAAAAAATAAAGTAGATTGCCGTAAGAGAGAAAGCTGTAACATGCATGGTGGTGTTGTGTCAAAATGGAAAAATCCATGTAGAATTAATATATATTTTAATGAAGGCGAATAAATAACAAATGGACCAACATGGCTCGTTGGTAGCTCCCCCTCACTGTAATAAAAAACTATAATTAATTCACCACTATTTTTCTATTATTAAAAGAGATTAATTACTATACATTGTCAGGGTAAAAAGTTTTACACCGTCGACTCATCACCATCATCCGTTTGTATTACTTTATAAATTTTTAAAATAAGAGTCAAACTTATTTTAATATCCGACGTCTATGATTAACTGACGGTGTAAAATCCGTTTACACTGTCAGTGTATTTCAATTAAACTCTTATTAAAATAAAACCTATTAATTAATTTTCTAATTAATATATTATATTAGTTATTTAAACTAGGATATAATTTAATCTAGTTTATTAATTAAATTTTCATATATCACTTAATTAATTAAAATGGGCTATTTTGAATAATAAAAATCTAATTATATTTTTTTTCTTTTCTTTTAAAATTTCTATCAATTTAGTCTAAGTTTTTCCATAAATTCATAAAAAAAAGTTTCTATTATTATAGACTAAAAACATTCTTAATTCATTCTTAAATTTAGTTTATTTAGTTTTTTTTTATTTCTTTCTTTTTAGTTTAATTAGGTTTTATTATTTTGTATGCCCTTTTAATTTTGTATTGTTAATTAAGATTTAGATATTTTATATCCCCTTTTAAATTATGTATCCCATCCCGAAGCCATGTAATAGCGTAGTCTTATTTTTCGCACTTTAATTTTTCCATACTGTGTTTACTCCCTTTCCACTATAATTAATTCACCACTATTTTTCTATTATTAAAAGAGATTAATTACTATACACTGTCAGTGTAAAACGTTTTACACCGTCGACTCATCACCATCATCCGTTTGTATTACTTTATAAATTTTTAAAATAAAAGTCAAACTTATTTTAATATCCGACGTCTATGATTAACTGACGGTGTAAAATCCGTTTACACTGTCAGTGTATTTCAATTAAACTCTTATTAAAATAAAACCCATTAATTAATTTTCTAATTAATATATTATATTTGTTATTTAAACTAGGATATAATTTAATCTAGTTTATTAATTAAATTTTCATATATCACTTAATTAATTAAAATGGGCTATTTTGAATAATAAAAATCTAATTATATTTTTTTTCTTTTCTTTTAAAATTTCTATCAATTTAGTCTAAGTTTTTCCATAAATTCATAAAAAAAAGTTTCTATTATTATAGACTAAAAACATTCTTAATTCATTCTTAAATTTAGTTTATTTAGTTTTTTTTTATTTCTTTCTTTTTAGTTTAATTAGGTTTTATTATTTTGTATGCCCTTTTAATTTTGTACTCGTTAATTAAGATTTAGATATTTTATATCCCCTTTTAAATTATGTACCCCCATCCCGAAGCCATGTAATAGCATAGTCTTATTTTTCGCACTTTAATTTTTCTATACTGTGAATATAATTGTCTACATGTATGCTAATAGGATTGCATGAAAAGATAAATAATCGAACCTAGATAAAATAATTCAAGATAATATATTTGAATCCAATCATTTCCACACTTGCACCTCTAGGGTAACCCTCTCTTTGTTGCCTTACGATATTACGGTCATGTCCCGCGAATGTGGGGATACCCTTAGCAAAGAACCTTTCGATTAAATCATCATCATCCCTAAACAGATAAGTCATAGTCCCTTCGATCAAAAGGTCAATGTCCCTACAAGATAAATCATAGTCCCTCGAACGTTGCCTTCGAATATATGACCTTGTCCCTCGAACGTTGCCTTCGAATATATGACTTTGTCCCTCGACGACCCTTCGTTGTAGCCTACGATTAAATGATGATCGTCCCTTCGAATGCTAAGGTATCCTTACAAATGTTGCCTTCAATGACCAATCGACGACCCCACGATGTCCCTTTACATCCAAAGGATAAGACTACTAACTTCTCAATAGTAAGGACAGTTTTACCCTCCTAAGGATAGGAAATACCTATAAAGACCTTGGTTAGGTATAACTCTTAAATGCTTGCTTACAACTTAAAATACTTTTCACACCTCACACTTTTCAAAACATCTTTTAGAAAATCACCACTTGGTATACATTCGCACCAGAATCATCGTCGAGTTATATTTTTCTAAACATCTTTCAAAATCAAACGAGATAAGCACTTTGCATACATTCGTACAAGAATCATTACAAAGTTAAACTCTCCTTTCAAAATATTTTCTAAACACACCACATTTCTCAAACACTTTCTCAAACAAGGAAAACATAAGTGAGTTAAGCAATTAAGAGCCCATGGATAACCATGGATACAAAGGGTGCTAACACCTTCCCTTTGTATAATGTACCTCCCGAACTCAAAATCTAATCAAGGTATTTCCTGTTCTTTTCCGCCTTTCCTTATTGGATAAAAGAAAAGTCGGTGGCGACTCTTGCTGTCCGCAACATTGCTTTTCAAAGTAAAAACACAAAGTCAGTTCACCGTATCACAGAACTGACGACTCTACTAGGGAATCTTAAAAAGAGAGGTTACCTTAAAGATAAGATCACTTATGTTTTCGAATTGTTTCTTTGTCTGATTTACTTTTAAGGGATTGTTTGGGTATTTTATGCTTGAGTGAAAGATCCTACACCCGGATCTAGTGTACCTTAGGTAAGTAGCAAAAGATCATCGCGACTGTCCGGCGTATACTGGAATGGTTAAAATGATGGCTACGACTAATGTGACACTTTGGATATCCTGATGTTCCTCATGTTTACTTGAGGAAAAATTTGGCGTCTGCGTGGTGTCATCAAAGCATTAACCAGACCTTTAGAACCCTAATTGACTCATCCTAGCCATTAGAAAGTAGTGAGATAACTGACTTCGGTTCCGACTGGGGTTGGTTGATACTCGATACTGCACTCTTTGAGATTGGACTATAGGGAAATTTTGGTCAACCGCTTGGTGTTGCACTGAAGTGGACTTAAGGAAAGGTCAATGATTTGAGATCCTTCTAGAACCCGGTTACTATTCTAGGACAGGTTGAACCAACCAAACTTCAGTGGGGAGGGTACTTACCTATGGAACTCATGCAAGCCTTAAAACCTAGGAATGATTGTGGTGTGACTTGTTTGTGCTTGTTACTCACTTGACATCATAACATCATAACATCATAACATCATGACATCATGGCATTGTACTAACCATTTCGAGGACTTAGGGATTTAACTTTGCTCTGTTTTGTAGGGCTATGGCTTCCCGGAAGACCATCCGGATCAATTTTGTAGCGACCTCTCCCCAACTCAAGGATTTAGTGTCAGAACTTCCCGATCATGCTCAGTTCATCAAGAAACATGGTTATCTCCTCAATTTAGTTACCACCGGTTTCAAGGAAGATATGATGAGAGTTCTATTCCAGTTCTTTGATCCTTAACATCATTGCTTCACCTTCCCAGATTATCAGTTGGTACCCACATTAGAAGAATTTTCCAGGTTGCTTGGGATACCTATCCTTGATCAAACACCTTTCAGTGGTTTAGAAAAGATTCTGAGGTCTGAAGAGGTTGCCGCGGCTTTACACATGACAAAGTCCGACATTGAAACTAATTGGGTAACAAGA
Organism: Lathyrus oleraceus; assembly: GCF_024323335.1. NCBI lineage: Eukaryota > Viridiplantae > Streptophyta > Magnoliopsida > Fabales > Fabaceae > Lathyrus > Lathyrus oleraceus. The sequence continues at coordinate 416,225,013 of NC_066580.1, read as the reverse complement.
AGTGAAGTTAAGGGTTTACTTGCCAAATTTCTAATAAATAAGGCCCGAGAATTCCTAAAAGCTATGAGTCTCCACACTTTCGAAGATGTTCTAGCATTACTAATCTATGGTTTGGTGCTATTTCCTAATCCGGATCAATTCATAGACATGAATGCTGTTAAGATATTTCTCACTCATAACCATGTGCCCACCTTGCTTAGAGACATTTTGCATTCCCTTCACACTCGTACTATGAAAAGGCAAGGGACTCTCATGTGCTGCGTACCTTTATTATCTAGGTGGTTTATTTCGCACCTTCCTCAATCAGTCTTAAAGAATGAGCAAAATTTGAAATGGTCTCAAAGGATAATGTCGCTCTCCCATTCATACATCCATTGGTGTCCCCAACCCAAAGAAAATGTTATCATCATTGACCGTTGTGGAGAATTCTCTAACGTACCACTCCTGGGGATAAGAGGAGGTATTACTTATAATCCTGCTTTAGCCCTACGTCAGTTTGGTTATGCTCGAAGAGATGGTCCACATGAAATAATTATCCAAGGCATTGTGTTTGACTATGACAATGATTCTCAAGGTCTCCGTCAAAGGTTTGTACGAGCTTGGGGCATGGTGAAAAGAAGTACTTTAGGACAGAAAAACTCTATTCCTATGGAACCTTATCTCAGATGGGTACGCGCCAGAGCTCGTGAGCTTATCATGCCATATCTTGCAATCGGACCTCTGATTGTTGAACCAAAAGTTGAAGGAGGTACCCCTCAGATCATTCCTTATCCAGATATGCCTACCAATGTTGAAGAATTGAAGAAATCTTGGATCCAGTTGAGAGAGGAAAGGGATACTTTTGAAGCTCAGTTCTGTGCTGAAAGGAAGAAAGTATTAGAGCTCACCAGCCAGCTTAATGAGGAACGAAGTCTCAATGCATATCTCCGCCCAAAAAGAAGCCGTCCCTGGGAGACTTGAGCTTTCATTTTTTCTTGTAATGAACATTGATTAAAGAAATTATTAATAAAAGTTCCCCTTTTTGGTGGTTTACGCAAAGTTAAATTCCAAAAGTCCTTGAAAACATTTCATACATTGCATAGCATAACATAACATTGCATAACAGGTACTCTAAAGGATCAATGTTCTCACGGTCTTCCTCTCAAACAGAAAAATGGCCCTCGAACAAACTGTCAAGGATCTCCAGGCTCAGAATGCTCAATTCCAGGAGATGATCTTGAACTTATCCAAGGGGCAGGAGGAACTGAAGACTCTATTGCTCAAGAAGAAGAAAGACAAGAAATCTGTGAGTTACATTAACCCGGGAAGAAGGCTTAAAGGACAGGCTCCAGGAGTCAAGATTGGAATTCCGAAGGATAGAGAAGATGAGACAGAAAATGATTCGGAAGATGAGAATGTTGATCCCTTCAACCCTGAGGACGACTATGAAAATTATGAAAATGAACAGTACTCTCCGAAAGATGATAAGTATAAGTTGTTGGAAGAACGTATGCTAGCTATGGAGGGTCAGAAGGCGCCCGACCTGGATTTCGAAAGCTTAGGTCTGGTCTCTGATGTGGTCATTCCTCGCAAATTCAAGGTCCCCGCTTTCACTAAGTATGATGGTGCGTCTTGTCCTCAGATGCATCTGAGAGCTTATGTGAGAAAGATCCAGCCGTATACCACTGATAGGAAGCTATGGATCCATTTCTTCCAAGAGAGTCTGTCTGGCACACAGTTAGAGTGGTATTATCATCTCGAGAGCTCTAACATCCGCACCTGAACTGATTTAGCGACAGCTTTCTACAAGCACTACCAGTATAATTCTGAATTAGCGCCTACTCGGCTACAGCTGCAGAATATGACTATGGGCTCTAAAGAAAGCTTCAAAGAATATGCTCAAAAATGGAGAGACTTGGCTGGCAGAGTCAAACCCCCTATGACTGATCGAGAATTAGTGGACATGTTCATGGGTACAGTGACTGGCCCATTCTACAGCCATCTATTGGGAAGTTCCTCATCGGGTTTCACTGAACTTATATTGACGGGTGAACATGTTGAAAGCGGCATTCGAAGTGGAAAGATACAGGCGGCTACCTCTGCAAGCACCAAAAAGTCCTATCAGGGGAAGAATGAATCAAATGCTGTGTACGGCCAAAGGGGTCATAACAAGAAAAATTGTGACCATACTGTTGGAGCAGTTACGATTGCAGCACCGCCATCTCAAAACTTCCAACACAGACAAGACAGGCCAAGAAGGCAATTTACCAAGATCAATATGACTTTAGCACAAGCACTGCAGGGTATGCTAAAAGCAAATTTAATTACCCTCAGAGATCCTCCTGCAAATCCCAACATTACTTCTCCTTGTTATAATCCCAATGCCAGGTGTGCATATCACTCCGATAACCCCGGGCATGATACAAACGATTGTTGGTTGTTGTAGCGGTGTATTCGTCACCATTGGAAATATTAATTAAATCCAAGGTAAATCATACAAAGTCGAGTCGCCACCGCACTTCTATTTATCCAAAGGAATGGTTAGAAAGCGAACAAAAACATAAGAAGTTTTGCAAAGAAAACTAATAAAAGTGAAATTCTAGTTATCAGACTTTGGATGTCACACGGGTTGTTATGACATCCAATTCTGCACAGACAGGAATTATGCAGACCTTAAAAGTAAGTGCAGTAAATAACACAAGTAATTGTTTACCCAGTTCAGTCCAACATGACCTACATCTGGGGGCTACCAAGCCAGGGAGGAAATCCACTATTAGTAGTATCAATTCAAAGCTAAACTCACCCGTTTACAACTTATCACTTAATCCCTACCCAATGCAATTTCAATCTTAAACTAAGATCAGAGTTCCTACTCACTCCCCCTCAATCACCTCAGTGATTACTATCTTTAAACAATATTAAAGACAAGTTGAAGTCACACTTCAAACAACACTTGATTGTGCTTCACAGCTTTAATCAAGATACACAGCACTCACGCTTAAAAGCTTTGAGCGACACAACACTTACAACTCAATGAACACCCTATGCCACAGCAATCATCTACTTGATAATGGCTTGGCTTACAAGTTACGTCTAATACAAGACTCACAAAAATACAGCAGTGAAGTATGATGGACACATAAAATCTTCACGCCTCGAAATCCCCGCAACTGAATGAAGGAACGCCTTCCTTTTTATATTGCAGTACCTGGGCTTTTGCACCTGTATTCTCCTGAATTTAAGGTCACACTAGTTCCCATAAATTCAACATTTAGGTTACTAACAAATAGGCTATTTGTTAGGTTCATTAAATGTAGCTTGGTTGTTGGTTTCCTGGTTTTTCTCTAAGCTGTTGACTTCCTGAAGAATAGCCCAAGAAAAGCTGAAACAGAAAACTGAACAACCTACAATATAACATATGCTGTCAGGAATGAATGTCACGACATTCAGCTCGACATCAAGGTCCATATGCTGAGTCTGTTTTTCCAGAAAACAGACTGTACAATTTTGCTGACCTGTACATGATCAAAATGACCATACTACAGTAACAACTTACATTAGTAAATGTTAAAGTGTCCAACTTAACATTTACACATTTGGCCTTAAATTAGTTCTGTTATTCTCTTGAAGAACAAACTAAGTTACATGCTGAAGTATAGCAGAACACCACTCTGTCTAATGTTCAGTAGCTGTTGTCAATGATGAATGTCATAACATCCAATTTGACATTCAGTCAGTAGGCCTTATGCCAGGTCTGGTCTTTCCTTGATAACTAGACTGGAAATAAATACTAAGTTCTAACAGAACACCAGTTGTTCTATTCCTTAGTATTTGATGACAGGTATGAATGTCACAGCATCCAGTTTGACATTCAATAAATCCTGTGTTAGCTAATCCTACAGTAACTACTCAAGTGTGTCATGACATCAGTCAAGACATCAGAGTACAGTTAGATATTCTAACCTACAATGTAGTCACACATACATACCATGTCATGACATCAGTCAAGACATTTGTAACCAGCTAGTGTTTTACCATATAATGCAGCCAATTAAACACCTACAAACTCCCCCTTTGGCAAATTTTTGGCTAAAACACTTTGATCCCCATAACAGAGTTCATAGCAGCGGAATCACACACCTAGCAGGAAATAATACTAGCTAATACACTCAGAGTGGCAACACACTCACACACATGGAAGTTAAGAAAAACTTCACACAGCAGCACACACAGAAGTTGAATCTAAACTTCAACACACAGTAGCTGCAGGGGAGGGAGTTAAATAAAAACTTCACACACAACAGCATATAAGCAGTAGCTAAATACACACTTCATCACACAGCTGCAGTAGAGGAAAACTTCAATCTGTCATGAATGAGAACCTGTTTTAACAAAGTTTAACACAGTAAACTTCTGTTGTCCTGGGGTATCACTTGTCACTCCCCCTTTTTGTCAAAAATGTTGCCAAAGCAACACTTTAAATTACAGATCCACAAATAGTAATTAGAATTACACAAATGACAGAAAAAAAACACAAAGACAAGTATTTAAGCCTCAGCCTCATCATCAGCCTCCTCTTCAGAGCTGGCCTCCTCCTCATCCTCAGAACTTTGCCTATCAGCTCCATCCGTGTCCTCAGCAGAAGTCTCCAATTGCAAGATGAGCTTTTCCAAAGCATGCTTTCTAGCCTCCAGCTCTTTGCAGGTTTCTCTGAGAACTGCAATAACAGCAGCTTTGTCTGGTTGGTTGCCAGTTTTGGATGTTTCTTCCGATGTCAAGACAATATCAGGGACATGCTTGCCCAGAAACAGTTTGTAGCTGAACGCCAATGGACTCTCTCTTCTTCTCACAAAGTCATTATCTGTCAGGATGTGTGGAAATTGATTCAGCACTATTCCACATATGAGAGACGGAAAGGCAATAGGTCCCTTCACACTAAAACTCTCGGCATGCTTCATGGTCTGCTCAAAGATGTAAGTCCCATAGTCCACCTTTGCCTTGGTTCCCACTGCATAGATGAACTTTCCTAACATCACAGACACAGATGACTTGTGATTTGTGGGTACCCAGTTGGCTGCTCCAACTTTGTGTAACATTGCATACTTTACACTTAGTTGACTGGCCACCAGCTTCCCTTTGAGAGGCCATTTCTGGACGTGCTTTGCTGTGATGACTTGACAGATAGTGTTGTCAGTCACTTCAAGTTCTGGTTGCACTTCATCTGCTCTTCCCAAATACAGATTTATCATTGAGGGGGAAAAGGTCACGCACTTGCCACGCACATAGACCTTTCTAAATTCTCTGGATTTCCCATCAGCACACTCCTCAGACAGATTAACAATGAACTCCTTCACTAAGGTCTCATAGCATTTAGGGAGTTTAGTCACAGTTCTCATCAGTCCTGCCTCTTTGATGAGATCCACAATTTCCTTACACTCCAATGCATTCTGAGCCAGTTCTCTCTCCAATGCCAGCCTCTTGTGGTATACATACTTCCACCTGTTAACACTGGAGGCAAAGTGGAAGGACACATTGTCAATAGGAACTTCTGGGACACTGGTTGCCAGCCTGCTGGAAGAAGGCTTCTTCCTGGACATGGATGTTGTGACATCACATGGGACATCAGATTCAGACTCCACCACCACAGCCTTGGTCTTCAACTTCTTGGGCACCTCTTTGCTCCAAGATTTTGTAGGTCCATAACCTTTCCTCTTGTGTGCACTCTCTGTCCCTGGTTGCTTGTGAGGATTTGTCTCACCAACTTCCTTGGAGGGGGACTTCTGCTCCACAGTCTTTTTCTCCCTCCTAGACCTAACCCTCTTGGCTATCCTAGGGACAACTGAAGCCAAAAGTTCATTGTCAGAGAGCTCTTCCACGTTAACTGTTTCAGCTCTAGGGTTGTCCTCAACACCTTGAGTAACATTGGCCTTCTCACCTCTCACTTTGCCTGAGGGTTTGTCAATCTTTGACCCCTCATGAGCCTCTGGTTGCTCAACATTGTCAGTGACATTCTTTCTCAACACTACAGCTTTATCTTGACATGCAGCAATATCAGGAATGATTGTGTTCAAGGGAACAGAAACCCCAGGAACATTTCGATTACCAGATAGTATCTGAGTGACGATAGTTGCAATGGAGTTATGCACATACCTCGAGCCTTCCCTTGTTTGTTCATCAAGAGCGATTTCTGATGAAAATCCGGAGACCGTTTCCTTAGGTCTTCTTGCATGGGACGAAGTTGCTGCGTCAACAACCGGATCCTCCCGGGTAGGGTGGTAAGACTCAGTGCTGAGAGAATCAGACATGGTGGTGTAGGTGGTTGAGTCGGAATTGTGCGACATGCTTAACGTCTCGGAGGAGAGTTGAATCGTTTCTTTGGAAGAAGGTTTGCACAGATGGGAGTAGAGGCGACGGAATGTGAAACGCTTGACGCAAGAGTGAGGTCTATTAGATTTTGACCACTCAGAGCTCACTATTTGTTGTTTAATAATTTTCTTTACTAAACAGAAGCTAACTAATTTCATTAGTTGCTATAAATTTTCAGACGTACGCATTCCCTCTTTGCCCTTACTATTGTCACACTTAGCAGCGTACAATGTCATGACATTCCGGGTGACATTGTACTCTGTCAGCATCAGGTTCCCCCATACCAGGGATGACCACCTGCTACCACAAGCTAGGTATTGAGTTTCAGCAGGTGTCAATAATACATACCTCTGTCTATCATCTGTATGATGACCAGTAGGTGCCAATGGCTCATTACTTTCTGTCAGACATTTTCCACGGTCTGTCCTTTTATCTAAAGACAGATATGAGACTCTTCTCATAACTCCCTTTGAGATGCTCTTCTTCATTCCTTTTACCTGAAGGAGATCAAGTCTTCCATGTCCCAGCTTCCCTTCCTGATCTTCCTTGGCTAAAGGACACTTGGGAAGGTTGGGAGAGTCTTTAGATTCCCATAGATAGCAATTATCTTTGGATCTGTCTCCTCTCATCACTTCTTGATCACATCCATTCAGCACCACACATCCTTCCTTGGTAAATTCCACCTTGCAGCCTTGGTCACATAGCTGGCTTATGCTTATGAGGTTCACAGTTAGTCCTTTTACTAACAGTACACCACTCAATTTTGGAGCTTCAGGACAGTCCAGCTTACCAACACCAATGACTTCTCTTTTAGTTCCATCACCAAATGTTACAAACTTCGTGGTAGGAGGATGTAGGTTCACCACTAGGTTGCTCATCCCAGTCATATGCCTTGAGCAACCACTATCAAGGTACCAGTCTTGTCTGATATGTGCCCTTGAATATGTGTGAGCAAGGTTAGCAACACACTGCTGGTTCTCAGGAGAGAAGTGAAGCTTAGATGCCTGCTGCTTAGGATTGGCCTGAGGTGTCTGCTTAGCCGCCCATGTTTGTTTCTTAATGGGGACATTATGCATAGACACCTTCTTCTTAGGCCTACCTTGTGGGGTCTGGTTTGGGTAACCATGCAGCCTATAGCAGAAGGGTTTTATGTGACCGAATCTACCACAGTAATGACATCTCCATCTTTTAAACTTCTTTTTCTGATGATGGCTCATTCTGGTTCCTCGATGTTGAGACATTGGATGTGACTCCCCTTTGGATTTCTGAACTTTACCCTTTGGGAGTTTGCGTTCAGCCGAGGATCTTTTCCCAAAGCCTAAACCAGAAGTGGTTCCAGACTTCTATCCTATCTTCAGGATCTCTTCCAAGGTGTCAGATCCCTTATTCACCATTTTGATGGATTTGGTCATTTGGTCTAGCTTAGAGGTCAACAAAGAAATCTCACCCTTCAGACCCTCTATGACTTTCAGCTGCTCTAGTTTCTCAGCTTCTAGCTCTTTGATGAGTTTCTTATGTTTTTCTCCTTGGATACACACTTCTGCACTTTTAACACATAGTTCTTTATATGAGGCAGCAAGTTCATCCAAGGTGAGCTCATCTCCACTTGAGTTATCTTCTGTGGTACAGATACTGGTCATAGCAGTGACATGTTTGGCAGATTCTCCTTCAGATTCACTCTCAGTGTCTTCTTCTGACCAGGTGACAGATAGCCCTTTCCTTTGCCTCATGAGGGAGGTAGGGCAGTCGGTCTTAATATGACCATATCCTTCACATCCATGGCACTGGATTCCCTTGCCTTGGTTGACCTTATCTTCAGAAGTAGGTCTTTTCTTTATGTCAGACGGGATGTTCTTGACATTAGGTCTACCCTGTTGATCAACTTTCTTTATGAGCTTGTTGAATTGTCTCCCAAGCATGGCTAAGGCTTCTGATATACTTTCATCACCTTCAGTATGTCCTGCTTCTGACTCCTCTTCAGCATTAGATACAAAAGCTATGCTTTTGTTCTTCTTTTCAGCATTCTCACACAAACCCATTTCAAAGGTTTGGAGAGAACCAATGAGCTCATCCACCTTCATATTGCAGATGTCCTGTGCCTCCTCTATGGCTGTGACCTTCATAGCAAATCTCTTAGGCAAGGACCTGAGAATCTTTCTTACAAGTTTCTCTTCAGCCATTTTCTCACCTAGTCCACCAGAGGTGTTTGCAATTTCAAGAATATTCATGTGAAAGTCATGAATAGTCTCATCCTCTTTCATCCTCAGATTTTCAAACTTGGTGGTCAGCATCTGAAGTTTGGACATCTTCACCTTGGAAGTACCTTCATGAGTTACCTTGAGGGTATCCCACACTTCCTTAGCTAGTTCACAGTGGTGTACCAGCCTGAAGATGTTCTTACTGATTCCATTGAACAATGCATTCAAGGCCTTGGAATTTCCAAGAGCTAATGCCTCTTGCCCCTTGTCCCACTCTTCTTCAGGAATCTGCACACCGACTCCATCTTCACCTGTCCTCATTGGATGTTCCCATCCTTTGTTGACAGCTCTCCAGACTTTGCTGTCTAGAGACCTTAAGAAGGCTATCATACGAGGCTTCCAGTCATCATAATTAGAGCCATCCAACATGGGTGGTCTGTTTGAGTGTCCTAAATCCTTGTCCATGGTACTAGAAAGTAACTTCCCTAGATCTCACCCAGAAATTCACAGGCAGGGTGCCTGCTCTGATGCCAATTGAAATTCTAGTTATCAGACTTTGGATGTCACACGGGTTGTTATGACATCCAATTCTGCACAGACGGGAATTATGCAGACCTTAAAAGTAAGTGCAGTAAATAACACAAGTAATTGTTTACCCAGTTCAGTCCAACATGACCTACATCTGGGGGCTACCAAGCCAGGGAGGAAATCCACTATTAGTAGTATCAATTCAAAGCTAAACTCACCCGTTTACAACTTATCACTTAATCCCTACCCAATGCAATTTCAATCTTAAACTAAGATCAGAGTTCCTACTCACTCCCCCTCAATCACCTCAGTGATTACTATCTTTAAACAATATTAAAGACAAGTTGAAGTCACACTTCAAACAACACTTGATTGTGCTTCACAGCTTTAATCAAGATACACAGCACTCACGCTTAAAAGCTTTGAGCGACACAACACTTACAACTCAATGAACACCCTATGCCACAGCAATCATCTACTTGATAATGGCTTGGCTTACAAGTTACGTCTAATACAAGACTCACAAAAATACAGCAGTGAAGTATGATGGACACATAAAATCTTCACGCCTCAAAATTCCCGCAACTGAATGAAGTAACTCCTTCCCTTTTATATTGCAGTACCTGGGCTTTTGCACCTGTATTCTCCTGAATTTAAGGTCACACTAGTTCCCATAAATTCAACATTTAGGTTACTAACAAATAGGCTATTTGTTAGGTTCATTAAATGTAGCTTGGTTGTTGGTTTCCTGGTTTTTCTCTAAGCTGTTGACTTCCTGAAGAATAGCCCAAGAAAAGCTGAAACAGAAAACTGAACAACCTACAATATAACATATGCTGTCAGGAATGAATGTCACGACATTCAGCTCGACATCAAGGTCCATATGCTGAGTCTGTTTTTCCAGAAAACAGACTGTACAATTTTGCTGACCTGTACATGATCAAAATGACCATACTACAGTAACAGCTTACATTAGTAAATGTTAAAGTGTCCAACTTAACATTTACACATTTGGCCTTAAATTAGTTCTGTTATTCTCTTGAAGAACAAACTAAGTTACATGCTGAAGTATAGCAGAACACCACTCTGTCTAATGTTCAGTAGCTGCTGTCAATGATGAATGTCATAACATCCAATTTGACATTCAGTCAGTAGGTCTTATGCCAGGTCTGGTCTTTCCTTGATAACCAGACTGGAAATAAATACTAAGTTCTAACAGAACACCAGCTGTTATATTCCTTAGTATCTGATGACAGATATGAATGTCACAGCATCCAGTTTGACATTCAATAAATCCTGTGTTAGCTAATCCTGCAGTAACTACTCAAGTGTGTCATGACATCAGTCAAGACATCAGAGTACAGTTAGATATTCTAACCTACAATGTAGTCACACATACATACCATGTCATGACATCAGTCAAGACATTTGTAACCAGCTAGTGTTTTACCATATAATGCAGCCAATTAAACACCTACAAAAAGAAACGGAGATCTGGGTAAGGGGGTTGGTTATGTCATGGGAAGGTGTTAGGCACCCATAACATCCTAGGTACTCCTAGGGAGCCCTTCTCACAACTTGTTGTAAAATTATTGTTTATGAAATTTTTATTGTGCAAACATGATTGAAGAGATGAGAAAAGAATGTACAAGTTATTTACATTTTTGTGTTTGGATGGATGAATCCATTGCCTACGTACCATCTTAAAAAGATAGGATCAAAACCTCGTAGTTCGGCTAACAAATTTCAAAACAAATGAGTGGATTGATTTTAAACAAAAGCCTTAAGGTCTTTCATTATCAAAGGGAGAAAACTCGACCTGAACCAACAATCCACCATGTGAGAATAGCTTCGACATGCTAGTGAGGGGTTAACCCTATAATAAGCATGGAAGGCTTACAATTCGATCACTAAGGATGCGGTGAGATTTACATCAACCACTAAGATAATTCAGATCTATGGCTAATGCATGAGAATTTTGATTAAGAAGTGGACAAGGGCCATAAAAGACAATTGAGTGAGTTAAATTAACCAATTAGAAGTATTCACAAACATGTCAAAGTTGACTTAAAGTTCAATTCAAAATAAGTATTATGAAAAGAAAGTTTGAAAATAAAAGGCATAAGGCCTAGGTTTCTAATGTTGAAAACAAGTGAAAATGTTTGCACAATAGTTTTCTGGTTTGGGTTAAGGATGAAAATATGGATCAAGGTTAAGCATGCAAAAGGTGAGGGTTAAGGGACAAAGCCACAAACAGGGTTGCTTTCTCAAGATCATAGAAATGATCCAAGTAAGTTCCTTTGGAATAGTCAAGCACAGGGCCAAAAGCAAATAAAACATGTATCAGAGATAACAACAGCAAGGGGAAACAAGATGCCAATAGATGGTCTTACACTCGACTCCAAGGAAATAGAATGCCAATCAATGGTCTTACATCCAACTCCTAACAACACAAAGGAAACAAATGACAATAGCTAGACTTACATTGACTCCTCAAAAGGACAAGGTAACTGTCACAAAGCATGAGCAACGATCATGGTAATGATATACAAGTAATGCTCAAAAAATGAAAACAATGCACAGAGGCACACATAAAACATCAATGCACAGATGAACAAACAATCACACACTATGCACAAACAAAAGGCTTCACACAAGGGTGGGCTTTAGTCAAAGGGTCATATCAACCTCGACAAACAAGCCAGCTGTATAAGTGTAAACAGGAGCTCTTAACCACTAACATTGAGAGTTAGGGTGAAGCTGATGAAAGGAAATGAGGATTAGACCTCATGCTCTTAACCCTGGCCTGGGTGAGCTTAAGACACTGAAAGTGTGGGGATCCAGAATGAGGAATCCTATTCCACATGACTGACTCTATACAAGATCTTGGGTGTTTTATTCAAGAGCATCAGCACGTAGTGCGAGCATAATGAAAGACTCAACTGAATAACAGGGGATTGATTACAAATCCCTTTTGTCTGTCAATTGCCTCTTCACTTAGGAGGACTTAACAAGTGACATGCCTCATTGAGAGGTCTTTAGCACAAATATAAACAATCAAATACATGGCATCTTAAGGAGGACTTCAGCCAAATGCCTGCCAAAAAGGTGGCAGGACTTCCAGACTACATGGAGAAAAGAATGGTTACCTAAGTGGTATACCAACCACAAACCAAAGCAAATCTCAAGCAAGATCTAAAAGCGACTAAAGTACATGTACAAAAGGCTAGTCAATTAGTAACTCAGACAAATAAATAGAAAACAGACAAAACCAATCAACAGTGTTACACAAAGCAAGGCACAAGTGCAAGCACTCAAATGGTTTCACCATATCAAATAACCTACAAAACAGCAAGGGTTAGTGATCAAAGCAATTGGTATCTCAAGTAATGAGGCCAAACCAATCATTAGTGCTAAATACCTGAAACATAAACACAATTGGTGTGTACAAACCACTAGTACAAAGACTAGGGTCAAAGGCAAGGCAAATAGTCAAAACAGCAGCCAACAATTCACATGAAGCACATTTAATCAAACAAGAATAAGGCCTAAAAAGGATCAAAGCCAAATCATTAAGCAAAGCCATCAATTGAACAAGATAAGGCAAAGGCAAACAATGTAATCTAAATTGGATATCAAACATAGAAAATCCACATTAAAACAGAAATGAATCCAATGATCATGAAATTTTTTATGTGAACACAACATGTTATGAACAAGCATCATACCAAAAATTGGGTCCAGAAGATAACAAATGGTGTGTGAATGAAAATGCACAAGTACAAGGTCAAGAATGTGACACCAAATGTTACAACATATGTCCATGTGTCTAAAACAGTGGTATTAAATGGTAAAAATGCCAAACAAAAGCCAAAAGATCATGTTACATGTTATCAACAAGCATGTTAAATTTCAAGGCAATTGGATAATCAATGAGCATTTCACAAGTCAATTAGCACAACATGTCACATTTGCTTCATGTTCAAACAATCAAGCACAATTAAAATTCCAGCAATCCAAAAATCAGGAAATGAACATCTACAAATAATAGACATTAAAATGAACATGTGAAAAAAAGAATGGATTAAATTGGATTCATTTTCTATTTTTAGTGATTTTTGGAAGTTGAATGAAAGTAACCGAAATTACATGAATCATATGGAAAATGGAATGTGAATTGGAATTGGCAAAATGCAAAAGGTTAGTGTTGAACCCAGGTTCATGAGGTCACATGCGCTGGAAAATAAAATCAGAAATGTACAATGCCAAGGATCGAACCAAGGAGCAACAGGTTACAGGAGCGCTTAACATGAAAATGCAATTGAAAAATCCAAAATGCCACAAGCAAGGATCGAACCGAGGACAATGAGGTTAAAGGTGCGTTCATCATCAAAACGCTGCGCTTCATGGCAAGGGAAAATCAAAAGTGGAATTTCAAAAGTGCTAGCGCAAGGAATCGAACAGAAGACAAGAACGTTACAAGTGCGCACTGTGCCAAGCCCTAGCGTTTGAACCAGACGGTCGGAATAGTAATTCCGATCGTCTTCTACGGCGGTTCTCCGGCGAAGGTTCATCAAAAAAATTCCAGAAACGCGTGAAAAGCATATGGTTCGAAAGCTTATTCAAGGAGGAGCACGAATCTAACAATTATAAGTCCTAATTTTCCATGGATTGGCCGGATCGATCGAAAACATAATGCACATCAAAAGTTCAAGTTCACATATCTCATGCAATTCTTATCCATTTCAAGATCTATTGATATCAGAATCATCAGCATTAAAAACTCTACAATATCATGGCAATAAAATGAAGAAACAAGAGATTCAAATTCCAACCTATTTGAAGAGCAGTGAGCTGATTTCGTGTGTTCCAGCTCCAGCAATGTCCAGATCTTCTCCTCAACTTGTGTATTGAAGCTTTATGCACGAATTGATGCTTGAATCCACCTGAATGAAGCTCAATTTCCAAGATCCATCTTCATGTTCAAGCCTTGAGTATGCATGATTCTTGACCAAATTCTCCAATCCAATGCTTGATTTGTACTCAATGATGCTCAATGAACACGATTATGCAAGAAAATTGATGTGTTATGTGAAGAATTTTGAAGTTTCAATTGAGAGAAAATTTGGAGGGAAAGAAAATTTTCAGATCTAGAATGTGATTTTTCTCTGAAATTCTGTTATGATTAGGCTTATATACCATGTGCTAATCACCCTGAAATTGTCATTAGGCAATGGTTAATTGAGATTAATGAAATGAGAGGTGAAATGAAAAATTGGGCAAGTGTATGGTGCATGAAAATTTTACACGTGAACAGTGCACATGCATGGCTCAAACTCACTCAAAATCATCCAAGGAACATAATGGCATTGGTATTTTTCATGTATGATCAATAGAATTTGAATTCTCCATTTTCCCTCCAAAATATACATGCATGGACAAACGATCATGTGAGTTAATTTCATGCAATTCAATGTTTGATTTGGAAAATATTGGTCATAACAAGCATTATGCAAAAAGAGTGGTTCAATTTGGAGTTTTGGATCAAAAGTTATGGCATGTTGAACTTCTATGCACCCTTGGCAATCATTTGATCATAATTCTTCAATCATTCATCAGATGCTCATGATCTTGGACTTTTTGGAAATAGGAGAGAAAGATCTTAAACTTTCATATTCAACAAAGTTTCATTTGAAGCTTCCTTGATGTTGGAAAGTTAAGTTGAATGTGAACCAAAAACTTGCCATTTTTGGAAACTTGAAATTATAGGTCACTTTCCATTTTGGGAAACTTTTGATATGACCTCAAAATCTTCAAGATAGATGTATGACATGATGAATAGGCCTTGTTTGAACATGAATGAGGATGTTAAGATCAATTCCCCAACCTCAAAGCCCTTAGTTGACTGCCTAGGTCCTCAGATGACTTGAAAATATTCTGATGAATTTGAACCTCCATCACTTGGGAATTTTGCTTCCAAATGAAACCATAGATCATATAAGCTCTTCAAAATGATCATATGGTCCTCATCTCAAGAAAATACCATCTGCTCTTGTACAAGGGATGCTCTTGAATGGCTTGACCTGTGATGCTTAAACTGCAAAACAAATGTTAGATGACATATTTTTGTACTTTTGGTTAGTGATTAAAACAAGAAAAGCAATGATATACAATGCAAACAATTCCTGGTGATCTCAAACCACTCACAAGGAGATCCCACCCAAAGGGAAAGGAAGCAAGATGCTCAAAGATCCTTGAGGCTATGTAATGCAATGATATGATGCCATGAGGGATCTTAGGGACAAAATTGGGGTCTTACAGATGTCCCTATTTAAGGTCATTCTAGTCAGAGAAGTGAAGGTTAAAATCTTCGTCTCGACGCGGTAGAATGGGCTTAAATAATAACAAAGAGACAAATTTTGGTCCCTAAGAGACCTCATGATGCAAATGTTTGTTTGCAAAATAAAACTATGTGGTGATGTATGTCCACAAAGAAGAAAAGAACAAATTGGAGAAAAAGACAACTCCCATGAATAGTTCATTATATGGGGTAAAGACCCTACTGGGGAACAAAGGATTGAAAAATGCGTGAGCAGGTCACGACTTAAAACTGGGGAAAAGAGTTTCCAAAGGGAATAAATCCATTGGAAAGGCTCGAAACTGACTCGAAGACGCATGTATTGGGGAATATGCCAATACAGCAGAATTATCCACAAAGGATACTTCGGATAAAAATCCGGAACCAGGCTGGGGAAGGATGAACAAAATATCCCTGCCGGGGAAAATGCATGTATTGGGGAATATTCCCAAAACAGCAAAACTATCCACAAAGGATACTTCGGATAAAAATTCGGACACCGAGGGGAACAATCCACTAAGGGACTCCACTGGGGATGTCTAAAAAGACAATCCTGGGGAAATAACAGGAATGAGGTGTTACCGGTTTGTAGTTAACAAGCTCAAGAAGAAATGAATATCAAAGACCGGTATAAGGGTGAGAGATATCAAAACTTCAAACATCTGAGGAAGACCTAAAAAGGTATATTTCGACGCAGGAAAATCTGACTCAACAGGGGACCGAGGTCATAATAGGGAGCAGAAAGGAAGGAACACCAGGGATACCGGTTTGTAGGTGATGCATTGTAAATCTTGACGTTCGCAAGTGTACGAATGCGTCAGAGTAATATAAAAGATTATCGAACCACAGAGACCAAGTGTCAATCTATCGTTATCTATTGTTATGGTGTTTATCAAAGGCAATTAAAATAGGTGTTTTTGTAGTGTGCAATTGAAAAGTAAAGTTTTAAAATAAATTTAATTAATAAAGACAGGGTCGAATGTAATTCACATAATTAAATGATAATCCAAGTACTTGCTAATAGAACTACTTATGGGCAATGTTTCCTACTTTGAAAAGAACTAATTTAACAGGAACTGTCGCTTTCGCGTATTCAGAACCGAGTTGTACTCCCTAATCAAACCCTCTTATTGTCACTTATGAAAAGGCGCGCATTGCGTTAGAGTAGTAAACCTATTTTTAAGAAATATAGTATCTTGACTAAGTTGAAAAGTATTATAACCTGGATTTCTTAACCAAAAGAGGTTCTCACGAACCAGACTCTAAACTTATAAACGCGTCCGAAAATAGTTTCAAAATCTCTTTTCTTCTTGATGTTAAAAACTCCTAATGAACTAGACAAAGCGCTTTCGCTGTTTTTGAAATAGTTAAAAACAATTAAGTTTAAAAAGACGTTGGACGGCTTTCGATCTTACCCAACGGAATTGAAGTGCGGGAAAACTTAATTTGAAAGTTAAAATAGCCCTTTAAGTGTTTCTACGAACAATTGTACGGATTACTGGTTTAATTACGATCCTTACATTCTAGCCTTATAAATTTAGCTAGACATGGTAAAGTAAAAGTGCATTAAAATAAATAAAAGTAGTGTGAGTGCGGAAAGTAAATAATTTAAAGCGAGTGCGGGAAATAAATAAAAGTAGTGCGAGTGCGGAAAATAAATAATTTAAAGCGGGTGCGGGAAATAAATAATTTAAAGCGAGTGCGGAAAATAAATAAAGTAAAGGCGAGTGCGGGAAATAAATAAAGTAAAGGCGAGTGCGGGAAATAAATAAAGTAAAGCGAGTGCGGGAAATAAATAAAGTAAAGGCAAGTAATAAAAACCTGCTCCAATCGGAGGGCTGAGTAAATTGCAATGCGGAAAAGAAAATGGCGGCAAGATTAACTTCCTTCCAAAGTGCTCCAAACTCGAGTACAGACTTTATCACAGACTCAATTACACAATTGTGGTAACACTCCAATGCGAAGCAATTACCACTTTATAAAACTGAATATATGCCTAACTGAAACAAAGTTGCTTCTGATTTCGCCTTGTTCCAACGTTCGGATCTTCGTCTGCTCTAAGTTTGGGTGATTGTAAAACTGAATTCGCGTTTCTATTTATAAGCAAATAAAAAAGGTGGAATTTACTTGGATGCCCTTCAACTTGAAAATAGAGGAAACCGTTTTCCTCTTGTGGCGCCCGCCACAAGCACAAAGTGGGGCGCCTAGTGGAAGTGGTGGGAAAACGTGGGAGTTGATGGAAGTTTGAATTGGACACGTTATGGCTTGGACTGTGGCGCCCGCCATTGGGTAGGCCATAAGAGCAAAATGCTGATTTTTAGGGTTTTTGGCTCTTTTTCGCTCCTTTTCTCGATCGGGGTTCCTATTAAGGTAAAAACCTGAAAACAAAGGAAAACACAATAATAACATAACAAAACGATAATAAAATAACTAGAATGCATGCGAAATCGGAGTCGAAAATACGTAAATTTTAGTGTGATCAAACTCTCCCACACTTAAACCTTTGCTTGTCCTCAAGCAAAACATTGAAAAGCTCATAAAAGAAAATTTGTGAAAAACGAGTGCTTCAGGTAAAAATTCTAAGTTCAAGTCGGGATGCAGTGATAGGTACTAACTGAGTGAACTAAGGGTATCATGATGACACTAATCCGCAAATACGGACATAAACTTCATTCCTATATTAACCAACCCATATTATCCCACAATACCTCGGCCTGCCTCTTCATCTCTATTTGTGTCCTTTTCATTCAGGTGCAATCACATTAAGCCCGTTATCCGTACATACTTCATAGTAGAGTGGCCTGTTAGTGATTATGATCAGAGCATGGGATTTCTGGCACATAAATATGTGTAAATCCTTTTCTGGACCCAACTGTAGTTGTGGGGGATCGGATCGTAATCCGCCCTACCGAGTTCAGTGCCAGATACCTCTGAACCAACTAACAGTGAGTACTGCTTTTCTTTTTCTTTTTCTTTTTCTTTTTCTTTATGTAGCACTTTTTTACAATTCTTTGGTTTAAATGACTTTGTGAGGGTAACCTATACCGGAGTTGCCTTTTTGCTTTCTTTAATTTTTTGTTCTTCTGGATCATTCACTTATTTGCATCGGTCCCCTACGTAGAGGATGCGTAGGCCGGAGCTGACTGCTGAGATAAACTACTAAGGACTTATACGGAAATGATGATTAAGGCCATGGTATATGGGGTTTCGGGAATGATTCCTATATTTACGAAGTCTATGGTGCTAAAATAGATACTGATGTTTCGCAAAGTTCTCCCAAGTCACCGCATCCTTACTCAAAACATGTTTTTAAAACCTGAAAAATTTCGAAATAACACTATTTTCTTTTTGCAAAAATTTTTTGGTGGGGCTAAAGGTATGGGGAGGTAGGATTGTACTAAGGATCTACTATATTTGGTGACTCGTCAGACTCATGCATTATACTAAAAAGCAAAATAAACAACTGAAAGGGAAATTAAACAACTAAAAGGAAATAAACAGTCTAAAAACAGCAAATAAACTGAAAATAAAAGGAAAACGATAAATGCTCCTCCCACACTTAAATTGAACATTATCCCCAATGTTTCGAAATAAGATAAGGGAAGAGTTACCTGGCAACCTATTGCTGACCACTAGTGCCCTCGCCATCCTGAGGTGGACGACAGGAACGGGTACGACGACGGTCTCTCTGATCCATCCTCGCCTGCAGGGCATCCTAAGCGGTCCTCACCTCTCGAAGGTTACCAATAATGGAACCTTGGGTGGCTTCAATTAGTGCCATGTGTCTCTGGTTGTATTTTTGTTGTCGGGCTTGTGAATCGGTGATCACTTGCAGAGACTGTAGAACAGTGTCATAGGACCTGTCTGTCCTCCGCTGCGATTCTTGCATGAAGTTCATAGTACCCGTTATTTGTTGCTGGAGGGTAGAGAGTAGGTCGTCACGCCTTTTCTCTCTAGCCAGGTGGTCACGCCACATCTCCTCTATAATATAGAAGCCAGGAGTGGTACCTGCAGAAGAAGAAGATGGTGCGGTGTGTGGTGGTGAAGGATGATGGGGGGACACATGTGGTACGGGAGATCTCTCTCTCCGGTCATATTCATCATCAGTGTCTGGTCCCGCCTCATCAGGAATGTTAGGAGGAAGAGGACCCAAAACAGGTGGAGCATCTAAATCGTAGGTCCAATTCCTCTCATCACGTATATCTGTACGTCTAGTGCAAGGTAGAATAACAGATGGGATGGCCACACCATGAATCATAAGTGTATAACCTCCTTCTCTCCTTGAGCGGCACAATTTCATGTCTCTCAGAAATTTTAAATTAATTGTGCGAGGAGGTAAGGGGTTTAGGGTAGCCATCTCATTGTTCAGGTTAAGTGCCCGAGCAATAGACGTAATCAAGCCACCAAAAGAAATCGGTCCCGCCTTATTCAGATTTAACATCATATGGGCGAGCATAAACGGAACCGAATTAATTTTCCTATTTGTGAGGCTTCCTTGCAAAAATAGAAGCTCTCTAGGGTTAACCTTATTTGGATTCTCCCGGCCAAAAACAGTGCATGCCAACAGATATCTAAAACTCTGATGGCCGGGTTATGGATGGTTGAGGCAAGAATTCCTTCAAAAGAGTTAATGGAAGTGTTTGATAGACGCTCCCAGAAGGAAAATACCTCAACAGCCCATTCGGAATCCAAAGGGGCCTCACAAATAGCACCCTCCCCATGAGGGATCCCTAACAGACTGGCTAGTTCATCGGTACTGAATTGGTATTCAACAGCAAACATTCTAAATTGAACAGTACCGACTGTGCTAGCAGTGTTAGGGCGGACAACATAAATTAAAGAACTTAAAAATTCAATTGTCAGCCGCTCATAGGTGGGTTCTTTGTTGATAAAGAAATTATGAAAACCTAAGAAGTCTAATAAATGGAAAATGCTATGGTAGATGCCTAAAGTATATAGACAATCTTCGTCAACATACCTCGTCGGGAGAAGTTCCCGATTTTGCAACCGTTCAATGATTTTTCTTTGTCTCTCCCCTGGTTTCCCTCCTCGAAGAACGAATCCGTTGAACTCCATTTGAATGCTCTTGAAATGTGGATGAAGAAGATGAAGTGGTTGGTGAAAAGGTTGGATTTTTACAAAATCTGGCGGATGAAATCAAAAACGGAAAGTGGATTAATGATTTGTGTGGTATGATGGTTAGGAAAGTATGAGCTTTTTGTGGGTTCAAGGGCTTTCTTCCAAGGTGAAAAAATGGGTTTTGAAGGTTGTAAGTTGCAAAAATGGTGAAGAAGAGAGGTCTGCCCCGACCATTTACAGACGATGTGGCGGGCGCCACAGGTCCTATGGCGGGCGCCACAAGGCAAAATCCGGCTGGGCCAGATTTTGGTCCTTTGGTTTGGGCTTCGCTTGTCTTTTGGCTTTGAGGGGGTCTGGATAGCATTTGTCTTGTGATTCTCCTAGTTTCTTTGACTTGCATAATTTTATAAAAGTAAAAACGAAAATAAAAAGTGAAATTGAAACAAAAACAAAAACAGAAATTAAATATAAATATAAATAAATAACTGAAAAAATTAAAATGCAAAATAAAATAAATATAAAACATATATAGATAAAAATAGAAATACTAATGTACGGTAGTAGTTTATATAGTATCCAAATGCGATAATGTAAAATGAGTAATGCAAATACGATAAATATATGAAAGAGAAATAAAGTGAAATGGTGAGATCAGGTATTAGGGTGGTTGTCTGCCTGAGTGGATTCACGGAGCACGGCTATCTCCTGTCTGAGCTCGGTGATCTCCTGATATAGACAATCGGCTTCAGTAGCGTGGGTGAGATCAGACACTCCAATCTGTAAAGTTAGGTCCGCCACTTCCTGTCTAAGCGCTGCAATCTCTCTACGACACTCAGC
Organism: Lathyrus oleraceus; assembly: GCF_024323335.1. Lineage (NCBI taxonomy): Eukaryota > Viridiplantae > Streptophyta > Magnoliopsida > Fabales > Fabaceae > Lathyrus > Lathyrus oleraceus. The sequence continues at coordinate 416,203,668 of NC_066580.1, read as the reverse complement.
AATCTGGGTGCGTATGTCGGGTGTCTGCAATGAATGATTATTAGAGAGAACAGTGATTCTAGGAGATGGTGGTGCAGGTGTGTATTCAGCAACTGGGGGCGATCTCGGCTCCTCAACGGTCTCTCCCTGGCCCTCTAGAGCATAACTCCAATTCGCTGGATCATGCACACTGGTCATCATAGGGTCTGGCAATGTGAAGTAATGGATGGCCTCACTGTCGACTAGCAATCGGAACTGACATGGGTGGAAAGAGGCTCTCCTCATTAATCCTCTGGTCAAACAGAAATCGATGTCCATGGTAGTATATCCACAGTAGGTCCAAAGATGCAACAACTTGCGAGATAGACCCAAAGCGACAGCAATCTGTGTGACGATTCCACCAACATGGATGACTCCTTCGGTGGATCTAGAGATACCGCTGAGATTATTCAATAAAAAGTTCCCACATGCTACTGGGCGAGACTGGGATGCGCAAAATAATAGGAAGATCTCCTCTTCACTCAGTAGAGTCTCTGCATCCTGTCTTCCCAAGAAGGAATGTGCTAATATCATCTGAAAATATCTGAAGGCTGGGTTATGTATGACATAAGATAACTGTGTAGATGGATCCTGGCTTCCGCCGCCTGATATATCACTCCAAAACTTCTCCACTTCCTTACCCAGGAAATATCCCAAAGGTGTCTCCGGGATAGCATCAGGAGTAGTCTGGAAACCTAATAAGTCGCCGAACTCTTTCTGGCTGAAGGAGTACTCAACTCCAAAGAGCCTGAAAGCAGCATACCCATCTGGTCCAGAATATGGGTCGTAGTCGAATGAACTCAGGAACTCCAAAGTCAGGTTCCTATATATGTTACTCAAGTCATCAGCAAATTCGTCCCAGTGGAGCTGGTGGCTAAGGAATCGGATACTAGGCTCGATACCCAGTGCCTCCATACAATGCTGATCAGGGTACCGTGTGGGTGCCATAGGGCGCTGGTATAAAGCAATGTAGCACTCCCTCTGAGCATTGTCTCTATAGGCGACATGCATGTCATCAAAACCCTGCATCCTGTAAAAGTTAGGAAAGTGATCCTGAAAATATAAACCATTCAAACTTTAGTCTCAATGCAAAATAGGATAAAATAAAATAAAAAAAATAAAAAAAAATGTAAATAAATGCAAAAAAAGTAAAATGAAAAGAAAAAACCATGGGTTTCCTCCCACGCAGCGCTTGTTTAACGTCATTAGCTTGACGGTTAGAATTTATACACCTGTAGTAGTGGTAATTGGTGGATCAATCAGGGTGTGGCTTGAGTAGTATGTTGGAATGTCTCCTCCTTCGTAGAGCTTCAGTCTTTGTCCATTTACAAGGAATGGACTACAGGTATCGTTCTTGATTTCTACGGCTCTGGATCTCAGAATCTTGGATACTTCGAAGGGACCAGTCCATCTTGAACGTAGCTTTCCAGGGAAAAGTCGTAACCTAGTGTTGAAAAGGAGAACAGAATCGCCTATATTTAAGTTTTTCTTTACTATTCTTTTGTCATGATAGGCTTTTATCCTCTCTTTGTATATTCTTGCATTCTCGTAGGCAGATTGCCTAAGTTCTTCTAATTTATGAATGTCCAGGATACGCTTTTCTCCAGCGGCTAAGTAGTCTAAATTCAAAGTTTTAATGGCCCAATAGGCCTTATGCTCTAACTCGAATGGTAAGTGACAAGATTTTCCATAAACTAGTTGGTAAGGAGTAGTTCCTATAGGGGTTTTGAAAGCGGTTCTATAGGCCCATAATGCTTCTTGAAGCTTCTGAGACCAGTCTCTCCTAGAAATAGAACCAGTTTTCTCTAGGATCTGTTTTATCTCCCTATTAGATACTTCTACTTGGCCACTAGTTTGTGGGTGGTATGGTGTTGCTACTCTATGCCTAACTCCATATTTTCTTAAAAGTTTGTCAAATATTCTCGATATAAAGTGTGATCCTCCATCGCTTATGACTAAACGTGGTGTTCCAAATCTAGGGAATATATAGTTTTTAAATAATTTGATTACTACTCTAGTGTCGTTTGTGGGTGCAGCTATAGCTTCAATCCACTTAGACACATAGTCTACAGCCACTAAGATATACCTATTTTCTAAAGATGGTGGAAAAGGTCCCATGAAATCTATACCCCATACGTCGAAGAGTTCTACTTCCTGAATGTTTCTTAGAGGCATTTCATCACGTCTTGAAATGTTTCCAGTGCGTTGGCATCTGTCGCATTTGACAATGTAAGCATAGACATCACGCCACATGGTAGGCCAGAATAGGCCAGCTTGAAGAATCTTGGCGTATATCTTAGAGGTGCTCGCATGTCCATCATAAGGTGCAGAATGGCAATGCTCGATGATATTATTTACTTCTTCTTCTGGGACGCAACAGCGAAAGATGCCATATTTATCCCTTTTGAAAAGGAACGGTTCGTCCCAATAGAAGTTTCTCACATCGTGGAAGAATTTCTTCTTGCGGTAGTAGTCAAGATCAGGGGGTACTATATCAGCAGCTAGGTAATTAACGAAATCTGCATACCAGGGTATGTTATTTATTGCTAAGGAATTTTGGGAATGCTCATAAGGATCTAGGTTATTTGCTTCAATGGTTTCTACTTTAGCTATCAGTCTATCATAGGCGAAATCATCATTTATGGGTATTAGTTCAGGTTTTAGATGTTCTAGCCTAGAAAGGTGATCGGCCACTACATTTTCAGTGCCTTTTTTATCTCTTATATCTAAATCAAACTCTTGTAGTAATAGAATCCATCGGAGTAACCTGGGCTTGGCATCTTTTTTACTTAATAGGTAACAAATGGCAGCATGATCGGTGTAAACAATAATTTTTGCTCCTACTAGATAAGATCTAAATTTGTCTATAGCGAAAACTACAGCGAGTAATTCTTTTTCGGTTAATGCGTAATTAAGTTGGGCAGCATCTAGGGTCTACTGGCATAATAGATGGCATGTAGCTTTTTATCTTTTCATTGTCTTAGAACGGCTCTAACTGCATAATCACTAGCATCGCACATTATCTCAAACGGTTCCGACCAATCAGGCGGTTTCATAATGGGTGCTGAGATTAATGCTTGCTTTAAAAGATTAAATGCGTCATTACATTTTTCGTCGAAAATGAATTCAGCATCTTTCATTAAAAGTCCGGTTAACGGTTTAGTTATTTTGGAGAAGTCCTTAATAAAACGTCGGTAGAATCCAGCGTGTACAAGAAAGCTTCGGACTTCTCTGATTGTTTTTGGTGGTTTTAGGTTTTCTATAACTTCTATTTTAGCTTTATCTACCTCTATACCTTTTTCAGAAACTATATGTCCTAAAACTATTCCTTCGGTCACCATGAAATGACATTTTTCCCAATTTAGCACGAGGTTCACCTCCACGCATCTCTCCAGGATTTTCTCAAGGTTAGCAAGACAATTGTGGAAATCGAATCCGCAAACCGAGAAATCATCCATAAACACTTCCATGATACCATCTAGGTAATCTACAAAGATTGACATCATGCAGCGTTGGAAAGTAGCTGGGGCGTTACAGAGGCCGAAAGGCATTCGTCTGTAGGCAAAAGTTCCATAGGGGCATGTAAAGGTAGTTTTTTCTTGATCTTCGGGGTGAATAGGTATTTGGAAGAATCCAGAGTATCCATCTAGATAACAGAAGTAAGAGTGTCTGGCTAGACGCTCCAACATCTGGTCTATAAATGGTAAAGGGAAATGATCCTTCCTAGTTGCTTTATTTAATTTTCTATAATATATACACATCCGCCATCCTCCTTCTAAACGTTTTGCTACATGTTCGCCTTTATCATTTTGCACGACTGTGATGCCTCCCTTTTTAGGTACTACATGCACAGGGCTCACCCACTTACTATCCGAGATCTGATAGATTATACCTGCCTCAAGCAACTTAAGAACTTCCTTCTTAACAACATCACTCATTATAGGGTTTATTCTTCTCTGATGCTCCCTAGAGGGTTTTGAATCTTCTTCGAGCGAGATCCGATGCATGCATACGGATGGGCTTATACCTTTCAGGTCAGAGATATTATATCCTAAGGCTGAGGGATATCTTCGTAAAACGTCTAAAAGTTGGTTTGTTTCCTCTTGGCTCAAGGTAGCACTGACTATAACTGGACGGTTCATCTTTTCATCGAGGAACTCATATCTCAGGTTCTTAGGCAGCTCCTTAAGTTCTAAGGTTGGTTTCTTAGGGCATGGTATAGGATCTGGAGTAAGGGATAAACATTCGTAAAGGTTATCATCGATGTAAGTTTCTTTAAAGTCATCATCTTCCTTTATGGGGGTTGATGGTAACTTAATTGTTTTTATAATTTCTTTTTGTTCTAATTCTCTAACACATTCATCAATGATATCTAAGGCATAACACGAGTCTCCCATCACAGGTGCCATAAGAAATTTCGAAAGTATAAATTCTATTTTCTCGTCGCCTACCTCAAATGTCAACTTTCCTTTCTTGACATCTATTATGGCTCCTGCAGTCGATAAGAATGGCCTACCTAGAAGAATTGGTATATCATTGTCCTCTTTGATGTCCATGACGACAAAATCAGTAGGGATAAATAACTGACCTATCCTAACAGGAACATCTTCTAAAATGCCTATCGGATATTTAACAGATCTATCGGCTAACTGAAGTGACATCTTAGTGGGTTGTAATTCTCCTAAATTTAATCTCTCACAAACTGCTAGAGGCATTAAGCTCACACTAGCTCCTAAGTCTAGAAAAGCTTTTTCGATGACATGATTACCCAAAAGGCAAGGAATGGAGAAATTTCCAAGATCTTTATCTTTCTTTGCTAATTTATCCTCGGAAATTGCATTACATTCCAAAGGCCTCGGATCGTCAAGTCTACGTTTGTTGGTAAGGATGTCTTTCAGAAACTTTGCATAAGAAGGTATTTGGGTGATGGCTTCTGTGAAAGGGATTTCTACATGAAGTTTTTCTATAACTTTAATAAATTTTTGGTACTGTTTATTGATCTGGGTTTGTTTGAGTCTTTGGGGATATGGTATAGGTGGTTTATATGGAGGGGGCGGTATGTAAATTTTATCTTTAGGTTCTTCTCCTTTATCTCGACCTTCCTGGTTTTCAGATTCCTCTGGTTCCTTTACTTCGTCCGGGGGTTTGGTACATTCCTTAGAAGTTTCGGGTTCACTTAATCTTGGGTTTGGTGGTTCATCATAAGCGTTCCCACTTCTTAGGGTAATGGCATTGGCTTGTCCTCTCGGATTTTGTTGAGGTTGTCCAGGGAATTGTCCTCCAGGTGTAGTCTGAGGGGCTTGGTTTAAAGCTACTTGAGAGATCTGGGTTTCAAGCATCTTGGTATGAGTAACTATTTGGTCAACCTTGATTCCTAACTGAGTAATCAATTCGTTAACATGAATGTTTTGATTCATGAACTCCTTGTTTTGTTGGGTTTGAGCGGTGATAAAATTTTCCATAATTTTCTCAAGGCTCGGTTTTGGTGGTACATGTTGCATAGGTTGATTTGATCTAGGGGCTTGATAACTAGGTCTCGGAGGTGCATTATTTTGAATAGGGTTATTGTTTTTATAGGAGAAGTTCGGGTGATTCCTCCATCCAGGGTTATAGGTATTCGAATATGGGTTCCCTTGGGTGTAGTTCACTTGCTCGGAGTGGGTTTCGTTTAATAGACTGCATTCTGCGGATTGGTGTCCTTGGGTTCCACATATCTCACAATCCGACGAAACTGCGACTACAGTATTCGGGTTTATGCACATATGCTCGACTTTAAGGGCTAATGCGTCCATTTTAGCTTGCATCATGTCTATAGAGATTAGTTCATGCACTCCTCCTTGGGCTTCCTTCTTCTCAACTGTCGCTTGTTCGACTCCCCATTATTGATGGTTTTGAGCCATGTCTTCGATGAGGGCACTAGCTTCAGGGTAAGGTTTGTTCATCAGAGCACCGCCTGCGGCAGCGTCGATGGTCATCTTTGTGTTGTAATGAAGTCCATTATAGAAGGTTTGAATGATTAACCAATTTTCTAAGCCATGATGTGGGCATGCTCGTAACAATTCTTTATATCTCTCCCAAGCTTCGAACAGCGATTCTCCTTGGTTTTGGATAAATCTAGTTATATGGTTTCGAAGAACGGCGGTCTTACTCGGGGGAAAATATCTAGCAAGAAAAACTCTTCTAAGGTTATCCCAAGTCGTAATGGAATTGGGTGGAAGGGAATCTAACCATGATAGGGCTTTATCTCTGAGGGAAAAAGGAAATAATCTTAAACGTATTGCCTCAGGAGAAGCTCCATTGGTTTTAAAAGTATCTGCTAATTGAAGAAATATTTTTAAATGTTGGTTAGGGTTCTCGGTAGCGAGACCCACGAATTGTCTCTGTTGCACTAGTTGCAACAGGGATGGTTTAAGTTCAAAATTATTGGCTGGGATGATTGGGTTTACTATACTAGAACTAGGTTCTTCGTTAGATGGTTGAGCGAAGTCCTTAAGAGGTCTTTGGTTTTGATCTTCGGCCATAGCTCTCTTAATTCTATGAAAGAATAAACGTGCGCGAGCGTAACGTTCAGGTTCCGCCAGAGGGTTTACTAAACTTAAACTTCCGGTGTTGCGAGTTCTTCGCATCGACCAACGGGAAATAACCTAAGTCTAAACGATATAACAATAGGAAAATGAAATTTTACGAAATTGGTCCCCGGGAACGGCGCCAAAAACTTGATGCGTTTTAAATCTTGATGTTTGCAAGTGTACGAACGCGTCAGAGTAATATAAAAGATTATCGAACCACAGAGACCAAGTGTCAATCTATCGTTATCTATTGTTATGGTGTTTATCAAAGGCAATTAAAATAGGTGTTTTTGTAGTGTGCAATTGAAAAGTAAAGTTTTAAAATAAATTTAATTAATAAAGACAGGGTCGAATGTAATTCACATAATTAAATGATAATCCAAGTACTTGCTAATAGAACTACTTATGGGCAATGTTTCCTACTTTGAAAAGAACTAATTTAACAGGAACTGTCGCTTTCGCGTATTCAGAACCGAGTTGTACTCCCTAATCAAACCCTCTTATTGTCACTTATAAAAAGGCGCGCATTGCGTTAGAGTAGTAAACCTATTTTTAAGAAATATAGTATCTTGACTAAGTTGAAAAGTATTATAACCTGGATTTCTTAACCAAAAGAGGTTCTCACGAACCAGACTCTAAACTTATAAACGCGTCCGAAAATAGTTTCAAAATCTCTTTTCTTCTTGATGTTAAAAACTCCTAATGAACTAAACAAAACGCTTTCGCTGTTTTTGAAATAATTAAAAACAATTAAGTTTAAAAAGACGTTGGACGGCTTTCGATCTTACCCAATGGAATTGAAGTGCGGGAAAACTTAATTTGAAAGTTAAAATAGCCCTTTAAGTGTTTCTACGAACAATTGTACGGATTACTGGTTTAATTACGATCCTTACATTCTAGCCTTATAAATTTAGCTAGGCATGGTAAAGTAAAAGTGCATTAAAATAAATAAAAGTAGTGCGAGTGCGGAAAGTAAATAATTTAAAGCGAGTGCGGGAAATAAATAAAAGTAGTGCGAGTGCGGAAAATAAATAATTTAAAGCGAGTGCGGGAAATAAATAATTTAAAGCGAGTGCGGAAAATAAATAAAGTAAAGGCGAGTGCGGGAAATAAATAAAGTAAAGGCGAGTAATAAAAACCTGCTCCAATCGGAGGGCTGAGTAAATTGCAATGCGGAAAAGAAAATGGCGGCAGGATTAACTTCCTTCCAAAGTGCTCCAAACTCGAGTACAGACTCTATCACAGACTCAATTACACAATTGTGGTAACACTCCAATGCGAAGCGATTACCACTTTATAAAACTGAATATATGCCTAACTGAAACAAAGTTGCTTCTGATTTCGCCTTGTTCCAACGTTCGGATCTTCGTCTGCTCTAAGTTTGGGTGATTGTAAAACTGAATTCGCGTTTCTATTTATAAGCAAATAAAAAAGGTGGAATTTACTTGGATGCCCTTCAACTTGAAAATAGAGGAAACCGTTTTCCTCTTGTGGCGCCCGCCACAAGCACAAAGTGGCGCGCCTTAGTGGAAGTGGTGGGAAAACGTGGGAGTTGATGGAAGTTTGAATTGGACACGTCATGGCTTGGACTGTGGCGCCCGCCATTGGGTAGGCCATAAGAGTAAAATGCTGATTTTTAGGGTTTTTGGCTCTTTTTCGCTCCTTTTCTCGATCGGGGTTCCTATTAAGGTAAAAACCTGAAAACAAAGGAAAACACAGTAATAACACAACAAAACGATAATAAAATAACTAGAATGCATGCGAAATCGGAGTCGAAAATACGTAAATTTTAGTGTGATCAGTAGGTATGTAATAGGTGACCTACCAAAGCGTGAATTGGTTTGTGTTCCAAAACACTCATCATCCTGAAGAGAGCTGAAAAAGCAGACTTTATTTTTTTTTATTTTTTTTTAGGATGGATATTCGACTCCACAAAGGGAAATACGAATCTTACTCGACTGGAGAAGGACAGAAGGCTTCAACCAAAGAGCGCATGAGATATGTTATCTATTACCGTCAGAACGTAGATAATATACTCGCATGGAAGATTATCCACAACCGTGTTGTAAGTTGTTAAAGGATAAATCAACCGAAATCGTGAATTGGTGTGTGTTCCAAAACACTCATCATCCTGGAAGAGAGCAAAAGCAAACTTGTTAAAGGATGGACATTTGATTCCACAAGGAATACGAATCTTAGTCAACTGAAGAAAGACAAAACTTCGACTGAAGAGTGCATGAGACATATTATCTATTGCCGTCATAACGTAGATAACATACTCGCATGGAAGATTATCCATAACCGGGTTGTAGGTTGCTAAAGGATAAATCAACCGAAATCGTGAATTGGTGTGTGTTCCAAAACACTCATCATCCTGGAAGAAAGCAAAACGCAAACTTGTTTATAGGATGGACATTCGATTCCACAAGGAATACGAATCTTACTCTACTGGAGAGAAAATCAAAAGATTTGACCCAAAGAGTGCATGAGATATATTATCTATTACCGTCAAAACGTAGATAACATACTCGCATGGAAGATTATCCAAACCGGGTTGTAGGTTGTTAAAGGATAAATCAATCGAAACGTGAATTGGTGTGTGTTCCAAAACACTCATCATCCTGAAGAGAGCTGGAAAAGCAATCTTGTTTATAGGATGGACATTCGATTCCGAACAAAGGAATACGAGTCTTACTCAATTGGGGAGAAAATCAAAAGATTTGACCCAAAGAGTGCATGAGATATATTAACTATTGTCGTCAAAACATAGATAACATACTCGCATGGAAGATTATCCACAACCGGGTTGTAGGTTGTTAAAGGATAAATCAACCGAAATGTGAATTGATGTGTGTTCCAAAACACTCATCATCCTGGAAGAAAGCAAAATGCAAACTTGTTAAAGGATGGACATTCGATTCCACAAGGGAAATACGAATCTTACTCGATTGGAGAAGGACAGAAGGCTTCAACCAAAGAGCGCATGAGATATATTATCTATTGTCGTCAAAACGTAGATAATATACTCGCATGGAAGGGACACCAGGGATACCGGTTTGTAGGTATGTAATAGGTGACCAACCAGGCGGAGAAACGATCATTACCAACAAAAGGGTAGATGAAAGATGACTCGCAGGGGATATTGATAAAAATCAATGATCCGGGGAACATATCACCGACAAACGGTGAAAGGACCCACTGGGGATAAAATTGCTTGCTCGGAGCAATTATCCACAAAAAGAGGGAATATCAAGACCGAATATTGGATAATGATAACCACCAAAGAGTAACCGTCATCAACAGGGATGAACAACAAAGGTTAACTCTGCACAGGGGCAAAAGTAGGGTTTACAACTACCGGTTAGTGGGTAGAAAACCAACAAAGTAGGACTTATAACTACCGGGTTGTAGGTAGAAGGCCAAAAAATCCGCTGAGGGAAGGGTGAATAATCAATGATTATCGAACAATATTCACCCAAAAGAGGGGTTTACACCTACCAGGTGACTAGTTAGGAAACCACAAACTCTGCCGAGGATAAATTGCTTAATCAAGACAATTATCTGAGCACATGAGGGAATATCAACATCGAATGTTGGATGAAGATAGACACCAAGGAAGGGATTACACCTACCGGATAGTGAGTAGGAAACCACAAAATAGGACTTATAACTACCGAGTTGTAGGTAGAAAGCCAAAAAAGTAGGACCTATAACTACCGGGTTGTAGGTAGAAAGCCACAAAATTCCACCGGGGATAATATGAATGAATTATTCATTTACCACGGGGAAGCACGAGAGACAGTTGAAAAAATGCCAATTCAGGATCAAACCAAAAAGGCAAACTGAATCAAGACTCATCCTAATGAGGATATAACTCAATAGGGAAATCCATCCCAATATATGTGTTGGGAGGAAATGGAAATAACCGTCGTCCACGAGGATGTATCTCAGTGGGGAAATTGCAGGAAATGATAGACACTTTCTGTTTATGGGGCTGACTCTAAATGGGGAGATCAGACACATCGACATCTGCTTGGGGGAAAATGTATCACCAAAAGCAGATGGCAACAATCAAAAGATATATGGCAAAGAATGCAACATGAATATCTGAATGTTATGATTATGCATGATTTATGCGTGATTTATGTTTGATGAATGCTGACAAACAGACATTTCTAACACAAACAGGCCCAGGGAACAAACACCCGGTACTACACCACAGGAGAGAAAGCCAGGATCACCGGAGAATAAACAATTCTGACGGGATCAGGAAACAACAAGATCTCTGCAAGGGATGAATCAACATAGATAAAAATCCACCACCACAAATCTACTAGGGGTTTATCCGAGGAAGAGAAGGAGAGCTGGGGATTAGCCACCAAATACTGAACCTTCCAAAAGGAACCACAACTGCTGAGGAGGAAAGAATCACTGCTCTGCTGAAGGGAGGGGAGGTGAAAACCTCAACAAGTGCTCTGAATGAGGAGGAGTCATAACAAAGACTCTGCTTAACAAAATCTGCTCGGGAGAAAAATCTGTTCGGGAGAAATCCCAACAAATACCCTGCTCGGGGAGAATCTCAATAGAAGCTCTGCTTGGGGAGAAATCCCAACAACAATCTGGAGAAAGAGGATACAATCATGCCAGGAACATGAACAAAAGTCTTACCCTGTTGGAAATCATGCCACCCTTGGGAGAGCACTGAGAGTTTCTTAAGTATCCTTTCATCATTGTGAATGTTCACTTCGTTTAAAAACAATTTTTTTTGAAAAATTTGTTTAAAAACAATGATATTTTATCAATTAAAACATGCAAAACATTTGTTGAATTGAAACAAATAAGAGCGCAAATAATTGGATAAAAGCTCAAATTGAATTGATGGAATGGTAGTCTGCAAATGGCAAGACTCCATAGATGTGTACAATTTTGAAATCGGTGATATATATTGGAAGAGGGCTATATTGAACATAATGACCATTTCTCTACCAATTTAAATTCGACGTATTTGAAGCTTCAGTTGACGATGATTGAGCGAGAATCTCTGACGAAAAGACAACTGTGAAACAGAAAGTCTTGTCAGGATGCAGTTACTTGCCAAATCCCTAATTTTTGCCTAGATTGCCCCAGGGTGAGGTACTCAATCTAGCGGGATGTAAATATTTCATTTTTTTCATGTCTCTAATTTTTGCCTGGATCGCCCTTTCGGGTTTTCAATCCACCGAGACGCTCATTTTTGCTTAAGTCGCCCTTTCAGGTTTTCAACTTAGCGAGCTATTCCTTTTTAATTTTTAGGCAAAGTATTTCTTGAATGCATCTGAATTCACAGGACGAGTGAAATCCTCCCCATCCATAGTTGTAAGTGTCAAAGCACCGCCTGAAAAGGCTCTCTTGACAACATATGGACCTTCATAGTTTGGAGTCCACTTGCCCCTGGAATCGGGCGCGAAAGACAAGTCTTTCTTGAGCACGAGGTCACCTTCTCGGAACACACGAGGCTTGACCTTCTTATCGAAAGCTTTCTTCATTCTCTGCTGATATAACTGACCATGACACATGGCGGTCAATCGCTTCTCTTCGATCAAATTCAGCTGGTCATAACGACTCTGAACCCATTCAGCATCAATCAACTTGGGGTCTGAGGGCGTCATTTTTTTATTTTTATTTTTATTTATTTTTATTTGATTTGATTTTTTTTTTATTTTGATTTTTTTTTCACCCCTCTTTGATATTACATTTGTAAAACCCCAATTTGACTGTTTCCGGGTTCTCAAAATGCGGTTGAATGATCTTCTTTGTACTCAAGAAGACGGGTAATCTCGTCAGGAATCCCTTCAACATCATCTTCCTCTGCTTCGAATACAGGGAACTCAAAATTGGGAGATAGCGTTTGATCATTATGTTCAATGGGTTTAAGAATCAACCTGCATAATGATTTTGGATATGAAAAGCTTTTTGAAATCAAACAAGGCAATCATTATGCAGATGAAAAGATTGCTTTTATTCTTGTTTTTAGGGTTTTTTGTGATCACCAATTTCATGCAAAAAGCAAAAAGTGAAAACAATTGGAAAAATAAATGTTTAACATGAATTTATTGAATGAAAACATCATTGTATTTATGATGCCAACAATGTCATCACTTCTCCTTTTGGCATGGGAGAAGGGTTTTTAAACAAAGTGATTATTACTTTGATTTATGGATAACTGTAGGAACATCCACAGCGACCCAATTGTTGCAGATCCCTCCAGGGATAACAAAATTGCCGGAATCCTCTGCATCCTCTTCCAAGACAGCAGCAGCATCTTCATCTGACCGGCGTGGATGAAACCTCCACTCTTGAACAGCCCTTTCTCATTGAAGACCCCAGAAGAAAAGCCAATGCCAGCCCGAGACTTGTTATCTTCAAGCTCGATCATTTTTCCTAGACCAGCAACTGCACCACATTCGATGGCCAGTTTCACATCTCGATAGGAAGCAAATGAAGGAGTTATCTTCTCAACAGGCTCGACTATAGATAAAGCTTGGAAAGGCGTTCCAACTTCATCCTCAACATCTATGTATGAGAAGGAAGACAAGTGGCTAACCAGGAATGATTCCATCAAAAGCACTTAGTCTGGAAAATTCCTCCTTGAGTTCACGGTTCTCTTGCTCTAGATGATCCATCAATCTGGAAGAGTTGGCTCTGATGTAGTACCGGTGAGTCAGCTTGTATTTTTGAATAGCAGCAGAGTCAGACCACAAGACCAGAGGCTGAGAACAACCTGCTTATGCAAATGATGCATGCAATGCTTGTGCATATGATTCGTTTTTATTTCAAAGGAACTCTAGGGTTTTATTTGCAAACTTTGAAATATTAGTCATTTTATTGCATATGGAAATATATCATCAAATAATTCTTTGTCTTTCCATGTCTGAAATTTTTTGCAAAGAAACCCCTTAAGCTCCTTTAAAAAAAATTCTCATTTTTTGATGATATGGATGCAGATGAATGCATGAATGAAACAATCACACTCAAGGATCAAGCAAAGCACGCCAGACAAAGGTCATGGGATGGCTCATATTATCCTTAATATCAATCATCCATTTTGGTGGATTATGGTTTACACCTTATCGACACCCAAGTTCCATTGATATTAACGATATACGAACGGTTCAACCCTCCTTAATATCAATCATCCATTTTGGTGGATTATGGTTTTCACCTTATCAACACCCAAGTTCCATTGATATTAAGGATACCTGAACGGATCAACCATGAATCATGGGTTTGTTGTGAGTCACGAGCATGGAGTCTCGGTTCAGAACCACCCAAAGGGAGTGTACTATGGTTTAAACCTGCCGAACATGTTCTACAAGAGGTTCCCATAGTCATCATCCCATCTTTCGGATATTATCGGAGAAACGAATACTCGTATTCCAAAAATATTCTCAAGAGATACTCTTATGAGTGTAGTATCGCGTAACAATCGCATCAAATCTTACATTTGAACGACCTCTGCACTACATCCTAAAATAGGCCAAGATGGGCTTGGTAAACTAAGGTCCTTGGCTTCTAAGGCACATATTGGAAAGATAATGTCTAACCATAATTAACTTGTGTGACATTATTATCCCAACATGACCTCCACCAAGTGAATGGACTCGCAAGTCAACTTGCTAAGGAATAACTCCACACAAGTCAACGAGACTATGCCATTCTCCTATCATAAGGTGCACTCGAGTTCGGGTATAGAACTCATCTCACAGAGATCACCAAGCAAGCAAGCAATTGATATATCAAACAATTCAAGCATTACAATCAATACAGTAATCCCAAATTGCACAAAAATATGTCATAAACAATATAATATAACAAGTGTGAAAAGTTGGCAAAACCCACCAGGGAACCTCTTGTATTCCCCAGCAGAGTCGCCACTTTTCTGTAGCGGTGTATTCGTCACCATTGGAAATATTAATTAAATCCAAGGTAAATCATACAAAGTCGAGTCGCCACCGCACTTCTATTTATCCAAAGGAATGGTTAGAAAGCGAACAAAAACCTAAGAAGTTTTGCAAAGAAAACTAATAAAAGAAACAAAGATCTGGGTAAGGGGGTTGGTTATGTCATGGGAAGGTGTTAGACACCCACAACATTCTAGGTACTCCTAGGGAGCCCTTCTCACAACTTGTTGTAAATTTATTGTTTATGAAATTTTTATTGTGTAAACATGATTGAAGAGATGAGAAAAGAATGTACAAGTTATTTACATTTTTGTGTTTGGATGGATGAATCCATTGCCTACATATCATCTTAAAAAGATAGGATCAAAACCTCGTAGTTCGGCTAACAAATTTCAAAACAAATGAGTGGATTGATTTTAAACAAAAGCCTTAAGGTCTTTCATTATCAAAGGGAGAAAACTCGACCTGAACCAACAATCCACCATGTGAGAATAGCTTCGACATGCTAGTGAGGGGTTAACCCTATAATAAGCATGGAAGGCTTACAATTCGATCACTAAGGATGCGGTGAGATTTACATCAACCACTAAGATAATTCAGATCTATGGCTAATGCATGAGAATTTTGATTAAGAAGTGGACAAGGGCCACGAAAGACAATTGAGTGAGTTAAATTAACCAATTAGAAGTATTCACAAACATGTCAAAGTTGATTTAAAGTTCAATTCAAAATAAGTATTATGAAAAGAAAGTTTGAAAATCAAAGGCATAAGGCCTAGGTTTCTAATGTTGAAAACAAGTGAAAATGTTTGCACAATAGTTTTCTGGTTTGGGTTAAGGATGAAAATATGGATCAAGGTTAAGCATGCAAAAGGTGAGGGTTAAGGGACAAAGCCACAAACAGGGTTGCTTTCTCAAGATCATAAAAATGATCCAAGTAAGTTCCTTTGGAATAGTCAAGCACAGGGCCAAAAGCAAATAAAGCATGTATCAGAGATAACAACAGCAAGGGGAAACAAGATGCCAATAGATGGTCTTACACTCGACTCCAAGGAAATAGAATGCCAATCAATGGTCTTACATCCAACTCGTAACAACACAAAGGAAACAAATGCCAATAGCTGGACTTACATTGACTCCTCAAAAGGACAAGGTAACTGTCACAAAGTATGAGCAATGATCATGGTAATGATATACAAGTAATGCTCAAAAAATGAAAACAATGCACAGAGGCACACACAAAACATCAATGCACAGATGAATAAACAATCACACACTATGCACAAACAAGAGGCTTCACACAAGGGTGGGCTTTAGTCAAGGGGTCATATCAACCTCGACAAACAAGCCATTTGTACAAGTGTAAACAGAAGCTCTTAACCACTAACATTAAGAGTTAGGGTGAAGCTGATGAAAGGAAATGAGGATTAGACCTCATGCTCTTAACCCTGGCCTGGGTGAGCTTAAGACACTGAAAGTGTGGGGATCCAGAATGAGGAATCCTATTCCACATGACTAACTCTATACAAGATCTTGGGTGTTTTATTCAAGAGCATCAGCACGTAGTGCGAGCATAATGAAAGACTCAACTAAATAACAGGGGATTGATCACAAATCCCTTTTATCTATCAATTGCCTCTTCACTTAGGAGGACTTAACAAGTGACATGCCTCATTTAGAGGTCTTTAGCATAAATATAAACAATCAAAATCATGGCCTCTTAAGGAGGACTTCAGCCAAATGCCTGCCAAAAAGGTGGCAGGACTTCCAGACTACATGGAGAAAAGAATGGTTACCTAAGTGGTATACCAACCACAAACCAAAGCAAATCTCAAGCAAGAGCTAAAAGCGACTAAAGTACCTGTACAAAAGGCTAGTCAATTAGTAACTCAGACAAACAAATAGAAAACAGACAAAACCAATCAACAGTGTTACACAAAGCAAGGCACAAGTGCAAGCACTCAAATGGTTTCACCATATCAAATGACCTACAAAACAGCAAGGGTTAGTGATCAAAGCAATTGGCATCTCAAGTAATGAGGCCAAACCAATCATTAGTGCTAAATACCTGAAACATAAACACAATTGGTGAGTACAAACCACTAGTACAAAGACTAGGGTCAAAGGCAAGGCAAATAGTCAAAACAGCAGCCAACAATTCACATGAAGCACATTTAATCAAACAAGAATAAGGCCTCAAAAGGATCAAAGCCAAATCATTAAGCAAAGCCATCAATTGAACAAGATAAGGCAAAGGCAAACAATGTGATCTAAATTGGATATCAAACATAGAAAACCCACATTAAAACAGAAATGAATCCAATGATCATGAAATTTTTTATGTGAACACAACATGTTATGAACAAGCATCATACCAAAAATTGGGTCCAGAAGATAACAAATGGTGTGTGAATGAAAATGCACAAGTACAAGGTCAAGAATGTGACACCAAATGTTACAACATATGTCCATGTGTCTAAAACAGTGGTATTAAATGGTAAAAATGCCAAACAAAAGCCAAAAGATCATGTTACATGTTATGAACAAGCATGTTAAATTTCAAGGCAATTGGATAATCAATGAGCATTTCACAAGTCAATTAGCACAACATGTCACATTTGCTTCATGTTCAAACAATCAAGCACAATTAAAATTCCAGCAATCCAAAAATCAGGAAATGAACGTCTATAAATAATAGACATTAAAATGAACATGTGAATAAAATAATGGATTAAATTGGATTCATTTTCTATTTTTAGTGATTTTTGGAAGTTGAATGAAAGTAATTGAAATAACATGAATCATATGGAAAATGGAATGTGAATTGGAATTGGCAAAATGCAAAAGTTTAGTGTTGAACCCAGGTTCATGAGGTCACATGCGCTGGAAAATAAAATCAGAAATGTACAATGCCAAGGATCGAACCAAGGAGCAACAGGTTACAGGAGCGCTTAACATGAAAATGCAATTGAAAAATCCAAAATGCCACAAGCAAGGATCGAACCGAGGACAATGAGGTTAAAGGCGCGTTCATCATCAAAACATTGCGCTTCATGGCAAGGGAAAATCAAAAGTGGAATTTCAAAAGTGCTAGCGCAAGGAATCGAACAGAAGACAAGAACGTTACAAGTGCGCATTGTGCCAAGCCCTAGCGTTTGAACCAGACGGCCGGAATAGTAATTCCGGTCGTCTTCTCCGGCGGTTCTCCGGCGAAGGATCATCAAAAAAATTCCAGAAACGCGTGAAAAGCATATGGTTCGAAAGCTTATTCAAGGAGGAGCACGAATCTAACAATTATAAGTCCTAATTCTCCATGGATTGGCCGGATCGATCGAAAACATATTGCACATCAAAAGTTCAAGTTCACATATCTCATGCAATTCTTATCCATTTCAAGATCTATTGATATCAGAATCATCAGCATTAAAAAATCTACAAGATCATGGCAATAAAATGAAGAAACAAGAGATTCGAATTCCAACCTCTTTGAAGAGCAGTGAGCTGATTTCGTGTGTTTAAGCTCCAGCAATGTCCAGATCTTCTCCTCAACTTGTGTATTGAAGCTTTATGCACGAATTGATGCTTGAATCCACCTTAATGAAGCTCAATTTCCAAGATCCATCTTCATGTTCAAGCCTTGAGTATGCATGATTCTTGACCAAATTCTCCAATCCAATGTTGGATTTGTACTCAATGATGCTCAATGAACACGATTATGCAAGAAAATTGATGTGTTATGTGAAGAATTTTGAAGTTTCAATTGAGAGAAAATTTGGAGGGAAAGAAAATTTTCAGATCTAGAATGTGATTTTTCTCTGAAATTCTGTTATGATTAGGCTTATATACCATGTGTTAATCACCCTGAAATTGTCATTAGGCAATGGTTAATTGAAAGTAATGAAATGAGAGGTGAAATGCAAAATTGGGCAAGTGTATGGTGCATGAAAATTTTACACGTGAACAGTGCACATGCATGGCTCAAACTCACTCAAAATCATCCAAGGAACACAATGGCATTGGTATTTTTCATGTATGATCAATATAATTTGAATTCTCCATTTTCCCTCCAAAATATACATGCATGGACAAACGATCATGTGAGTTAATTTCATGCAATGCAATGTTTGATTTGGAAAATATTGGTCATAACAAGCATTATGCAAAAAGAGTGGTTCAATTTGGAGTTTTGGATCAAAAGTTATGGCATGTTGAACTTCTATGCACCCTTGGCAATAATTTGATCATAATTCTTCAACCATTCATCAGATGCTCATGGTCTTGGACTTTTTGGAAATGGGAGAGAAAGATCTTAAACTTTCATGTTCAACAAAATTTCATTTGAAGCTTCCTTGATGTTGGAAAGTTAAGTTGAATGTGAACCAAAAACTTGCCATTTTTGGAAACTTGAAATTATAGGTCACTTTCCATTTTGTGAAACTTTTGATATGACCTCAAAATCTTCAAGATAGATGTATGACATGATGAATAGGCCTTGTTTGAACATGAATGAGGATGTTAAGATCAATTCCCCAACCTCAAAGCTCTTAGTTGACTGTACAGTTGACTGCCTAGGTCCTCAGATGACTTGAAAATGTTCTGATGAATTTGAACCTCCATCACTTGGGAATTTTGCTTCCAAATGAAACCATAGATCATATAAGCTCTTCAAAATGATCATATGGTCCTCATCTCAAGAAAATACCATCTGCTCTTGTACAAGGGATGCTCTTGAATGGCTTGATCTGTGATGCTTAAACTGCAAAACAAATGTTAGATGACATATTTTTGTACTTTTGGTTAGTGATTAAAACAAGAAAAGCAATTACATACAATGCAAACAATACCTGGTGATCTCAAACCACTCACAAGGAGATCCTACCCAAAGGGAAAGGAAGCAAGATGCTCAAAGATCCTTAAGGCTATGCAATGCAATGATATGATGCCATGAGGGATCTTAGGGACAAAATTGGGGTCTTACAGTTGTTGAAGAATAAGATTCAGGATATGATCGACGCTGGAGAAATTGAATTTGATCCTCTGGAGACTCCTAATGTCATCACTGCTCCTATGCCTAATCATGACAAGACTGTTAATGTTGTGGATGACAATTCTCACATTACTAATGTAGCTGACTTAGCATCTCCTCTCCTGATCATCAAGAAGAATTTATTGCAAGCTGGTTTATTTCCAGGTTGTGCTGAAAATTGCGATCTCTGTATACTCCGACCCAATGATTGCTTGAAGTTGAGGAATGGTATTCAGCGGCTGATGGATGATCGTACAATTCTCTTTGAAAAGATTCCTAAGGTGGAAAACCCTATTGAAGAAATATCTGTGATTGCTAGGTCCAAAGTTCCAGTGAAGATTACCGCTACTAGAGTGCCTGTGAAGATTACTGCTTAGCCCAAGGTAGCTCCCCTAATTATTAGTGCACCTGGCCCAGTACCGTATTCCTCAAGCAAAGCCATTCCGTGGAATTATGGAGGTGATGTTTACATCCACGGCATAAAGCAAGATGATGATTCTACTAATCCTAATGGCGTTGACATTGTTGGGACTAGTAAAATTACTCGAAATGGAAGGATCTTCTCTCCAGAAATCTCACCTCCCGCCCTTGAAACTCAAGGAAAGGGACCAATAGTCAATCATTCTCAGTCAAAGACACCAGTCGAAGTTACTACCGAAGACGTTGCCAAGCAGGAAATGGAAGAAATGCTGAAAATCATTCGTAAGAGTGATTTTGATGTGGTAGAACAGCTGGGGCATACTCCGTCTAAAATTTCGATGTTATCCTTGTTGTTATCTTCTGAATCTCATGCCAATGCGTTGATAAAATTCTTGAAGACCGCTCATATACCTCAGGAGACATCTGTCGATCAGTTAGAAAATTATGTTGCTAACTTGGCTGTTGATAATGGCATAGGTTTTTCTGATGCTGACCTGACACCAGCAGGAAAGAATCACAATAAAGCTCTGCATATCTCCATTGAGTGTAAGGGGATCACCTTGTCTCATGTGTTGATCGACAATGGCTCTTCTTTGAATGTGCTACCGAAAGCTGTGCTCGATAAGCTTGACTGTAAAAGCATTGAACTGAAACCTAGTGACGTTGTGGTGCGTGCTTACGATGGTGCGAAGACTGTTGTCCATGGTGAAGTGGTTATCCCTATCAAGATAGGACCTCAAGTCTTCAACACTACCTGTTACGTAATGAACATTCGTCCTGCCTATTCCTGCTTGCTAGGACGCCCTTGGATCCATGGGGCAAGTGTTGTAGCTTCGTCTCTCCATCAAAAGCAGAGGTATCCAATAGAGGGCAAGATTGTCACTATGTGTGGAGAAGAAGAGTATATTGTCAGTAGTGTGCATACCTTCAGATACGTCGAGATGGATGGTGAATTCTTTGAGACTCCTTCTCAGTCATTTGAAGTAGTTCCTCCGACCAGTCCTGTCCTTAAGCCAACTTCCCGTGTGCCCAAGGTTATTCGTGCTCCTCCTGCTATAATTTCTCTGAAAGATGCTCAAGTCGTGGTTGAAGATGGTGGTCATACTGGCTGGGGTCAACTGATCGAGGTACCCTACAAGTTTGATAAATTTGGCCTGGGGTTTAGCTCTGAAAAGATAGTCAAAGATCAGATTAATGTTGTAGAAGATGCTGATAGCGATTGCGACTTGGATAGCTGGATTTTCCCAACAATTGGTGACAGACTCAATAATTGGAAGGCTGAAGACACTATCCCGATTTCCTTTAGTCAGGAGTAATTGTTATTGCTTATTTTAGTGTTTCAATTTTTGTAATTTTTATTATGAACAATTGAACTTCTTAAAGCATTGTGTCTATGCCCGGGGCACAATAGCTCATTTGTTAAGGGTTTTGTCATTTTCATAAGCATATTCACATTCAATAAATCAATGGACTTTTTGCATTCAAATATTGCGCTCTTTATCTTTCCTGTCATATTTCAAATAAGCTATGTTTTCTTACACACACTCACGTAACAAATTGCAGATCCATATCCACTCTGGATACTGTTGATAATAATTCTGCTACTGTTAATTATGGCTTTAAAAATCCGATCTACCAAGCCGAGGATGGAAGTGAGGAAGATTGTGAAGTGCCTGGAGAGCTTGCCAGACTGTTACTGCAAGAAGAAAAGACTATACAGCCGCATGAGGAATCAATTGAAATTGTAAATCTGGGTACTGAAGTAGACAAGAAAGAAGTCAAAATAGGAGCAGGCTTGGAAAACAGTGTCAAAGAAAGATTGATTCAGATGTTACATGACTATGTAGAGATTTTTGCTTGGTCTTATGAAGACATGCCAGGACTGGATACTGATATAGTAGTACATCGTTTGCCGATGAAGGAAGATTGTCATCCTGTTAACCAAAAGGTTCGTCGCATGCGTCCTGAAATGTCTGAGAAAATCAAAGCCGAGGTTATGAAACAATTTAATGCAGGTTTTCTAGCTGTTACTTCTTATCCTCAATGGGTTGCTAATGTGGTACCAGTGCCAAAGAAGGATGGTAAGGTGCGAATGTGTGTAGATTACATATATTTGAATAAAGCAAGTCCCAAAGATGACTTTCCACTTCCGCACATTGATGTTCTGGTAGATAACACCGCTCAACACAAGGTATTCTCATTCATGGATGGATTCTCAGGTTATAACCAGATTAAGATGGCACCTGAAGACATGGAGAAAACTACGTTTATGACGCAATGGGGCACTTTATGTTACAAAGTAATGCCATTCGGTTTAAAGAATGCGGGGGTAACATACCAGCGTGCTATGGTGGTTTTGTTCCATGATATGATCCATCATGAAATAGAGGTATATGTGGATGACATGATAGCCAGATCTCATACTGAAGAAGAACATCTCGATCATTTATACAAACTGTTTGAGAGGTTGAAGAAATACAAGTTGAGATTGAACCCGAACAAATGCACCTTTGGAGTAAGATCCGGTAAACTCTTGGGATTTATTGTCAGTGGTAAAGGAATTGAGGTTGACCCGGCTAAGGTGAGAGCTATTCAAGAAATGCCAGTTCCCCGTACAAATAAAGAAGTCAGAGGTTTCTTCGGACGCTTGAATTACATTGCCCGATTTATCTCCCATTTGACTGCTACTTGCAAACCCATCTTCAAATTACTGAGGAAAAATCAAGAGATAATATGGAATGATGAATGTCAAGAAGCTTTTGACAAAATCAAGAAGTATCTCCAAGAACCTCCAATTCTGATGCCACCAGTTGAAGGAAGACCTCTAATCATGTATTTGACCGTGTTAGAAAATTCAATGGGGTGTGTGTTGGGGAAACATGACGAGTCTGGTCGAAAAGAGCATGCAATATACTACCTTAGCAAAAAGTTTACCGACTGTGAAACAAGATACTCACTGCTTGAGAAAACTTGTTGTGCTTTGGCTTGGGCTGCTCGCCGACTAAGACAGTATATGTTGAATCATACCACTTTATTGATTTTTAAGATGGATCCTATCAAATATATATTTGAGAAACCTGCTCTCTCCGGAAGAATAGCAAGATGGCAGATGATTTTAACAGAGTATGATATCCAGTATACTACCCAGAAAGCAATCAAAGGAAGCGTGTATTTTGGGACTCAGAGCTGCTATAGACCTGAGAATCAAGTTTTTGAGTGTGTACGGAGACTCAGCCTTAGTAATCAGTCAGATCGAAGGAGAATGGGACACTAAACATCCGAATCTCATCCCTTATCGAGAGAGGGTGTTGACATTAATCCCATACTTTGAAGAGATTACATTCGAAGATATTCCACGAGAAGAGAATCAGTTGGCAGACGCATTGGCTACCATGTCATCTATGTTCAGAGTCAGATGGGATAATGAAGCTCCCATGATCACCATTGAACGATTAGATTAACCAGCATATTGTTATGAACTTAATGTTGATGAAGTAGAAGAGAAACCTTGGTTCCACGAAGTAAAAATATATTTAGAAACTCAGGAATACCCTGAAGGGGCATCCATCAATGACAAAAAATTTCTGAAGAAGTTCTCCGCTAAATTCTTTTTGAGTAATGGAGTATTATACAAACGTAATCATGATTCGACTTTGCTTCGCTGTGTGGATAAAAAGGAAGCAGAAAAGATTATGGAAGACATGCATGACGGTATTTTTGGGACTCATTCTAGTGGACATACGATGGCCAAGAAGATTCTGAGATCAGGGTATTATTGGTCTACCATGGAAGCTGATTGCCACCATCCCTCCAGAACTTGTCACAAGTGCCAGATCTATGCGGACAAAGTACATATACCTCCTGCTCCATTGAACGTGTTAACAGCCCCTTGGCCCTTTGCAATGTGGGGCATTGATATGATTGGAGAGATTAAACCTACTGCTTCTAATGGACATCGTTTTCATTCTTGTTGCTATTGATTACTTTACGAAGTGGGTAGAGGCAGCCTCATTTGCTTCTGTCACCAAGAATGTGGTGGCACGGTTCATCAAGAATAGTCTTATTTGTCGGTATGGCATCCCTGAAAGAGTTATCACTGATAATGGTACTAATTTGAACAACAAGATGACTACTGAACTCTGCACGCAATTCAAAATAAAACACCATAACTCTTCTCCGTACCGGCCAAAGATGAATGGCGTCGTAGAAGCTGCTAATAAGAATATTAAGAAGATTATACAAAAGATGACAGTAACATACAAAGACTGGCATGAGATGTTACCATTTGCTCTTCATGGTTATCGCACTTCAGTACGCACTTCGCTAGGGGCAACTCCTTTCTCTTTAGTCTACGGAATGGAAGCCGTTTTACCAGTGGAAGTTCAGATCCCTCTCTAAGAATTATGAAAGATGCAGGCTTAGATGAAGATGAATGGATTCAGACTCGACTCGATCAAATAAATTTGATTGATAAAAAGAGACTTGCGGTTGTTTGTCATGGACAGATATATCAGAAGCGCATGACCCAGGCATTTAATAAAAATGTCAAGAGACAGGTGTATCAAATTGGCGACTTGGTGATAAAGCGTATCATTCTACCACAAGGTGATCCTAGAGGCAAATGGACTCCCACATACGAAGGGCCATTTGTAGTTAAGAAAGTATTCTCTGGTGGAGCCATGATGCTTGCTACAATGGATGGCGAAGATTTCCCGCATCCCGTGAACGCGGACATAGTTAAAAAATACTACGCATAAAAGAGACCCGCTAGGTCGACATATCTAGGCAAAAGTAAGGGCATCCCGATGAACCAAAAGGGTTCGGGCAAAAATTAGGGATAAACATATAAAAATGTACACCCGGCGAGTCGAAAACCTGAAAAGGCGGCTTGGGCAAAAAAGGGTATCCTGGTGGACTGAAAACCTGAAAAGGCGGTCCAGGCAAAAATTAGGGATTAAAGTGTATGACTATGTCCCGTTCTCGATCAGCTTCACCAAAGTCAAAGAGACTGAACAAGCCAATCACTTATATCCGACAGCAAGAGATTAGATGCTTGAAGACATAATAACAATAGTAGAATTAAAATCAATAGGACTTTTTTTTCATAGCTGTTTTTTCTTTGCTTTCTTGACAATTTCCTCTTACTAGGATTTTTGTCTCCTTGTATTAAAATTGCTTGTTTATAGGCCCTCTTTCAAAATCAATACAATTTTATTTCCAAAAAGATACTTTTGTTTTACTTTCTCCGTTTTGTTTGCATAAACGTCCATTGATTTAATTCGAATTAATATATGCATTTGAATAGGATTGATGTTTACCGAAAATACATGCATAAAATAGAAATAGTAAATACTAAAAGACTTTAGGATCAAGGATAAGGTTTAACCATGCGTTCTAACAAATGCGGTTGCAAATCCTATTCCCCAGCAAAACCAGTTATTCCCAGAAGAAATTGGCACTACTAGACAGACTAGTCATCTCTTTTATCCCCAGTCAGGTTCTGTTGAATATTTCTACCATCAGACAGAAATCAAATATCCCCAGCTAAGAAAGGGTCATCAATACAAATATCTCCAACCAGAATATCGGGATTTATTTTCCCATCGCAAAAAATTTCAGACGCATAATTCATTCATGCATCCTTTCACAGCATATACATGCATGCAATGTTCACATTTATTTTCAAGCGCATAAAACATCTCATGCATTATGACATGGCATGAGGCTAACTCTTTTTTTTTCCAAGTTAATTATCCTCCTGATACAGTCAAAATAAAGATTCATTCATACAGATATCTTTATCGATTACATTCAAGATTCAGATACATCTTTCAGATATAATCCATATGAATATTCATTCTGACAAGCATTTTGATATCCTCCTAATGATGGCATCTTTAAGCCCATCCCAGACATTTATTGCAAATACAACATATACAAATATTATCAGATATAGCCTAACGTACGGCTCATTCTGATTCAGCCTAACGTATGGTTCCTTCAACTGTTCCAATACGGTCTAGCCTACGACCCATTTGGATATTCATCCCCTCAGATACTACCTAGCGTACGGTACATTCTGAAATGTAGTCTAGCGTATGACTACCCCTTTTATCATCAGATACATCCTAATGGACGGCTCATTCTGCTACTCAGATACGATCTAGCGTATGATCCATTCTGATCTTTTATCCTCAGATACAGCCTAATGGACGGCTCATTCTGCAACTCAGATACGGTCTAGTGTACGACCCACTCTGGCTCTTCTCATCAGATACTACCTAGCGTACGGTACATTCTGAAATGTAGTCTAGCGTACAACTACTTTTTATCGCCAGATACAGCCTAACGAACGGCTCATTCTACTACTCAGATATGATCTAGCGTACGATCCATTCTGATCTTTATTTCTCCAGATACAGCCTAACGGACGGCTCACTCTGCTACTCAGATACGGTCTAGCGTATGACCCATTCTGATCCTTATCTCATCAGGTTCAGCTCACCCTAATATCACCTAATGGATGACTCATTATACGGTCTAGCGTACGACCCAGTGTGACACCCATGTCTTCAGATATGGTCTAATGTACGACGCACTCTGAAGCTCTCATCATCAAACTTTCTGGATGGCATCTTTAAGCCCATCTCCATCAAGACTATCTTTTAATTAACAAGTGCAAATTTTTGGGGCATTCTAAGTGTTCAATAATCTTCCACCTCCAGATCACGAATGGCGTACATACCATTCTAATTCTCTCGGTTTAAGAATATTGAACAGGGGCAGCTGTCATACCCCAAAATTTGCCTGTTAATTTTTATGATAAATTGATTCATGCATGGCATTCATTTCACATTTGCATTCATTCATTAGCATACATTCTCATATAAATTATAAATTTTAATTTATTTATTATGTGATACAGATATAAAAAATAGTAATGATTTTGGTTATCTGTATGATATAAATAAATTATATATATATAAATAAAATAGTTTTAATTTAATGATAAATAAAAATAGATTTGAATTTTAATTGTATAATTAAAATTTTAAATTATTTTTATTTGTTAAAGCTCATTAAATTATAATAACTATTTTTTATAATTTAGTGACTCATGTTCCATTTATTCATTATTTATAAATAGTATTTATTTAGTAATTCACGTTTTTTACTTAATAAAATTTATTTATAAGAGTAACATTTTTTTAAAAAGCCCATAAATTATAAAATAATTTTGGTTGATATAAGTAAGAATAATTTTGATTTTTTTTAAATGATGAAAGTAAAAATAGAAATAGGTTTAAATTTTAATTCAATTATGTAACTAAAATTTAAATTAATTTTTATTTGTTAAAAGTCATTTAAATTATTCATTATTTATAATAATATTTATATTTAATAAATATTTATTTATAATAATAGATAGCAAGGTTAAACCCTAGTCCACACCATTATAGCTAACTCTCCTAAATTATAGGAAGGGATCCAAATATTTAGCAAGGTTAAACCCTAGTCCACACTATTATAGCTAACTCTCCTAAATTATAGGAAGGGATCCAAATATTTAGCAAGGTTAAACCCTAATCCACACCATTATTTTGTTTTTTTTATTTCTTTCTTTTTAGTTTAATTAGATTTTATTATTTTGTATGCCCTTTTAATTTTGTACTCGTTAATTAAGATTTAGATATTTTATATCCCCTTTTAAATTATGTACCCCATCCCGAAGCCATGTAATAGTGTAGTCTTATTTTTCGCACTTTAATTTTTCTATACTGTGAATATAACTGTCTACATGTATGCTAATAGGATTGCATGAAAAGATAAATAATCGAACCTAGATAAATTAATTCAAGATAATATATTTGAATCCAATCATTTCCACACTTGCACCTCTAGGGTAACCCTCTCTTTGTTGCCTTACGATATTACGGTCATGTCCCGCGAATGTGGGGATACCCTTAGCAAAGACCCTTTCGATTAAATCATCATCATCCCTAAACAGATAAGTCATAGTCCCTTTGATCAAAAGGTCAATGTCCCTACAAGATAAATCATAGTCCCTCGAACGTTGCCTTCGAATATATGACCTTGTCCCTCGAACGTTGCCTTCGAATATATGACTTTGTCCCTCGATGACCCTTCGTTGTAGCCTACAATTAAATGATGATCGTCCCTTCGAATGCTAAGGTATCCTTACAAATGTTGCCTTCAATGACCAATCGACGACCCCACGATGTCCCTTTACATCCAAAGGATAAGACTACTTACTTCTCAATAGTAAGGACAGTTTTACCCTCATAAGGATAGGAAATACCTATAAAGACCTTGGTTAGGTATAACTCTTAAATGCTTGCTCACAAATTAAAATACTTTTCACACCTCACACTTTTCAAAACATCTTTTAGAAAATCACCACTTGGTATACATTCGCACCAGAATCATCACCGAGTTATATTTTTCTAAACATCTTTCAAAATCAAACGAGATAAGCACTTTGTATACATTCGTACAAGAATAATTACAAAGTTAAACTCTCCTTTCAAAATATTTTCTAAACACACCACATTTCTCAAACACTTTCTCAAACAAGGAAAACATAAGTGAGTTAAGCAATTAAGAGCCCATGGATAACCATGGATACAAAGGGTGCTAACACCTTCCCTTTGTATAATGTACCTCCCGAACTCAAAATCTAATCAAGGTCTTTCATGTTCTTTTCCGCCTTTCCTTATTGGATAAAAGAAAAGTCGGTGGCGACTCTTGCTGTCCGCAACATTGCTTTTCAAAGCAAAAACACAAAGTTAGTTCACCGTATCACAGAACTGACGACTCTATTGGGGAATCTTAAAAAGAGAGGTTACCTTAAAGATAAGATCACTTATGTTTTCGAATTGTTTCTTTGTCTGATTTACTTTTAAGGGATTATTTGGGTATTATATGCTTGAGTGAAAGATCCTACACCCGGATCTAGTGTACCTTAGGTAAGTAGCAAAAGATCATTGCGATTGTCCGGCGTATACTGGAATGGTTAAAATGATGGCTACGATTAATGTGACACTTTGGATATCCTGATGTTCCTCATGTTTACTTGAGGAAAATTTTTGCGTCTGCGTGGTGTCAGCAAAGCATTAACCAGACCTTTAGAACCCTAATTGACTCATCCTAGCCATTAGAAAGTAGTGAGATAACTGACTTCGGTTCCGACTGGGGTTGGTTGATACTCGATACTGCACTCTTTGAGATTGGACCATAGGGAAATTTTGGTCAACCGCTTGGTGTTGCACTGAAGTGGACTTAAGGAAAGGTCAATGATTTGAGATCCTTCTAGAACCCGGTTACTATTCTAGGACAGGTTGAACCAACCAAACTTCAGTGGGGAGGGTACTTACCTATGGAACTCATGCAAGCCTTAAAACCTAGGAATGATTATGGTGTGACTTGTTTGTGCTTGTTACTCACTTGACATCATAACATCATAACATCATAACATCGTGACATCACGGCATTGTACTAACCATTTCGAGGACTTAGGGATTTAACTTTGCTCTGTTTTGTAGGGCTATGGCTTCCCGGAAGACCATCCAGATCAATTTTGTAGCGACCTCTCCCCAACTCAAAGATTTAGTGTCAAAACTTCCCGATCATGCTCAGTTCATCAAGAAACATGGTTATCTCCTCAATTTAGTTACCACCGGTTTCAAGGAAGATATGATGAGAGTTCTATTCCAGTTCTTCGATCCTAAACATCATTGCTTCACCTTCCCAGATTATCAGTTGGTACCCTCATTAGAAGAATTTTCCAGGTTGCTTGGGATACCTATCCTTGATCAAACACCTTTCAGTGGTTTAGAAAAGATTCCGAGGTCTGAAGAGGTTGTCGCGGCTTTACACATGACAAAGTCCGACATTGAAACTAATTGGGTAATGATCAGTCACCATTTATGCTAGACATTCCACTATTTAATCGTAAATAAGTCAGGTAAACTGTGTAAACTGAAGCATTTTTAGTTAGATATAAGCTCAATTCTATAATATAAAGTGTGTTGTTACTTATGAGTTTCTTGAGGATATTTTACACTTTTGGGTATGTTAGCAGGTAAAAAAACTAGTTTGGAAGCTCAGGGAATCAAACGTCAGATGCGAAATTGAGCCCGAGCAAGAAAACGGAAGAAAAAATCAATTTTTGGAGAACCTGCTGTCCATACGCGTATGGCCTTACATGATACGCGTATGGACCTTCCCAGTACGCGTAGCATACGTATATGACCAGAGGGATGGAAAATCTAGCCAAAAGACAAGCTTCTGGTGATACGCGTATCAGACTGGGCAATACGCGTACCAGACTGGGCAATACGCGTACCAGCCTGGGCAATACACTTATCAGAGGCTGTCTTACGTGCAGTACGCGTTTGAGACTAGGCAATACGCGTATGAGACTGGGCAATACGCGTATGGAGCCCAAAATCAGGAAAAGTCCAATTGAATAGCTATTTAGAGGGCAGAACACGATTTTCCAGGGGTTGGACGATTTTGGAGAGAAAAAAGACGCGTTTTGAGAGCTGGAGACTCTACGATTATCAGAGGATTCATATGTTCAAGAGTTTTCCGACGATTGAAGATTGATTCCTCACGAAATTCTGTAATGACAACAATGTTAATCTTTGTTTTTATTTCGATTATGAGTAGCTAAACCCCCATTGCTAGGGGGGTGACCCTGATTCTGAATGTGACAGATTTTATGTTTATGAGTGCATTGACTATTTCTTCTTTTCCATTGATTTGTTCTTATTACCGTTCTTTATGCTTTATTCGTCGGACCAACGAATGATGATTAATATGAATAGTTTAAGCTGGACAGCAATTATTCATTGATATGTATAAGAATTCTGGATAGTAAAAATAACCTAGGACTAGGGATTTTCTATCTGACCGGTAATTCTTGATATTCGAATGCTTGAGTATGAACTTAATTATTTATGGACATAGTAATTAGGTTACATAATCAAAGGTCTTTTCACTAAGGAATTAGGAATAGATACCCTTGAGGACCGGAATTAATTGGACAAAATTATTGTCTAAGCCTTCATAAATTATATATGTTACAAGAAGTTTCATTCACCGAACCCTAGCAATCTTCTCTCATTTGTCTCTTGTTCAACCTTTTACTTGTTTTATTTATTTGCAATTGGTAGTATAATTACTCACAACACAAAAACCAAAGGCTTTTGTCTAATTGAAACAATCTATAAACTCTGTATCGTCAAGCAATCCTTGAGATCGACAAACGGGGAATTTCCCTTTTATTACTACAGTGAGAAAAATAATACACTTGCTATTTTTCCATCAAGTTTTTGGCGCCATTGCCGGGGACTGCCAAAGATAATAGAGTTTATTAATTTATTTTCAATTAGAATTTTGTTGATCTGCATCCAAAATTTTATTTACTGTTAATTTTATTTTCATTATTATTATAACTAATTTCTGTCTAATCTGTGTATGCGAGGTAAGGCCTCAACTGATTTTCATTTTGACGCAGAACCAGAGAGAACATTGCGTGCAAAGCTCAGAGAAGCTAGAAGAAAGAAACTGGCAAACTCTGACACCGAAGAACCGGCCACACCTGTCACACCAGTCTCTGCTCACTCCGAAAAATCTGAGTCAGACACAGCTTCACATCCAGACACTGTAAACATGGCTGCAGACCCACCCCCAGCGGAAAGACTTTTAGGTGACTATGGCAGACAGAATAACCCAGCAGTGCGGTTGACCATTGTTAACCAACCTGTTAATGTTGCTCACTTCCAGTTACACCCCTCAACTATCCGCCAGTTAGAAAGCAAACCTTTTGCAGGAAAGATCAATGAGGATGCAAACAAGCATCTGTAGAGGTTTCTGACTATGACTACATCATTAAAAATTGATGGGCATTCTGAAGAGGCAAAGAGATTGGTCATGTTCCCATTCACGTTATCTGAGGACACTGAGGAATGGTTCTATTCCCTACCCGCAGGAAGCATTACTACTTGGCAACAAATGGAAACATCATTCTTGAACGAGTATTTTCCTGCTTCTATGTATATCCGTAAGAGGTATGACATTGTGAATTTTAAACAGAAAGACGGAGAGACACTTGGAGATGCATACAAAAGATTCAAGAGATGTTTAGTTGCATGTCCTACACATAATCTGGATGAAACTGAACAAATGCAGAATTTTGTAAACGGGCTGAAGATGAGAACTAAGCAACTCATTGATACAGCTGCTGGTGGCTCATCTAATTTTTCAACAGCAACCGGTATCAAAAAGATCATCGAAGCTATTGCAGCGAATGAGCATTTAGAATTATATGACCGTACTGTGAATCAGCCGGAGGGAAAAATTGACTTGAAATTAGCAAATTAGGTAGTGAAAATGGAAGACCAGATTGCTGCTGAGGTTGAAAGAAGATTGAAAGCTATGAATTTAGGTACCCAGACTGTTGCTCAAGTTCAACCGGTTCCGACCATGATTTGTGAGATTTGTAGTGGACCACACTTTGCCATGCATTGTGTTGCAACCGCGGAACAAGTGCAAGCTATAAATTACCTGAGGCAGAATAATCCCTACTCAAATACATATAATCCGGGGTGGAAAAATCATCCTAATTTCTCTTGGAAAGATCAGCAAGGTAATATTCAGAAGCAAGGACCTCCACAACAACAACCACCTTACCAACCACAATATCAGCCGCAACAACAACATTATCAACAACAAGTACCTAAGAAAGCGGATTGGGAGATTGCTATAGAGAAGATGGCAACTCAGAGTATGCAATTTCATGAAGAAACCAGGAATAATCAGAAGAGCACCAATGCATCCATTAAAAATCTGGAGATTCAATTGGGTCAGATAGCACAACAGATAACAAATTCCCAAATACCAGGCGCATTACCTAGTGCAACAGTGACAAATCCGAGGGAGCACAATAATGTGAGTGCGGTAACAACAAGAAGCGGAAAATTTGTTGAAGATCTTAAGAAGAAGGATGAAGAAGAAGATAAATTGCTTGAAGTGGACCTGGAAATCTTAGAAAACAAGACACCACCTGAGGAAGAAAGTGTGACACTGCCGGTGGTACAAGAAAAGCTACCTGAAGCAAAACCCATCATTAAGCTTCCATTCCCACAAAGAAACAAAAAGAAGAAGCAAGATGAGAAATTTTTTCAGAAATTCATGGAGTTGTTCAGGAAATTAGAAATCAATATTCCATTCTCTGAGGCACTCGAGCAGATGCCTATCTATGCGAAATTCATGAAAGACATCATCTCCAAGAAGCGCACCACTGACATTGACCCTGTTATACTAACTGAAACTTGTAGTGCTATTTTGCAGGGTATGAAGATTCCAGTAAAGAAGCCAGATAGAGGTTCTGTGACCATCCCGTGTACCATTGGAGATAGGTCTTTTAAAAGGGCGCTGATTGATTTGGGGGCTAGTGTTAGCCTTATGCCTTTGTCTATTTACAGGAAGCTAGGAATTGGAAATGTTCAAGATACCAGAATGACACTTCAATTTGCTGACCACTCAGTGAAGAGACCTTTCTTAGAAACAGGTAGATGCATGATAGACATTGAGGGAGGTACCTTGACCCTAAAGGTATATGATGAAGAGCTCAGAATTGATGTCTGAGATACTATGAAACATAAAGAGGATATGTGTACGAACCACTCTGTGGAAGTAATTGATCAAATGGTAACTAGCACAATGCAAAGAAAGTTTCCTGAATTACCGTTGGAAAGAGTTCTTAGTCTGTCGGTCAGAGAGATTGAAGAGAATGATGATGAAAAAGAAAAAGAAGTGCTTGCCATGCTGGATACACAACCTCTTTGGATGAAATCCAAACCACGCAGGTGGGAGGATCTGAGATCTTCACCAGAATTAGAAGATGAAAAGGTAAGTAAACCAGGTATAAATTTTGAATTAAAACAATTACCTGTAAACCTTAAATATGTCTTTCTAGGATCTGGAACAAATTATCCTGCTATTATCAGTTCTGAGCTAAATGCCATAAATGAGGAAAAGTTGATACAGGTACTAAAGAAACATAAAAGTGTTATTGGGTGGACTATTGAGGATTTAAAAGGTATTAGCCCCACAGTATGCATGCATAAGATACTGATGGAGGATAATCAGAAACCAGTAGTACAACCACAAAGGAGGTTAAACCCAGCAATGAAAGAAGTGGTAAGGAAAGAGGTTGTAAAGTTGTTAGATTCGGGAATGATTTACCCCATTTCTGACAGCTCGTGGGTAAGTCCAGTGCATGTGGTACCAAAGAAAGGAGGAACCACAGTAATTTTAAATGAAAAGAATGAACTGATCCCAACTCGCACAGTGACAGGGTGGCGAGTATGCATCGATTACAGAAGACTGAACACTGCAACAAGAAAGGATCATTTTCCTCTACCTTTTATTGATCAAATGTTAGAAAGACTTGCAGGTCATGAGTATTATTGCTTTCTGGATGGATATTCGGGATACAATCAAATTGCTGTAGCCCCGGAAGATCAGGAAAAAACTGCATTTACATGTCCTTATGGTATTTTCGCTTACAGACGGATGTCATTTGGGCTATGCAATGCCCCAGCTACTTTTCAGAGGTGTATGACATCTATATTCTCCGACATGCTTGAAAAGTATATGGAGGTGTTTATGGATGATTTCTCTGTGTTTGGTTCTTCTTTTGATAATTGTTTAGCTAACTTGTCTCTTGTTTTGAAAAGATGTCAGGAAACTAACCTTATTCTCAATTGGGAGAAATGTCATTTCATGGTGCAGGAAGGAATTGTGCTAGGACACAAGATTTCCCATAAAGGAATTGAAGTGGACAAAGCCAAAGTGGAGGTGATAGCTAACCTCCCACCTCCGGTGAATGAAAAAGGGATAAGGAGTTTTTTGGGTCATGCAGGTTTTTATCGCAGGTTTATCAGAGACTTCTCAAAAGTTGCCAAACCATTGACTGATCTGCTAGTCAAGGACAAGCAATTTAATTTTGATAAAAACTGCATGGTAGCTTTCGAGACTTTAAAGAGTAAGTTGGTCAGTGCACCTGTTGTAATCGCCCCCGATTGGTCCTTGCCTTTCGAAATAATGTGTGATGCAAGTGACCTTGCTGTGGGGGCTGTCCTAGGACAGAGAAAGGACAAATTATTGCATGTGATTTATTATGCTAGTCATGTCCTTAACCCGACCCAAATGAATTATGCAACTACCGAAAATGAGTTGTTGGCCGTGGTTTATGCTTTTGACAAATTTAGATCATATTTGCTTGGTTCAAAAGTCATTGTGTATACTGATCATGCTGCTTTAAAGTATTTGTTTGCTAAACAGGAATCAAAGCCGAGACTTTTGAGATGGATCCTCCTCCTTCAGGAGTTTGATTTGGAAATCAAAGACAAAAAGGGGTGCGAGAACACGGTTGCGGACCACTTATCTCGCATATCCCCAATCAAAGAAACTGAGGAAGAACATCCTATTCAGGACACATTCGCTGATGAGCAAATACTTGCTGTTCAGGAGATACCATGGTTTGCTGACTATGCGAACTATGTGGTAGGTGGGGTTATACATGATGACTTTAATTCTCACCAAAAGAAAAAGTTTCTTTATGATTGCAGGTTATACCTATGGGATGATCCATTTCTCTATAAAAAGGGAGTGGATGGTTTGATCAGAAGATGTGTTCCAGAAAGAGAGCAAGCCGACATTCTGAAAGCTTGTCATAATTCGGAGTATGGTGGACACTTCAGTGGAGATAGAACTGCAGCAAAAGTCCTCCAATCGGGTTTGTATTGGTCGTCGTTATTCAAGGATGCAAATTCTATAGTCCGAGAATGTGATAGGTGCCAACGAATAGGTAACATTACAAAGCGGAATCAGATGCCGCAAAACTCCATGCTAGAAGTGGAGTTGTTTGATGTTTGGGGTATTGATTTTATGGGACCGTTTCCGCCATCATCTGGTAAGAATTACATATTGGTTGCGGTCGATTATGTGTCAAAGTGGGTAGAGGTTGTGGCATTACCAACAAATGATGCTAAAGTGGTGGTGAAGTTCTTGAGGCATAACATCTTCTCCAGGTTTGGGGTACCACGGGCTTTAATTAGTGACCAAGGTACGCATTTTATAAATAAACTCATGGAGAATCTGTTGAAGAAGTATAATGTCAAACATAAGATAGCCACACCATATCACCCCCAGACGAGTGGGCAAGTGGAAGTATCCAACCGTCAAATAAAGCAGATCTTAGAAAAGACGGTAAGTGCTTCTCGGAAAGATTGGTCAGTAAAGCTGGATGATGCATTGTGGGCATACAGGACTGCATTTAAAACACCAATAGGTATGTCCCCCTATCAACTAGTTTACGGTAAGGCTTGTCATTTACCACTCGAACTCGAGCACAAAGCCTTCTGGGCCTCCAAATTCCTTAACTGTGATCTTTTCAAAGCTGGTGAGTCCCGAATTCTTCAACTTCATGAGTTGGAAGAATTCAGGAATCAAGCTTATGAAAATGCCAAAATTTACAAAGAACAAACAAAAAAATGGCATGATCAAAAGATCCAGAAGAGGGAATTTCGGGAGGGACAACTTGTACTGTTGTTTAATTCCAGGTTGAAGCTGTTCCAAGGGAAATTGAGGTCAAGATGGTCTGGACCGTTCGTCATTAACAAAGTACTTCCTCATGGAGCAATAGAGCTTAAAAATGAGAAGAATGGCGACACCTTCAAAGTTAATGGTCAGAGGTTGAAACCATACAATCCCGGTGAAGGGGGACCAATTGAAACTGTTAAACTCATCTGAGTATGAGGTGTCCCGTCGAGCCATGCGACGTTAAACGAAGCGCTGCTTGGGAGGCAACCCAAGGGAGGTTTGATTGGTTTTATTATTTGATTTGTGCCGAGTCAGTTTTTTTAAGAAAAGAAGAAAAAAAAAATAGAAAAAAAAATGAAAATGAAATATGAGAAACTGCCAATACGCGTATGGACCTCATGATACGCGTATTGGACCACAATATTGCGCTCCTCTAGTGAAACGCGTATGATACGCGTACAAGAGAACAATACGCGCATGATACGCGTATTGGACCAGGCAATACGCGTATCACATTCTGATACGTGATCTGTTACGCAGATCACTTTTTGCACTGGTTTAAGCAACGTATCATATGCGTAAGGCAGATTAATACGCGTATGGTACGCGTATGGGAGCCAGATACGCGTATTGGCTGCGTATCATTTTGTGGGCGTGCTTATATAGTTTTTGTCCGTACGGACTTCATTTTCTCACTGTTTTCGTTACGTGTTTTGTGCGTATTGCTTTGATTTTTCTCTGTTTTCTTCTCTTTCACTCAGTCTACAAATCCTATAATGTCTCAATCACCAGAAGAGGTCAAGATATTCCGCACCTCCTACCATGAAGAAAGATATGATCAGATCAAGAGCCGAAATGTGGTTGAAGAGAAGCATTGGATGTATCAAAATGAAACATATCCAGAAGTCACTAATCTTCTCAAAAAGCAGAAGTTAATCTTTTTTAATGATAAAATCCAAACTGTTGCGCTGGATTTGATTTGGGAATTTTATGCAAACGCGCAACGGGTGACCTCCGATGAAGAAGACCCAACAGGGAATGAAGCTTTCGTTACATGGGTAAGAGGAAAGGTGATTAAATATGATTCGAAAACTATCAACAATGTCTTGAAATGTAAATTCTATGATTCTGTTTGCCCTTTTGCTGAGTTGAAGCGTTCTGACAAAAACTACTGGCCATACAATGATATGAAAAAGTCACTGATTAGGCCAGGTCATGATTGGGCACCGACTTCAAAAATCTCTCCGGCGAAGATTATGGTTGTTGATCTAGCTCTGATTCCTAAGGCATTGGCATATTTCATTCATCACAATTTGAGCACTAATCGGAGCGGGTCGGAATTGATATCAGAGCGTGCCCTACTTCTTCATCAGATCCTACAAAAGAAGCAGGTGAATATTGGACGAATCATCGCTGCTGATATGGATGAGATTGCTCAGTCGCCAAAGAAATCCTTAGGCCATGCGACTGTGATTTACCTGCTGTGCAAGAAAGCTAGTGTTCCGGATTTCTCTGATTCACTTATGTTGCGACCGGCTGCACCGCTGAACGCCCATTGGATGAAGGAGAGGACGGTCACAGATGATTCGCCCCAACCTCTGAGGCGACCACGTGACAGGGAGGGCAACACCAGTGCTCCGCGCCAGGAGGCTCAGCCGACTGCTACAGAGACACAACCACATCAGCCTCCTCCGATTGATGAGAACTCTAGAGAGTACCAGATGCAGATGTCACAGTTTTGTGTTATGCAGGACTTCTGCTTTCAGTATGGACTGTCAGGGAGAGTTCTTACTCATCAGACAGATCTTTGGGAGGAGGCACAGCGCTTTAGAGATAGATTCTCCGGACCGCCTCCAGCACCTCACTTTGGCCAGTTCACTTTTCCTTGGTGAAACCAGCCAGTTCAGATAGGGGGAGAGATTCCGCAGCAGCCACCGCACCAGACACCACCTCAGCAGCAGCATACTCCGTCGGGCCACACAGAGACGTTGACGCCTATCTCTGCCTTCGCATGAGGGCACACTATGTTGGATCCAACAGATGAGATTGACTTTGATACCCATATGCAGGACGGTGGACTGGGTGATTGACTTTGATTATGTTTTTTGTACTTTTGGTTTTCTTTGTGTAATTTTTGTTTTTTTTGATTTATTCAGTTTTAATTTCTGTTGGTTTGATGTAATCACCTATTATGGGTTGGCTTAATCTAATGAATTTGATTTGGTTTACCTCCATTTTCCTGTTTATTTCGTTAGATATGTGACTATGTCTGGCTATTGGTTTTCTTGATCACTTACACCAAATACTTGGGCGTCCTCTCTTTCAGTCCCCTGACTGTAGATACTGTTGTTTATGATTGGACGCACTGGTTAAGATTAACATCAGAACCACGAGCATGAGCTTTGAACTCAGAGGTATGGTAGAACAAGTCAGCTTAACCCGTCCTGGTGAGATCAGAAAAAGCCAAACACTTATCATCATATGAGAGATATCAGGTATGTCTTTATCAATCTTGGTTTGCGTATGTTCTTTTGTTATTATTAGTTGTACGACTACACACACTGAGGCATGTTTTTGTTTATCACCTAAAGCCTTTCTAGCCATCCCATTATTATTATTATCCATTGTTTTACCCTGTTGAGCCTGTTAATCATTTATTTCTGATATACCCGTTTTTTCTAAAGACATGACCTTGTACCTATCCTACCCTGTTCAGAGTATGTGAGGATTGATTTCATCTCTACGTTTCTATCTAAGTTTGGGGTTGCTGTTGGAATAGCAACCTTTAAGTTTGGGGGTAGCTTTGCAGTACGTGAATAGTAAGTGAATGTCGTATAAAAGAAAAAAAAAGAAGAAAAAAAAGAAGAAAAAAAAAGAAAAACAACAACAACATGAAAAGAAAGAAAGAGAAAAGCGAAAAACAATAAAAGAACAGTTTTTGAAAAATGCTACATTCACTATAGATAAAAGGAAAAGAGGATTGCAAAACCCTACAGGAATAATAGGAAAGAAACGTAGTGAGAGAATGATTTCATGTACTCTGAACCAAAAGACCCAAAAACCGTTGTTCCAATTTCATACCCTACCTAAACCAAAGCCCCGTTACAACCCAAAAAGACCTCAAAAAGTGTGTGTAATTGTACATGTTGATAGGATGAGAGAATTTATTCAAACTTCTGATTTGATATTGCATATTGTGATTTGAGAGTGATAACACTTTAACCCAGAGAGACTTGGTGAGAGTGTGATATAAGCTGACAGGTAAAGTCATATCTCTGAGGGAAAGAGTTTCTAGCTCGTTGGCTATGTGGAAGAATCAGAAAACCTGAAAAAACATCAAGAGGTCCAGTGCGAAAGATTTCAGCAGTATTGTGGTAAGAACTGTTTTACAGTAAGTTTGGGGTGACATGATCTTTGATGGTAATAAAATGTTACTTGAGGACAAGCAACAAGCTAAGTTTGGGATTGTGATCAGTCACCATTTATGCTAGACATTCCACTATTTATCCGTAAATAAGTCAGGTAAACTGTGTAAACTAAAGCATTTTTAGTTAGATATAAACTCAATTCTATAATATAAAGTGTGTTGTTACTTATGAGTTTCTTGAGGATATTTTACACTTTTGGGTATGTTAGCAGGTAAAAAAACTAGTTTGGAAGCTCAGGGAATCAAACGTCAGATGCGAAATTGAGCCCGAGCAAGAAAACGGAAGAAAAAATCAATTTTTGGAGAACCTGCTGTCCATACGCGTATGGCCTTACATGATACGCGTATGAACCTTCCCAGTACGCGTAGCATACGTATATGACCAGAGGGATGGAAAATCTAGCCAAAAGACAAGCTTCTGGGCAATACGCGTACCAGACTGGGCAATACGCGTACCAGCCTGGGCAATACGCGTATCAGAGGCTGTCTTACGTGCAGTACGCGTTTGAGACTAGGCAATACGCGTATGAGACTGGGCAATACGCGTATGGAGCCCAAAATCAGGAAAAGTCCAACTGAATAGCTATTTAGAGGGCAGAACACGATTTTCCAGGGGTTGGACGATTTTTGAGAGAAGAAAGACGCGTTTTGAGAGCTGGAGACTCTACGATTATCAGAGGATTCATATGTTCAAGAGTTTTCCGACGATTGAAGATTGATTCCTCACGAAATTCTGTAATGACAACAATGTTAATCTTTGTTTTTATTTTGATTATGAGTAGCTAAACCCCCATTGCTAGGGGGGTGACCCTGATTCTGAATGTGACAGATTTTATGTTTATGAGTGCATTGACTATTTCTTCTTTTCCATTGATTTGTTCTTATTACCGTTCTTTATGCTTTATTCGTCGGACCAACTGTTCGCTGTGAATTTTGGCGAACAACCTCTGGTTTACCAAAACTTGTAGAATTGGGTCACTTGCAGGATCAACCACACAAATCCTAGGACATGTGCAAAATCTAGATAGTCTTGAAGATGTCTAAAATCACTTTCATATCTTTCATTTCTGTTCTCTAAGTGTTTTACGTCGAAATATGTTGATTACAATGTTAAGTGGATGTAAATTTAACAAGATAAAGTAAATGGCGGAAAATAAATGACGAAATGTAAAGTGTCGAAAAGGATAAAGTGCAGAAAGATAAATGACTGGAAAACATAAAAGAGATTTGTAAAGAACTTTGAACTTTATAAAATAAACTTTGAAGGAATTGGTGTTTGTTTACACATACATTTTCCAAATATGACTCTTTTCTCTCACACGGGTACTTTGAGTGTTTTCAGGAATTTTGTATAAGTAATTCTTCACACCTTTTTTTAGATAATAACTACCCTATATATACACAAATAACATAACTGTTATTAACGACTAAATCCTAAAACTATGACACATGGCTCTCCTCCTTTCGCCAGATGCTTCCACGCGTCTTCTGCCAAACGTCACAACCTTTTAAATTCAAATTTACTTTTAAGTCGAAATGACGTCTTCCTTCAGGATTTTTGTCGAATTATCAACATACTGCAATGTTCTCCCTATCTGTCAAAAGTGCTTTTCCTAGGTGCAAACATCTTTGTCGAAATGACGAAACTTCCATTTTGTCGAAGTGTCGAACCATACTTATTAATCAAATCGTTTCA
Source organism: Lathyrus oleraceus (assembly GCF_024323335.1). Lineage (NCBI taxonomy): Eukaryota > Viridiplantae > Streptophyta > Magnoliopsida > Fabales > Fabaceae > Lathyrus > Lathyrus oleraceus. Next base: position 416,161,938 of record NC_066580.1, on the reverse strand, counting down.
ACCCATGTCATCATTTGTCGAAAAAATCATTTCTTACACCAAATCTCATGGCGTCGAAAACGCACGTATACAAATTGCCCCCCAGCAAAGACGTTTCGACCGTTGTTCTGGAGAAACAGTCATTTGTTGTCAATCAGTGTTTTGATGCCATGTCATTTAATCTTCATTAAATGCAAGTCTGATAATCTCAATTCCCAATGCAGGTTCATCATTACACTTTCTCCACATTGTCACGTCTAGCCCACGTTCACAATCTACTTCCATCATTTCCTCACATCATGGTTTCTTTTCAACTTCCACCTCTTTATCATTTCCATCAGAAATGGCCACGTGTCCCACTAACACCATTACCATCTAAAACGTTTCAACATCTTCTTCCTATAAATACCCATAAACCTTTTCTTTAAACCCTTTTACGTTTCAGATTTCCTTTTTTCATACCCATTTCTCAAGCTTTTCACATTTTCTGAGAAATCTTCTTCAGTTTTTTCCAGCAATGGCGCCTCAAAAACCCTCAAGCAGTAAACACTCCAAGAAGAAACAAGACTCATCTTTTCCTCCTGTGCATGATTTAAAAGGGCCAATGACCATTGGAAATCAACAGTATGTTCCGGAACCTCCAAATGAAAAGGAAAAAGACTGCATCTATAAATCTCAGGTACTAATCCCTGTTCTTATTTCTGGAAATTATCACGCTATGTTAGGTCCCCTTCCAAATCCAGAGATTAAACCAGAGCGTTTAAGAGAATTTTTTCCATCTTACTTTCACACAAAACCCATAGGCGCTGGAAGAAAACCTCAGCCTAAAGAGAAAGTTGTAGAACAAAAAGATTCATCAAGTTCGACGGATATTGGAGAGTTGGACTTAACCTATTTGAATTTTCCCAGGATATTTAGAACCTGCCCATGGTCGAAAGATCCTTCTGACTACGTATCTTGGTTAGATAAAATCGAAAAAGTTAAAGGGTCTTTTTGGAAAGAAGTAGGCATTTTCGACCTTATCCAGTTGTCGAGAGTAGGACCCAATATCTGCCCAAATATGCTTTTGGCTTCTCTCTACTTTTGGGATAGTACTTACAACACCTTTCACCTTCCTTGTGGGATGGTTACGCCTACCCTTTTCGACGCAGCAGCCATTGTTGGTCTTCACCCCAATGGTATAGATTTCGACCCTACTGTCTTAAGTGAAGATACCGTTCCGTTTTTATGACTGGAACCGTCGAAGTATAGTTTCCAAGGTTCCAGTTCGACGTATTCCACGTCTTCGTTTATAGAGTGGTCCGCTATGAAATCAGCGACCACTTGTCCTTTCACTGCTTTTAAAGGCAGATATTTCAAGGAGTATTCTGTTAAAGCTAAAGCCCACTTTCCAATTCGACTATGTAAAATAGATTTAGATAACATATACTTTATTACGTCGAAATGGGAAGAAATATATACATCGACAGGTTTTATATAATGCTTTAGTTTGATACAAGAGAAATATACACACAGGCATAACTTTTCTATAATGCTATATCTAGTTTCGGCATCGTTCAGGACTCTACTGAGATAATAAATGGCCCTTTCGACGCCATTCTCATCTTCTTGACACAACATACTTCCTAATGTTTTGTCTGATGCCGAAATGTACAATCTCATATTTCTTTTTCTGCAAGGAGACATCAGGATTGGGGGATTAGCCAGGTACTCCTTGATTTTGTCGAAAGCCGCTTGCTGTTCTTGCCCCCATGCGAAGTCTTCTTTCTTTAGTCGAAGTAGAGGAGAGAAAGCTTGTGTCTTCCCACTGAGGTTGGAGATGAATCTTCTGAGAAAGTTGATTTTCCCTAGCAGAGACTGCAACCCCTTTTTGGTTGATGGTGCTTTCGCTTCCATTATGGCCTTGGCTTTATTTTCGTTTATTTCGATCCCCTTCTTATGGACCACAAAGCCTAAGAAATCACCCGCCTGCACACCAAAAGCACATTTAAGTGGGTTCATTTTCAAACCAAACTTCCTCATCCTTTCAAAGGATTGTCGAAGATGATTTATATGATTTTTTCCTGAAACAGACTTAATCACAATGTCGTCAATATACACTTGCATGAAAGTTTCGATGAAATCATGAAAGATGGAATTCATGGCACGTTGGTAAGTCGCTCCAGCGTTCTTTAAACCAAAAGGCATTACTACCCATTCGTACGTTCCTATGGCTCCAGGACAACGGAAAGCCGTTTTAGGAACGTCTTCTTCAGCGATAAAAATTTGGTTGTAGCCAGAGTATCCGTCTAACATACTTAAGTACTCATGGCCGGCTGCAGAATCTATGAGCATTTCTGCCACTGGCATAGGATATTCATCCTTTGGGGTAGCCGAGTTTAAGTCTCGAAAATCAATACATACCCTTAGTTTGCCATTTTTCTTAATTACTGGAACAATATTTGCAATCCATTCGACATACCTGGTTGTGCGGATGAACTTGCATCTTAGAAGTCTTTCGACCTCTTCTTTTATTTTCGACAGGATTTCTGGTGCGAAGCGTCTCGGAGTCTGCTTTACTGGCTTCTTCCCTTCCATTATTGGCAACTGCATTTCGACCAGACTTCTGTCAAGACCAGGCATTTCGTCATAATCCCATGCGAAACAGTCTTTGAACTCTTTCAGCAACTGGACTATTTTGACCTTGAACTGGGGGTCCATTTTTGCGCTTATGTACGTTGGTCTATGTTCTGCCCCCACTCCAAAGTTTATTTCTTCTAAAGGATCCTGCGCCACCATCTTCTCGTTAGTTGACACTGGATCTTTTTCGAACCCCAGAGGTTCGTCGTCGTAAATGGCGTCAAGCTTTTGGTGTTGCCATCCGCCCATTTGGTTGGTGACATGATCTTCCGCAACGTCTTCTTGGGGACATTGTTTGTTGGAGTTCTCTTGGTTGGCTTCGACAGCCATATTTTTTACTTCAGCCTCAAGGGCCTCTTTTAATTTGTTTTCGGCTATGTAAGCCGTAATCTTTTCGATCGCTGATTGTTCACTCGTCATCGTCAAATTCACTACCCTATCCCGTCGGCGCTATATGAGTGGTTCCCCATATGCAAGTTTCGCCAATCACTTCTTTATCCCACTGGAAACCATGCGTTGGATGCAGGTACATGGAACAATAGGCATTGTCTGTCGTCTTCAAGTCGAATTCTGCCGGGCTGCAGGGAGGTATATGAGCCAGGTTTTTGTCGAAGCTTTGGCTGTTGACAGTGTTCACCTCGGTCATGAAGTAGCTTTGGTCAGCCTCGATGTTTTCGACGATTCCATCTGGCCTCCATATGGCTATCCGCTGGTGCATTGAAGAGGGTACAGCTCCCACGCCGTGAATCCACTCCCTACCAAGCAGCAGGTTGTAGTTGGCTTTCGAAGCGATGACTATGAACATTGTAGGCCTTGTTATGGTTCCTACAGTTAAGTTCACTTGGATGACTCCCATAGTTGTTCCTATCTTCCCTTCGTAATTCGACAGCACCATGTTGTGAGGCTTCGCGTCCGAATCGTCTTTTCCAATCTTCTTCAGCATGTAGTGGGGCATCAAATTCACTGCCGCTCCCCCGTCCACCAGTATCTTATTCACGCCGACATTTTCCACCTTTCCTTTTATAAACAGAGGTTTCAAATGCGCTTTCATGGAGTCGTCTGGTCTTTCGAAAAAAGCGTTCTGCTCTTCGACGCATCCGTTGTTCATCACATAGTAGCAGACGGGCTTGTGTGCCATTGTTTCTTCCTCCATTTCGTCTCCTTCATCCTCAATTTCCATGACTCTATCATAGTCTCTAGGGAGAACAGAGACCACGTTGCAAATCACGTTGAAGGATGCCTCTGAGTCAGAGTTAAAACTGTCGGTTACTTCATCATCTTCCTGCATCTTCTCTTTCGACGCCACCGATTCGACAACTCCGCTAGGATTGATCTGGAGGGGAGTCTCTTTCCTGCTCCTTGTCTGACGATTGTTGCTAGATTCTGCTTCGTTTGGACCATTCATGTTCTTTTTCGCCGTCTCTATTTCTGCCCTCTTCTGCCTTTGGAACCTCCTCCATTGGGACCTGGACATGGGATTTTTGCCTTTGTAATTCTCTGACGGGTATGGTCTTGGCTTGTGTTTTTCCATTTCCTTCTTGCCCTCCATCGACGCGCCTCTCTGAACCTCGAACTTTCCCCATTTCTTCTGCCCCTGGGCGTCCCTAATGGGTTGAACCCATTTGTCGTCCGTCGCTTTGTCAGATGGTTTATAGGTGTTCTGGCGTCTCTCTCCGTGCCTCCACTGGTGGTGATCACTTCTCCTTGGGTCATATCTCACTGTTCCCCAATTCTCTTTCCTTTTGGTCTTATCCACCGCTTCCAGGTTGGTTGCTGCCTTCCTGTCGAAGACTGCGCTGCAGCGTGGGCACAACATCACTTCGGTTTTCATCCTTTGGCACCTCTTGATGAATTCCATTAAGTTTTCCTCCTCTCTAGGGTACGCCAGCCTTTGGTACTCTTTCTGACGACGCTCTTCGCCCTTTTCGACCTGGTCCTTCTGAGATATTTCTACCATATTTACCCCAACATTTTGTTCGTCGGCGATGCTTAATTCGTTCATCTTCCTGATGAGCCTCTCTTCTTCGCCTTCGACGCCTTTTGGTGTCTGGTCGAACTCTTTCTCTGGGCAACAGCACCAAGATATGGTCCTGGGACCATGTTTGCAACAGCATTTGTTCCAATTCCTTCTAGGGTCTTCCATTGTCCTACGCAGAATCCCACTGATCATGGGCTTCGAAGGACCGTTAGCGGCTTCCGCTTTGATTTTTGTGACCTCTTCACTGAAAGGCCCCATGGTGTTGACGCAGTTGGCGATATCACCTTTCTTTGCTTTGTTAGAATCAAGGCCTTCAGCAGCCTTGTTATCAATCGCTGGGTCTTCAGTAACCCTCCCCTTCGTATTAGGGGCATGCTCAATTGCGTCGACTGTCTCCTCATTGTTTTCTGAAGAGGCATCTCCCCAACCGCTTGGTTGGATTGTGTTGATGTCGATCTGAGAGCTTGCCGGCGCGTTGTACTTCACAAGAAAATCATATTTCCCACTTGGCTGTCCCAAGCGGTCCCAATTCTCCTCTTGTCGAAACTCCACATTCTCGACAGCATTGTCACCGTCCCTCTTGTCGAAACCTTCAGTAGTTTCTATTCTTTTCTGGCTTGCGAGATCATCAGTAATCTCGACCATGTTGACATTTGCGTCGAAGCTTCCAGGGGCTTCCACCATTTCCAAATTGCCATCAGGAGCAACTTCGGTCTCCACCATGTTTACGACGGATGGTTCAGCGTAGTGGGCTTCGACTGCTTGCATAGGATTCGAGTCGATCTTCATCTGTTGTTTTGGTTTGTCACCAAACTTCAGCCTTCCGTCCCGGATAGCATTTTGAACGAGATCCCTGAAAAGGAAACAACGAGACGTCTTATGGCCCAGAAAATTATGGTATTTACAAAAACCTCTCTTTTTCTGTTGTTCCATAGGCGGTTCTTTAGCGCCTGGTGGTTTTATTAATTGACCATCTTTAACCAACAGATCGAAGATTTCGTCACATTTGGTAATGTCGAACGTATAAGTCCTTTTGGGGAATTTATCGTTGGTTTCGACTGGGTTTCCGTTCGACGGAGTTAGTACTTTGCACGAATAAGGTGGCCCTTGTTTTAGTTCTGCTAGGTCGATTTCTTGTTCGTCGAAGCTACTTGGTTCGTGTTCGTCGAACTCATCATCTTGGTGAACCCCTACGTAGGCTACCCTCTCTTTTTTATTCTTATTTGCCCTGAATTTTTCGTCCCTTAACCTTTCGACCTGTCTCACTCTATCCGTTAATTGTGCCATATCCCTCAGATACTGGGTATCTAGTTTCTTCCTTATAGAATAGTCTAGTCCCCCTGCGGCCATTTCGACCAACTCATGTTCTGGCACTGGGGTGAAACATCTAGCCTTTAGCAATCTGAACCTATTTAAATAATCATCTATTGGTTCGGAGTGTTTTCTCTTGACACTGGCTAATTCTTTCAGACTTATTTTTGTTTGTCCCATGTAGAATTGTTCATGGAACAGCCTTTCTAATTGGGTCCACGTGTATACTGAGTTTGCAGGCAAAGATGTAAACCAAGTAAACGCGTTTTTTGTTAAGGAACTAGGGAAATATTTTATTTTCAAATTTTCGTTACGGGCTATCTCCCCTGCCTCGATCAGGTAACGTGCCACATGTTCTATAGTGGACTCACTAGTGTCCCCTGAGAACTTTGTGAACTTAGGGACTTTCCACCTTGGTGGCAATTCTTCTTGCAGAATATATTCTGATAGTGGGGATGCGTAACTAGGCCTTTGTAAACCCATGTTCATCCCATTTTGTGCCATTATCGTTTCGACCATGGCTGCCAAATTATTTTCGACAGGCGGATTATTATACCGCATCCGTTGTTGCAATACAACATCCGCGTCCTGGCCTCTCTGGATTACTATCCTTCTAGGCTCTTGTGGAATGGGGATTTCGACACGAGGCTGTTCGACTACATCCTCTCGGTTTCTGACGTTCGTTTGAGGATTGTCTAACGGTATCTGGTTTATCGTAGGTTCTTCTTGGACCGCTACCGCTGGGTTATGAACCACTTGTTCTCTGTGTCGAGTTTGAGGGACTCCAAAGAAATCAGCAATGCGCGTCATTTGCGCTGCCAACGCTTGGTTTGTTTGAGTGGTGTTCTGTATTAGTGGATTAAACACCGCTCCCATTTGTTGCGTCAACATTTGGACCATATCATGATTACTCTCGTCCATCTGCTGTCTAATCACTTGCGCCGAATTATTTGTTATCGGCGGCACGTAAAGTGGTTGTTGATTCAGTCTACTCACGTTTCCACCATATCCTGACCCTTGTAAGGGTGAAGACACGTTGGCCATCGAGTCTGAATATATTAACGGGGAGTTATGTAAATTTGCCATCACCGAAGTTGGCATTCCGAAGGGTTGTTCCCTACCAGGCGGAGGCATGGTGAAATTCGTTACAAAAGGCCTAGAAGTGTTTCCCACAGGGGGGGGGGGTGTCCCAATGGGCATTTGTTGTGCCCTGAAGGACGAACTAGGCGCGTTTTGTGACATCGAAACCGCTGGTATCGACCCCGCTGACGAAGGTACAGCCTCTGACACAGGGACCGATCCTATATTGCCTTCTGTCGAAGGGACAGGGTTAGATACTAGGATGGATTCGTTAGGATTATTTGGCTGGTTCGCCATTTTCCTTACTCTTGTTCTTTTAGGTATTTCTACTTCGGATACGGCTAATTTACCGCTTCTCAGTCTCATACAAATGAAGGACAGATTTTGACTAGCGATTATCTAACTTTCTAAAATTTTTTGCACAGTCCCACTGGGCGTGCCAATTTGTTCGCTGTGAATTTTGGCGAACAACCTCTGGTTTACCAAAACTTGTAGAATTGGGTCACTTGCAGGATCAACCACACAAATCCTAGGACATGTGCAAAATCTAGATAGTCTTGAAGATGTCTAAAATCACTTTCATATCTTTCATTTCTGTTCTCTAAGTGTTTTACGTCGAAATATGTTGATTACAATGTTAAGTGGATGTAAATTTAACAAGATAAAGTAAATGGCGGAAAATAAATGACGAAATGTAAAGTGTCGAAAAGGATAAAGTGCAGAAAGATAAATGACTGGAAAACATAAAAGAGATTTGTAAAGAACTTTGAACTTTATAAAATAAACTTTGAAGGAATTGGTGTTTGTTTACACATACATTTTCCAAATATGACTCTTTTCTCTCACACGGGTACTTTGAGTGTTTTCAGGAATTTTGTATAAGTAATTCTTCACACCTTTTTTTAGATAATAACTACCCTATATATACACAAATAACATAACTGTTATTAACGACTAAATCCTAAAACTATGACACATGGCTCTCCTCCTTTCGCCAGATGCTTCCACGCGTCTTCTGCCAAACGTCACAACCTTTTAAATTCAAATTTACTTTTAAGTCGAAATGACGTCTTCCTTCAGGATTTTTGTCGAATTATCAACATACTGCAATGTTCTCCCTATCTGTCAAAAGTGCTTTTCCTAGGTGCAAACATCTTTGTCGAAATGACGAAACTTCCATTTTGTCGAAGTGTCGAACCATACTTATTAATCAAATCGTTTCAACCCATGTCATCATTTGTCGAAAAAATCATTTCTTACACCAAATCTCATGGCGTCGAAAACGCACGTATACACCAACGAATGATGATTAATATGAATAGTTTAAGCTGGACAACAATTATTCATTGATATGTATAAGAATTCTGGATAGTAAAAATAACCTAGGACTGGGGATTTTCTATCTGACCGGTAATTCTTGATATTCGAATGCTTGAGTATGAACTTAATTATTTATGGACATAGTAATTAGGTTACATAATCAAAGGTCTTTTCACTAAGGAATTAGGAATAGATACCCTTAATTGGACAGAATTATTGTCTAAGCCTTCATAAATTATATCTGTTACAAGAAGTTTCATTCACCGAACCCTAGCAATCTTCTCTCATTTGTCTCTTGTTCAACCTTTTACTTGTTTTATTTATTTGCAATTGGTAGTATAATTACTCACAACACAAAAACCAAAGGCTTTTGTCTAATTGAAACAATCTATAAACTCTGTATCGTCAAGCAGTCCTTGAGATCGACAAACGGGGAATTTCCCTTTTATTACTACAGTGAGAAAAATAGTACACTTGCTATTTTCCCATCAGGTAACAAGAAGTGAAGTTAAAAGTTTACTTGCCAAATTTCTGATAAATAAGGCCCGAGAATTCCTAAAAGCTATGAGTGTCCGCACTTTCGAAGATGTTCTAGCATTACTAATCTATGGTTTGGTGCTATTTCCTAATCCGGATCAATTCATAGACATGAATGCTGTTAAGATATTTCTCACTCATAAACCTGTGCCCACCTTGCTTAGAGACATTTTGCATTCCCTTCACACTCGTACTATGAAAAGGCAAGGGACTCTCATGTGTTGCGTACCTTTATTATCTAGGTGGTTTATTTCGCACCTTCCTCAATCAGTCTTAAAGAATGAGCAAAATTTGAAATGGTCTCAAAGGATAATGTCGCTCTCCCATTCAGACATCCATTGGTGTCCCCAACCCAAAGAAAATGTTATCATCATTGACCGTTGTGGAGAATTCTCTAACGTACCACTCCTGGGGATAAGAGGAGGTATTACTTATAATCCTGCTTTAGCCCTACGTCAGTTTGGTTATGCTCGAAGAGATGGTCCACATGAAATAATTATCCAAGGCACTGTGTTTGACTATGACAACGATTCTCAAGGTCTCCATCAAAGGTTTGTACGAGCTTGGGGCATGGTGAAAAGAAGTACTTTAGGACAGAAAAACTCTATTCCTATGGAACCTTATCTCAGATGGGTACGCGCCAGAGCTCGTGAGCTTATCATGCCATATCTTGCAATCGGACCTCTGATTGTTGAACCAAAAGTTGAAGAAGGTACCCCTCAGATTATTCCTTATCCAGATATGCCTACCAATGTTGAAGAATTGAAGAAATCTTGGATCCAGTTGAGAGAGGAAAGGGATACTTTTGAAGCTCAGTTATGTGCTGAAAGGAAGAAAGTATTAGAGCTCACCAGCCAGCTTAATGAGGAACGAAGTCTTAATGCATATCTCCGCCCAAAAAGAAGCCGTCCCTGGGAGACTTGAGCTTTCATTTTTTCTTGTAATGAACATTGATTAAAGAAATTATTAATAAAAGTTCCCCTTTTTGGTGGTTTACGCAAAGTTAAATTCCAAAAGTCCTTGAAAATATTTCATACATTGCATAGCATAACATAACATTGCATAACAGGTACTCTAAAGGATCAATGTTCTCACGGTCTTCCTCTCAAATAGAAAAATGGCCCTCGAACAAACTGTCAAGGATCTCCAGGCTCAGAATGCTCAATTCCAGGAGATGATCTTGAACTTATCCAAGGGGCAGGAGGAACTGAAGACTCTATTGCTCGAGAAGAAGAAAGACAAGAAATCTGTGAGTTACATTAACCCGGGAAGAAGGCTTAAAGGACAGGCTCCAGGAGTCAAGATTGGAATTCCGAAGGATAGAGAAGATGAGACAGAAAATGATTCGGAAGATGAGAATGCTGATCCCTTCAACCCTGAGGACGACTATGAAAATTATGAAAATGAACAGTACTCTCCGAAAGATGATAAGTATAAGTTGCTGGAAGAACGTATGCTAGCTATGGAGGGTCAGAAGGCGCCCGACCTGGATTTCGAAAGCTTAGGTCTGGTCTCTGATGTGGTCATTCCTCGCAAATTCAAGGTCCCCGCTTTCACTAAGTATGATGGTGTGTCTTGTCCTCAGATGCATCTGAGAGCTTATGTGAGAAAGATCCAGCCGTATACCACTGATAGGAAGCTATGGATCCATTTCTTCCAAGAGAGTCTGTCTGGCACACAGTTAGAGTGGTATTATCAGCTCGAGAGCTCTAACATCCGCACCTGGACTGATTTAGCGACAACTTTCTACAAGCACTACCAGTATAATTATGAATTAGCGCCTACTCGGCTACAGCTGCAGAATATGACTATGGGCTCTAAAGAAAGCTTCAAAGAATATGCTCAAAAATGGAGAGACTTGGCTGGCAGAGTCAAACCCCCTATGACTGATCGAGAATTAGTGGACATGTTCATGGGTACACTGACTGGCCCATTCTACAGCCATTTATTGGGAAGTTCCTCATCGGGTTTCACTGAACTTATATTGACGGGTGAACATGTTGAAAGCGGCATTCGAAGTGGAAAGATACAGGCGGCTACCTCTGCAACCACCAGGTTTGCAATCAGAGTATCCAAGTACCAAAGCATGATGGAACCAATACAATAAATTATATTAATATGATAATAAAGACAACAAAAGCAATAAAGAAAATCCACAAAAGTAAATAAACAAAGGCACACTAACTGCATAACTAGGCTTGACTCACTTAGGGAAACATGTTGGTCCCCAGTAGAGTCATCATCTATCGCACCTCGAAAAATGAGAACACGACGTTCACGAAGCGCAATCGCGCGCTCGTGGGATGGACTGAACAAAGTCGCTATCAAATTTTATTTATTCCTAAAGAGGAAAGGAGAAATATTGATAAAACTTAAGAAAGAACGACAATGATCATGGTCATCGCAACCAAATAATGGTCCGGGAGTCGATTACACAAAGGGAAGGTATTAACACCCCTCACGTCTGTTGTACTCAACAGGAACCATTAGGTTAATTGTGCGCGTCCATGTTACCTTAGAAATGTTAGACTTATCAAGTTATTATGAGGGAAATAATAATAGGATCAAAAGAAAAGAGAAAATATTTTTGGATTTTTTGCAACGAAGGGGACTAAACCTATGTTTTTTATCAATGAGCCTGACAAGATTTACAAATCCCGCTCCGACGTATCTCCGGGTGCAATAGAGAACTTAAGGCTTATGGAGTTCTGGATAGAAAATGTTTGTTTGTTGGTCGATTCTAGCGAAAACTATCTTGTATTAATCAACGCGGAACATTGCTTTACCCAAAACTGGTGAGGAGCGGACGTTTACATCGCATCGAATGGATTTACAAATCAATATTCGGGAAAACGTCACTTATCTCAACTCAAAAGTTGTGTATGAAACATTGCTTTGCATCAACTTAAGATAAAATATCTTTCGTTTTTGAAAAGGTTTTAAATATCGCACAATAGTGAAAAAAAGAGTTTGATTGGTTGAATGTATTTTTTGGGTATGAAAGATGAGTATTTGTGACTTGCAAGCTCTTACAACTTGGGTCTAATACTCGGGACTACGTTTGGACCTTTCACCCAGGTAATCTTTTTCTTTCAATTTTATTATAAAAAGAGTTTGAATATTTTCAAGTGTTTTAGAGGGAAGACGAACACTTATGCTTGCAAGCTCTTACAACTTGGGCCTAACATTCAGGATTACAACTGAACCTTTCACCCATATAGTATTTTTCTTCCAATTTAATTATGAAAATGGTTTGAAGTGACTTGAATTGAGAATGGTTTGAAGTGATTTGAGAGTAATTGAAATGCAAAAAATTAAATGCGACAAAAAGAAAATAACTCATTATAAGAAGGCCAAAGATTAAGTCACAAGACTGGAAATCAACCGAAATTGAAAGTGACTGGATTTAGCACCAAACTAACTTAGAGTGAATTCACGTAAGAATCGCTCTACAAGAAGTCAGGCAACATGACTTATGTGTTTGAACGATTTTCGATAGTTAAATTGAATTTAAACTTCTGAAGTTGCATCGCAATGAAATAAAATAAAATAACAGCATCAACTAAATATATTATTATTACAACAGTGGTGTTACCATTTTTTAAATCAATTTAGAGTAATCAAAAAATAGAAAATTAAACACAACATGCAAGCATTATCCATAATGAGTCCGTATTGTTACAAAATCTAAATAAATTAAAATCTGAGAACAATATTAAAACATTATATATATATATATATATATATATATATATATATATATATATATATATATATATATATATATATATATATATATTAAAAAAAAGTATATATTATAAAAAAAAATTCTATATTATAGCTAAAAAAAGAGTATATATATAAAATTTAAAAAAGCGGAAGTATAAAAAAAGGAATTCACAATTTTTGAGTTGAAACATTATTTTATCCAAAACAGGTGAGGAGCAAACGCTTGTATCACATCCAATGGATTTACATATCAACATTTGGGAAAACGCCACTTATCTGAACTCAAAAATTATGTATGAAGCATTGCTTTGCATCAACTTAAGAAAAAATGTCTTTCATTTTTTAAAATGTTTTAAAAATCGCACGACGGCGGAAAAAAAGTTTGATTGGTTGAATGTATTTTTTGGGTTTGAAAGATGAGTATTTGTGACTTGCAAGTTCTTACAACTTGGGTCTAATACTCGGGACTACGTTTGGACCTTTCACCCAGGTAATCTTTTTTCTTTCAATTTTATTATGAAAAGAGTTTGAATATTTATAAGTGTTTTAAAGGGAAGACGAACACTTATGCTTGCAAGCTCTTACAACTTGAGCCTAACATTCAGGATTACAACTTAGCCTTTCACCCATATAGTCAATTTCTTCCAATTTACTTATGAAAATGGTTTGAAGTGACTTGAATTGAGAATGGTTTGAAGTGATTTTAGGGTAATTGAATTGTAGAAAAGTACATGCGAGCATACAAAAAGAAAAGAGCTCATTGTAAGAAGACCCAAGAGTAAGTTACAAGACTGAAAATCAACCGAAATCGAAAGTGACTGAATTTAGCTCCAGACTAACTTAGAGTGAATTCATGTAAGAATCACTCTACAAGAAGTCGGGCAACATAACTTATGTGTTTGAATGATTTTCGACAGTTAAATTGAATTTAAACTTCTGAAGTCGCATCGCAATGAAACAAAATAAAATAACAGCAACAACTAAATATATTATTATTACAACAATGATGTCAACGACGGAGCCACATGAGGTGGTAAGGGGGCATGTGCCCCCACTAAATTTTAAAGAAAATTTTAATATTATTATATATTTATATAACAATTGATAAAAAAATATTTATTTTAAAAATAGTAATTTATCATATAATTGAAAGAGTATTTTGTTATGAATTTATAATTTAAAATTATATGTAAAATTATATGATATATAGGCAAAATTATATCAAAAGTCTTTTAAATTATTTTTGTGTAATAGATTGGTCATTTAAGTTTTTGAAGGTAACAACTCGGTCGTTTAAATTATCAAACTTGTGCATTGGTGTCTTTTTTAATAGTGTGAATGTGTAAATTGTGAATGTAATTATTTTGAGTGGTTATGAAAATGATGAAGTGCAATGAGAAATCTCTAAATGTTCTAAATGTTTTAAACATGAAGAAAAAGATTTGAAATCAATCTAAATGACCAAATTGTTATAAAAAAAACTTAAATGACCAATTTATTACACCAAAATAATTTAAAAGGATGTAAATAATAATTGTTTAGGGTTTCATTTGTGAATTATTTATTTTAAAAATTAATTTTGAATTTAAATATGTTCAGTTAAAATATAGTTAAATTGATTTTTTATTTAATTTCAAAATAATATTTTACTAATAGTTTTTAAAAAAAAATTACTTTATATATTTTTATTTTAATACTAAGATGTCATTATGAAAAGTTACGATCAACTACTCATATCATCGTGAATTATGTATATATAAAAGTAGATAGATAAATATTGTTGTTGATAATAAAATTTAAAAAATTACATAAATAAAAAATTTAAATTTTATTATTATTTTTTAAATATAAAATTTATAATATGATATATATTTATAATTTTAAATTTTATTCGTCGTAGATATATTATACTATAAATTCATAAATTAATATAATGCCTCCAGAATATAAATTTTTTTGCTCCGTCCCTCAGTGGTGTTACCATTTCTTAATCAATTTAGTGTAATAAAAAAAAAAAGAAAATTAAACACAACATGCAAGCATTTTCTACAATGAGTCCGTATTGTTACAAAATCAAAATAAATTAAAATGTGAAAACAATATTAACACATAATATATATATATATATATATATATATATATATATATATATATATATATATATATATATATATATATAACTCAAAAGAGAAAAAAAATATATACAAATATAAAACTAAAAACAAAAGTGGTATATATATATATATATATATATATATATATATATATATATATATATATATTATAAAATTAAAAAAAGGAATTCTATATTATGGCTAAAAAAGAGTATATATATAAAATTTAAAAAAACCGAGTTATATATATATATATATATATATATATATATATATATATATATATATATATATATATATAGATAGATAGATAGATAGATAGATAGATAGATAGATAGATAGATAGATAGAGAGAGAGAGAGAGAGAGAGAGAGAGAGAGAGAGAGAGAGATCGAAAATAAATACACATAAATATAGGAAAGACAATGTAGATGCATAGATATATCCATGAAATTTGAAAAAAAATAAAATATGATGATACACAAAAGTATTCAATTGATTTAGTTGTATATTCCACGAGGCGTGTTATACCACAATTCAATATCATTGAATTCTAACCTTAATTGTTTATAATAATTTAATCGCTAATTCAACTCGATTATGCACTAATTCTAACAAAATTTAACCTTATGTAATAAATCGCTACCAATGAATAAACGATAAACTACGTTAGAGTTGAAATACCTAAGCATACAAAATCCTACAAAAATTAAATGGAACAGTAAGGGAGAGAGTACATAGGGATTTCTAGTGCTTCGACGTTCGTCCTTACTTTTCATACGTGCACTCTTCAAAGGATTCCCATTGGAACCTGTATTGTTCATTTTTTTTTGTGGACAAATATTACAAGGGTTTATACAATCACTAATCCACAATAGTACTAAGAAAAATAAATCTCCTATATGGATCTTATCTTGTATACAACGTAATTCCAAACTCTTATGCGTAATTTTTACGCGATTGACGCTTATTGATTCTTCCAATATCACAAATTTTCTCCAAGCCTTCGTGTGTAGCCATCACCCTTTGATTCCTACTGATTCCTTAAGCGATGAATTGCCCAAAGATTTGAGATGAACTCTATTTTATCCGTAGTCTTTCACACAGTTACTATCAAGGCATTTTGGAGAGAAAAACCTCATTCTTTTCACTGAAATTTGTCAGCATCAATGACAACAACCTCAATCTTGCAAGCTACTTAAAAATCTCAACCAAATATTCAAGAACGATTAGTTTCAACACGACGTCTCCCTCAATCAATTATAAATCCCCTATGATTAAGATCTGAAAATAAACTTGAAGTTGAAGATGCAAGAATTTCGTTGCAAGATTTTTGAACTTTTAAAAATAAAGGGTGTTGGTTTCAGAGAAAATCACAATGTTGAATATTGGATTCTCTTGTTTGAAAAATGATGACAAAATGATTTTACATGTGCTTGATATTAATCACACAAATAGATGAAAAAAGTTAGTTAGATTCAAATCAAGAGCATTTCATGATTTGAGTTAAATGAGCAAGTGAAATGGAGTAAAAAGGAAAAGTGGTTTTGACCCATTTCCCATCTTATTTGAATCAAGTGTATTGTGTGATTCGAATTAGAAAGCACGCGATTCTAATAAAGTGAAAAATTTGATTCAAATCAATTCAAACAAAACCAATTGAGAAATGAGGAAAAACTTGTATGTTTCGAATCATGTGTACTGTCTGATTCGAATCAAATGAACCAGAGGTGACCCAAATCAGTCTGATTCGAATCAAGTGCACAAAATCTTGTATGTCTCTTATTCGAAAAACTTTGGATTTTCCTTTATTCAATTTGATCCGAGTTTGAGTATGTACTTGATTCGAATCATGTACACAAAATCTCAATTTTTCATGGTTTTCAAAATACTTTTGAGATTTTTCTTTCCACCTAACTTAAATCTTTAACAGACATGATTTTTGTTCCACTGACTCATGTAATTGACTAAAAGCATCATGATCAGGTTCAAACCTAACTATTGGTTTATGCATGCTAAAAAATGAATCGTTTCAAAATTTTATTTAAAGAAGACATCCGATTATATAGGATACTCAATATACGAAAATAAATAAAAACAAAAACGATAATACAAATAACAAAACCATCGCATTCGTATACTCTAGAAGTACTTAATTTCCTTTTATTACAAATTTTCAACTAGTTCTTATATTATAGAATTTCAAGTAGCATTTTCTATAATAAAATAGTGATGACATAACTATTGATTACCCTGTCCTTATTGTTAGTTCCAACCTTACCATCTGCCTAACTAGCAGAGCAGAAGCCTCTCATTTGAAATCTCAACAACGTCACTCTTTGCTTGGTTGTCCACACACCAACACCACACCCACGCGCATAAAATTAAATTCCAATTCCTAATCCCACTATACCAGTACACTTTACCTTCACAAGTTAACCCCCAACCCAAATCAAACAACCAGACGCAATTACTACAATCCCCAATAAAACAAATTTCCAACCCTCCAAACTCAAGGCCATAATCGTCATCTTATCTAGTAATAGCAAAAATCAAATGGGACCTAACTCCTTTTCGATCACGTACTCTCTCCAAATACAACCACCAAAATATCAACATTAATTATTCATCAACATTCTGATTAGTGTTAATTTTTTAATTAGTTATTCAATTAATCAGAATAAGACGCCACATTGCGTCGTCGCGCCAATACGCGTCTTACACACACGCCTCAATAAAATCGTTCCACGTGTCAAAATGCTTCTTCCACGGTCACAGCTTTTTCTAACTTACGCGGGATCTCACACTTGCGCTGGTTAATCTCTCTCCCTCTCTCTCTCTCTCTCTCTCTCTCGTGTACAGTTATTTCTTCTACGTCGTCGTTTCAAGGTTTCACCGATCCAATCTTCGTCACCGATTCTGAAGAATCGAACTCGAGCGAAGAATTCAAGGTTTCAAGAAATTGGCGAAGAACAACTACGAATACCGCTATTGCTGAATTCGAATTTCGAATCCTAAGCTCTTTCGTAACAATTTCGTGGAATAAAAGATCAAAGAACAGTGCAGTGGAACCGCTGGTTCCATGATCTTCCGTCTCCGGTACCGGCGATGATTTATAAGGTCATTTAGCTTGCAATCGATCTCACCGAAGCGAAAATTCTCCTTCTCCAGCTTCCGGCCGGCAAAACTTCCAAACTGTTCTCGTTTTTTTTCGTTGGAAGTTTGAATTTCGTGCTCAGGTGAAGCGATGACGTCGAAGGTCGTGTATGAAGGGTGGATGGTGAGGTATGGCCGGAGAAAAATTGGGCGATCGTTCATTCACATGAGGTACTTTGTGTTGGAATCGCGGTTACTTGCTTATTACAAGAGAAAACCGCAGGATAATCAGGTGAATTTTTAACGTTATTTCTTAATTTTTCCTCTTTTGATTTTTTTCCTTCTTTCTGCAAGGGATAGCTAAATTCTGTTAGATTTTCGTTTTCTTGTTTGCTGCAATTTCGTGGTTAAAGTTTTCACTTCATGGAATCACTTTATGATGTGAAAAGGGAATGGAATTTTTGAGTTTGTCTCTCAGCTTTTCAAAATTATTATGCTTGGTGAATTATTTTGTCTGTATCTTTTACTTTACAAAGGTGTTTGAGAGAAGATGCTGCTAAAAAAAATTGATACTATGAATATTTATTTATTTTTATGCTCTTTTTAGGTTCCTATTAAGACACTGCTAATTGATGGCAACTGTAGAGTGGAGGATAGAGGCTTGAAGACCCATCATGGACATGTGAGTTCTGCTATACCCATCAGAGGAGTTAGTCCTGACCATACAATTACAATGGATTATCAGGATTAGATGTAAGTAAAACAATCTTGACAATCCATATATGGCTGTGTGGTCAAGATTATCTCCTCTCATCTTGTTTTATGTTGATATGACGTATTGAAAAATGTCTACTGGGTTTGCTTGTATCAAGAGTAATCCTGCTTGGAAATTGAAAATGCACTGAATGGAATCTAGTGAGTTGATGGAGTGAGGTGATGTCAACATGGACTGTCTTATGGCATGTCCTACAATATATTCAAATCATGGTTCTTTTCCACCGACGGCATCTAGTAAAATTATAGGAAGAAATGAAATTGGCCTCGATGTAGTAGAGTAATGATAGATATACATATGATTTTACACGAAATTAAACCCCTTTGTATGCCATTAGGTTTACAGTTTACTTAGGGAGCTGTGTAGGGTCCCATGAACACCTTCTTTGAGAAGTTTTTGACTTTAGTTTTTCCTGTATAGATTAAAAATGGAATTCATTCCAATAAAATATTCTAAAGTAGAAGGTCAAGGTATCATCCTTCAACATGACAAAAAATGAAAAATAAACATTTATAACAGCTTTTTAATCTATCTGCATGACTACCAGAGGAATTCCTTAATGTTTTTGGTGCGTTAAGCGCCAAAGTGAGGCTAAAACCTATCCCATCTTGTAACAAAAGTGTGAACATAGATTTCTCCTTAAAAATCCAAGCATTCACCTTCAGGTTCCAAAGATGTCAAATTAATGCATACATTTCTCACTGTTACAAAATCTATCTGTCCTTATTCCTCCTCAAACCTCTATACCCAATCAAACAAAATTCTCCAAGCTTTAAGTGCACAAGCACAATGCTTACTCCTATAGCTGGACAAAACAAAAATAAATATGCAGTTTTCTCTGAAATTAAAGAAACACATAAGGATACAAAGGTACATCTAATAGTCTGTGAACCTAATGTTTATTACTTGCATTGTTCCTGTTTAGTACCACCATTTTGATAAACCCAAACCCTACTAGCTGGACAACTGTGTTTCATTCTGCGACTAGCGTTGCCTCAGCTGCTTCGATTTCATAGACAATAAGTTTGTACATGCTATCTGGCATCTTTTTTTGTTTTACTAGTTTACATTCACTGGAATGATATGTATATTTGCTCACTTTTTGATGTGTAGTTGTACAAGTAACCAGACAATTCTTAGTCATTGCGTAAAGTAGTTAGAAATTCTTTTTTATTGTAAAAATTATGAATGCTTTTAGAAGATGGAAATGATATGGCAACAATTTTGGTTTACTTTTTTCCTCCTTCACGTAAAGTTGAATTAAACAATTTGACCGTAGGTTCTATTTAAAAGTGGCATATACTGGGTTTTGGTATTGGTAGTCCTATTTGTAGTTGAAATATACTTTTCTTTTAACCGTTTAGAGATATGCTATACTAACAGTGGTTTTGTTCAATCCATAATTTTGCCTGCATACTTTTTAAATATGCAACCTGCATTTATTTTTTACTTATTTTCGTGTAGATGGTATATGTTTTGTCTGTTTACAACAAGAAAGAAAAGAACCAGCGGGTTATGGTGAGTTGATTTTTATCTAATGTACATTTATACTTATATCTCATTAACTAATTAATTAATGAATTAATGTTATTTTGTTTTTTTTATTTAGCCTTTTTTACCAAATGATTTAGCTGTTGCTGATATTTTATTACTTGGGTTGTTGTAGCAGATGGCTGCTTTTAACATCCAAGAGGCCCTAGTTTGGAAGGAAAAAATCGAGTATGTAATTGATCAGGTATGTTTCACCAAGGCATAGTCCTATTGTATTCATTAAACGTAGATCAATATCTGTGTTCTTGATTTTCTGGTTAGACTTTATCTTTCTGATGTATATTGACTTAAAATGAGAATAATTATTTTGACATGGATAAAATAATGCCTTGTGATCTTACTTTTTGTAAATTCATCTTAGTAGGAAATGCTTTCCTGTTGTGTAAGTTGTCGATAATGTGATATTGAACTTAAATGCATGCAGCATCAGGGGGCACAACCATCAAATGGTAACAAATATATTTCTTTTGAATACAAATCTGGGATGGACAATGGGAAGACGGCTTCTTCCTCTGACCGTGAAAGCCAGTAAGTATTCGTGCTTCGATTTTCTACTTAATTTTGTAGAAGGTGGTATCATGTAAAGCATACCTACTTTTTCAGCAATGTTGTTTCCCATGTGATTGGATTATGCCTGGTCTTGTTGAATACCCTTATCCATTCTTTGGAGATGCTAGTGCAGTTATTCAGGGAGACGTAATAGACCATGACTTAGTTGTCCTTCCCTCTTTTGTTGCATTGCTGAGCAAATAGTTCCACTGTATTTAGTTCTTGAATGCCATTTTTATCGTGCAAACCCTCCTCCTATTTATTCATAACATAACATCCAATATTATTTTTGGATCCACCAGGTTTAGTGCTCAGGAGGATGAAGATGAGCCTTCTTCAAATTTGTTAAGGAGGACAACGATTGGAAATGGTCCATTTTGTATCCTTTCTGCTTGTGGGTTTGCAATTGCTCTGTGATAATCAAAATTTATGCCTATCCTTTTTTGAGCTGCAGGGCCTCCGGAATCAATTTTTGACTGGACACGAGAGATAGATTCAGATTTGTCAAATCAGAATGCCAATAACCAAGTTTTCTCAAGGAAGCATTGGCGTCTGTTGGAATGCCAAAATGGTATGCTTTCCTGCAGTCACTGATACATAGATACATAGATACATAGATGAATTTACTGCTGTGATGATGTAAAAGACAATGTTATTATTACTGAGATGATTTTCTTCCTGACATTGACAGGACTTCGAACATTTGAAGAACTTCTTGAAGTTGATTACCTTGTGCGTTATTTTCTATCCTTTATTTTTGTAGTGTGCTACATTTTGTAAACTATTTGGAACACACAACCATCTTCTCTTTGATTCTTTATGTAGCCAAGGAGCTATAGTAGAGCGATGAAGGCAGTGGGTGTTGTGGAGGCTTCTTGTGAAGAAATTTTTGAGCTTGTGATGAGCATGGACGGGACACGGTTTGAGTAGGTGTTCTGCATAATTTCCACTATTTTCATGTTGCTGTGTGTTTGTGGTTGTCATTCTATAATATAATTATATTGCAGATTATGTGTTATTCTCATACCTTTTTGTTTATGGATAAGGGAGAGCAATTAGAGTTGTCATTTTAAGATATTGTAGAGCGTCCATTCCATTTTAGAGATTTTACTTACCTAGTCTTGGACAACGTAGTCAAAGCACCAAAAGTTATGACTAAGGGGCTGATGCGAGTCTCCAAAAGAGGCAAGCTATTCTTGGTACCTTAGAAGTGATTCCAGTATCTTATGAATGAAGTAAAATAACTCCAAATCACAACCATCTGATAGAACCTGGTAATAATCAGTGAATAGATGAAGGAATAAAAAGGGGTGTGATGTAGAGAATCATAGCTTAAAAGGAGTGGAGAGGGTTTTGTTGTTTGTGGGGGGTGGGGGGGTATACACCTGATAACTGAAGTGGTCAGGGGTAGGCTAGGATTGCCCGGGTTGTTTTTCTCTGTTAGTAATAATCTTTTTTCCTTTCCAAATCAGAATGTTATCATACTGATACAGGTCTGGAATCTGCTTTAATACAACATTGTTTCCTCTCTGTTCCTTGCTACTTTTCTTCTACATTCCCACCTGAAATCTGCTTTAATACAACATTGTTTCCTCTCTGTTCCTTGCTATTTTTCTTCTACATTCCCACCTGTATTAGAACTTTTGTTTAAAGATGCTTTTAACGGATACTACTACATGAGCTGCAATAGAGTCTTGAATAGGGAGAGAGTTTAGAGAAAAGTTTGCAAGTATGGAGGAAACAAGAGTCAATCCCATTTGAACTTAGACTTAGAATTTGAGTTGGACCTAACTCAACACTGCAAACCTGTTTGTAAGATGAGGGATGCCTCCCACTTATGAACACATCTTCAGACCATATCTCATCTAATGTGTGACTCTCAACACACTTCTCTCTCGCCCAAGACTTGATATCTATCGCATGACCTGAGTTGCCGAATGACCGGTGGTTCAACGGATCTTGAATAAGCTCTGATGCCATCCTAGAATCTAGGTTGAACCTAACTCATCCCTATAAAATTGACTTGTAAGGTGAGCAACGCCTCTCACTAATAAACATATTTTGGGGAAGTATTTTATATTGATCTCGGTGGCAGATGCTGAGAAATTTGATGCAATATTGATATCTCTTGGAGAAAGAGCATTGCGTCAGTGCCAATGGTGGGGGCACAAACACCTTTCACCAAGTTAAGAGCAGTTCAAGGACACTGACTCCAAGGTTTCAGAAAAATTGGTTCATTGTTTATTTAGCCCATTGTTTAGCATTAAAGAAACAAGCACTATCATGGAGTATCATGAGGAGTTTGCGATTATTTCGGCATCATTGAAAATATGGACAAGGAGATATTAAAATTGTTGTCGAGGAGTCAAGAGGAGCACGAAAGTAAGGACCTTCTCCAATGGGCCAATCAATGAACCAAGACTAAGACTCTAGTCTCCGCTCAGAATCTTAGAAATTGGGTACATAGGTCTTGTCTCTTATATCATCTCCATTTAGCCATTTCCTGGCCAATGTGAAACCTGACTTTCTCTACTCACTTGGATTCCCAACATCACTACTTTTGTAATGTGAAGTTTGCAAGATTGGAGAGACACATGTAGCCCAATAACTAGGAGGATGCTCTAGATATCAAGCCCTGAGCGTGAGAGAGGGGTGTTGAGAGTCACATTATATGTGATATGAATTGAAAAAGCATTTATAAATGGTGGAAGACATCCCTCATCTTACAATTTGGTTTTGCTGTCTCCCACTTATAAACACCTTTTTAAGGGTATGGTGACAGAATCGGACCAAAGATTGTGAAAACATAAATTAGACTACTGACTTTTTTTTTGGAAAACTTGGTAGGATTCTAGTTATTGTCCTCTTCTTTTCAGAAGTTGTGCTCTGTTATCATTAAATACAAAATTTAAATATGTCCGACAACTTATTTTGGTCATTGGATATATATATATATATATATATATATATATATATATATATATATATATATGTGTGTGTGTGTGTGTGTGTATATGTATATGTATATATATATATATGTATATATGTATATGTATATATATATATATGTATATATGTATATATATATATATATATGTATGTATATGTATATATATATATATGTATGTATATGTATATGTATACACACACATATATATATATATATATATATATATATATATATATATATATATATATATATATATATATATATATATTGTTTTTGTTTTTTAAACTCCACATAACATGCAATTCCATGATCCTTTCCTTCATTGAAATTACTCTTGCTATCAAGTGACTTAGAGTGTTCAAGCCACGAAAACTGATAGAGACCAATGTAATCATAACAAAAGATATTAGAGGAAAAGAAATGGAAAAACTATTATAAATTTAGATAAATAATACTTTATTGTTAATAGAACAATAATAGTCGAAGATGGGGCAAAGCTATGATACAGAGAGGAAAGGAATCCTACTCTGACCCTAGCAGGAGCTTGCTCCGTCATATCCTCTGAAACCCTAAAACTTATTCTTATATAATACGAAGGAGAACTTGTTGAATCATATCTTTATTGTAAGAAGGTATTATTCATAAAATCTTTATTAAAAATTACTAATAGAATATTCCTATGACTAATGAGATCTTATTGAATCATATCTTTATTAAGAAGATATTATTTATAAAATCTTTATTATAAATTACTAATAAAATATTCATATTACTTATACTTTGTCACTACTAGTCTCATTGAGCCCACCATCTCATCTTGGGTCCTATTAAAAACTTACAGGGATGTCAGTAGTTTTGCGGCACCTTCAATCTGTACTGATAATGAAATATGGAAACGAAATAAATTTCTTGTTTTTCAGTTCCAAATATTTGATGATCTATAGTTCTGCGAATATCTTGTCCATAGACAGAATTAGTAAGCTTGTTATTTGCATTGCTGCAGATGGGATTGCAGTTTCCAGGAAGGTAGATTAGTTGAGGAGGTGGATGGGCATACAGCAATTCTTTATCACCGACTTCAGTTGGACTGGTTCCCAATGTAAATATAATCTAACATTGATAATACTCCTAATTTGTAGTTTATATTATATTTAACTTTATCATCATTTTTGCATAAATGGACATTGGACATAAATGTCTTTTACAGAAGAACCATCTTTTCCTGTAATATTTTAATATTAATTTTCTGAATAAATTGTTTCCTTTCATGCATGTAGACCTATATCTAGATCTCCTAATAAAATCTGAATTGTTATTTGTACCTATGAAAGCTTGATTTAGGACTGGATAAACTATTTGAAAAATGGCTGCACATCCAGAAAGTAATTACTTACATTGATCAAATGTTGGTGTGTTTATTGTGGCAGGTTTGTGTGGCCCCGTGATCTTTGTTATGTACGATACTGGCGTCGAAATGATGACGGAAGTTATGGTAGGAAATTTTTGTTTTTCCGCTCAACGTTTTCAGTTTATGTGGTGGCACTGACTAAGGAAACACAAGTAGGAAATATTCAAAGAAAAGTGAATAATTTATATTGGGAACTCGGAATATTGAATACTTTCCTCTTTTAAGTAATTAAATGCATTTAATAGAAGGTATTAAATGTTCCTTAGTACATGTTAGCAATCCCTATGTTATTAATTCTGTATGTTTATTTATTTATATTTCTTCCTCTGGCAGTTGTTTTATTTCGCTCTAGAGAACACTACAACTGTGGTCCACAACCAGGGTGTGTCCGGGCACATATTGAGAGTAAGATTTCTTTTTGATCTGATTCTGTCCTTCAAAATTCAAGAGTAATCTATATTTTCTTGGGTTCTCGATATTGTCAACTTATTATAGAATAGGATTTTGCACATGTCCTCTCTTGTGTTTTGCTAATAGTCGTTTCAAGGGCGTTGCTTCTTCCAGCTTGGGTGAATTGAGCAGCTTTTCCTTTTTTTTGTGCCTTGATTGTACTTTCTATTTTCTGCTTTTGGGGATGGTGTCCTTTGACCTTTCACTGCAGTTATCTGTATCAATTGCTATAAAGGCAGATATTGCAAGCATATGAGCACCATCAAATCTTAAATCTTAAAACCAATGGATTTATGTTTGGCATTATATAACTCGTTACAATATTTGGATAACTGTTTCAAGTTGTTTAAATTCATTCTTAGTATCATAAGGATGTGAATACTATTCTTATGTGTTTTTAAAAAAAAGTTTAGCTAACATTTAAAATACCCTTGGAAATCATTTATTAAAGCAAAGTGTAAGGGTAATAATAGGAATTAAAATTAGAAACCCTCCTTTGTAAATGAAGACTATGAGAATGTGACTTTATTTTTTTCTTGGGAATCTTTTATACGCAGGAATAATTTTTTAATCCTGCAACAAATATTGTAATACCCATTCCCTACACATTTAAATGACTTGAAAGAAACACACCATGTTATTTTAAGATACAATCTCCTTATCTTCATAGATGAAAATTGTCAATGAGTTTGTATGGGTCTAAGAGCTGGTTTGTACAGGTGGAGGATATAACATCTCCCCCTTAAAGCCTAGGAATGGGAGGCCCAGGACACAAGTTCAGCATCTTATGCAGATTGATCTGAAGGGTTGGGGTGTGAGTTATATACCGTCTTTCCAGCTGCATTGTCTACGCCAACTATTAAATAGCGTAGCTGGTGAGTTGATTTTCTTGTATGTGATTTACAGTTTTCTCTTGGAATGATAATATCATTGGTTTTTCATACCTCCCCCCCCCTCTCTAAAGCATGAATGTACGTCTGCCCCATTTTGTATATTTTTTTTGTGGGAGAGCATGCTTTACAATGAGTGTATCAAAATGCTTGATCTTTTCCCTCTCAACAGGTTTACGCGAATGGTTTGCCCAGTCAGATGAAAGGAACGCTCCTCCAAGAATTCCTGTCATGGTTAATATGTTCTCAACATCTGCTTCAAAGAAGAGTCAGAAAACAAATGATATTTCTGTTAATTCTACTTCTCTTGATCAAAATGCTGCACACAGAAACTCTGCTCTACTAGATGAATATTCCGATGAAGATGAGGATTTTCAAATAGCAGAACCAGAGCAAGAGGTATCATTTGCATTCCCTCATTTATAGTGTTACCCTTTGCTATATTAACTCTAATTGTATTTAATATTTCAGGCGTTCTCAATTGGCCGTGAGAGTGATGTTAGAAAAACAGGTAGCTGCTTGCTATACCTAATTTTAATATAATAATAATATTATAATGATTATGCCCGGGCATGAAACACCAGCATACAGAGATGCATGCACATGAACTAGGTTTGATTAGATCTAATCATTGAGTATTTCTTAACAGAAGCCTTGGATGAAGAGTCCGGTGATGAGATCGACTTATCTTCCTTTTCTGGTAATTTACGCCGTGATGATCGTGATAATGCTCGGGATTGCTGGAAGATATCAGATGGAAATGACTTTAGAGTCAGAAGCAAGAATTTTTGCTATGACAAGTCAAAGGTCTTTTATTGTTCTTTTACTTTTCCCAAATCAAATTTCTTCATTGTTTAAGTGTATTCTTATTCCTTTATGGTGAAATGTGAAGGTTCCTGCAGGAAAACATCTGCTGGATCTTGTTGCTGTTGACTGGTTTAAGGACTCAAAAAGAATGGACCACGTGGCTAGACGTCATGGTTGTGCAGCACAGGTGAGAATTAGAGTATTGTCTATGTTTTTTAGTTGATGAAGATTATTGGTAGGTGGTAGGAACTAGGTAATTTTTTATAAAAAAATAGGGATAAACCCAATTACAGAGACCAGAATCACAGGTCCCTTGCTTTTAATGCTCACAAAACAAGAAGATTAAAAGAGCACTGCAAAAATTTGAGGGTCGGCAAATCCCAAGGCTTACTCCATGACTGAATTTCCTCTCCCATACCTTTCCCTCCTTTTATTATAGCTTCTTATCCTTTCCCCTATGTTCCCGCATCTCTCCCTAGTCCCTCCTCTCCTTGTAGGCAGTTTTACAGCCCGTATCTCCTATTTTGTCAAATTTCCTAGTGGTCTGGCATAAAAGTACATACATATTCTGCCTCCTGAAGGATCCACCTTGTCATCAAGGTGGAGTTCTAGGTGAGTGCCCTGTAGAAAATGGAAGGAGTTCTACCAGTTTCACTTTGTTTGAAGCACAATAGCCAAGTGATAATTAAAGGATAACCATTTCTGTCACTTCATCCTAATTACACTTTATTTATAGGGTCTTTCAGTTTATTACTTTATCATGTTGTGTGAATATATTCGAGACCTATGACAGGCTTCTTGTCACTTATCTAAATGAAAATGATAATATGAATATATTTTCAACATATTATATTATTACAGAAATTTATATACATTTTCCTCAAGGTTTGCTCTTATTACACTTAAAGACCCTTTTTTTTTGGAGGCATAACACCGATTCTTAATTGTAATGGAGACCAGTAGCATTTTAAAGTAATGGATATCTGTCCACGCTTCAGATGTCTTGTCCTAGTCGTGAAAGTGTTGAAAGATCCCCATCGACAGAAATATAGTTAAAATAGTTCTTGATCATTATAAAGCTAGGTCATTCCTAACCGCTTGAGCTAGCTTTTGACTTTGAGTTGGGCCTAGTCCAACTTTGAACATGGTATGAGATCTATTTAGGAGTTATTCAACCACCTGCATTTGTTCACGTTAGATATCCATTACGGAGTGTGAGGGCATGTGTTGAAATCCTACGTTGACTAGAGATGTGGTTAAGGTTTAACAATCCTCAATTCTTAAACAGAATTTTGGAGTTGAGTTAAATCTAATCCAAATTCTATGGTCTTTATTAAAAACATGATATGATACGGGACACATTCTCTCTCTTTTGGAAATTATTGTCGAAATCACTGTGTTTGCATTTTTTCTTCTTTTTCAATAGATAACTAAAATTATTCATAAATATTGGATCTGTGGACCAAATTTTATTTTTATTCACCTTTCAACCTACCTAAGACAATGTCCCCCACAGTTTCTCCTTGTCATCATTCCAAGGTTGCTTTAGTCGTGAACAGTACACTACAAGGTTGCATTTCATTAAATGCTCTATAGCTTCAAAACAACCCACACCTACATGTGGTTTAAACACCTCATAGCAGGACAAGACATAGTTCACAGACCTCACCCACCCACCTGTTATAGAAACACACAGATTAAGAGGGACAGTTTTTCTTAAATTGGAGGGTTATATGTTGTAACAAGCACAAACGTTAATGTCGTGAATTTGATTTCTCTTTTACTATTTATAATTTATTCAAACTGTTGTTTTTTTTCTTTTTCTTTGAGGCTTTTGCTGACTAATGGACCTTTTCTTTTTGGTGTCTATGCAGGTTGCTTCTGAAAAGGGATTTTTCTCCATTATCATTAATCTTCAGGTGAATCTTTTATAAATATGGCTAAATCCACTTTAAACTGCAAATGTTTAGGTTTTTGAAGTAAATGAATGTGTGTTGTGTGGCTGCAGGTGCCAGCTTCATCACATTACAGTATGGTATTTTATTTTGTGACCAAGGAGTTAGTTCCTGGAACACTCTTGCAACGCTTTGTTGATGGTGATGATGAATTCCGAAACAGCAGGTTGAAGCTCATCCCATCAGTCCCAAAGGTATTCATTCATTTAATATTGTTCACCATATATTGGGCAACTTTCACTACCTTCTGGAAGTTAATTTTATAATGTGGCTGTTACCGACATTCTTGTGTAGTTACGTTTTTAAGTGCATTTTATAACTCTGTCCCATGTTTGTTGCATGTGTGATGGCTGTTTCTATATTTTGCCATTTATTTCTTGTATTAAATATTTTTCTCTCATTTATTTTTTATTTGTCTCCATATGGTGTTTAATTTGGAGAATGTTTTCAGTTCTGTTTTTCCATCAGCATTTTCTTGCTGCTGTTTTTCAGATTTATTGTTTATTGTCTTGTAATTTATGAGAAAGGAAATAATTTACCCCCACTTTCCAGTCATTAAAATTATGCTTCGAACAGTATGTTAGAAGCAAGGAAATGATTTTTACTCATACTGCAAAATATAAGTAAGAAGCAGTCCATAAATGTTTTTCGTTCATAGTTTGACCAAATTTTAGATGGACTTTGCAGTCAGCTTAGTAAAGTAATGCAGAAAAGCTAGATCATATATCGGCTAGGTTGGCATAGTTTGTCGGTTATAACAGATTTCAAAATGAGCTCTCCCTTTAGGCATTTTTTCACATTTCTCCTGATGGGAGAAAGAATGTTGTAAGTCAACAACGTATTCACCTAATGGGAATAAAAGTCAAGGAAAGCATAAAAGGTCATTTCCCCGGAAGTCAGTAATGCCCAGTGTTAGAATAGTATATATATCTTATATCTTTTATATTATACTAGAGTCTCTGAAGTTGTTTCTTAGGATCAATTTATTATTTTATAGTATCTTAGAGTATCAAGCTGTTATTTGGTCTGTATCAAAAAGATTCAAGGTCCTAATTATTTTCTCTCTTTCTTTTATCTAAAATCCCACAATTTCTTCATAACTTCAGAAGCACAACCATCTGATAGGGCCTGGTAATAATCAGCGTATGGAAGAAGAAAATAAGAAGGGGGTGAGATGTAGAGAATCATAGCCTAGAGAGAATAAGTGCAATATCATCCTCAATGTAACTAATTGCAATATCTTATTACACTCAAAATTATTAATTTAAAACTTGTAGTATTTATAAACATTTCATATGTCCGAGTTCACTTTCTCAGGTTTAACTTTACAAAATGGTAAGTTATTATATAGTAATTCCTGCTAGAAATTTCATGCATATATGCTTTTGCTTGGCTCAATTCACATGTCTAAATCTCTCATTACCATATTTTTGGTTTCATAGGCTAGAACTCTCCTTTCATTTTTCCCAATTTTATCATGGGATTTTTTTTCTTTTCCTTTTCTATTTGTAATTATAATTACCATCTTTTTGCTGAAGGTCCAGAGGAACAAGTATATGTTTCACGCTTTGCTTGTTACTGATTTTCCAACAAAAAATGCAGGGTTCATGGATTGTACGCCAAAGTGTTGGGAGCACTCCTTGTTTACTGGGAAAGGCAGTTGATTGCAACTATATTCGTGGTCCGAAGTATTTAGAAGTAATATTTCATTGAATTTATCTTCGCATTGTTGTCTATTCTTGTTGTACTAAGCTTCCCACTAATGAATGTTGTATTGTATCCTCCCTAACTTGTTTCTTATTATCTAATCAATTAACTTTTGTCTGTAGATTGATGTTGATATCGGTTCTTCTACTGTTGCTAATGGAGTTTTGGGGTTGGTTATTGGCGTGATTACAACACTGGTGGTTGATATGGCTTTTCTTGTACAGGTATGTTTTTTACGGTGTAGATTTCATTTTGCTAGTAATGAACGTCTAAGCAAGTTATAGGATTTAAGTGGGAGTGTGATTGGATAGACCTATTTAGCGGTTGCATGCAGTGTGGAAAATTTTCATGTTCAAATTTCAAAAGTATAATAACTTGGATTCACATTTAATAAAATACTTGATTTTAGTTAAATTTTTTCTTTGAATTATTTTTTTGGTTGAATTCACTTGAGACGGCTGTGGGTTTCTAATATTGCTGATTGTGTAGACCTTCTAATTTAGAACAAATCTATCTGCCTTACTTTTCCCCCTAATTTTGCCAATTTTTTTGCTTGTCACACTGCAAGTGCTAGGAGATATAAGTACTTAATTTTAAATTTGTGGAGGCTTTTATTGATGGAATGTTAAATGAGAAATTATCTTATATACAGTAGGATTATTGGCGGGTGTGTTTGAGAGGTAAAATCTGTAATTTGGTCTGAATAAATGCAGACATTTTCAAACAATGGAATTATTTTGACAATGGATTACTTGGCAGTTTATTATTGTCTTTTGGGTTATATTGCGAAATCGTGACAAGATTGTTACAATTAACAGGCAAATAGTTCTGATGAGTTGCCCGAGAGACTTATTGGAGCTGTTCGAGTTTCTCATTTAGAGCTGAAATCTGCCATAGTCCCCAAATTGGATCCAGATCCATTATGACAGGCCAAGTCTTTTCTAATGTTCTTTTATACAAAATCATTTGTTTGCAATATGCTATTGTATCATTTTTCATTCTACTGGGATGTAGGTTCATTGTTTTTAAATTGGTTCTTTCTATAAAATATTAAAAGGAAAATTTTCTTCTCTTCTCTTTCATTTTTGTTTTTGAAATGTATTTAGTTCAGGGTCAAGCTGATATAGGAACTGTATTTTGTCAACGTATTCATATTGGGATATATATTTCATCTGATAATGAAGTATCACCATATAGTTTTAATCTTGTCTTTGTAGATCCTTTAAACTGTTGAGCTTTAAGCCATTTCATTCAGTTGTGCGAAGTTTTGTTGTCTTTATTATTTAAAGTTGATTCAGATCTATAAATTCTTTCCTGACAAACCAGTGATATTTCTTACCATTATATTGCAGTGAAAAATCAATGATAATAATAAAAATTCACATTCGTCCCACAAGGACATGTTAATTTGAATTTGAAGACATTAGTTGAAGTGTTTTAAAACTATTAGTAATAATGCACCAGTACTAGGATATTAGGTCTGGAATTTAAATCCATTCCAGCAAAAGATTTTATAATATTTGATCAAACTTATTATTATTTGACAAACTTTAAATTTAGTTAGAGTTTAGATCCTTCTATTTTAGGCTGTGTTCAGCATGATAAAACATACTCTCCTCCGTATCTTTTTAAATGTCATTTTCTTGAAAAAAATTTGTTCATTTTTAATTGTCACTTGTAAATTTCATTTTTGTCAAAGTTATCCCTAGGTAATTATTATCGAGAGAGAAAAAGTAAAATAAATATAATAAATAATTAAAGATATTATAGGTAAGAAGAATTATTGTTTGAAAAGTAACAATGATTAACTTCTTTTAGTATGGGTAAAAAATTAAAAAATAATACTTAAAGAATAAGTGAAGGAGTAATATTTTTTACCATGAGGGAGGTTGACTTTTGCTGTCACGTGTCCTTTTTTAACTTGATTTTTTTAAAATTAAAAATCAAACTAAAATTATTATATTAAATATTTTATTTTATTTCTTTCTCTTTATTATGCATTCTCTTTTTCATGTGATGTTCTTCATATTCATCGGTTGATCTTTGATCTTTATCTTAATCATTTCTTTAAATAGTTAAATCTGAAAACTACAACAACAATAAACATGGTTGGTTAGCAATTGATTTTAGATTTGAAAATTACAACAACAAATTTGGTTGAACTTTGCATCATTCTTCATCATCATCATCAATTATTGCTCTTCATCTAAATCATTTTTTTTATAAAATTTAAATAAAAAAACTACAACAACAAATACGTGTAGCAATCGATTTTTAGATCTAAGGTTGTAGTGTTCTTCCTATATTGGGTCGCCCCTTCCTTGGGCAGTCCAGTGGAATACGGTCCATCTGACAGGGAAGTCTAATAAGAGAAAGTCCCCGTTGACTCCGAGAATGTATGTAGTCAATAATCTCTTTAATAAAGGGGAACAATTGAGATCGCTTCAAAAGGGGGAAGGGCCTTAAACCATAACCCTAGAAATTCCCTATAAAGGAATGATCCCGGAAGAGGTATATATCAAGTTATATTCTCTCAATACCATCCAATACTGCTCAGAGAGCATTTCACTTCCAACAATTCTAACACCAATCATTTAACCGTACAGTGGTGCCCATTGTGGACCTCAGTAAAACTAACCTGAGCCGCACCTCTCTCTAGAAAAAAATCACTACCGTCCCTGCCATACCCTCAATATTCATTTTCGACAATTACCAGACATGGTGAACAAAAGAGCTTCATCCCTTACTCCTGAGGGTACCAGCGGTACAAGCGATGCCGGTGTCACGACGGAGATGCGACCCGTCATTGACTAATTATGTCGCCACAATCGAACATTGGAAGATGACGTCCACAACATTAAACAACGACAACAGGAGGTCAATCCCCCGGAAGAGACGAAACTATTAGAACCTCAACCTCTCTCGGACGAAATATGGGCCCCCACAGTTCCTAAAGGCTTCAAACATCCATCCCTGACCAAGTTTGATGGACGCAGCGACCCATACGAGCACATTGCATCCATCAACACCCACATGGCCATCATAGGAGCATCATACTCTCTAAAGTGTAAGTTATTGTCATGCACCTTCATGGAAGCCGACCTTCGATGGTATATGGGCCTTCCCCGGGCCTCTATTAACAACTACCAGGAATTGGTGAGAAAACTGGTAAAACAATTTAACAATAGTCGCCATGGAAGATGTCCACCACCTGTTCAACATTCACCAGGGCCTGTCGGAGATGCTGATGGACTATCTCGCCCACTTTAACGAAGCCACGATCAATGTAGTCCTTCCCACCAGGAGATGTTTGTGGGAAGGACTACATTGATCGTCCACCACATGCCTTCCCCGGGCCTCTATTAACAACTATCAGGAATTGGTGAGAAAACTGGTACATCAATTTGACAATAGTCGCCATGGAAGATGTCCACCACCTGCCTGTTCAACATTCACCAGGGCATGTCGGAGACGTTGATGGACTATCTCGTCCACTTCAACGAAGCCATGATCAATGTAGTCCTTCCCACCAGGAGATGTTTGTGGGGACATTCTAGAACGGACTCAAGGCGGAACACTTCAATGAGTCGCTCGCCTAAAAGTCGGCGCTCTTACTGGCCGAAGTAGTCGCACCAGTGCGAAAACAGCAAGACCACACGTCACATGCTCAACACCATAGCCAGAGGATTCATCGGAGGCGGCGAGACCAAATCAACTTGCGAAAGATACGCCTGCCAAGTCCTCAGTGTCGCAGCGCAAAAAATACTCGAGCATACTAACACTCAAAATAACTATAGAGTCTCCATCGAAGTTCTATTTTTTAAAGGGAAACATTGATGAAATCCTTGAAGAACGAAAACATGGTCGTCACAACTAGTTTCAGATACAGGAGTCGGTTATGCGAAGGGATGATATTAACACTCCTCACATCCGTTCTACTCAACATGAACCTTTTAATTAGTTAGGGTGAAATGTTTATCATAAAATGTTTGCATTAAAAGACAATTACGAAAGGGGGACAATTTAGTTTTTTTTATTAATATGTCTGACAAGATGTTGAATCTCGCTCCAACGTATCTCTAGGTGCGATGGGGAACTCAAGGCTACGTAGTTCTTTGGTATAAAATGCTTGTGTGTTGGTTGTTTTTAGAAAATAGTGTTTAAGTCACATTCGAGCGATGAAACATTTGCTTGTATGCTCGCACTATGGAGACATAATCATCTGTTTGTATTTCGCGTTGAAATGAGTCAAACAATATTCTTTTTTTATCAAAAGTTGGTTTTAGTTGCACGAGAGAAAGATATTAATTTGATGAGTTGAGATCGATTTTAGGTTGTGGAAGCAAATGACAATGCAAATTAAGCGTGCGCTAAGCCCTCGATTATTCAGAAAACATGTGAATATGCATTCACCCATTCCTTCCAAATTAATTAGAGTATTTAAAGAGAAATTTAATTTAAAAAGAAAATATTTTTTTTTTATATTTGTAAATTTTATTTTGTTTTTGATATTTTTATTTTGGCTTTTTTATTTTTTAATAATAATAAACTAAACTAAATAAACAAAAAAAAAGATAAATCAACTAAATAAAAATCCAGGGTGCAAATAGAATAACAGGTTGGTGTAAAACCAAACAAATTCAAGGGCCCAACCTGGGGGAGCCTAGCTGACAAAAAATAAAAAAAAAGCTAAAGGAAAAATGAAAACCCTGATGAGTGACCATGTTTAAGCCTGAATAATGTTCGTTTTATTTCCAGTATAATGCTTAAGCCCCTTTGGGGCCTTTTTTGGTTATATTATTATTATTATTATTATTATTATTATTATTATTATTATTATTATTATTATTATCATTATCATCATCTTATATGCATGTTTCACCCTAATTGTGCGTATAGCTCCAGGCATATCTTTAGATTGTCCAGGCTCATGTTTTAGTGGTATGCATAATAACTCGATCTTGCTGCATATAAACTCACTTTTCTTTAATTAAGTCATAGATTTTGAATTAATTTACTTGTTAATGATTTAGACCTTTTGATTTAGTCGGTTTGTTAGAGGTTATTTAAACCTTCGATTCGGTCATATGTTTGATTAACATAACCCGGCCAGAGGTTCTTATTTACATGGCCGACTTCGTTAGGTCATAGGTTTTATTAACATAACCCGACCATAGGTTCTTATTTACATGGCCGATTTAATTAGGCAAAGGGTTTTATTTATATAACCTGGCTAGAGGTTCTTATTTACGTGGCCGATTTAATTAGGCCAGATGTTTTATTTACATAACTCGACAAAAGGTTCTTATTTACATTGTCGATTTAATTAGGTCAGAGGTTTTATTAACATAACCAGGCCAAAGATTCTTATTTACATGGATGATTTAATTAGGTCATCGACGGTGTCTAACACGCTTACCGCTACTAGGATGAGCTCAACTTTACTGTAAAAAACTAGAAATGATAACACATAAACATATGAATTGAGGGTGCCTCATTAAAACCACCATTGCCCTTGCAATGGAAAAGAATGCGTCCCCCAATTAATAATAGCATTACATAATGTTAACTATAATAAAACCTTAGGTTGATAACATTCCAAGCCCTTGACATTTGTATTCCTTCCAAATTCTCTAGTTTATAGACTCCATTATTCAGCTTCTGAGGATCTGGTAAGGTCCTTCCCAATTAGGAGATAACTTTTCCTTCTTTTGTGTATCTATAACCTTCTTCAAAACCAAGTCGCCCTCTTGAAAACTTCTTAGACAGACTCTAGTGTTTAACCTCCTGTCCATTCTTTGCTTCGCTGAACATTGTCTCACATGAGCCATTCTCTTGATTTCTTCTATGAGGCCGACCAATTTATCTAATCCCTCATTGTTAAGACTATCTTCAAAATTTATTCTCGTCAGGTTGGAGAGTCAACTTCTACTTGAAGGTGTGAAAGACACAACAGGAGGGGGGGGGGGGGGGGGGGGGGGGGTTGAGTTCCACTCAAATGTTAATCAACAAAGAGATAAAAACACAAGTACTTTTGTCCTGGTTCACTTGAAACTCAAAGCTACTCCAGTCCATCCGCCAAAGTGATTTTTTATTATACACAAGGACTTAATCCACTATAATCAACTGATTACAATAATCACAAAGAATAACCTTCTTTGTCTTATCAAGGATCCGACTATACCCTAGTCTCCTTAATGACTCACAAAGAATAACTTTCTTTGTTTTCTTAAGAATCCAATTATACCCTAGTCTCCTTAAGAAATCAAACAAACAGTTTGAATAAAAGTTTGTGTGTTACAAGTTGCTTCTACACAAGCATATTTTACACAAATGATAAATAAATACTTAAAGACAAACTGTATAGAAAATGATATCTTTTCATAAATAAACTTTGTCAAGTTTTGCAGCGCTTCAATATTCTTGTTTTTCTTCAAGTCTCCAAGTCACACTTATATAGCATAAGGAGAAGACCGTTGGAGGGAAAAATGGAAAAACCAAATAGAGTGGTTGTTCACTGTTGGATGGTGAAAGGAGTGATACTGCTTACTGTCCTTCGCCCAAAAATTCAGTGACAGGTGTGATGTATATTACTATTCTTGCCCATGATATCAGGTAGTGGAAATAATATTTGCTTTGTACTATGTACTATTTGATCACGTACCCATTTGATCTTAGCTTCAAGTTCATTGGCTTATGATGAAAGTTGATGAAGCATGAAATGAAGAAACATAAAACTAGATTCAGAAACTTCAGAATCTTCAGTCAGAGCCTTGACAACGTAAGCAGTCTGGCTTGAGATCTTTAGTATCTTCAAAATCTATAGTCAAAACCTTGATAACCTCAATTTCTGGCTTGAGATATTCAGAAACTTCTACTAAGTAACAAAACTTCATAAGCTTGCCATTCTTTAGAAGCTTGATAATCAGAGTCACATCCAGAAGCATAAGTGAAGAGAATGTTGCAGCAGCAACCTAACATCTCTTCAAAAATCTCTTAGTAGTGAATCAACACAGAAGCAGAAAGAACATTGGAGCAACAACTTAATATCTCTCAGAACTTCTTATAATTAGTGCAAAAGCGGATTTGGAACTCAATTATTCAAAAATTGATGACGTCGCACGTCATAATCTCAAAATTAGAACTGGCTGTTAAAGCTACACAATAATAAACCATTAGCGTGCCAAAATTGTTGTCACATAAATACAAATTATTATCATCAAAACTCAAGGTATAAATGCAAAACCAAATCTTGTTCTAACAATCTTCCCCTTTTTGATGATGACAAAAACATGTGTTTTGATGAACAGTTTTGTATAGGGTAATCATAAAAGGATACATCTTACAGAAGCACAAAGCTCCCCCTGAGATGTATAATCTAAAAAGATAAAATCAGAATGTAAGAACACTTTCCTGATTAACCTTTTTGAAGTACTAGAGTGATCTTCCATCAGAATTTGGTTTATCTTCAGAAGTTGCTTGAATTTATCCAGAGCACTGGTTGTCAATGTCAATATTTTGATGAACTTCACTTCAGAAGCTTGGTTCTTTTTGAAATTTTATTTCAGAGCCTGATTACCATGGAATTTGAATCTTGATGCCAAGTTCAGAGCCTGGTTTTCAAAACCTTGAAGACTTGATGCTTGATTCTGATTCCTGGTTGAGATCTTTCTTAATCAGTAGCGTGAAAGTTTTTTTGGACTCAAATAGTAGACCATTTCATCTTACATTCTGATCTTACAAACTTCTGATGTTTTGAATTTAACCCTGCAAAATAATTAAAAAACTATTCTTCGAAGTAGAGGTTATCAAAAACATTAGCAAATGTTTGGATTCTTATTCAAGAATATAGGTATATCAAAATAAATTACGATTCTTCCCCTTGGTTATGTTTCTCCCCCTTTATCATCAATCAAAAAGACAAATGAATTTTTTTTGGAAAGAAACAAGAAGATTTTCATTAATTATGCTAGAAGGCATAAAAATATACAATTGATTAAAAAGATAGAAAACCAAATAAAAAAATAGAAATGCAACAAGTTCTCAAACAAACATAAAAAAGGCACACACACACACACACACACACACACACACACACACACACACACACACACACACACACACACTTGGACATAAATAAAAAAGGGCACACACACACACACACACGCGCGCGCGAAGACTAGTTTAGAAAGCTAAGGGTTTTGGGAAGGAGGAGGTGGCGGAGGAATAACTAGGTAGTCATCCGGGAGATTTAAGGGATCCACCAATAGGTCAACATTATCTTCGAGACAAATCCCCATGTAGTATGCCAAAATTTATGGTGGATCGATCTTTGTGAATATATGATAGTTTTTCGATGGGATACTAATACTGCTGATTTCTTCTTTGGATGGAGGAATGCTTTCACTGGTGGCAGATCTTGGAGGAGATTGATAATGAGCTTATTGTTGTTGTTGTTGTTGTTGAATCTCTTGTTGAGGAGCAACGATTGTTGAAGTTGTAAGAGAGGATGAACAATTGCAGAGAGGGTGTTTGAAGGTTTGAAAGAAGAAAGTATATGAATATTGTGCGCGTAGTGTGAAAATGTGAGTGAATTGAGTTTATATATAATTTTTTTTACAATGATGACAAGTTAAAATACACAAACATGGGGGGAAGCGTAAGATATTTTAGCCTAATTCTAAGAAATGCGAAACCCAATGTGTCACGCCATCATCACACATGCTTAGAAAGTGGGACAACTGTCACCCCTTAGAACCACATGATATTAAACGACAAGACAACCATTTAATGCAACAATTATTCAGAATCAAAAAGACAAATCGATAAGATTGCTTCTGATTAGAATCTTTCTGATTCATGAAACTTCCTTACGTCAGAAAGCTCATGTTTTAGAGATAACAAAATAAATTTTCAGAATCTTATCTAGAGTTTTAAGATCTTAGCATTCTGAAATTCAACTTTTCATTCTGGACAAGAGTCCATACATAAGTTTTTCATAATGAAAATGAATCTATCTTCAAAAAGGAGTTTTGTAAAGATATCAACCCATTGATGGTCTGTATAAACAAATTTTAGGTGAAAAATACCCTTCTGAACATAGTCACGCAAAAATTAATGTTTACTATCAATATGCTTAGCCCTAGAATTCAAGATAGGATTCTTAGACAAACAAATAGTAGAAGCATTATCACAGAGAATAGGAATGTTACTCTCGAGTACCTGATAATCTTCCAACTGACTTTTCATCCATAGTATCTGAGTGCTGCATCTAGAAGTTGCAATATATTCAGCTTCGACTGTTGAAAACGTAATTGTTGACTGTCTCTTGCTGGACCACGAAATCACATTGTCTCCCAGAAATTGACAACTTGCAGAAGTACTTTTCCTTTCTATTCTATCTCCAGCATAGTCAACATCATAATAGCCTACTAATTTATATTCACTTGATTTTCTATAAACCAAACCAAGGTTAATAGTACCTTTTAGATACCTAAAGATTCTCTTAATAACAATTAAGTGAGTCTCCCTAGGATTTGATTGGAAGCGAGCACATAAGCAGACACTGAATAAGATATCAGGTCTAGAAGCTATTAGATAAAGGAGAGAGCCTATCATACCTCGGAATAACTTCTAATTTACCTTACTACTTCCCTCTTCTTTCTCCAGAATGCACGTGGGACGCATTGGAGTTTTTTCTTGCTTGCGTTATGAAAAGTTGAACTTCTTCAGAAGTTTCCTGGTATACTTGCTCTGATGAATGTACGTTCCTTTTGAACGTTGATCAATATGGATTCCCAGAAAGAACTTGAGTTCTCCCATCAGACTCATTTCAAATTCTGCCTGCATTGACTTAGCAAAATCCTTGTACAGAGAAACATTAGCAGAACCAAAAATAATACCATCAACATAAATTTGCACAACCAGAATATCATTTTTAAAGGTTTTGCAAAAAAGAGTCGTGTCCACTTTCCCTATGGTAAAATCATTTTCCGAAAGAAAGTTACTAAGTCTATCATACCAAGCTCTAGGAGCTTATTTCAGACCATATAGAGACTTTTTCAGTTTAAAAACAAAATCTAGATTTTGAGAAATTTCAAAACCAGGGGGTTGATGCACATACACTCCTTCAGAAATGTATCCATTTAAGAATGCACTCTTAACATCCATCTGATAAAGGATGATGTTATGATTGACTGCAAAAGAAATTATAAGATGAATAAACTCTAACCTGGAAACTGGAGTAAAGGTTTCTGTATAGTCTATACCTTCTTGCCGACTATATCATTATGTTACCAGTCAAGCCTTGTTTCTGACAACTTCGCCCTTCTCATTGAGCTTATTTCTGAAAACCCGTCTGGTTCCAATAACATGGAAACCCTTTGGTTTCTGAACAAGATCCCAAACATCATTCCTGGTGAATTGATTCTGTTCCTCTTGCATAGCCATAATCCATTCATTATCCAGAAGAGCTTCATCGATAATTGTGGGTTCTATCAGAGAAACTAACCCCAAAAGAGTTTCTTCAGAATGTTTGAATGAAGATCGAGTTCTAACTAGAGCATCTTTATCTCCCATAATAAATTCTTCAGAATGAGAGGTTCTTGATCTACTCTTCTTATGATGAGTGATACCAACAACAACTTCTGGTTGAGTCTCTTATGAGTCTTTTGCTTTAGATTCTTTAGCTTTTCCTTCTGATTTTTTATCCTCAGATTCTGACAAGTTAATCATCATATATGCGAATTTCTCAACTAGCTTTGACTTTTCAGGGTCAATCTTATCATTGAATCTAACATGAATTGATTCTTCAACAATTTATGTTTCAGTGTTAAAGATTATGTAGCCTTTAGAGCATTCAGAATATCCTAACAATAAATACTTCTGAGCTTTAGAATCAAATTTGCCAAGATTCTCTATAGTGTTCAACATAAAACACTCACAACCAAAAGGATGAAAATAAGAAATGTTGGGCTTTCTGTTATTCCACAATTCATAGGGAGTCTTACCCATAATAGGTCTAATAGAAATCATGTTCTAAATATAGAAAGCTGTGTTAACTACTTCTGCCTAGAAATGCTTAGCCATGTCAGTTTCTTGGATCATGGTGCGGGCCATTTCTTGCAAAGTCCTATTCTTCCTTTCCACAACCCCATTTTGTTGTGGAGTTCTAGAACAAGAGAAATAATGGGAAATTCCATTTGTATCAAAAATATTTTCAAAATTTGTATTTTCGAATTCGTCACATTATCACTTCTAACTCTGACTATTTTGCAATCCATCTTTGTTTGCACTAGTGAGCAGAAAGTAAAGAACACAGAATGTGGCTCATCCTTGTGCTTCAAGAACTTTACCCATGTCTAACGACTATAGTCATCAACGATGACCAATCCATACATCTTATCATTGATAGAGTCAATTTTCACTGGACGAAACAAATCAATATGCAGAAGTTCTAACGATATAGAGGTAGAAACAACAGTTTTCGCTTTGAAAGATGTTTTAGAAAACTTTCCTTTATGACATGCTTCATGTCGCACCTAAAAAAATGAGAACACGATTTAACTGAAGCGCAATCACACGCTCACATGATGGACTAAACAGAGTCGCCACCGAACTTTATTTATTCCCAAAAAGGAAAGGGGAAATATCGATAAAACCCAAGAAAGAACGACAATTATATTGGTCGTCGCAACCAAATCAGGATTCAGGAGTCGATTACGCAAGGGGAAGGTATTAGCACCCCTCACGTCCGTTGTACTCAACGGGAACCATTAGGTTAGTTGTGCGCGTTAGTGTTAGTTTAGAAATGTTATGTTTCTCAAGTTATTATGAGGGAAAGAATAATAGGATTGAAAGAAAAGAGAAGATGTTTTTGGATTTTGAAACGAAGGGGATTAAACCTAAATTTTTTATTAATGGGTCTGACAAGATTTACAAATCCTGCTCCTACGTATCTCTTGGTGCAATAGATAACTCAAGGCTTATGTAGTTCTGGCTAGAAAATGTTTGTTTGTTGGTCAATTTTAGCGAAAGCTATATTGTATTAATCGATGAAAAACATTGTTTTACCCAAAACAGATGAGGAGCGAACGTATACATTGCGTCGAATGGATTTATAAATCAACATTCGAAAAAATGTCACTTATCTCAACTCAACAATTATGGATGAAGCATTGCTTCACATCATCTTAAGACATAATATCTTTCGTTTATGAAAATGTTTTCCTGATCAATTGCACGACGGTGAAAAAAGAGTTTGATTGGTTGAACGTATTTTTGGGGTTTGAAAGACGGGTATTTATGATTTGCAAGCTCTTAAAACTTGAGTCTAATACTCGGGACAACATCTGGATCTTTTACCCAGGTAATCTTTTTCTTCCAATTTTAATTATGAAAATGGTTTGAATATTTACAAGTGTTTTAGAGGAGAAGGCGAATACATAGGGCTTACAAGCTCTTACACATTGGGCCTAATATTCGGGATTACGACTGAATATTTCATCCATGTAGTCTTTTTCTTCCAACTTACTTATGAAAATGGTTTGAATACTTACAAGTGTTTTGGAGGAAAGACGAACACTTATGGCTTGCAAGCTCTTACAACTTGGGCCTAGCATTCGGGACTACGAATAGACCTTTCACCCAGGTAATCTTTTTCTTTTAATTTTATTGATAAAAGAAGAATGAATATTTACAAATGCTTTGAAGGAAAGACGAACACTTATGGCTTGCAAGCTCTTAAAACTTGGGCCTAGCATTCAGAACTACGACTAGACCTTTCACCCAGATAATCTTTTTCTTCCAATTTTAATTATGAAAGTGTCTTGAAATTAAATTTGAATTGATAATGGTTTGAAGAGATTTGAGAGTAATTGAAATGCAGACAAGTAAATGCAGACAAGCCACAGGATCAGAATCCAACTGAAATTTAAAGCAACTGAATTTAGCTATTAGCTAACTTAGAGTGGATTCATGTAAGAATCACTCTATAAAAAACAAAGCAACTGAATCTATGTGTCTGAACAATTTTCATAATGCATTAATAAACCAAGCAAAAATCAAGCACATTATTATTATTTAATGGAAAAATAGAAAGTTAAACACAACATGCACATATTATCCATAATGAGTTTATATTACCACAAATCTATATATATATATATATATATATATATATATATATATAAATCAACAGTATGTGTATATATATATATATATATATATATATATATATATATATATATATATATATATATATATATATATAATATATATATATATATATATAAATCAACAGTATGTATATATATATATATATATATATATATATATATATATATATATATATATATATATATATATATATATATATATATATATATATATATTAGAAAACTAACGAAGTATATATATACATAAAATTTAACAGTAACTTTATAAATAATATATAAAAAAACTATAAGAAACACATTTTTTTATATATATTATAACTAGAAAAACGATATGGAGTTGTGGTTGATTGATTTGGAAACTCGGTACTGTTGCAAGAGGATAAGAAGATAAATCTTCTTCTTTCAAAATTTTGTTTTATTTTTAAACCAAAATAAACTACCAAAGTATATATATTCAAGAATGGGCATGTTTAGTTATTGTTGGTATAAATGGAGTGGTTTCTTTGGAATTGAGAAAAATAATGGTGTGTACGTGAATATGAAAGCTCAAGATATCTCACCTTTTTCAATTGTCTTCTTTTGAGAGCCACTGAGAGAGAGGTTATCCGATTGGTCATGCGCCGCGGATTTGCTGTGTCTAGGGTATCCGTCTCAATTCTCTCAACAATGCCTTTATATGAATAAGTTAGGGCTTATAATTTCTAAACAAATGACAACAAAGCCCTTCGTGCTTATTTTAGAGACAAAAATCGTTAGAATCAAACTAAACTAAATAAAATTAAACCATTATAAATAATTATAATTAAACCGAAATGAAAACATGGAAAATTATAATTAATTAAATCGAACATTTTGACAATGAAATAAAAATA
Source organism: Lathyrus oleraceus (assembly GCF_024323335.1). Classification (NCBI taxonomy): domain Eukaryota; kingdom Viridiplantae; phylum Streptophyta; class Magnoliopsida; order Fabales; family Fabaceae; genus Lathyrus; species Lathyrus oleraceus. The sequence goes on along the minus strand of NC_066580.1, from coordinate 416,117,086 downwards.
AAATGTCTCAAAATGAATAAGAGTCGGGCACAAAAGTGTTCAAAAAATTAAACTCAATACACCAAAATGATCAGCGCAAAATAAACTTCTCGGAAACATTCAACTTTTGACCAAATTTTAAAATGGAAAATGGCCGGTTAAAACGCTCAGACGGACCAAAATGTGACTGAAAAATAAATCGAGCACACCAAGTTAAACTACGCGAAACGTAGATTAATAAAACTGATGTCTGCAAGTTTGATTTTGAAACTTTTTCACCCGTTGTTTTGGTACACATTTGATAATTGATTCAACCGGTTTGTATGTAGATCCGGAAATTTATTTCGACTGACATTCTAGTTATTATGCGGTATGGAATGCATGTTATGCTATGCAGAGATGCAACCTCTATGATGAATGTATTGAATCGCATATTCAGGGTCAAATCGGGGTGTGACAGTTACCCATATTTAGGTATCTTCAACTGGAGAATATGAAGCAGGACACTCTTCATATGATCATAGTGAGAGATAGTTAAATACTAAGAAGACCCAGATCTTGATCCTGAATTGCAAATGATATGATATGATATGAGATTCTATGAATGACTTTTTTTTGTTTGCTAGGGATATGATCAGACATAAGATAAACCTTAGCAGGAGGTTTTATGATGGATGCAGAATGAAACAAAAATTTATGGGGAATGATGGAGACATATGGTAAAGGTGACCCACATAAAATAAAAAATGAGGGTAGAAATTCCTTGGGGATAATAATCCTGCTGGAGGAAAGACAATTGAGGAATATGCAAAGTGATTTTAACAACAGGTTCATACATGACCTGACAACACCAGAATATTCAAAGAATTTTCAACAACAAATTCAAACATGACCTGATAACACTTGAATATTCAAAGAGCGCTCAATTAACAGGTTCAAACATGACCTGACAACATTAGGGAACATACAAAGAATGTTTGAACAAACAGTTTTATACATTGACCTAATGACAACTTGAATATCAAGGAAAGTTTAGTCAATAGGTTCATACACAATTTGACAATACTGGAAAAAATCAAAGAGTTCCATCAATAGGTTCATACATGACCTGGCAACGTTGGGGGATATCAAAAGGTTCCATCAACAGGTTCAAACATGACCTGGCAATACTGGAATATATATAAATAAATTTTAATCAACAGGCTCATACATGACCTAACATCATTGGAAAATTTAAAGCATTTCAATAACATGTTCAGACATAACCTGATAATGCTAGAAAATCAAGGAAAGTTTAATCAATAGATTCATATATGACCTCAACATTGGGATATTCAAAGAAAGTTTCACCCACAGGTTCAGACGTGTCTTGACAAAACTTAGGAAAAAAAATCAAAGGAAGTTTTATCAACAGGTTCATACATGACCTGACAACACTTGAAAATTCAAAGAAAGTATATCCACAAGTTCATGCATGACCTGACATTTCTGGAGGTTTCAAAGAGGTTTTATTAACAGGTCTAGACGTGACCTGACAACACTATAAAACCCAAAGAAAAATTCAACAATGGGTTCATACATGACCTGACAATATTGGAAAACATACAAAGCAAGTTTCATCAACAGGTTCATACATGACCTAACACTTTAGAATACATCTGACAATTCTGGAGATTTCTCATAAGAAATTCATCCGATAAAATATTTTGGAGATTCCTAACAGGGAATTTATCCAAAACAAAGATAAACGAGAGTCTTCTTATAAGTAGATCATTCACGCAAAAGGCTACAATGATTCTTTATAAAGAAATCAAACAAATCCAACATCATTGAAGTTTTCTAACACGGAAACCTCCAAGCTTCTGGGAATTCCTCAAGATGATCAGTCATACATGACTTTCACGGAACCATCAGGAAAGACAGGGTAATCAAACTCTTTGTACGTGCCAAAAATAATTGGACATTGGCCATAAGCAATGGATTACAACCAACTTTTAACGAATAGGTGCCAACAACAATTGGACTTTCACCGTAGGCAATGGATTACAACCAACTTTTAACGGATTTTGCCAACAACAATTGGATTTTGACCATAAGGAATGGATTACAACCAGCTTTTAACGGATTTTTCCAACAACAATTGGACTTGATAAAGGGCATTAGTAAAACAATTACCAGCTACAACGAAGTTTTCCAGCAACATCTGGACTTGAAATGATGTTGGCGACAACCAAACTACATATACCAATTACGATTGTATTTACAAACGGAGTGATAATGATGCCAACGATATTTGGGTTTAAAATGAGTTCTTCTAACAACTGAGCTTGGAATAATGCCTAGTAACAACTGAATTTTAGGAGACACCAATGAGTCTTGAAATAATGCCAGGGAATGATATAGAGGTTCTGGAAGTGCGTCAAAACAAAAATGACATGCCCGGGAATTCATCGGAGAGTAAAAGAAACGAATTCTAGAAATGCATCAGAATTACAAGTGATATTATGGAAATACATCAGAATACAAACACATCCGGTAATACATCGATAAAATTCTGGAAATACATCAGAATACAAGTCATACATATTTTAGAATACATCATATAGGTGGAGAAGCATCTGGAAATACATCAGACAAGTTATGGAAATACATCAATAAACAAAGGAGTAATCCGGAAATTCATCGGATAATCCCAAAAGGAATTGAACCTCATGGACGAAATATTTTTTGATAGGTGCCAACTAAGTTGGACTTGAGGGCACCAAAGATAAATTGGAATTAGAGGTCAAAGGATATAGGATAAAAAACAAGACCTGGATGAATGCAAAATGAGAACGAAGTACATTTCGGCTATGCATGATTTGAATTTTTTTTTATGCATGATATATGAATGATCATGATATGAAAATGTTGTCACTTGAGTGGACTGGAAGTTTGTAAAGGCTTTTTATGGAGGTCATGGTTCCTCAACACCGAGAACTCAACCAAATATTTTATGATAGATGTTGTCAAAGGAGAATTCTATCAAGTTTGACAAGCACAACTTAGCCAATAGGATCCTTTTGGAGGATTAAAGAATCATGCTAGCATAATTTTCAGGCACTCGTCTTAAACTAAATAATTGTTGACGTATGGCAGAATTTGTTTGAGCAGTTTGAAAGCATGAAGGGGGGTCTGTCCCTAAGTAACCAAATCTTGGAATGGTAGACTTCTGATTGACCATCATTTGGATAGTTGGACTCATTGATCTCTGAGGTGGCTTGCCCCAGTATGAGTCTTGAAGCAAATTACTCTTGACTAGATGACCCTTAGGGTGATTGGCTCGACTTGACTAATACTCAAAGTGATTTTCCCATGACTGGACTTCTTTCACTTTATCAAGTTCCTCAACCGTATATTGTTGGAATTTCTTTGATGTTAAGTGTTGACTCGCAAATAAGATTATTCATTCAAAAATGGTAATTTTAATGCAGTGCTTATGCAAAAATTTGAAATCAAAATTTATTGATTTAAACGGGTGAAATACAGTGAAAGGGTCACTGATAAGAACGCAATGATGAAATAGTCATTCACAGTATGCAAGTTGGTGCGATCAAATGATTAACAAAAATCGTTTGGAGTCAGGTTAACACAACCTTGTTGTAGTATGCTTTCAGAATAAAACTTGCCTCAATTAGGTCTTTTGAGGGTTGTAACATGGCCTTGTCCACGGTTCTTGAAACAAAAGGATATAAGGCTCAAAATTTAATTTTTACCCACCCCTTCTTCTTGGTGGTCTCTAGTTCCTATATTCACTTAATTCGATACGCACATTCGACTTTGAAGGTGTGTAGGTGAAAATGAGGATTCAAGATGAGATTTTCTTGAAATGAAAATCACCTTATTTTGTTTTTGTTGAGGATTTAGTGACCTCTTTTGATTGATTTTTTTTATCCCTAATTTTGCCTGGACTGCTTCTTTGAAGCCTTTGGTCCATCGGGATGCCCTGATATTTGCCTAAGTCGTATTTTATTGTATTTGACCTAGCGGGCTTTTGATTTATGATAAAAAAAAATTGTGACTGCCATGTCATTGATTATTGAGGAACAACCACTATAATATTGAGTTTTTCACAACTTCTTCGATATTTCAAGCTGTGTGTGAAGGATACCATATGGTTGATCTCTTTAGGGAATTACACAAGCAAATGTGTCGCAACCTGAAAAATACAGTGTGCGAAAGAAAATGACAGAAGAGTCGCCACCGTGCGTTATTTATCCCAAAGGAGGGAAAGGAAACGCTCGAAGTAAACCTGAAAAGAGGAAAGGAAAAGACAAGGTCTCGCAACCAAATCTTGGGTTCGGGAGTCGGTTATGCGAAGGGAAGGTATTAGCACCCCTACGCATCCGTAGTACTCTACGGGATCCACTTTTGTAGTTCTTGTCTAAAGGGTGTGAGTTTATCTTGTGCTGTTTACTAAATAAAGGAGTTAAATGAAAATGACTCGCGCGGATGTCGCTTCCACTGCATACGTATCTCATCTGAATATGAGAATCAGAGTCTTCGTAGCTCGGCTGACCTATGGGTTGGGGGGATGTGTGCTCGCTAAGACATCGCGTCTTATGCCTACGTATCTCATCTGGAATGAGAATCAGAGCAAGCCGTAGTTCGGCTAACTACGGGGTTATGGATTGGGTTTTGGACGAACGACGTTACTACGCAATCTACCGGATGCTCGACCTTTGGAGACTTACTCGCCTGTAGTAGAAGGAGTAAACGTGTGTTTAGGAGAAGAAAAATCAATGAAGGGTTAGGGTTTGGGATGCTCATGCAAAAAGGCAGTCCTTGACGAAGGAACCTGTAAAAAAAGAAATAAACATACAAAAACATTGCCTCCTATCGAGGTCTTCCAGCTAGGAAAACAGTAAAATGCAGGAAAAATATAAAAGGTACCACGCGGATAAAGATCCGAAGTAACAGCAATTAGAGGAATGGGAAACCCATGGATCCTTCCAAGCTAAACACCATCAAAGAAAGTGAGTCAGTACAGGTAATCGGAATAAACCTCCAGGTGGTATCCCACAAATAAAGTGGAACACCAGGCAAGCTATCCCTGCAAAAGTCATGTGAGCCCTCACAAAAACTCAACAAACAGGTTAGAGACAAAAAATAGGATAATCAAGGGTTGCCCCCAAATCAAAATGTAACCACATGAATCATGCCATTAAAATTCACAAAAAAGACATGCATCAAAAGGGTATCAAATTCACCCATAATACCTCAAACATTCAGAGTATTCAAATTCAAAGCTCAAAGGTAATGGGAATAAGGGCAAACCTGATTGGAGAGCTTGATTGAAATTGAGTTGCACCCGTGAGGTTTACAAAACAATCTTTAGGGTTTATGTGAGGCAGAGGTGATTCTGTGCAGTTGAGTTCCCTTCAGGGTTTGGAGGCTTCTCTGAACTCTGTTAGCTCTTCTCTCACTATCTTTTTCCAGCCAGGGTAATAGGAATAGAATTGCCTTTTGTTTCACTGAAACTCTGAATTTATAACCTAATTTTTGTGGACCTGTGGGCTCAAATGAGAGAGGTCCAAGTCCAAGATTTTTTATTTTATTTATTTATTTATTTTCGTTTTCCGTTTTTTTTCTTCGTTTTTTTAAAATATAACTCAAGTATTTCCCTTGTGTTGACTGATCATCTAAATAGAGCCCACAAAGTGTCCTGGATGATGTTCAAGCTTCTTGGATCCGATTCCGATTGCCATGATGAAATGGAAATGCTAAATGACCTAAAAATGAATGCATGCATGAGGTGTAAAGCGCATGCTTCCAGGAAAAATGAAGGGTAAATTTTGGGGTATTACAACTGTCCCTATTCAATCAATTGGAGACCTGGAAAGAAGATAGCAGCGGCTTTTGTGCTTTCGAGGTATCAAGGGATTGAATACAATAAAAGCCCGAAAATTTGCACTGAAGTGAAGTGAAGTAACAATGCCTGTCAGAATCGGCAAAGAGGTGGTCTTGAAAGAAGAATCCGTCTGGTACGGTGAGAGTCAGTCTGAATACCGAAAAAGAATGTTAACCTGGATACCAAAATAAATGGTAACACAGAAATAACCATGGCCTGAATGCCGCTCATTAGTCTGAATACCGAAAAAGAATGTTAACCTGGATACCAAAATAAATGGTAATACAGAAATAACCATGGCCTGAATGCCGCTCATCAGTCTGAATACTGGAAATGACTTCGATCTGAACATCGGAAAACTGGCCTGAACGCCACAAGTTTCATCGATCTGAACGTCGGAAACTTCTTCGATCTGAACATCGGAAAACTGGCCTGAACGCCACAAGTTGCATCGACCTGAACGTCGGAAACTTCTTCGATCTGAACATCGAAAAACTGGTCTGAACGCCACAAGTTGCATCGACCTGAACGTCGGAAACTTCTTCGATTTGAACATCGAAAAACTGGCCTGAACGCCACAAGTTGCATCGACCTGAACGTCGGAAACTTCTTCGATCTGAACATCGAAAAACTGGCCTGAACGCCACTTCGGTCTGAATACCGGAAACTTCATGCCTGTCAGCATCGACAGAAATAGGGAACGGTAATAGAGGCGGCGCATGGGCCAATGACACTTACTGGGGATAACAAAGGTAAGTCATGAACAATCTTCAGTCTGAGTACTGGAAACAACTTCTAGCTTATCACTTGGGATACCGAGAATGTTTTATGCTTACATGCGTATGTTTGAATTTTTCAATGGCGTAATGCTCCATGAAAATGGAAATGCTACGCGATTTGGGAGGATGCAATGCAATATGATTCTACACGCAGGGATGCGAAATGCTGGGTAGAATGCCAAGCTAAGGCAAGGGGATCTGCTGGGGAAATGATCACCATCTTCTGGACCCTGGCAAGGCTGCTGGAGATGAACAACGCAAAGAATTCTGTGGGGAAATGACCCGCCACACGGTGTTCTAGCAATGACGAAATACTGAGATTCTGACTGAGGAGAGAACGACACTGAAAACCTGCTGTTGGGGAAAGCGATAGTGGTTCTGGCAACCACGATCTACGAGAGATGACTCAGCAGGGGAAGCAAACACCGATACGGTACCGAGGTTCTGCTTCAAGGAAAGAAACCATGGATCTGGCATTGGGATTATCGATCTGGCCTCGAACTCTGAGGAGCAGCCGCTTCTGCTGGGAAGATACAGTCTGGCACTGTCAACTCCGCTGAGGGTATATAGTCTGACACTGTCAACTCTACTAGGGAGTGTATAATCTGAAACCACCGCTTGGGGGGGAGGTACAATGGTGAGAACCTGCTGGGGATTGAAGAATCCAACGCTCTGATCAGCTCTGCAGGGATAAGATACCGAATTCGTCTGTTGGGAAAACATTCACGATCATCTGCAGGGGATTTTAAGGAAATGCCCCGAGGGTACCTGTTCTGAATAAACGATCCAAAGCACTTAAAATTTACAGCAATTTTAAATGTTTATTAAACATGTACCTGTAAAGCTCTTATGTGTCATGATGCAATGTTTATCAAAAATTCGGACGTCATTTTTGCAAACAAAACAGAAAAATGAAAATGAAAACAGAGATATACTGAATAACATGATTTTATTGATTGAACGGCCTCTGAATAGGCATTTACATCAGGAAGCAATCCCTGGAAAGAGGTAATCGCACAACAGATAAAAACAGACATTAATCTAATGGCAATGTGAAATGGATTTCTATTGGGTTCCAATTCTGCTATGACTTGCTCGTCTTCAAGATCCTCTAGATGATCATCTTTCTGAAAGAGTGATTGGACTGTTTCCTATCCTTCAAAAGTTTCCAGTCATTGACACGAGATGAGATTTAGAACTACTTAGAACGCAGTCATTCGCTTAATCCCTAACTTTTACCTGGATCGCCCTTTTCGGGTTTTCAATCCACCAGGATACCCAATTTTACCTAAGTTGCCTTTTCAGGTTTTCAACTTACCGGGTGTACAATCTTTTCACTTTTAATCCCTAATTTTTGCCCGAACCTTTTTCATTTTCTTGGTTCGCCGGGATGCCCATTTTTTCCTGGACTACTCTTTTTATTGTCCAGCGGGTCTATTTCATGCGAAGTATTTTTTAACTGCGCCTGAGTTCACCGGGGAAGTGAAGTTTTCACCATCCATCGTTGCAAGCATTAAAGCCCCACCATCAAAAACCTTGGTGACAATATACGGTCCATCATAGTTAGGAGTCCACTTGCCCCTGTGATCTGTCTGAGGAGGAAGGATCCTTTTCAACACCAAATCTCCGACCTGGAAGCATCGAGGATGCACTTTCTGATCAAAGGCTCTCTTCATCCGACTTTGATACAACTGCCCATGACAAATGGCTGCCATTCGCTTCTCTTCGATAAGACTCAACTCATTGAACCTTGTCCGAATCCATTCAGCTTCGTCTAACTTGACATCCAACAGGACTCTTAGAGAAGGAATCTCCACTTCAACAGGTAGGACTGCTTCCATACCATACACAAGGGAGTAAGGGGTTGCCCCGGTCGATGTACGTACTGAAGTACAGTACCCATGCAAGGCGAAGGGTAGCATCTCATGCCAATCTCTGTACGTAACGACCATCTTCTGCACAATCTTCTTTATGTTCTTATATGCCGCTTCAACATCACCGTTCATCTTAGGGCGGTAAGGGGAAGAATTGTGATGCTGAATGTTGAAGTTCTGGCACAACTCCTTCATCATTTTGTTGTTGAGATTAGAACCATTATCAGTAATGATTCTTTCGGGAATCCCATAGCGACAAATGATTTCTTTCTTGATGAATCGGGCAACCACATGTCTGGTGACCTTCGCAAATGACGCTGCTTCGACCCACTCTGTGAAATAGTCGATGGCAACAAGGATGAAGCGATGCCCATTGGAAGCGGTCGACTCAATCTTTCCAATCATATCGATGCCCCACATAGCGAAAGGCCACGGCGAAGACATCACATTCATAGGGTTTGGCGGCACATGCACCTTATCAGCATAAATCTGACATTTATGGCACTTCCGAGCATATTTGAAACAATCGGATTCCATGGTCCTCCAGTAATATCCCGCTCTCAACAATTTCTTAGCCATTGCATGTCCTCCGGCATGAGTACCGAAGGAGCCTTCATGAACTTCCTGCATTAACATGTCTGCTTCGTGTCTGTCCACGCATCTGAGCAAAACCATGTCGAAGTTCCACTTATACAGAACATCGTCTTTGTTCAAGAAGAAACTGCCTGCCAATCTTCTCAAAGTATTTCAGAAAGCACTTAATGTCGTGATACCAGGGCTTGTCATCAACTACCAGTTCAGCAGCAAACACATACGCGGCCCTATCAAGGCGCATCACGTCGATCTTGGGAGCATGGTTCCAACGGATCACCGTGATCATGGAGGATAGAGTAGCAAGAGCATCTGTCATCTGGTTCTCATCACGAGGTATATGGTACAACTTTACTGTTGTGAAGAAAGTCAACAGTCTTCTCGTGTAATCTCTGTAGGGGACCAAAGTAGGCTGGAGAGTGTTCCAATCACCATTCACTTGATTGATTACCAGAGTTGAATCTCCGAAGATGTCCAAAGTCTTGATTCTCAAATCAATGGCTTGCTCAATACCCAAGATACAAGCTTCATACTCAGCTTCATTATTGGTGCACTCGAAAGTCAGACGAGCGGTGAAAGTCATGTGGGCACCTTTTGGAGTTGTAATGACAGCACCAATTCCACTTCCTCTGGCGTTGACGGTCCCATCAAACATTAAAGTCCACTTTTCGTCTGGATCAGGTCCCTCTTTAACAATTGGCTCTTCACAGTCTTTCATCTTGAGGAACATGATGTCTTCATCTGGAAAATCAAACTTCATTGGCTCATAATCTTCAACCGGCTGTTGAGCAAGATAGTCTGACAGAATACTCCCCTTGATGGCTTTCTGGGAAGTATACTGGATGTCGTACTCTGTCAGTACCATTTGCCAACGAGCAACTCTTCCGGTGAGAGCTGGCTTCTCAAATATATACTTGCCTGGATCCATTTTGGAGATCAGTAAGGTTGTGTGAGACAACATGTATTGTCTCAAACGCTTAGCAGCCCATGCAAGTGCACAACATGTTTTTTTTCAAGCATCGAGTATCTCGACTCGTAATCTGTGAATTTCTTACTCAGGTAGTAGATGACATGCTCTTTCCTACCTGTCTCGTCGTGTTGACCGAGAACACAATCCATGGAATTGTCTAGTACTGTCAAATACATAATCAACGGTCTCCCCGGGACCGGAGGCACAAGGATAGGAGGATTCTGCAAATACTCTTTTATCTTCTCGAACGCCCTTTAACAATCATCATTCCACCTGATAGCCTGATCTTTTCTCAACAATTTGAATATTGGCTCACACGTGGCTGTTAGGTGAGAGATGAACCTTGCAATGTAGTTCAACCTCCCTAAGAAACCACGGACTTATTTCTCTGTTCTTGGCTCAGGCATTTCCTGTATCTCTTTCACTTTGGCCGGATCCACCTCAATCCCTTTTCCACTAACAACAAAACCTAGTAGTTTTCCAGATCTCACCCCAAAAGTACACTTGTTCGGATTAAGCCTCAGCTTGAATTTCCTCAAACGCTCAAACAGTTTCTGCAAATTCACCAAATGTTCTTCTTCTGTCTGAGATTTGGCAATCATATCATCAACATAAACCTCGATTTCATGATGAATCATATCATGGAATAGAGTCACCATCGCTCGCTGATATGTTGCTCCAGCATTTTTCAGACCAAACGGCATCACCTTGTAGCAGAAGGTGCCCCATGGGGTTATGAATGTTGTCTTCTCCATGTCTTCTGATGCCATCTTAATTTGATTATAGCCAGAAAAGCCATCCATGAAGGAGAATACCGAGAACTGAGCCGTGTTATCCACCAAAACGTCAATGTGAGGCAAGGGGAAATCATCTTTAGGACTAGCCCTGTTCAGATCCCAGTAGTCAACACACATCCGTACCTTTCCATCCTTCTTAGGTACCGGAACGATATTTGCAACCCATGGCGGATAATTTGTGACTGCTAGAAACCCTGCATCCAACTGTTTTTGCACTTCTTCCTTTATCTTGACAGCCATCTCTGGTCTTGTTCTTCTGAGCTTCTGCTTGATCGGAGGACAACCTTCTTTGAGCGGCAAGCGATGTACCACGATGTCTGTGTCAAGCCCTGGCATATCCTGATAAGACCAAGCGAAGATGTCAACATACTCTTGCAGCAATTCAATCAACCCCTTCTTCACATTGTCTTCCAAAGCAGCCCCTATCTTGATTTCTCTCTTGGCGTCCTCGGTGCCGAGATTAATCACTTCAACAGACTCTTGATGTGGTTGAATGACCCTTTCCTCTTGTTTTAATAACCTGGTAAGTCCTTCAGGGAGTTCACAGTCTTCATCACCCTCTTCTTCAGCTTGAAAGATTGGATTTTCAAAGTCGAAGCAAGCCATAGCAGAACCGTTATCAATAGGATCCGGTGATGTGCATCTGCATGAGTGATGGTATGTGCTTATGAGTGTGAAAAAAAAGTGGAAACTAAACAAAACATTGCCATTTTTTTTTGAAAAACTGCAAAAATAGAAAGACAGGGAACGAAATATTTGAATGCAAAAAGACGTCCTTTATTTATGATAAAAAATGCAAGTGTCACATAGATGAGCCCTACAATGAGTCATTACGCCCTGGCGGAACGTAAGACTTGGATATGCATGAATAAACAAAGAAAATTACTCCTTCAGACAAGTGGCTTGGACAATCTCCTCAGAAGACCAATTGTTGAGAACTTCACCCGGGATCCTCGGACGCACCCAGTTATCGATGTCGCAATCACTATCCCTATCTTCATTATTGACCGCAGAGACTAATTTGACTTCTCCTTCAATCATGTTAACGTTGGCTCCACCATGCTGGGGCATGAGATTGTTGACGACATTAGGAGCTGGTGCAAAGTTAACGACCTTTGAATCAATGAGGTCCTGAACTACGTGCTTAAAAGCTTTGCAGTTCTCAATATTATGGCCAGGTGCCCCAGAGTGGAAGCTACACCTAGCGTTGGCGTCATAACCCACCGGAAGCCTACCAACGGGAGGATCCAGAGTGCGCAACTGCACAAGTTGTAGTTGTTGAAGACTAGAAAGCAACTGAGCGTACGACATTGGAAGAGTGCCGAAATGCCGGTCCATCGTCCTTGGCCTCGGTTGATAGGCGGGTCTGTTACCCGATTGTTGTGGTTGGTACTGAGCTGGTTGACGCTGTGGTTGTTGTTGTTGTAGTGGTGCTGCAGTTGGAATGGTCACAGCCGCAACATACGGTTGCTGATGATAGTTTTGAAAGTCATTCCTCCGGTTATCCCTGTTCTGATAAGAAGATATGGTACTTGCATCCCCTTCTCTCCTCTTCTGTCCCTGAATGAACGGCTTCTTCACCCCTGATGAGGATCCACCTCCACTCTGGGTCTTGTATGTCCTCAGGTAATTCTCCACCCTCTTTCCGGTAGAGACTACATCAGCAAAGTTGGAGGCATTGCAACCCACCAGGCGCTCCAAATAAGGTCCTGGCAGAGTGTTCATGAACATGTTAGCCATTTCCTTCTCCAACATAGGAGGTTGAACACGGGAAGCTGTTTCTCTCCAGCGTTGAGCGTATTCTCTGAAGCACTCATCGCTTTTAAGAGACAGATTTTGAAGTTGAGTTCTGTCCGGAGTCATGTATGCATTATACTGATACTGCTCCACGAAAGCCTCGGCCAAATCCCTCCAGCAACGGATGTGGGCTCTGTCCAGCCTCATATACCATTCCAGGGATGCCCTAGCTAGGTTGTCATGGAAAAAGTACATAAGCAACTTTTCGTCATCGGAGTATGCAACCATTTTACGGAAATAGGCTTGCACATGGGTCTTCGGGCAAGAGTTGCCATTGTATATGTCAAATATCGGGACCTTGAATTTCGGTGGCACTCTCACACCTGGGACCAGCCCCAAGTCAGCAACATCTACTCCCAGAGGATTCTGTCCTTCCACTGCCTTCAACCTCTCTTCCAATCTTCTAAACATGGGGTCCACACCATGACCCATACCAAAGTTTTCCTGTAGCAAGGGGAACTGATCGTCCTGATCATCATGAACGGGCTGTTGACCGGAGGTGACATGTAGGATTGGGATAGGCCCCGGTCCATTGGGTCCATTAGCCTCTCCAGCTGGAGGATTAGTCACCGTCTCTGGTTGAGCAGGGGGATTCCTCTGTATCATCTGCCTGAGCTCTTGCTGTCCCTGAGCCACCCCTTGAACCACATCCATGAATTGATTCATGCGGATTTTCATCTCGGCCAACTCTGCCTGTAGGCTTTCCATTACTCTCTGTTGGTTTCTGCGGGTACCGTACCGGTGAATGCCTGGGTCAGCTATCCTGCTGATGGAACACCAAACAAACTGAGAACACTGTGGCGGTACCTGATATGCAAGACATGCTAATGAATATGTAAATGCAATGACATCTTTATCAATTCCAAAGGTATTCTACCCCCTTGATTCCAGTCTCTTAATAGATAAACGATGTAAAAAAAAAAGACTAAGCCGTTGATGAGAACCAAGAAAATTCCGACTAGAATCAAGTAGAAGATATAAACCCCACAGAAATGGATAAACATGTGTGAATGATTATGAATGCAAAATGATGTGATGCAAAATGATGTGAATGCAGTGTAGTGGCATGGGAATCAGGATCGCTGTATCTAGTTGAACATCTGTCAGGTTGCACTGTCTGGAGAGAAATTAAGAGCACACCAAACAAAGGTCATGGGATGGATCATGTTATCCTTAATATCAACCACCCATTTTGGTGGATTATGGTTTACACCTTATCAACACCCAAGTTTCATTGATATTAAGGATACCTGATCGGATCAACCATGAATCAAGGGTTTGTTGCAAGTCACGAGCATGGAGTTTAGGTTAAGAACCACCCAAAAGGAGTGTACTAAGGTTTAAACCTGCCAAACATGTTCTACAAAAGGTTCCCATAGTCATAATCCCATCTTTCGGATATTATCGGAGGAACGACTACTCGTATTCCAAAAATATTCTCAAGAGAGACTCTTATGAGTGTAGTATCGCGTAACAATCGTATCAAATCTTACACTTGAATGACTTTCGCACTACGTCCTACGAATAGGCCAAGATGGGTTTGGTAAACTAAGGTCCTCGACTTCTAAGGTCTATATTGGAAAAAGTAATGTCTAACCACAACTTACTTGTGTGACATTATTGATCTCAACATGACCTCCACCAAGTGAATGGGCTTGCAAGTCAACTTGCTAAGGAATAACTCCACACAAGTCGACAAGACTATGCCATTCTCCTATCCTAAGTGCACTCGAGTTCGGGTATAGAACTCATCTCACAAAGATCACCAAGCAGCCATAGCCAGCCAACAGATACAACAATGATATATACACAATGCAATAAGGTAAAGCAGGTAAATAAATAACTGTACAAAAGCATGAACACCCAATAAACAAACAAACTACAAAAGCTAGGAGGGACTCGCTTAGGGAAACCAGAGATTCTGGGTTCGGTCCCCAGCAGAGTCGCCAGCTGTCGCAACCTGAAAAATACAGTGTGCGAAAGAAAATGACAGAAGAGTCGCCACCGTGCGTTATTTATCCCAAAGGAGGGAAAGGAAACGCTCGAAGTAAACCTGAAAAGAGGAAAGGAAAAGACAAGGTCTCGCAACCAAATCTTGGGTTCGGGAGTCGGTTATGCGAAGGGAAGGTATTAGCACCCCTACGCATCCGTAGTACTCTACGGGATCCACTTTTGTAGTTCTTGTCTAAAGGGTGTGAGTTTATCTTGTGCTGTTTACTAAATAAAGGAGTTAAATGAAAATGACTCGCGCGGATGTCGCTTCCACTGCATACGTATCTCATCTGAATATGAGAATCAGAGTCTTCGTAGCTCGGCTGACCTATGGGTTGGGGGGATGTGTGCTCGCTAAGACATCGCGTCTTATGCCTACGTATCTCATTTGAAATGAGAATCAGAGAAAGCCGTAGTTCAGCTAACTACGGGGTTATGGATTGGGTTTTGGACGAACGACGTTACTATGCAATCTACCGGATGCTCGACCTTTGGAGACTTACTCGCCTGTAGTAGAAGGAGTAAACGTGTGTTTAGGAGAAGAAAAATCAATGAAGGGTTAGGGTTTGGGATGCTCATGCAAAAAGGCAGTCCTTGACGAAGGAACCTGTAAAAAAAGAAATAAACATACAAAAACATTGCCTCCTATCGAGGTCTTCCAGCTAGGAAAGCAGTAAAATGTGGGAAAAATGTAAAAGGTACCACGCGGATAAAGATCCGAAGTAACATCAATTAGAGGAATGGGAAACCCAGGGATCCTTCCAAGCTAAACACCATCAAAGAAAGTGAGTCAGTACAGGTAATCGGAATAAACCTCCAGGTGGTATCCCACAAATAAAGTGGAACACCAGGCAAGCTATCCCTGCAAAAGTCATGTGAGCCCTCACAAAAACTCAACAAACAGGTTAGAGACAAAAAAATAGGGTAATCAAGGGTTGCCCCCAAATCAAAATGTAACCACATGAATCATGCCATTAAAATTCACAAAAAAGACATGCATCAAAAGGGTATCAAATTCACCCATAATACCTCAAACATTCAGAGTATTCAAATTCAAAGCTCAAAGGTAATGGGAATAAGGGCAAACCTGATTGGAGAGCTTGATTGAAATTGAGTTGCACCCGTGAGGTTTACAAAACAATCTTTAGGGTTTATGTGAGGCAGAGGTGATTCTGTGCAGTTGAGTTCCCTTCAGGGTTTGGAGGCTGCTCTGAACTCTGTTAGCTCTTCTCTCACTATCTTTTTCCAGCCAGGGTAATAGGAATAGAATTGCCTTTTGTTTCACTGAAACTCTGAATTTATAACCTGATTTTTGTGGACCTGTGGGCTCAAATGAGAGAGGTCCAAGTCCAAGATTTTTTATTTTATTTATTTATTTATTTTTCGTTTTTCGTTTTTTTTTCTTCGTTTTTTTTAAATATAACTCAAGTCTTTCCCTTGTGTTGACTGATCATCTAAATAAAGCCCACAAAGTGTCCTGGATGATGTTCAAGCTTCTTGGATCCGATTCTGATTGCCATGATGAAATGCAAATTCTAAATGACCTAAAAATGAATGCATGCATGAGGTGTAAAGCGTATGCTTCCAGGAAAAATGAAGGGTAAATTTTGGGGTATTACAAAATACTAAAACAACCAAATGATTTCCAGCTTTAGGGAATTGTCTTCTTCAAACTTTATCCATTAACATCTGGAGACACCCTTTGAGGTCTTCGCATTTATCCGGGCGATAAGTTGACGTTCACAACCAAGCTTCCTTCTTGAAAGGCTATGTACATATTGTCAATCAGCTGTTGTACTTTGGCTTTGAAAATGTTACAATCTTCAGTTGAATGCCCTTCTGATCTGGCATGATATCCACATTGCACATTTGGGTCATACCCGAGTGGGTAAGGTTGTGGAACCGGCTTGAGATACTTGGGAACCACCAATAAGTTTTGAATCAGAGGCTGTAGAAGTTGGCTATATGTCAGGAGGATTGGATGACGAGGAACATTTCTTCTTTCCAAGTTATTTCAAGGCCTAGGATGATTTTGATATCTTGGGCCTTGGGCTCGTTGATTTGGATTAGGAGTAAATCAGAACTGTTGGTAATGAAGACCAAAAGGTAATGGTTGTTGGTATGGCAATTTGGTCATTGTTAACTGTTCATTTTCATCCACTTGAAGGTTGGGATCAACAAGCTTTTTGGCATTCGCATGGCGATCTTCAAATTCTTTTTCTTCAATTGCATCGTTGGACGAACCCTCTTGAATCCACTACTCACTTCTCCTTTGCTTCCGTTGGCATGGGTCGTGACATTGGAAATCCAAGGCGATATCTCAATACTCTTTCCGGGAAACGATGATATCTCGTTAGCCGCATCCCTGCCATCTTTCTTGTGGTACAAAACCTTGAGGGGTTTCAGGGGTCCTTTGCCTTTCTCATTACCTGACCCAAAAATTAAGATATATGTACTTGAGCCTTCCTCTTTGAGTGTTGATAACCTAGTGTCAATCAATCTTTGTAGCTTAAGCTTAAAACTCTTGCTTACGGTATCTGGGGAATAAGCACAGGATAACTCTGTGCCAGCAGCCGCAGGAAGACAGAGGATGCAAGAGTTATCTGGAATGATTGGGCGTAAACCGTATGTAGGTGGCTTTTTAAGTTCACATGGTATCCGCACTTGACCTTCGGGTGGTCTTCTTTAAAGACTAAGCTCTTTTTGTTAATTAGTTCTCGTACTAAGGCTTTCAGCGCTAAACAAGAATCCAGGTCATGTCCCACTGCCCCTTTATGGAATTCACATGTTGCATTTGGATTGTACGATGGTAGGTATGGTGACGTAGGTATGAGAGCTCGAGGGGTCACCAAATCATTCTGGATCAGCTGCGGGTAGAGCTTGTTATATGGCACCAAAATTGGGTGGTTGTGATCTTTATTCCCCTTGTTCTGATTCTATTTTTTGTTTCGAACCTGACTTTGGTGATTTTGAGGAGGAATATCCAGGGTATATTGATGATGACATCCTGAGGGAGGGTCATATGCCGATAGATGAGGATTTGCCATATAGAACTTCCCTTGGCATGGGGTAACACCAAATGGATGTAGAGCAGTAGCTCTCTCTGTTGTAGCAATAGGTATGGGATGACCCTCTTTTCTCAACAAGGCTTACAGGGTTTCCACGACCCATCCCATTTGGCTCTTCAAAAGATTGAGTTCCTCCTTCAATGCTTCTTGACTTTTCCTTAGCTCATTCATCATCTCCTGAGACATGATTCTTTGTTCTAAACGCGTGTAGGGAATCACTTTGCTGATCATGGACAAAAGATGGATGAGTTTTTTTTTTGTATTTTTTCTGGAAAATGACATGCATTCTTATGAGATGCAAATGCGATGGAATGTGAATGAATGCAATGCAACATATTTAGTTTTTTTTTCAATACACAGGTCCAAAAGTCCGAGGTACTGATGAATATGATTGCTTTCCAAGAATAGGTTCTCACCGAGTATGATCTAGGGTTACAAAGGTTCCTAGAGTCATGAGTACGTTAGACTGTTTGCTGCCTGTGGCAACTTACTTGTCGGGCGTCAACTCCATCCAAAGAATCTACTCTAAGTGAGGTTCTCACATCGATCCAACGAGAAATTCATCTCGCAGACCCACACTACACAACCATCTTTCCTAGTTGGTCAAAGGATTAAGGTTCTATAAATGGTCCTTAGACTCATGAATCATGATGAAAATATTGAAGCTTACGACAACTTACTTGCCGAGCGACAACATCCTCCAAAGGATCTACTCTAAGTGAGGTTCTCGTACTGACCCAACGTGAAATTCTTCTAGCGGACCTGTACTACTCAACCTCGTCCTGTCTTATGTTTTTACTCGATACTTGGGTAAAGAGTCTTTCCCACAAGGTTTGCAATCAGAGTATCCAAGTACCAAAGCATAATGGAACCAAAACAACAGATTTTATCAATATGACAATAAAGACAGCAAAAGCAATAAAGAAAAGCCACACAAGTAAAGAAACAGAGGCACACAAATGACCTAACTAGGCTTGACTCACTTAGGGAAACATATCATTCCCCAGCAGAGTCGTCATCTGTCGCACCACGAAAAATGAGAACACGACTTAAGTGAAGCGCAATCGCACGCTCGCATGATGGACAAAACAGAGTCGCCACCGAACTATATTTATTCCTAAAAAGGAAAGGGGAAATATCAATAAAACCCAAGAAAGAACGACAATGATATTGGTCATCGCAACCAAATTAGGGTTCGGGAGTCGATTACGCAAAAGGAAGGTATTAGCACCCCTCACGTCTGTTGTACTCAACGGGAACCATTAGGTTAGTTGTGTGGTTAGTGTTAGCTTAGAAATATTATGCTTCTCAAGTTATTATGAGGGAAATAATAATATGATCAAAAGAAAAGAGAAGATGTTTTTGGATTTTGAAATGAAGGGGACTAAACCTAAGTTTTTTTATTAATGGGCCTGACAAGATTTACAAATCCTGCTCCTACATATCTCCGGGTGCAATAGAGAACTCAAGGCTTACGTAGTTCTGGGTAAAAAATGTTTGTTTGTTGGTCGATTTTAGCGAAAGCTATATTTTATTAATCGATGAAAAACATTGTTTTACCCAAAACAGATGAGGAGCGAACGTATACATCGCGTCAAATAGATTTACAAATCAACATTCGGAAAAACGTCACCTATCTCAACTTAACAATTGTGGATGAAGCATTGCTTCGCATCATCTTAAGACATAATATCTTTCGTTTATGAAAAGGTTTTCCTGATCAATCGCACGACGGCGAAAAAAGAGTTTGATTGGTTGAATGTATTTTTGGGGTTTGAAAGACGAGTATTTATGACTTACGATCTCTTACAACTTGGGTCTAATACTCGAGACTACATCTGGATCTTTCACCCAGGTAATCTTTTTCTTCTAATTTTAATTATGAAAATGGTTTGAATATTTACAAGGTTTTAGAGGAGAAGACGAATACATAGGGCTTACAAGCTCTTACAACTTGAGCCTAATATTCGGGATTACAACTGTATATTTCATCCAGGTAGTCTTTTTCTTCCAACTTACTTATGAAAATGGTTTGAATATTTACAAGTATTTTGGAGGGAAGACGAACACTTATGGCTTGCAAGCTCTTACAACTTGGACCTAGCATTAGGGACTACGACTGGACCTTTCATCCAGGTAATCTTTTTCTTTCAATTTTATTGATAAAAGAAGTTTGAATATTTACAAATGCTTTGAAGGGGAGACGGACACTTATGGCTTGCAAGCTCTTACAGCTTGGGCCTAGCATTAAGAACTACGACTGAACCTTTCACCCAGAAAATATTTTTCTTCCAAATTTAATTATGAAAATATCTTGAAATTAAATTTGAATTAAGAATGGTTTGAAGAGATTTGAGGGTAATTGAAATGCAGACAAGCCACAGGATCGAAATCAAACCGAAATCCAAAGCAACTGAATTTAGCTATTAGCTAACTTAGAGTGGATTCATGTAAGAATCACTCTATAATAAGTTGAGCAACTGAATCTATGCGTCTACAATTTTCGTAAAGAATTATTAAACCAAGCAAAAATCGAGCACATTATTATTATTTAATAGAAAAATAGAAAGTTAAACACAACATGCACGCATTATCCATAATGAGTTTATATTACCACAAATCTATATATATAAATCAAGTGTGTGTGTGTATATATATATATATATATATATATATATATATATATATATATATATATATATATATATATATATATATATATATATATATATATATATATATATATATATATATATATATAATAGTATATACATAAAGTAAAAAAGAGAACTAACAAAATATATATATATATATATATATATATATATATATATATATATATATATATATATATATATATATATAAATTAAAAAACTAACGAAGTATATATACATATAAAATTTAACTAGAAAAATGATATGGAGTTGTGGTGGAATAATTTGGAAACTCGGTACTGTTGCATGAGGATAAGAAGATAAATCTTTTTCTTTCAAAATTTTGTTTTATTTTCAAACCAAAATAACTACCGGAGTATATATATTCAAGAATGGGTATGTTTAGTTGCTGTTGGTATAAATGGAGTGGTTTCTTTGGAATTGAGAAAAATAATGGTGTGCACACGAAGATGAAAGCTCAAGATATCTCACATTTTTCAATTGTCTTCTTTTGAGAGCTACTGAGAGATACTGAGAGAGAGGTTATCCGATTGGTCATGCGTCGCGGATTTGCTGAGTCTAGGCTACCCGTCTCAATTCTCTCAATAATGCCTTTATATCAATAAGTGCCTTTATATCAATAAGTTAGGACTTCTAATTTCTAAACAAATGACAACAAAGTCCTTCGTGTTTATTTTAGAGACAAAAATAGTTAGAATCAAACTAAACTAAATAAAATTAAACCATTATAAATAATTAAAATTAAACCGAAATGAAAACATGGAAAATTATAATTAATTAAATCGAATATTTTGACAATGAAATAAAAATAAAATGTCTCAAAATAAATAAGAGTCGGGCACAAAAGTGTTCAAAAAATTAAACTCAGTACACCAAAATGATCAGCGCAAAATAAATTTCTCGGAAACATTCAGCTTTTGGCCAAATTTTGAAATGAAAAATGCCCGGTTAAAACGCTCAGACGGACCAAAATGTGACCGAAAAATAAATCGAGTACACCAAGTTAAACTACGTAAAATGTAGATTAATAAAATTGATGTTTGCAAGTTTGGCTTTGAAACTTTTTCACTCGCTGTTTTGACACGCATTTGATAATTGATTCAACCGGTTTGCCTGTAGATCCAGAAATTTATTCGACTAACATTCTAGGCATTACGCGGTATGAAATGCATGTTATGCTATGCAGAGATGCAACATCTATGATGAATGTATTGAATTGCATATTCAGGGTCAAAATCGGGGTGTGACACTTCACAAAGAGCATCTGAAGCGAACTTCAGGTTGGGTAAGCCTCTGGTTGATCCGAGCTTATTTAGCTGAGAAATCCTTCTCATGCTAACATGTCCTAAAAGTATATGCCATACCCATTGCTTTTCATTAACAGACATTAAGCATTTATGATTTTGATCCTCATAAGAAAGTTTAATTTTATAAATGTTGTTCTTTCTCTTTCCGTTAAAAACGACTTTACCATCTTTCTGACTAACAACCTTACAAGAATTTTGATTAAAAATGATGTCACAACCATTGTCATTAAGTTGACTAATAAATAATAAGTTATGCATTAAACCATCAAGTAAAAGAACATTATTAATAGAAGGAAGTTTACAGTTACCAATGGTTCTAGAGCCAATGATCTTTCCTTTCTGGTTTCCTCCGAAACCAACAAAACCTCTAGGCTTAAGTTCCAGATCTTAGAACATAGACCTTATGCCTGTCATATGTCGCGAGCATCCACTGTCCAGGTGCCATGACTGATGTTTCAACTGAGTTGCTAAGGATGTTTGTAACATAAATTATTTTATCCTTAGGTACCCATTATCTGGGTCATCTTTTATTAGTTTTCCCAGAGTTTCTTACAACCATGGGTATGTGCAGAAGGGTAATCACGTGGAATTTGTGCATGATATTTAGGTTTTAGAACATAGTTCTTACATTTTGTAGGTTTTTGTGTCTATGCAGAAACATCAAGCTCAGTACCAGCAGGCACGAAATGCTCATAGAGAGGTTTTGGTTTTACCTTTTGACTTTTTTTAGGTTTTATAGATTATGTACAACCTCAACCTTTCTTGCCATTTCTGCTAACTCCATAGATCAAAGAATCTGTTTTTCTTCTATTTATGCTTTTAGCTAGAAAGTACTTGAATGTTGTGTCATATCCGATGACACAATAAGTACCAAAAGCTTCTAAGACTATTTCCTCCCCTAGTTTTGAAATTTTACTTTTCAAAGTAGAGTTGTTACTTTCTAAAGAAAAAACCTTTTCATTTAGAGAAGAAATATCTTTTTCAAGATTACTGTGGGTTTCCAAAGTAACTACTTGGACTTGTTTAAGGTCCTCGTGCCTACTTTGAAGACTCTGGTACGTTTCCAGCATTTTAGAGAGACATAATTCTAAATCAGAACGAGATAGGTTAGAAAATACCTCTTCAGAATCAGAGTATGATTATGATTCTGACAACACCTTGTCTTCTAGTTCTTTAAAACCTTCTGGATCAACTGTTGTTACCATCAATGCAACATTGGCTTATTCCTCATCAAAATCTTCTTATTATTTTGAGTCGTCCCATGTAGCCATCAACCCCTTCTTGACTTTAGAAAAATTATTCTTAGGCTTTTTGTCCTTTTTCAGCTTAGGACATTCACTCTTGTAGTGGCCTGGCTCCTTGCACTCAAAGTAGATAGCTTTTTTACCAGAATCTTTCTTCTTCTGTCCAAATGAAGAATAAGAACGACCAATAATCCTTCTATCTCCTCCGAACTTGCCTTGACCATTGTGCCCATGCTTTCAGAGTCTGTTGACCATCTTTGAAATCAGAGATAACTCATCATCATCTTTTGAGTCTTCATCAGAACCTTCTAATTCTTCCTCAACCTGATAAGATTTTGTCTTCTCAGGGTTAGACATATATTTACCTCGCTTCTAAGGTTCATCTTCCTCGAGTTCAATCTTGTGGCTTGCCAAAGAACTAACAAGTTCTTCAAAACTAATGCAATTAAGATTCTTTGTTAGCTTCAAAGCAGTTACCATAGGTCTTCATTTTTTAGGGAGACTTCTGATAATCTTCTTGACATGGTCAACTGTAGAGTAACCTTTGTCCAAAACATTCAGTCATGCAACAAGCATTTGAAACCTTGAGAACATAGTCTAAAATGTTTCATTATCCCCCATTCTGAATGCCCCGTACTTCTGGATTAAGGCCACGACCTTTATCTCCTTTACTTGAGCATTCCCCTCACGATTCATTCTCATAGAGTCGAAAATGAATTTGGCAGAATCTCTGTTTGTTATATTCTCATACGTAGTATAAGAAATAACATTTAGCCGTATAGTTCTAGCCTTGTGATGATTTTTGAAATCCTTCTTCTGTTGATAAGTTATAGAACTTCTTGTTATATTATTTTCTTCAACATTAACTGGGTGAACGTAGCCATCAACAACAGGATCCCAGAGATCAACATCGTAACCAAGAAATAAACTTTCTATTTTATCTTTCCAATAATCAAATTTCTCACCATCAAACATTGATGGTTTTGCACTATAGTGATCTCTCTCATTATTATTAACAATGTTAACAACGATCATTGTTTCTCACATTTAACTGGACCAGTACTGAAAACAGTGAAGTGTCAATAAAAACTTTATCAAAATCAGAACCAGAGCTCTGATACTAATTGAAGGTGTGAAAACACAAGAAATGAGGGTTTGAATTGGGTTTTAAAATCAAAATCTTTTACCTGGTTCGCTTAAAACTCAAAGCTACTCCAGTCCACCCACCAAGGTGATTTGTACTTATACACAAGGACTTAATCCATTATAATCAACTGATTACAACAATCACAAAAAATAACCTTCTTTGTCTTCTCAAGGATCCAACTATACCCTAGTCTCCTTAAGGACTCACAAAGAATGACTTTCTTTGTTTTCTTAAGAATCCGACTATACCCTAGTCTCCTTAAGAAATAAAACAAACAGTTTGAATAAAAGTTTGTGTGTTATAAGTTGCTTATACACAAGCAGATTTTGCACAAATGATAAAGAAATACTTAAATAAAAAATGTATAGAAAATGATAGCTTTTCACATATAAACTTTGTCAAGTTTTGCAACGCTTAAGTATTCTTGTTTTTCATCAAGTCTCCAAGTCCCACTTATATAGCACAAGGAGAACACCGTTGGAGGAAAAAATAGGGAAACCAAATAGAGTGATTGTTCACTGTTGGATTGTGAAAGGAGTGATACTGTGTACTATCCTTCCCCCACAAATTCAGTGATAAGTGTGATGTATAGTCCTGTCCTTGCCCAAGATATCAGGTAGTGGAAAGAATATTTGATTTGTATTATGTACTATTTGATCACGTACCCATTTGATCTTATCTTCAAGTTTAATGGCTTCTGATGAAAGTTGATGAAGCATGAAATGAAGAAACATAAAGATGGATTCAGAAACTTCAGAATCTTCGGTCAGAACCTTGACAGCGTCAACAGTATGGCTTGAGATCTTTAGTATCTTAAAAATCTTCAGAGTCTTTAGATCTATAGTCAGAACCTTGATAACCTTAACATCTGGCTTGAGATCTTTAGAAACTTCAGCTAAGTAAAAAACTTCAGAAGCTTGCCATTCTTCAGAAGCTTGATAATCAGAGTCATGTTCAGAAGCAGAAGTGGAGAGAGCGTTGCAGCAGCAACAACCTAACATATCTTCAAAAACTTCTTAGGAGTGAATAAGCACAAAAGCAGAAAGAACATTGCATCAATAACTTGATATCTTTTAGAACTTCTTATGATTAGCGTAAAAGTGGAATTTGGAACTCAATTGTTCAAAAACTGATGACGTTTCCCGTCATATACTCAAAATCATAACTGGTTGTTAAAGTTACACAATAACAAACCATTAGGGTACCAAAATTATTCTCACACAAATACAACATTGTTATCATCAAAACTCAATGTATATATGCATAACCAAATCTTGTTCTAACACCACTGGTATCATTGCATCAGCCCCGTACACCATTCAAAAGGGGGTCTCTTTAGTGGTTGAACGAGAAGTAGTGTGGTAGGACCATAAGATCTCGTGCAAATACTCGACCCATATCCCCTTCGCTTCATCCAACTTTTTCTTCATTCCAAATATGATGATCCTATTTGCTGCTATTGCTTGGCCATTAGCATTGGGATGCTCGACCGAAACAAATCGATTCTATATGCCGAGGTGCCTGCAAAATTCTATAACCGACGAGCTTGCAATTTGTGTGCCATTATTAGATACCATGATCCATGGTAGGCCAAAACGACATATGATACTTCTCAAATAAAAAAACCTTACCCTCCTAGTTGTGATCCGAGATACGACCTCGACTTCCACCCACTTGGTGAAATAATCCACTGCTACTATAAGAAATTTTAGTTGTCTGGAAGATAAAGGAAATGAGCCAAGAATATCCGATCCCCACTGGTAAAAAGGATAATGAGACATTACTGAAGGTAATAACTCAGTAGGAGAATGTATGAAGGGAGCATATATATGACATTTATCACAATAATTTACGAACCGTGCACAGTCTTGAGACATACTCAGTTAATGGTACCTGACCCTGAGTATTTTTCCAAATAAAGCTCTCCCTCCAATATGACTTCCACACACTCCTTCATGCACTTCCTTCATTATAAGTCCCACTTCTTCTTCAGCAACACATCTTAACATTAGAGAAGACCTTCCCATCTTGTATAGCTCATCGGCTACCATGAGGTATCATAAAGATATTCTTTTGATGCGTCGGGCTTCAGTCTCCTCATTTGGAAACTTTTCTTGAGTTATGTATTGAATGATGGGCGTCATCTAGCCCTGAATTTTATAATATCATGACTTCCTCCATTTTCGTGCTTGATGCTTCCAATGTTTCTTGGATTGCCATTCTGTTTAACCCATGGCCTTTGGTGCTGGCTAGACGGGCTAGATGATCGAATCTGGAATTTTCTTCCTGGGGAATATGTGGTACTTCAAAATTCATGAACCCTTTGGCTATTCCAGAGCTCATTGTAAATACTTGAGTAATAATATATCCTTTGTCTGATAATGTCCTTTAGTTTGACTGGTGATTAATTGTGAGTCACTATGAACTAGCAAAGAGAAACTTAGACTTCTTTGGCTAACTTCAAACCAGAAATCACTGCTTCGTATTCTGCTTGATTATTGTTGGACTGAAAATCGAAGCAGAGAGACTGTTCTAGTATCGATTCCCCCGACCCCTCTAATACTATCCCTACTCCTATAATTTTGAGATTGAATGAGTAATCCACTGATAGAAACCACTATCGGGGCACTTCCTCCGGGGTGGGCGAACTCAACTCTATTAGGAAATATGAAAACACTTGTAACTTGATGTTGTTCCTGGGTGTGTATGTGATATCATACTCGAAAATTTCTATAACTCAGGCCACCATTCTACCAGCCAGATCCAACCTCTTCAGGATTAATTTTATGGGATAGTTCGTCTTCACCATTGTCTGAGTTTTCTGGAGGTGATTATTATTTCCAAACCTAATATTTTGATCTTTTGATAACAAACTTCTGCTCCCTAGAGAACCTTACTAACAAAGCAAACCGACCTTTCATCTCCATCATTGTCCTGAACCAATACCAAGCTAATAAATGCCTCGGAAACTGCTAAATAAAAGGTATGGGGTGAATTTTCCTGTAGACGAACCAAGATCGATGGGGTAGACATGAACTATTTCAGCTCCATAAATTCCCTCTCACTTTCTTTCGTCCACTCGAACTCTGTCGACTTCTTTATAGCCGCGAAGAAATGTATGGACTTATCTCCTACACAAGACAGAAATTAGGACAAGGCGGCTAATCTCCTGGTCAGCTGTTGGACTTCTTTCACTGATGTTAGGCGTCTCATATTAATGATTGCCTGAAAATTGTCTGGATTTGCCTCTATTCCCTAGTGTGTCAGCATAAAGCCTATAAATTTGCCAGCTTGCACCCCAAAGGTGCACTTGTCGGGGTTAAGCCTCATGTTGAACTTCCTTATTAATTCAAATGTTTCTTTCAAGTATTTTACATGTTTTACTTCCTCCTAGGTCTTGATAACATGTCGTCAACATATACTTCTAGGTTTCTTCCTATCTGTGATGAGAATACCATACCCATCAGCCTCTGATACGTTTCCCCGACATTTTTAAGACCAAATGGCATTACTTCATAATAATAGTTGTTTCTGTTGGTCATGAATGTTGTTTTGGGAGCATCCACCGAGTTCATTCGTATTTGATTGTAACCTGAATAGGCGTCCATGAACCTGAGCAGGCGGAATCCGAATGCGGTGTCGATTGGTCTATCAATATGTGGTAATGGATAAAGGTCCTTTGGGCAAGCCTTGTTAAGATCGGTGAAATCTATATACATGCGTCACTTTCCCGATTTCTTCTTTATCATGCCGACATTGGACAACCACGATGGATATTTTATTTCCCAGATGAACCCAACCTTCAAGAGCTTATCAACTTCTTCTGTGATAGCCTTTCATTTTTCTTCTCTGTTTATTTGTTTCCTCTGCATTACGACCTTCAACGACGGATCAAGTGAAACATGATGGCACACTGGATCGATCCCGGGCATATATGATGACTTCCATGCCAAGAGGTCGACTTTTATCTCTTAGTAACTTGATGATGTCTACTTCCTCTTCCTGAGATAGCCTTGAACCAATATGTGTGACCTGAAAGTCTTCCACACTGATTTGCACCTTTTTTAATTCTCCAATAGGGGTCAAATTATCATATACCGGATCCCCCCAGAGGATCAAGGTCGACCAAGTTCACCTTTAAAGTGTTTTATGTCGTAGGACGATCCTGCCGAGTCTTCTTTTTTAATTTTAGACTATCCTTGTAACATTTCCTAGCCATTCCCTAATCACCTTTAATTATTCTGATTTGTCCTAGTTCTAGAGGATACTTCATGGTTAGATAAAGAGTGGACATATCAACCTCCAAAGCGTTGAACGCCGACCTTCCGATGATGATATTGTAGGGTGACGACACGTTCACTATCGGGAATCTAACTTTGATGCCTTTGGTGTTGCTTCCACTTCCAAAGACGGTCATGATAGGCATGTGTCTTAATACCTGAACTTGTTCCTAGAGAAACCGACTAGGGTACCTTTGAAGAGTAGCAACTCAGACGTATCTGTCATACCCCAAAATTTGCCCATTAATATTTTAAGACATTTTTCAGGGCATTCCGACTCATTTTTATGACACTGATCTTAAAGGAACAAAGGCCCAGCTCACGAATGGCCCAATCCAGAAAATGGCCCAAACTGGCCTGTTCGCTACACGTTCGCTACACGCTCGCCTAGCGAACGTTCGCTACACGCTCGCCTAGCGAACGTTCGCTACACGTTCGCTACCAGCTCGCCTAGCGAAGCTGACAGACAACAGAAAATTTCGGGCTTCATTCTGAGCCCATTAGGTCACAAAAAAGAGCATTATAAATACCAGCACTTCAGTAATGAAAACGAAAACAGAAGAAGACGAAAGGAGAACCCTAGCAAGCAAACCCTGATACTCATTGGAGGCGAGCCTGGAAGGAACTCGGCGGCACCAAGTTCTACCTCCGCCCAATTCAATCCGATTTGCCGATTCGAAATCACAACTCAGCTGCTAACAGGTTTACATTGCTATCATTGTTTTATATTCTTAATTTGCATATGACTTTATGATTAGATTTATGAAATACCTTAAGCTTGGCATGTGAACTTTAGTATATACCATGCATACCTTAAATGATTAATCGTATAATTGTAGTAATGAGATCCATAAGGCATAAAATTGGTTGAGATTGTACTGATATCATATTCAAAAACCAGCAGCGCTCGCTAGCACATCGCTAAGCGAGCCAGTAGCGAGTACTCACTAGGCCTTCGCTAGGCGAAGCAGGGGCGAATGGAACAGCGGCTGTTTCATTTTTTTTTTGCTGTTCTATCTTATGTTATTATAATTCTGCATCATGTGGTTTAAGTTCATGATTGTTGTGTTTATTTTATGGTGCAACTTTCAATTATATTTTATCTCGATGCTCTAATCCGTGTGTTGAATTGTGTAAAGGTTTACATGTTTCCAAGGAAATGGCCGGCTAGGCATTCCACCTTATGGGTGGGATA
Source organism: Lathyrus oleraceus (assembly GCF_024323335.1). Lineage (NCBI taxonomy): Eukaryota > Viridiplantae > Streptophyta > Magnoliopsida > Fabales > Fabaceae > Lathyrus > Lathyrus oleraceus. The sequence goes on along the minus strand of NC_066580.1, from coordinate 416,087,500 downwards.
CCCTTATGGAGATTCAATCTGAATTATTCAATCGATTTTAATGTATTAATTTTATGGCAAAGATCCACCCTAATGGCTTAATTGTTCTTAATGTATTGGTTTTAATATGAATCTAATTACCTACTGGATGACGGCTCCCTAATTAATTGTAAAACTTTGCCTTTAAATAAGTGATCTTGGACCTCTCTTTATTGCCTTACGATATTACGGTATTACGGTCATGTCCCGCGAATGTGGGGATACCCTTAGCAAAGACCCTTCGATTAAATCATCATGTCCCTTTAAAATAAATCATAGTCCCTCGGATGTTGCCTTCGAATATATGATTTTGTCCCTCGATGACCCTTCGGTGTAGCCTACGGTTAAATGATGATCGTCCCTTCGAATGCTAAGGTATCCTTACAACTGTTGCCTTCAATGACCTACCGATGACCCTACAATGACCCTTTTACATCCAAAGGATAAAACTACTTACTTCTCAATAGTAAGGACAGTTTTACCCTCATAAGGATAGGAAATGCCCATAACGACCTTAGGAAGGTATAACTCTCAATTACTGGATCATAACCTAAAACATTTTCCACCCCTCACACTTTGCAAGTCCTAGAAAATCACCACTTGGTATACATTCATACTAGAATCATTATCAAGTTATATTTTTCTAAACTATTTTTTCAAAATCAAACGAGATAAATACTTTGTATACATTCATACGAGAATCATTACAAAGTTAAACTCTCTTTTCGAAACATTTTAAACAATTCACCAACACTTTTCAGACAAAAATATAAGTGATCCAGCAATTAAGAGCCCATGGATAACCATGGATACAAAGGGTGCTAATACCTTCCCTTTGTATAATGTACCTCCCGAACCCAAAATCTATTGAGGTCTTTCCTGTTCTTTTCCACCTTTCCTTATTGGATAAAAGAAAAGTCGGTGGCGACTCTTGCTATCCGCGACATTGCGATAAAAAGCAAAACACCCCAAGTCAGTTCACCGTATGACAGAACTGGCGACTCTGCTGGGGACACTTTAAAAAGAGAGGTTACCTTAAAAACAAGATCACTTATTTAAAATTGTCTGATTTACTTTTAAGGGATTGCTTGGGTATTTTTGAGTGAAAGATCCTACACCCGGATCTAGTGTACCTTAGGTAAGTAGCAATAGATCATCGCGACTATCCGGCGTATACTGGAATGGTTAAAATGATGGCTACGGTTAATGTGACACTTTGGATGTCCTGATGTTCCTCATGTTCACTTGAGGAAAAATTTGGCTTCCGCGTGGTGTCATTAAAGCATTAACCAGACCTTTAGAACCCTAATTGACTCATCCTGGCCATTAGAAAGTAGTGAGATAATTGACTTCGGTTCCGACTGGGGTTGGTTGAGACTCGATACTACACTCTTTGAGATTGGACTTTAGGGAAGCTTCGGTCAACCACTTGGTGTTGCACTGAAGTGGACTTGAAGGAAGGTCAATGATTGGAGATCCTTTTAGAACCCGGTTACTATTCTAGGACAGGTTGAACCAACTAAACTTCAGTGGGGCGGGTACTTACCTATGGAACTCATGCAAGCCTTAAAACCTAGGAATGATGGTTGTGTGACTTGCTTGTGCTTGTTATTTATTTAACCTCATAACATCATAACATCATAACATCATGACATCATGACATCGTACTAACCATTTCAAGGACTTAAGGATTTAACTTTGCTCTGTTTTGTAAGGCTATGGCTCCCAGGAAGACCATTCGGATTAATCTTGTAGCAATCTCTCCTCAACTTAAGAATTTAGTGTTAGAACTCCCCGATCATGCCCAGTTCATCAAGAAACATGGTTCTCTTCTCAATTTGGTTACCACTGGTTTCAAAGAAGATATGATGAGAGTCCTATTCCAGTTCTTCGATCCTAAACATCATTGCTTCACATTCCCAGATTATCAGTTGGTACCCACATTGGAAGAATTCTCCAGATTGCTTGGGATACCTATCCTTGATCAAATACCTTTCAGTGGTTTAGAAAAGGTTCCGAAGTCTGAAGAAGTTGCCGCAGCTTTACACATGACGAAGTCCGACATTGAAGCTAATTGGGTAACAAGGAGTGGAGTTAAGGGTTTACTTGCCAAATTCCTGACAAATAAGGCCCGAGAATTCTTAAAAGTTATGAATGTCCGTGCTTTCGAAGACATCCTGGCATTACTAATCTATGGCTTGGTGTTATTCCCTAATCCAGACCAATTCATAGACGTGAATGCTATTAAGATATTTCTCACTCATAACCCTGTACCTACCTTGCTGGGAGACATTTTGCATTCCCTCCACACTCGTACCATGAAGAAGCAAGGGACCCTCATGTGCTGCATACCTTTGTTGTCTAGGTGGTTTATTTCGCACCTTCCTCAATCAGTCTTGAAGAATGAGCAAAATCTGAAATGGTCTCAAAGGATAATGTCGCTCTCCCATTCAGACATCTGTTGGTGTCCTCAGTTCAAGGAAAATGTTACCATCATTGACCGTTGTGGCGAGTTCCCTAATGAACCACTCCTAGGAATAAGAGGAGGTATTACTTATAATCCTGCTTTAGCCTTGCGTCAGTTCGGTTGTGCTCGAAGAGATGGTCCACATGAAATGATTATCCAAGGCATTGTGTTTGACTATGGCAACGATTCCCAAGGTCTCCGTCAAAGATTTGTACGAGCTTGGGGCATGGTGAAGAGAGGTACGTTAGGACAGAAAAATTCTATTCCTATGGAACCTTATCTCAGATGGGTACGCGCCAGAGCTTGTGAACTTGTCATGCCATATCTTGCAATCGGACCTCAAATTGTCGAACCTGAAGCGGAAGGAGGTGCTCCTCAGATCATTCCTTATCCAGATATGCCTACCAATGTTGAGGAACTAAAGAGATCCTGGATCCAGTTGAGAGAAGAAAGGGATACTTTCGAGACTCAGTTCGTCGCAGAAAGGAAGAAAGTGTTAGAACTTACCAGTCGGCTTAATGAGGAACGAAGACTCAATGCGTATCTTCGCCCAAAAAGAAGTCGCCCCTGGGAGACTTGAGCTTTCATTGTATTTTTATTATTATTCCTTTTGTAATGAACATTGATCAAAGAAATTAGCAATAAACATTTCTCTCTTGTTGGTGATTTACGCAAAGTTAAATTCCAAAAGTCCTTGAAAACATTTCATGCATTGCATAACATAACATAACACTGCATAACAGGTATTTTACAAGTTCAATGTTCTCACGGTCTTCATTACAAACAGAAAAATGGATCTCGAACAAACTGTCAAAGATCTCCAGACTCAGAATGCTCAATTCAAGGAGATGATGCTAAGCTTATCCAAGGGGCAGGAGGAACTGAAGGCTCTTTTGCTCGAAAAGAAGAAAGACAAGAAAGCTGTGAGTTTCATTAACCCGGGAAGAAGGCGTAAAGGACAGGCCACAGGAGTCAAGTTTGGAATCCCGAATGGTCCAGAAGAGGGGGCGGAGAATGATTCAGAGGAAGAGAATGCTGATTTCTCCAACCCTGAGGATGACGATGAAGATTATGAAAATGAACAGTACTCTCCAAGAGATGATAAATACAAGTTGCTGGAAGAACGTATGCTAGCTATGGAGGGTCAGAAGGCGCCCGGTCTGGATTTCGAAAGTTTGGGTCTGGTCTCCGATGTGACCATTCCTCGCAAATTCAAAATCCCCACTTTCACTAAGTACGATGGTGCGTCTTGTCCTCAGATGCATCTGAGAGCTTATGTGAGAAAGATTCAGCCGCATACCACTGACAGGAAGCTATGGATCCATTTCTTCCAAGAGAGCCTGTCTGGCACACAGTTGGAATGGTATTATCAGCTCGAGAGCTCTGACATCCGCACTTGGACTGATTTAGCAACAACTTTCTATAAACAGTACCAGTATAACTCTGAACTAGCACCTACCCGGCTACAGTTGCAGAATATGACTATGGGATCTAAAGAAAGCTTTAAAAAATATGCTCAAAAGTGGAGAGATTTGGCTGGCAGAGTCAAACCCCCTATGACTGACAGAGAATTGGTGGACATGTTCATGGGCACACTGACCGGCCCATTCTACAACCATCTACTGGGAAGTTCTTCATCAGGTTTCACTGAACTTATATTAACAGGTGAACGTGTTGAAAGCGGCATCCGAAGTGGAAAGATACAGGCGGCTACCTCTGCAAGCACCAAAAGGTCCTATCAGGGGAGGAACGAATCAAATGCTGTGTACGGTCAAAAGGGTCGTAACAAGAAAAACCGTGACCACGACATTGGAGCAGTTACGATTGCAGCACCACCATCTCAAAACTTCCAGCCCAAACAAGACAGGCCAAGAAGGCAGTTCACCAGGATCAATATGACCTTGGCACAGGCACTGCAGGGAATGCTAAAGGCAAATTTGATCACCCTTAGAGATCCTCCTACAAATCCTAACACTACCTCTTCTCGTTATAATCCCAATGCCAGGTGTGCATATCACTCCGATAGCCCCGGGCATGATACAAACGATTGCTGGTCATTGAAGAATAAGATTCAGGATATGATCGAAGCTGGAGAAATTGAGTTTGAGCCTCCGGAGACCCCTAATGTCATCACTGCTCCTATGCCTAATCATGACAAGACGGTTAATGTCGTGGATGACGACGATCACGTTTCCAATGTGGCGGACTTAACATCTCCTCTCCCGATCATAAAGAGGAATTTATTGTAAGCTGGTTTATTTCCAGGTTGTGCTGAAGATTGCAATCTCTGTATATTCCAACCAGATGATTGTTGGGAATTGAAGAATGGTATTCAACGGCTGATGGACGATCGTACAGTTCTCTTCGAAAGGATTCCTAAGGCGGAAAACCCTATTGAAGAAATATCTGTGATTGCTAGGTCCAAAGTTCCAGTGAAGATTACCGCTACCAGGGCGCCTGTGAAGATTACTGTTGAGCCCAGGGTTGCTCCCCTAATCATCACTGCACCTGGCCCGATCCCGTATTCCTCAAGCAAAGCTATTCCGTGGAATTATGGCGGTGATGTTTACGTCCATGGCGTGAAGCAAGTGGATAATGCTGCTAATACTAGTGGCATTGTTGGGACTAGTAAAATTACTCGAAGCGGAAGGATCTTCTCTCCAGAAATCTCACCTCCTGTCCTTGAAACTCAAGGAAAGGAACCAGTCAATCCTTCTCAGTCAGAGACACCGGTCGAAGTTACTCCCGAAGATGTTGCCAAACAAGAAATGGAAGAAGTGCTGAAAATCATTCGCAAGAGTGATTTTGATGTTGTAGAACAGTTGGGGCATACCCTGTCTAAGATCTCGATGTTATCCTTGCTGTTATCTTCTGAACCTCATGCCAATGCATTGATAAAATTCTTGAAGACCGCTCATGTACCTCAGGAGACATCTGTCGATCAATTCGAACATTATGTTGCTCACTTAGCTGTTGACAATGGCCTGGGCTTTTCCGACGCTGATCTGACACCAGCAGGAAAGAATCACAATAAAGCCCTGCATATCTCCATTGAGTGTAGGGGAATCACTTTGTCTCATGTGTTGATCGATAATGGCTCTTCCTTGAATGTGCTGCCGACAGCCGTGCTGGATAAGCTGGATTGTAAAAGCATTGAACTGAAACCTAGTGACATTGTGGTACGTGCTTACGATGGTGCGAAGAGTGTTGTCCATGGCGAAGTAGTCCTGCCTATCAAGATAGGACCTCAAGTCTTCAACACTACCTTCCATGTAATGAACATTCGTCCTGCCTATTCCTGCTTACTGGGACGCCCTTGGATTCATAGGGCAGGCGCTGTAGCCTCGTCTCTCCATCAAAAGTTGAGGTATCCCACAAAGGGAAAAATTGTCACCGTGTGTGGAGAAGAAGAGTACATTGTCAGTAGTGTGCATACCTTCAGATACGTCGAAATGGATGGTGAATTCATTGAGACTCCTTGTCAGTCATTTGAAGTAGTTCCTCCGGCCAATCCTGTCCTTAAGCCAACTTCCTGTGTACCCAAGGTTATTCGTGCTCCTCCTGCTATGATTTCTCTGAAGGACGCTCAAGCCGTGGTTGAAGATGGTGGTCGTACTGGCTGGGGTCAATTGATCGACGTACCGTACAAGTCTGACAAATTCGGCCTGGGGTTCAGCTCTGACAAGAGTCAAATTAATGCTGTAGAAGATGCTGACAGCGATTGCGACCTGGATAGCTGGATTTTCCCAACAATTGGTGACGGACTCAATAATTGGAAGGCTGAAGACACTATCCCGATTTCCTTTAGTCAGGAGTAATTGTTATTGTCTATTTTAGTGTTGCAAATTTTTGTTTTTTTTACAATTGAACTTCTCCAAGCGTTGTGTCTATGCCCGGGGCACAATAGCTAATTTGTTAAGGGTTTTGTCATTTTCATAAGCATATTCATATTCAATAAATCAATGGACTTTTTGCATTCAAATATTGCGCTCTTTGTCTTTTCTGTCATCTTCCAAACAAGCTATGTTCTCTTACACACACTCACGTAACAAATTGCAGATCCATACCCACTCGGGATCCTGTTGACAATAGTTCTACTACTGTTCATTATGACTTTGAAAATCCGATCTACCAAGCCGAGGATGGAAGTGTGGAAGATTGTGAAGTACCTGGAGAACTTGCCAGACTGTTACTGCAGGAAGAGAGGACTATACAGCCGCACGAGGAGTCAGTTGAGATTGTAAATCTGGGTACCGAAGTAGACAAGAAAGAAGTCAAAATAGGAGCGGGCTTGGAAAACAGTGTCAAAAGAAGGTTAATTCAGATGTTACATGACTATGTAGAGATTTTTGCTTGGTCTTATGACGACATGCCAGGACTGGATACTGATATAGTAGTACATCGGCTTCCAACGAGGGAAGATTGTTGTCCTGTTAAGCAAAAGGTTCGTCGCATGCGTCCTGAAATGTCTGAGAAAATCAAAGCCGAGGTTATGAAACAATTTGATGCAGGTTTTCTGGCTGTTACTTCTTATCCTCAATGGGTTGCTAATGTGGTACCAGTGCCGAAGAAGGATGGCAAGGTGCGAATGTGTGTAGACTACAGAGATTTGAATAAAGCGAGTCCCAAAGACGACTTTCCACTTCCGCACATTGATGTTCTGGTAGATAACACCGCTCAACACAAGGTGGTCTCATTCATGGATGGATTCTCAGGTTACAACCAGATTAAGATGGCGCCTGAGGACATGGAGAAAACTACGTTTGTGACGCAATGGGGCACGTTCTGTTATAAAGTAATGCCATTTGGTTTAAAGAATGCAGGGGCAACGTACCAGCGTGCTATGGTGGTTTTGTTCCATGATATGATCCATCATGAAATAGAAGTGTATGTGGATGACATGATAGCCAGATCTCATACTGAGGGAGAGCATCTCGATCATTTATACAAACTGTTCGAGAGGTTGAAGAAATACAAGTTGAGGTTGAACCCGAACAAATGCACCTTTGGAGTAAGATCCGGCAAACTCTTGGGCTTTATTGTCAGTGGTAAAGGGATTGAGCTTGACCCGGCTAAGGTGAGGGCTACTCAAGAAATGCCAGTTCCCCGTACAGATAAAGAGGTCAGAGGTTTCTTGGGACGTTTGAATTATATTGCCCGATTTATCTCCCACTTGACTGCTACCTGCAAACCCCTCTTCAAACTACTGAGGAAAAATCAAGAGATGAGATGGAATGATGAATGTCAAGAAGCTTTCGACAAAATCAAGGAGTATCTTCAAAAACCTCCCATTCTGATGCCACCAGTTGAAGGAAGACCTTTAATCATGTATTTAACCGTGTTAGAAAATTCAATGGGGTGTGTGTTGGGGCAACATGACGAGTCTGGTCGAAAAGAGCATGCCATATACTACCTTAGCAAAAAGTTTACCGACTGTGAAACAAGATACTCACTGCTCGAGAGAACTTGCTGTGCTTTGGCCTGGGCTGCTCGCCGACTAAGACAGTATATGTTGAATCATACCACTTTGTTGATTTCTAAGATGGATCCCATCAAATACATATTTGAGAAACCTGCCCTCTCCGGAAGAATAGCGAGATGGCAGATGATTTTAACAGAGTATGATATCCAGTATACTACCCAGAAAGCAATCAAAGGAAGCGTGTTGGCCGATCATTTGGGTCATCAGGCGGTGGATGATTACCAATCTATGAATTTTGAGTTCCCAGATGAGGATGTCATGCTTGTTACTGATTATGAAGAACCTGGACCGGATAAAGGACCCGAACTAGGATCCCGATGGACTATGGTTTTCGATGGATCTTCTAATGCGTTGGGCAATGGTGTTGGTGTTGTAATCATCTCTCCCAAGGGTTGTCATACGTCTTTCACTGCTAGATTATGTTTTCATTGTACCAATAATATGGCTGAGTATGAAGCATGTATTTTGGGACTCAAGGCTGCTATAGACCGGCGGGTCAAGTTTTTGAGTGTGTACGGAGACTCAGCATTAGTAATCAGTCAGATCAAAGGAGAATGGGACACTAAACATCCGAATCTCATCCCTTATCGAGAGAAGGTGTTGTCACTAATCCCATACTTTGGAGAGATTACATTCGAACATATCCCACGAGAAGAGAATCAGTTGGCAGACGCATTGGCTACCATGTCATCTATGTTCAGAGTCAGATGGGACAATGAAGCTCCCATGATCGCCATTGAACGGTTAGATGAACCAGCGTATTGTTATGAACTTAACGCTGATGGAGTAGAGGAGAAACCTTGGTTCCACGAAGTAAAGAGATATTTGGAAACTCAGGAATACCCTGAAGAGGCATCTATCAATGACAGAAAATTCCTGAGGAAGTTCTCCGCTAAGTTCTTTTTGAGTAATGGATTATTATACAAACGTAATCATGATTCGACTTTGCTTCGCTGTGTGGATAAAAAGGAAGCAGAAAAGATTATGAAAGATATGCACGACGGTATTTTTGGGACCCATTCTAGTGGACATACGATGGCCAAGAAGATTCTGAGATCAGGGTATTATTGGTCTACCATGGAAGCTGATTGCCACCATCACTCCAGAATCTGCCATAAGTGTCAGATCTACGCGGATAAAGTACATGTGCCGCCTGCTCCATTGAATGTGTTCACAGCACCTTGGCCCTTCGCAATGTGGGGCATTGACATGATTGGAGAGATTAAACCTACTGCTTCTAACGGGCATCGCTTCATCCTTGTCGCTATTGATTACTTTACAAAGTGGGTAGAGGCCGCCTCATTTGCTTCTGTCACCAAGAATGTGGTGGCACGGTTCATCAAGAATAGTCTTATTTGTCGGTATGGTATCCCTGAAAGGATTATCACTGACAATGGTACTAATTTGAACAACAAGATGATTACTGAACTCTGCACGCAGTTCAACGTAAAGCACCATAACTCTTCTCCGTACCGACCAAAGATGAATGGCGCTGTAGAAGCTGCTAATAAGAATATCAAGAAGATCATACAAAAGATGATGGTGACGTACAAAGACTGGCATGAGATGTTACCGTTTGCTCTTCACGGTTATCGGACTTCAGTACGCACTTCGACAGGAGCAACTCCTTTCTCTTTAGTCTACGGAATGGAAGCCGTTTTACCAGTGGAAGTTCAGATTCCCTCTCTACGAATCATGAAAGAGGCGGGCTTAGATGAAGATGAATGGATTCAGACTCGACTCGACCAGATAAACTTGATCGATGAGAAGAGACTTGCGGCTGTGTGTCATGGACAGATATATCAGAAGCGCATGACCCAGGCATTTAACAAAAGAGTCAAGAGACAGGTGTATCAAATTGGCGACTTGGTGGTCAAGCGTATCATTCTACCACAAGGTGATCCCAGAGGCAAGTGGACTCCCACATACGAAGGGCCATTTGTGGTTAAGAAAGTATTCTCTGGTGGAGCCATGATACTTGCTACGATGGGCGGCGAAGACTTCCCGCATCCCGTGAACGCAGACATAGTCAAAAAATACTACGCATAAAAGAGACCCGCTAGGTCGACGTATCTAGGCAAAAGTAAGGGCATCCCGGCGAACCAAAAGGGTTCGGGCAAAAATTAGGGATAAACATATAAAAATGTACACCCGACGAGTCGAAAACCTGAAAAGGCGGCTTGGGCAAAAAGGGGTATCCTGGTGGATTGAAAACCTGAAAAGGCGGTCCAGGCAAAAATTAGGGATCAAAGCGTATGACTATGTCCCGTTCTCAGACAGCTTCATCCAAGTTCAAAGGACTGAACAAGCTAATCACTTCTCTCCGACAGCAGGAGATGAGAGGCTTGAAGACATAATGGCAGTAGTGGAATTAAAGTCAATAGGACGTTTTCGGCATAGCTTTCTCTTTGTTTTCTTGACAATTTCCTCTTACTAGGATTTTTGTCTCCTTGTACACAAATTGCCTGTTTATAGGCCCTCTTTCGAAATCAATATAATTTTAGTTTCAAAAAAATGCTTTTGTTTTACTTTCTCTGTTTTGGTTGCATAAACGTCCATTGATTTAATTCGAATTAATATATGCATTTGGATATGATCGATGTTTACCAAAAATGCGTGCATAAAATAGAAATAGCGATTACTACTAGGCTTCAGGATCGAGGAGAAGGTCTAATCATGCTTTCCAATGAATCCGTTGCTAATCCTATTCCCCAGCAAAGCCAGTCATTCCCAGAAGAGAGTGGCATTACTAGACAAATGGGTCATCTCTTCCACCCCCAGCCAGGCTTCTGTTGAATATTTCCACCATCAGACAAAAATCAAGCATCCCCGGCTAAGAAAGGGTCATCGATACCAGTATCTCCCAACCAGAAGATTGAGATTTATTTTCCCCAGTAGAGTCCTCTGGAAGGACTTTTCAGATGCATAATTCATTCATTACATCATTTCACAGCATACGCATGCATACATCGTTCGCAGTTATTTTCGAAAGCATAAAACATCTCATGCATCATGACATGGCATGAAGCTAACTTTATTTTTCAGGTTAATTATTCCCCTGATACAGTCAAAACAAAGGTCCATTCAGACGGACATCCTCATCAATTACGTTCAGGATTCAACTACATCTTTCAGATATACACCATGTCAACATTCATTCCGACATCCTCCTAACGATGGCATCTATAAGCCCATCCCAGACATTTATTGCAAATACAACACATACAAATACTATCAGATATAGCCTAGCGTATGGTTCATTCTGATTCAGCTCAACATATGACTCTTTCAACTCAGATGCGATCTAACGTACGATCCATTCCAACCTTCAACAACTCCAATACGGTCTAGCATATGACCCATTTGGACCTTCAAGGCCTCGGGTGCTACCTAGCGTACGGTACCTTCTGAAGTGTAGTCTGGCGTATGACTACCCCCTTTATTATCAGATGCATCCTAACGGACGGCTCGTTCTGCTACTCAGAGACGGTCTAGCTTACGACCCGCTTGGAGGTTCATCCCCTCAAATGCTACCTAGCGTACGGTACATTCTGAAGTGTAGTCTGGCGTATGACTACCCCCTTCATCATCAAGTACAGCCTAACGGACGGCTCAGTCTACAACTCAGATACGATCTAGCATACGATCCATTCTGATCCTTCACCCCCAGTAACGATACAGCCTAACGGACGGCTCGTTCCGCAACTCAGATACGATCTAGCGTACGATCCATTCTGATCCTTTATCCCCAGCAGTGTATGACTCATTCGGATTCTTATCTCATTTTGATTCGGCACAACATATTACTCCTCCAACAATACGGTCTAGCGTACGACCCATTCGGATCTTCATTCCTCAGATACTACCTAGCGTACGGTACATCCCGAGGTGTAGTCTAGCGTACGACTACTTTTCGTCAGATACAGCCTAACAGATGGCCCATTCTGCAACTCAGATACGATCTAGCGTATGATCCATTCTGATCTGTTATCTCCCGCGGCGTATGACCCATTCTAACTCCCCAGTGAAGTCGACGGCCTAATGAATGACTCACTATACGGTCTGGCGTATGACCCAGTGACACCCATGACTTCAGATATCTTCTAACGTACGACGCACTCTGAAGCTCTCATCATCAAACTTCCTAGATGGCATCTTTAAGCCCATCTCCATCAAGACTAACTAATTGACAAGTGCAAATTTTTGGGGCGTTCTAAGTGTTCAATAATCTTCCACCTCCAGACCACGAATGGCGTACATACCATTCTGACTCTCTCGGTTCAAGAATATTGAACAGGGGCAGCTGTCATACCCCAAAATTTGCCCATTAATATTTTAAGACATTTTTCAGGGCATTCCGACTCATTTTTATGACACTGATCTTAAAGGAACAAAGGCCCAGCTCACGAATGGCCCAATCCAGAAAATGGCCCAAACTGGCCTGTTCGCTACACGTTCGCTACACGCTCGCCTAGCGAACGTTCGCTACACGCTCGCCTAGTGAACGTTCGCTACACGTTCGCTACCAGCTCGCCTAGCGAAGCTGACAGACAACAGAAAATTTCGGGCTTCATTCTGAGCCCATTAGGTCACAAAAAAGAGCATTATAAATACCAGCACTTCAGTAATGAAAACGAAAACAGAAGAAGACGAAAGGAGAACCCTAGCAAGCAAACCCTGATACTCATTGGAGGCGAGCCTGGAAGGAACTCGGCGACACCAAGTTTTACCTCCGCCCAATTCAATCCGATTTGCCGATTCGAAGTCACAACTCAGCTGCTAACAGGTTTACATTGCTATCATTGTTTTATATTCTTAATTTGCATATGACTTTATGATTAGATTTATGAAATACCTTAAGCTTGGCATGTGAACTTTAGTATATACCATGCATACCTTAAATGATTAATCGTATAATTGTAGTAATGAGATCCATAAGGCATAAAATTGGTTGAGATTGTACTGATATCATATTCAAAAACCAGCAGCGCTCGCTAGCACATCGCTAAGCGAGCCAGTAGCGAGTACTCGCTAGGCCTTCGCTAGGCGAAGCAGGGGCGAATGGAACAGCGGCTGTTTCATTTTTTTTTGGCTGTTCTATCTTATGTTATTATAATTCTGCATCATGTGGTTTAAGTTCATGATTGTTGTGTTTATTTTATGGTGCAACTTTCAATTATATTTTATCTCGATGCTCTAATCCGTGTGTTGAATTGTGTAAAGGTTTACATGTTTCCAAGGAAATGGCCGGCTAGGCATTCCACCTTATGGGTGGGATACCCTTATGGAGATTCAATCTGAATTATTCAATCGATTTTAATGTATTAATTTTATGGCAAAGATCCACCCTAATGGCTTAATTGTTCTTAATGTATTGGTTTTAATATGAATCTAATTACCTACTGGATGACGGCTCCCTAATTAATTGTAAAACTTTGCCTTTAAATAAGTGATCTTGGACCTCTCTTTATTGCCTTACGATATTACGGTATTACGGTCATGTCCCGCGAATGTGGGGATACCCTTAGCAAAGACCCTTCGATTAAATCATCATGTCCCTTTAAAATAAATCATAGTCCCTCGGATGTTGCCTTCGAATATATGATTTTGTCCCTCGATGACCCTTCGGTGTAGCCTACGGTTAAATGATGATCGTCCCTTCGAATGCTAAGGTATCCTTACAACTGTTGCCTTCAATGACCTACCGATGACCCTACAATGACCCTTTTACATCCAAAGGATAAAACTACTTACTTCTCAATAGTAAGGACAGTTTTACCCTCATAAGGATAGGAAATGCCCATAACGACCTTAGGAAGGTATAACTCTCAATTACTGGATCATAACCTAAAACATTTTCCACCCCTCACACTTTGCAAGTCCTAGAAAATCACCACTTGGTATACATTCATACTAGAATCATTATCAAGTTATATTTTTCTAAACTATTTTTTCAAAATCAAACGAGATAAATACTTTGTATACATTCATACGAGAATCATTACAAAGTTAAACTCTCTTTTCGAAACATTTTAAACAATTCACCAACACTTTTCAGACAAAAATATAAGTGATCCAGCAATTAAGAGCCCATGGATAACCATGGATACAAAGGGTGCTAATACCTTCCCTTTGTATAATGTACCTCCCGAACCCAAAATCTATTGAGGTCTTTCCTGTTCTTTTCCACCTTTCCTTATTGGATAAAAGAAAAGTCGGTGGCGACTCTTGCTATCCGCGACATTGCGATAAAAAGCAAAACACCCCAAGTCAGTTCACCGTATGACAGTATCCATGTTCATGCCTTTGAAAGCATCCCAATACAATATGTCGATTGAGTTGCCCGGATCGAATAACACCCACTTGACACTCCAATCATGAATATGTACTTTTATGACCATCGGGTCATTCTCATTCGCCAGTACACCTTCTGAATCCTATCTTGAAAAATCGATAACGAATGGTCTTTCTTCCTTTTCTGAGAACATATTTTGTGACACGTGCATTACTGATTGGGGGTATCTTTTTTTGGCCGAGCTCGTTTCACATCCACCAGCAAAACCTCCTGAGATGCTGTTGAGTGTGTGGTGGGCCATCTGGGTCTCACATACTTCCTCGATGTTTTTTCCCTTCTTGGCAAAGAGGTTCTTTGAGTTTGGTTCTCTCCTAGAAGGATTTCTCTTTCCCGCCGATCCTTCAACCTCTTTTAAATACGACAACAACCGAACTCTTTAGATTAGGATCTCGATTTCCCTTTTTAACTGATGACATTCTTCAGTATGGTGGCCTCTCAAACGATGATAGGCACACCATGCTTCCTCATCTTTTCCTAGCAGAACATCGACCCTCTTGGGACGAGTAGGTTCCAGTATTAGCTTGAAATGACATACTTCCCACATAATATTAACATGTTTTGCATTGAGGGGGGTAAAGTTCTAGATGAAGTTGTCATAGGACCTCCGGGAAGGCTTTATCGCCGACCTTTCCCTCGACCTCTGCTTGTGATTTTCTTTCCTAGGCCCGAGTCCATCATGCCTAGACCGTGTCTTTTCTTTATCATCTCGGGATCTTTTCTCCATATTGCTTTCCTCCCCCTTGACATAACATTCTGCTCTATTCATTACTTCTTCCATGCCAATGGTCGACTTCTATGCCAATGATTCATTGAAATGGCCGACTTTTAGGCCATTTTGGAAGGCTCCCACAAACATCTCTTGATTTGGATGGGATAATTTATAGTTTCTTCATTGAATCGCGCCATATATTCTTAGAGGGTCCTTGGAGAACGTTGAACAAGTTGGCAGTGGCCCCCTTTCTATGTTTGCTGGCGGAGAAATATTGCAACATCCTCCAAGTTAGATCCTGATAACCGTTGATTCGTAATCTGGGAAGAGTCATGTACCAGCGTAATTCCACATCCTTGAACGTTCCCGCCATAAGCTTGCAAAGATTCGTTCTGCTGGCACAAATTCTCCATAATTGTAAGGAGTTGTCCCATGTCTGGTGGGGTGCGAGGTTCACTCATGCTAGGAGATGATTCAGATCATATTGTTATGGTGAAGTGTATTATTTTGTGAGGTCTGAGAAAGTTTTACTGAGGCCCCACGGAAGACACCAAATGTTCCTGATAAATAGTATTCGGTTAACCTCTCTGAGGCGAGTCAGACGAGATCACAATTGTCCTGTCTGTAGGGAATATTTTTCGTCTGTCTTTCTTCCTCGATGGAAAGCCGTTTTATACCTATCATACCTCCAAGGGCCATTTAAAGAGTGTTCCTTTGAATCCCCCGTTTAAATGGTGTTGATAACATCCATCATCGTCTTTCTTTACTATTATGTAACATCTGCTCCATCATTTTCTGTAACTCCCATGCAGTCATGAAGCTACCTTATAACCGTTAAGCGTGTCTGTTCATGTTGTCTGCCAGAATTCTTATGAAGTCGGATCCGACTTGATCAGGTCGTCTAGCATTCTTATGAAGTCGGATCCGACTTGATCAGGTCGTCTAGCAGCGATCCCATGAAACCAGGTCCGACCAATTCATGTCATCTTCCAACAATCCCATGACAGAGTCCAGCTTTTTCATATTATGAAGTTCGACATCCTGCTCATCATACTCGACTTTAATAATTTGGTTTTGAAAATTTCAAAATGTAGATATAAATTAAGAAAATTAATTAAATGTAATTAGTTTTTTTGATTTTATGTATAATCAAAGTGGAATTTACTAATAATTAACTATATTTGATAAATTAATCAATATAAAGTATTTTTGAATTAAATTAAGAGTAAATTAATAATACAAGTATTAATTAATTTAAAAATTAATAACTTTTACTTATAAATTTATAATAAATATAATAGTGATTAAAATTTAAATTAAATAATAGTGTTCCGAAGTTATAATAATGATCGGAGGGATGAGATAGTATAAAATGAAATCAAACACAATCCACTAGCATAATTTCACATCATTAATCAATCATCCCATAATTTAAAATACACTATATCATCAATTTGAATGAGAGCCTAAAATCTATTTTAAAAGGAGAGGCTAATTCAACAGCGGTATTAAAAATGCAATTAAGTTTAGGATTCATATACATTGCATCATACTTAGAGTCTTAGTGCCACATGAAGCTTGAGTGAAGGAATCTAAATAAACAAAACAAAGGAACCTAACTAAACAAATCTCTTATTAATAAAATCCTTAAAATCATCTAAAGCATCCACCGAACTTCTTGCAAAACCATTCCGAAACTTTTCACTAAGAACTTCAGCATTCTTCTTCATTTCTCCATCACCCATCAACCTCTTTATTCCCATAACTATATCATCTTTGGTCACATCTTTTGATAGATCATCAGAAACCATGTAACCCACCTTAAGATGACTCACAACCAACTTAGCGTCATGGTGTTGATCACCCCTTATAGGCCATGCCAACATCGGAATCCCATGTCCAATAGCCTCCAGTGTCGAATTCCAACCACAATGAGATAAAAATCCACCCGTTGATTTGTGACTCAGTATCAACAGCTGTGGCGCCCAACCGCGTATTATCAAACCTCTATTCCCAACTCTTTCATCCAATCCATGAGGAAAATATCCTTCGTCTGCTTCCGGTTTTCCTGGACCCGGTCTACCTGAACCGGATTGGATTACCCATATAAACGGTTGCTCACATGACTCCATTGCTTGAGCTAGTTCCGCGTATTCTTCTAATGTCGGTCCTACCTCTGTACCGAACGACACGTATAAAACTGACCCACGTGGCTTTGAATCTAACCACTGGTTCACTTCTTTCTCGGTCACGCTGGATAACCGGTTCGACCGGAAATCACTGTCGTGGAGAACTGAACCGGAGGATTTCCAATATTGCTCTGGCAAAAGCGGTCCAACACCCCACACTGGTTTTCCGACGTAGTTCGCGATGTAGTTGATAAAAGGACGCTCCAGATCATCACACGTGTTGATCAACAAAGCAGTTGCTTCTTGTGTCTCATTCAGCCATGGTGGCTGTTCTCCATCTTTTGGTGGGCCCCTCTTTCTATGGCCAAACCCAAGCGGAGGCGGAGGAAAACCGTGCTGCGGATGAGGATGAGGATGAGGATGAGGAGGCTTGTGATGACGTCGATTTAGATCTGAGTAGGTAACCGCCATGTCATCTGGTAAGCCGGGAAGAAAGCGGATTTCGCCGGGTTTCAAGTCTAGCGGCTGGGCTTTCCATACCGCGACCTCCATAGCGGCGGAGCATGCGCCATTGGTTAAGAACGCCACCGTTGGAATTTTAAACTCTTTGAAAACATCGATTGACCAGCTCATCATGGCATCGACAATTGCACAAACGGGTAAGGTTGGACGATGGTAGTTAGCGAGGATATTTTGGAGTCCTCTAGCAAGCTCGTGGTGGTGTTCCGGCGAAGGAGGTGGCGATGGGATTAGGGTGAGTTGAAAGAGAGGGTGTTGATGGAGAGAAGAGGGAACGGAGGTGGAGAGATTGGAGGAGATGAGAAGAGTGACATGCAAATTTGAGGAAGTTAAATGGTTACATAGTTGGAAGCATGGTAAAAGATGGCCTTGTCCGTAAAATGGTAGAATGCAAATTTCTTGAGACATGTTAGTTTTTGAAGATATCAATGGATTGTAATGTTTGTGTGAGATAGGTTTTTAATTTATAGTATTTGAAATGCGTATATAAGCATAGAACCGACGAGAGATGAGGAAGGAATCAACTAGAACATTTAATATCATTTGACTTTTAGGTTGGAGTTGGAGACTAGTAGATGGTACTGGTATGCGTGTCAATCATCGCATGCACGTATATTTGTCTTGCATAGTTGATGATGGTTCCATTCTCATTCACTTCTTTTTAGTGGCCACCAATTAGAGGAGAGTAACTCTTTCTTGTATAGCAAGTTATTACACTATAATTGAAGACCGACATAGCATCGCCCTAGCGATAGGTTTTTATCGTATTCATTTATGATTTTTGCTTTTTTATTTTCACTACACCAGATATTAGGATGTTTCCCTTTTAGTTTTGTATGGTTTAATTGATTTATGATTGATATTAGTAGTATTAATCTTTTAGTATCATAAATACGTTTTATTTGTCTCAAAATAGTTGTTTTCTTATTTTAAAAATGTAATATTTATTATTATTTTTTCATTACTATACTCATATTTATTAATTTTCACTTTATTCAACTATTTTATTAATTTAATTAATAAGGGTATTTTAGTAAATATTATTAATTTTATCATTAAAATAAGTAAATCTAATTATTTTCTTAAGAACGTGCATTATTCAAATATGACACTTTTTATAAGACGGAGGGAGTATTTGTATTATATTTGTCCAATAACTAGCTTACACGTGTCTAGTTATTATTTGCTCATTAGTTTAAATCGTAACTAAGCTATATAGTTCATTCAATGTAAGTATCTGATGGTTAATAAAAGAGTTACACTTTTTTAACCATTGTAACAAACTTTTAGCATCATTTATTCTTCTTCCTTGTCATCTTCCAAAAAAGCTATGATTGAAGGCTTCAATCTTGATATGGTATTATAGCTTCAGAAGCTTTGATAGCCATTGTTCCTTGTTTTCTTCTCTACAAAATTGCATGTTTTCTATATCCTCCATTGCAGCTTCTCCTGCATCCTCTTTCCTTCGTGAGTTTGCAGTTT
Source organism: Lathyrus oleraceus (assembly GCF_024323335.1). NCBI lineage: Eukaryota > Viridiplantae > Streptophyta > Magnoliopsida > Fabales > Fabaceae > Lathyrus > Lathyrus oleraceus. The sequence continues at coordinate 416,068,339 of NC_066580.1, read as the reverse complement.
TTCTCCTTTATTTCTCTTTTTTGCATCTTTAACAATGGCTTACTAAAATTTCACTGATTTTCAATGAATTCTACAAATCCATACTATCTTCATCCAAACGAAACCCTGCGCTGGTGCTTGTTTCTCCTATTCTTGATGACAAGAACTACCATACCCGGGCTAGGTCAATGCACATCACATTGATTTCGAAGAACAAAGAAAAGTTTATAGATGGATCTCTTGTCAAACCACCTGTATCTGACCCTCTTTACACTCCATGGATCCGTTGTAACACAATTGTGCTTGCTTGGATTCAACGTTCTATTTTCGATTCAATTGCAAAATTGGTTCTTTGGATTGATAGTGCAGTAGGTGTTTGGCAGAATTTACAACTTCGTTTTTCTCACGGTTATATTTTTCGCATCTTAGATATTCAAGAGGATATCTACAAACTTCGCCAAGGTACTCTCGATGTTTCGAATTACTTCACTCAATTAAAAGTTTTATGGGATGAATTAGAGAACTACATGCATATTCTTGCATGCTCATATGCAATTCCTTATTTTTGTGGTGCTATTGCATCTACCAAGAAATATTGCATGCATGATCAAGTTATTAGATTCCTTAAAGGACTGAATGAGAAGTTTACTCATTCAAAGTCACAGATAATGATGATGAGCCCTTTGCCTCACATTGATAAGGCTTTTTCCCTACTTATTCAACAAGAACAGGAATTGAACAACTTTGCTTATGTTATGGCTAAAGCTTATGCAAATATCGAGGAACCTATTACAGTAGCTTGTCAGGCTAAAGCTCATTATGGCAACTCCAATGGAAAACCTAGAAATAATGCTTTCAGAGGGAAGAATCAAGGTTTTGTTGGTCCTAGATGTCAGAATCATATTTGCATACACTGTGGAAGAACTAATCATATAATGGAAACATGCTTCCTCAAGCATGATTATCCCAAGCCTCAGAGTCATACCATCAATCCTCAACCTACTTCCGCAATCAATGTTATCTCTGATTCTTCTTAACAAGGTTCATCTACATCTTCATGTAGCTTCACTCAAGAGCAATATAACAACATTACTGAATTGCTCCAACATTCCAAGCTTAATTCTCAAGCCAACTCCATCTCTACCTCACATTTTGTTATGCATTCTCATTCATATACCACTAATGGTAAGAATCCCCACCTTTGGTTTTTGGATACTAGAGCAACTAATCATATTTCATATGATATTACCATGTCTGTCATTTGCAAAAGTATTATTCCTGTTCGTGTTAATTTTCCCGATGGTTCTCATATTGTTGCATCCATGTCTGGTAGTGTAGTCATTTCCTCTTCTTTAACTTTACACCATGTTCTATACGTTCCTAGTTTTCATGTTAACCTCATCTCCACTGCCAAGCTTGTTGGTAACAATGATTGCTTTGTGCATTTTGGTGTTGACACCTGTTAAATCCTGCAGAATCATTCCAAGGAAATGAGTGGTACATCTAAATTGCAAAGAGGGTTATATGTTCTTGACACTACCAGTCAATCTTCAATTTATGATTCTAGTGTTAATTCATCATGTAATTTGTGGCATCTAGGTTAGACATGTTTCTGATATAGGGATGAAAACCATTTCCCAATTGTTTCCTTTTATAACTTGTAAAATAATACTCCTTGTGATTCTTGCCATTTTGGAAAACAAAGAAAGTTACATTTTCCTCATAGTGTATCTCATTCTTCTGCTCCTTTTGATATATTACATGCTGATGTATGGGGCCTTTATTTTACAATTTCCATGTTAGGACATAGACACTTTCTAACTTCGGTAGATGATTATAGCCGATACACTTGGGTGATTTTTCTTAAAACAAAGGATCAAACCAAAAATAACATCATTCAATTTATGACATACTTAGAAAATCAATTCATACATCTCTTAAATGCCTTAGGACAAACAATGGTGAAATTCTGGTATAGTCAGAGTTCAGATGACATCTGATCCAACATTGTTACTTAATCCAGCAAGACAGTTATACAAATTAAGACCCAGTACTAATAATCACACATTCACAGATGTCACGAAATCTGCTACTGAAACACCATAGACAGGAAGAACACCCAGTTCTGTCCATATGGTACAAATACACAGCAGAGATCAACCATAACACTTACTTCTATTGAGCCTACACAGTTATCAGTATGATGTCTCAACATTGATTTGAACAACACCTGTTCCAGCATTACAGTTGGCTGTACTGTGGAAGACCAACCAGTCTATACTTCAGTATCAGCTGTCAATGATGAATGTCATAACATTTAGTTTGGCATTCAGACAGTAGGCTATGTGCCAGGTTTGTTGTTCCCTTGATAAACAGACTGAAATACATACTGAGTTATAACAGACAGAATTATAACGTGCAGAAGGTAAAAACACAAGTAATTGTTAACCCAGTTCGGTACAACATTACCTACTCTGGGGGCATACCAAGCCAGGAAGAAGATTCACTATCAGCAGTATTAATTCAGAGTTAAACTCCCCCGTTTACAACTCTTCACTTAATCCCTACCCAATGCAATCTATACCTAGGAACTCCTAGATAGAAACCTCTAGTTTCCATTCCTATCACTACAATTACAATGTAATGCTAAACAACTTGAACTTGCTTCACAGCTTCGTTCAAGATCATAACAACTCTTACCTACAGGCTTTGAGTTACAAATAATCTCATGCTTTCTAGCACTGAGAAACACCTGGTAACCTTCCCACAGGTTGGGAGGTTTACCTCACAGACACCCCTAATTTTACATTATTTGAGGCTTACAAAACCTAGGTTACAATCTGCTATTTATAACCTAACCACCCAACTGGATTTGGGCCTTCAGAAATCGTGTAAGACCCCAATTTTGACCCTAAGATCCCTCATGGCATCATAACATTGCATTTGCACAACCTCAACGATCATGAGCATCTTGGTTCCCTTTGCCTTTGGGTGGGACTTCTTGTGATTGGTTTGAGATCACCAAGCATGCTCGAATTGTATATCATTGCTTTTCATTTTGTTTACTAACCAAAAAGCACAAAAATATGTCAGAAACATCTTTTGTTTGAAGCTCGAGTATCATCCAAGACGCTTTGTGGGTTCTGTTTGGGTGATCAATCAACACAAGAGAACGACGTGAGTTACTTCCAGCATGACCAAATGAGGTATATTCATCAGTCAAAGCGCTAATCTGGAAGAAGTAAAAGTCTATTCCTGAGTTGTCATACTCGCTAGGCGAGCAAATCCTTCGCTAAGCGAAGACCACGCGTTAAAAATATAACAACAGAATTTTGGGCCTAGGTTGCATCCAGTTCAAGCCCACAAAGCCACGAAATTCAGTCTATAAATACCAAGGCTTCACTTGAGAAAAAGGGGGGAGGCAGAATTCCCATCATTCAGGAATTCGGAGGCAGAATTCCATCATTCAGGAATTCGGAGGCAGAATTCAATCATTCAGGAATTCAGAGGCAGAATTCCATCATTCAGGAATTCGGAGGTAGAATTCAATCATTCAGGAATTCGGAGGCAGAATTCCATCATTCAGGAATTCGGAGGCAGAATTCAATCATTCAGGAATTCAGAGGCAGAATTCAATCATTCAGGAATTCGGAGGCAGAATTCAATCATTCAGGGATTCATCAGAAGATCAGAGAGAGACTACCTGACAGAGAACTCAGAGAAGCCTCCAAACCCTGAAGGGAACTCAACTGCACAGAATCACCTCTGCCTCACACAAACCCTAAAGATTATTTTGTAAACCTCACGGGTGCAACTCAATTTCAATCAAGCTCTCCAATTAGGTTTGCCCTATTCCCATTATTTTACGCCTTCAATTTGAATGTTCTAAATGTGTGATGTATTATGTTTGAATTTGGAAGTGTGGATATCGTTAGGTTTCGCATATGCATGAATGAGTGAAACCTATGCCTTGAATGTTTAATCACATGATTTCTGAAATGAGTACCATAGGGATTGGGGTTTCTGAAATCGCACTGTTATCAAAGAAAAATCCAGAATTCGCAGTCGTTCGCTAGCGCCTTCGCTAGGCGAACATGTAGCGAAACTTCGCTAGCACCTCGCTAAGCGAAGCAGTAGCGAGCGTAACAGTAGCTAGTTTTTTCTGTTTGTTCTCAGATCTGTTTTCGTGTTTGATTATGATATACTTTACACCACATCCATGCATTGTTTACCTGTTATTGCTAACCTGTTTGTTGAATTTGTGTGAGGGATCATATGACTCCTGAAGGGATAGTTCGTGTGGTATTCCACTTTATTTGTGGGATACCGTCTGGAGGTTAATTCCGATTACCTGTGCTTAATTTCTTGAGATATTTGCTTGTGACTTATTATGGGAGCTACTTGGATCATCAATATGATCTCAAGGGAGGAACTCCTAATGTGGTTTTATTCTCTTATCCCTTACCTCTTTGTATGTTTAGGAATTTAGCCCTTCTTTTTCTTCTCTACACTCTAACCCAAGTCAAAACTTTTTGTGCAAACATTAACACTTGTTTTCCAAATTAGAAACCTAAGCCTTATGCTTTTGATTTTCAAACTTATTTTTCATAACACTTATTTTGAATTGAACCTTTTAATCCACTTTAACCATATTTTTGTAAATACTTCTAATTGGTAAATATAACCCATTCAAATACTTTTTGTGGTTCCAATGGCCACTTTCTTAATCAAATTTTTATAACCTTTAGCTATTAGGTTTGAGTTATCCTTGAGGTAGATATAATACTCACCTTTATCCTTAGTGATGGACAATGAGTCTTCCATGCTTATTATAGGGTTAACCCCTCACTAGCATGTTGAAGCTATCCTCACATGGTGGATTTGTGGTTTTAGGTTGAGTTTTCTCCCTTGGATAACAAAAGACCTTAAGGCTTTCAGACTAATCAATCCACTCAATTATTTTGAATTTTTCTACCCCGAACTACGAGGTTTTGATCCTAATCTTTTTAAAGATGGTACGTAGGCAATGGGTTCATCCATTCAAACACAAAATGTGAAATTCTAGTTATCAGACTTTGGATGTCACACGGGTCGTTATGACATCCAATTCTGCACAGGCAGGAGTTATGCAGAACTTAAAAGTAAGTGCAGTAAATAACACAAGTAATTGTTTACCCAGTTCAGTCCAACATGACCTACATCTGGGGGCTACCAAGCCAGGGAGGAAATCCACTATTAGTAGTATCAATTCAAAGCTAAACTCACCCGTTTACAACTTATCACTTAATCCCTACCCAATGCAATTTCAATCTTACACTAAGATCAGAGTTCCTACTCACTCCCCCTCAATCACCTCAGTGATTACTATCTTTAAACAATATTAAAGACAAGTTGAAGTCACACTTCAAACAACTCTTGATTGTGCTTCACAGCTTTAATCAAAATACACAGCACTCACGCTTAAAAGCTTTGAGCGACACAACACTTACAACTCAATGAACACCCTATGCCACAACAATCATCTACTTGATAATGGCTTGGCTTACAAGATACGTCTAATACAAGACTCACAAAAATACAGCAGTGAAGTATGATGGACACACAAAATCTTCACGCCTTAAAATCTCCGAAACTGAATGAAGGAACGCCTTCCTTTTTATATTGCAGTACCTGGGCTTTTGCACCTGTATTCTCCTGAATTTAAGGTCACACGAGTTCCCATAAATTCAATATTTAGGTTACTAACAAATAGGCTATTTGTTAGGTTCATTAAATGTAACTTGGTTGTTGGTTTCCTGGTTTTTCTCTAAGCTGTTGACTTCCTGAAGAATAGCCCAAGAAAAGCTGAAACAGAAAACTGAACAACCTACAATATAGCATATGCTGTCAGGAATGAATGTCACGACATTCAGCTTGACATCAAGGTCCATATGCTGAGTCTGTTTTTCTAGAAAACAAACTGTACAATTTTGCTGACCTGTACATGATCAAAATGACCATACTACAGTAACAACTTACATTAATAAATGTTAAAGTGTCCAACTTAACATTTACACATTTGGCCTTAAGTTAGTTCTGTTATTCTCTTGAAGAACAAACTAAGTTACATGCTGAAGTATAGCAGAACACCACTCTGTCTAATGTTCAGTAGCTCCTGTCAGTGATGAATGTCATAACATCCAATTTGACATTCAGTCAGTAGGCCTTATGCCAGGTCTGGTCTTTCCTTGATAACCAGACTGGAAATAAATACTAAGTTCTAACAGAACACCAGCTGTTCTATTTCTTAGTATCTGTTGACAGGTATGAATGTCACAGCATCCAGTTTGACATTCAATAAATCCTGTGTTAGCTAATCCTGCAGTAACTACTCAAGTGTGTCATGACATCAGTCAAGACATCAGAGTACAGTTAGATATTCTAACCTACAATGTAGTCACACATACATACTATGTCATGACATCAGTCAAGACATTTGTAACCAGCTAGTGTTTTACCATATAATGCAGCCAATTAAACACCTACAAACTCCCCCTTTGGCAAATTTTTGGCTAAAACACTTTGATCCCCATAACAGAGTTCATAGCAGCGGAATCACACACCTAGCAGGAAATAATACTAGCTAATACACTCAGAGTGGCAGCACACTCACACACATGGAAGTTAAAAAAAACTTCACACACAGCAGCTGCAGGGGAGGGAATCTGTCACGAGAGTCTGTTGTAGAGACCCACTCTGTTTGTCAGGGGTGGTGGTTATTTCTCCCCCTTTTTGTCAAAAATGTTGCCAAAGACAACAACAAAACCAGAGAATAATGACAGAGTTACAAACTTGGTTTTACTTCACAGTTTCAACCAAGTTAGCATCCACTTGATCTTGCTTCACAGCTTTGATCAAGTAAGCACCCACTTTTGCTTTACAGTAGGTACCACCATATCAGATGCCATGATTTTGTTTCTGACATCCAGAACCACTCCTGCATGAACAACATCCTTGAACTCCTGCAGGTACATTGGCCTTCTCACGGAAGGGTGTCTCCTTACCCTCTTGTAGCCACACTTGTTGCAAGTAGCATAGCTGTGATCTGTTGACCAATCAGAGCATAGTACCAATTGTTTAATAGGCAGAGATATTAAACAATACATCCCAAACATCAGTGGTTGCTATAAGGTCTCAGAGAGACATATTCCCAGTTTGCTCCTTAAGTTTTCAAACTGAGTAGCATCCAGAGCCTTTGTAAATATGTCAGCCAGTTGAAGGTCCGTGGCTACATGTACCAAGGTGATCACCTTGTCTTCCACCAGATCTCTGATGAAATGGTGCCTAATGTCAATGTGTTTGGTCCTGCTGTGTTGGATGGGATTCTTGGAGATATTGATGGCACTGAGATTATCACAGAACAATGTCATAACATTTTGAGTGACATTGTACTCAGTGAGCATCTGTTTCATCCAAACCAGTTGGGAACAACTGCTTCCAGCAGCTATGTATTCAGCCTCTGCAGTGGACAGAGAAACACAATTCTGCTTCTTGCTGAACCAAGATATGAGATTGTCTCCTAAGAAGAAACATCCACCTGATGTGCTTTTTCTGTCATCAGCACTCCCAGCCCAGTCAGCATCACAGTACCCAGATAGGACAAGTTCAGACCCATGTGAATACAGCATCCCATAGTCACAAGTCCCATTGATGTACTTGAGAATCCTTTTGACTTGATTCAAGTGGCTCACTTTAGGCTCTGCTTGGTATCTAGCACATACTCCAACTGCATAAGAAATGTCTGGTATACTTGTTGTTAGGTAAAGTAGGCTTCCTATCATGCTTCTATACAAGCATTGATCAACACCAGGTCCTCCATCATCTTTGGTTAACTTCAGATGAGTAGGTGCAGGAGTCCTCTTGTGCCTAGCATTATCCATACCAAACTTCTTAACTATGTTCTTGGCATACTTGCTTTGGGAGAGAAACATAGAGTCCTCCATTTGGTTTACTTGCATTCCAAGGAAATAGGTCAGTTCTCCAACTAGACTCATTTCAAACTCAGATTGCATCTGGTGAACAAATTGTTGAACCATTTGTTCTGACATTCCACCAAAGACTATATCATCCACATAGATTTGAGCAATCATGATTTTGCCGTCTTCATCCTTCACAAACAAGGTTTTATCTATTCCACCTTTTCTGTATCCATTTGAGGTCAGAAATTCGGTCAACCTTTCATACCATGCTCTAGGTGCTTGTTTCAACCCATACAAGGCTTTCCTCAACTTGTATACATGCTTAGGTTGGTTAGGATCACAGAACCCTTTAGGTTGTTCCACAAAGACTTCTTCATTCAAGTAGCCATTCAAGAATGCACTCTTCACGTCCATTTGGAATAGTTTAAACTTCAGGATGCATGCTACCCCTAACAGCAATCTGATGGACTCAAGCCTAGCCACAAGAGCAAATGTCTCATCAAAATCTACCCCTTCAACTTGAGTGTATCCTTGAGCCACTAGTCTTGCCTTGTTCCTAGTAATTACTCCTTTCTCATCAGATTTGTTTTTGTAGATCCACTTGGTACCAATGATGTTGGTCCCTTCAGGTCTTGGAACTAGCTCCCATACTTCATTCCTTTTGAACTGCTCAAGTTCCTCTTGCATGGCAATGATCCAGTATTCATCAGTCAGGGCTTCTTTCACATTTTTTGGTTCAACCTTGGATACAAAGCAGGAATTTGAGCTTATTCCCCGTGACCTGGTAGTCACACCATTATTGGGATCCCCTATGATAAGATCCTTAGGGTGGTCTTTCTGAATTCTGATAGATGGCACTTTGGTGGTTGCATCTACTTCACATTCAGGAGGAGGTTCCTCTACTTCTTCAAACTTGACAGGAATGTCAGTTGAACTGTCAAGGAATGTTTCAACATCCTCCATGACATCGGTTCCTTCCTCTTTATCGTCCACAATAACATTTATGGATTCCATCAGGACATTGGTCCTGTAGTTGAACACTCTGTAGGCTCTGCTGTTAGTTGAGTATCCCAGAAATATGCCCTCATCACTTTTCGGATCTAGCTTTCTTCTCTGTTCACGATCTGTGAGAATGTAGCATTTACTTCCAAAGATATGAAAGTACTTCACAGTAGGTTTTCTGCCTTTCCATATTTCATACAGAGTGGAGGAGGTTCCTTTTCTCAAGGTGACTCTGTTGTGAACATAGCACGCGGTATTCATTGCTTCAGCCCAAAAGTGCATGGGGAGCTTCTTTGCATGAATCATTGCTCTGGCAGATTCTTGAATAGTTCTATTTTTTCTTTCAACTATCCCATTCTGATGGGGAGTTATAGGGGAGGAGAACTCATGACTTATTCCTTCAGACGAGCAAAACTCATCAAACTTGGAGTTCTTGAACTCCGTACCATGATCACTCCTAATTCGGACCAGACAACTGTCCTTTTCCCTTTGAAGTCTGATGCACAGGTCTTTGAAGACATCGAATGTATCTGACTTCTCTCTGATGAAGCTTATCCACGTGTATCTGGAATGGTCATCAACCACCACGTAGGCATATCTCTTCCCACCAAGACTTTCAACCTGCATAGGTCCCATTAAGTCCATATGCAACAGTTCCAGAACTCTGGAAGTTGTAGGATGTCCCAGCTTCGGATGTGACATCTTGGTTTGCTTGCCCACTTGGCATTCACCACAGACTCTTCCTTCATCAATAAGCAGCTTTGGGATCCCTCTGACTGCTTCCTTGGATATAATCTTCTTCATTCCCCTTAAGTGGAGATGTCCAAGACGTCTATGCCACATCTTCACCTCCTGTTCTTCCTTGGTTGAGGAGCATATTGTAGAAAAGTTAGAGACTTTAGGTTCCCACAGATAACAGTTATCTTTGGACCTGGTTCCTCTCATAACTTCCTGATTGTCACCATTAGCCACAATGCAAAGCTCCTTAGTAAACTGAACATGAAACCCTTGATCACACAACTGACTTATGCTGATGAGGTTTGCAGTTAGTCCTCTTACTAACAGCACATTATTCAGTTTTGGAACTCCAGAGCAGTCCAGCTTACCCACACCTTTTATTTTACCTTTGGCACCATCACCAAAGGTCACATAGCTGGTAGTGTGAGGTTGAATATCCACCAGAAGATTTTCCATACCAGTCATATGTCTTGAGCATCCACTGTCAAAGTACCAGTCTTCTCTGGTAGAGGCCCTTAGAGCAGTGTGTGCTATCCTAGCATACCATTGTTGCTTCTTGATGGGAACATAGCGCTTATATGGTTTATGCTTAGGCCTGGCATGCGTGGCTTGGTTAGGGAAACCATGAATCCAGTAGCAGAAGGCTTTTATATGACCAAGCCTACCACAGTGGTGACACCTCCACTCCTGGTATTTCCTCTTCTGATGATCATTCATCCTAGTTCCTCGATGTTGAGACATTGGCTTTGACTTCCGCTTGAACTTCTGAACTTTTGCCTTTGGGCGTTTGTGTTCAGCTGAGGATCTTTTCCCAAATCCTAGGCCAGATTTGGTTCCAGACTGCTGTCCCACCGTTAGTATCTCTTCCAAGATGTCAGTTCCCTTATTCATCATTCTGATGGATTTGGTCATCTGATTCAGCTTGGAGGTCAGCAGGGCTATCTCACCATTTAGACCCTCTATGACAGACAGTTGCTTCTGTCTCTCATCTTCCAGTTCCTTGATGAGGTTCTTCTGTTTTTCTCCTTGTGCACGCACTTCTGCACTGGTGGTACACAGTTTCTTATAGGCTGCAGCAAGTTCATCAAAGGTCAGTTCATCTGCACTTGAGTCATCATCAGAGGCACAAACACTGGTTAGTGCAGTGACATGTTTGGCAGATTCTCCTTTAGATTCACTTTCAGAATCTCCTTCAGACCATGTGATAGTTAGCCCCTTCTGTTTCATCTTGAGATAAGTAGGACATTCAGCTCTGACGTGTCCATACCCTTCACAACCATGACACTGGATTCCCTTGCCTTGGTTGAACTTTTCTTCAGAAGTTGATCTTTTCCTGATGTCAGATGGGATGTTCTTGACATTAGGTCTCCCTCTTTGATCAATCTTCTTCACTAACTTGTTGAACTGTCTCCCAAGCATGGCTAAGGCTTCTGATATACTTTCATCACCTTCAGTATATCCTGCTTCTGACTCCTCTTCAGCATTAGATACAAAAGCTATGCTTTTGTTCTTCTTTTCAGCATTCTCACACAAGCCCATTTCAAAGGTTTGGAGAGAACCAATGAGCTCATCCACCTTCATATTGCAGATGTCCTGTGCCTCCTCTATGGCTGTGACCTTCATAGCAAATCTCTTTGGCAGGGACCTGAGAATCTTTCTTACAAGTTTCTCTTCAGCCATTTTCTCACCTAGTCCACCAGAGGTGTTTGCAATTTCAAGAATATTCATGTGAAAGTCATGAATAGTCTCATCCTCTTTCATCCTCAGATTTTCAAACTTGGTGGTCAGCATCTGAAGTTTGGACATCTTCACCTTGGAAGTACCTTCATGAGTTACCTTGAGGGTATCCCAAACTTCCTTAGCTAGTTCACAGTGGTGTACCAGCCTGAAGATGTTCTTACTGATTCCATTGAACAATGCATTCAAGGCCTTGGAATTTCCAAGAGCTAATGCCTCTTGCTCCTTGTCCCACTCTTCTTCAGGAATCTGCACACTGACTCCATCTTCACCAGTCCTCATTGGATGTTCCCATCCTTTGTTGACAGCTCTCCAGACTTTGCTGTCTAGAGACCTTAAGAATGCTATCATACGAGGCTTCCAGTCATCATAATTAGAGCCATCCAACATGGGTGGTCTGTTTGAGTGTCCTAAATCCTTGTCCATGATACTAGAAAGTAACTTCCCTAGATCTCACCCAGAAATTCACAGGCAGGGTGCCTGCTCTGATGCCAATTGAAATTCTAGTTATCAGACTTTGGATGTCACACGGGTTGTTATGACATCCAATTCTACACAGACAGGAGTTATGCAGAACTTAAAAGTAAGTGCAGTAAATAACACAAGTAATTGTTTACCCAGTTCAGTCCAACATGACCTACATCTGGGGGCTACCAAGCCAGGGAGGAAATCCACTATTAGTAGTATCAATTCAAAGCTAAACTCACCCGTTTACAACTTATCACTTAATCCCTACCCAATGCAATTTCAATCTTACACTAAGATCAGAGTTCCTACTCACTCCCCCTCAATCACCTCAGTGATTACTATCTTTAAACAATATTAAAGACAAGTTGAAGTCACACTTCAAACAACTCTTGATTGTGCTTCACAGCTTTAATCAAGATACACAGCACTCACGCTTAAAAGCTTTGAGCGACACAACACTTACAACTCAATGAACACCCTATGTCACTGCAATCATCTACTTGATAATGGCTTGGCTTACAAGATACGTCTAATACAAGACTCACAAAAATACAGCAGTGAAGTATGATGGACACACAAAATCTTCACGCCTCAAAATCCCCGAAACTGAATGAAGGAACGCCTTCCTTTTTATATTGCAGTACCTGAGCTTTTGCACCTGTATTCTCCTGAATTTAAGGTCACACGAGTTCCCATAAATTCAATATTTAGGTTACTAACAAATAGGCTATTTGTTAGGTTCATTAAATGTAACTTGGTTGTTGGTTTCCTGGTTTTTCTCTAAGCTGTTGACTTCCTGAAGAATAGCCCAAGAAAAGCTGAAACAGAAAACTGAACAACCTACAATATAGCATATGCTGTCAGGAATGAATGTCACGACATTCAGCTTGACATCAAGGTCCATATGCTGAGTCTGTTTTTCTAGAAAACAAACTGTACAATTTTGCTGACCTGTACATGATCAAAATGACCATACTACAGTAACAACTTACATTAATAAATGTTAAAGTGTCCAACTTAACATTTACACATTTGGCCTTAAGTTAGTTCTGTTATTCTCTTGAAGAACAAACTAAGTTACATGCTGAAGTATAGCAGAACACCACTCTGTCTAATGTTCAGTAGCTGCTGTCAGTGATGAATGTCATAACATCCAATTTGACATTCAGTCAGTAGGCCTTATGCCAGGTCTGGTCTTTCCTTGATAACCAGACTGGAAATAAATACTAAGTTCTAACAGAACACCAGCTGTTCTATTTCTTAGTATCTGTTGACAGGTATGAATGTCACAGCATCCAGTTTGACATTCAATAAATCCTGTGTTAGCTAATCCTGTAGTAACTACTCAAGTGTGTCATGACATCAGTCAAGACATCAGAGTACAGTTAGATATTCTAACCTACAATGTAGTCACACATACATACTATGTCATGACATCAGTCAAGACATTTGTAACCAGCTAGTGTTTTACCATATAATGCAGCCAATTAAACACCTACATAAAAGATTGAAGACCTTGATTGTAGCAGAAGTTTTCTTCCAGCTTTGTAACAGCAAAGGAGAAGTTTGCTGCGATTTGTAGCGGGGTATTCGTTACCATTAGAGATATTGACTAAATCCAAGGTAAATCATACAAGTCGAGTCGCCACCGCACTTCTATTTATCCAAAGGAATGGTTAGAAAGCGAACAAAAACCTAAAAGTTTTATCGAATCAAAAACTAGTAAAAATGTCAGAGATCTGGGTAAGGGGGTTGGTTATGCAATGGGAAGGTATTAGGCACAAAAAACATCCTAGGTAGTCCTAGGGAGCCCTTTTCACATTTGTTGTAAAGGTTGTTGTTTTGTGAAAATTTATTTGTGCAAACATGATTGAAGGGATGAGAAAAGAATATACAAATTTATTTACATTTTGTAGGTGTTTAATTGGCTGCATTATATGGTAAAACACTAGCTGGTTACAAATGTCTTGACTGATGTCATGACATAGTATGTATGTGTGACTACATTGTAGGTTAGAATATCTAACTGTACTCTGATGTCTTGACTGATGTCATGACACACTTGAGTAGTTACTGCAGGATTAGCTAACACAGGATTTATTGAATGTCAAACTGGATGCTGTGACATTCATACCTGTCAACAGATACTAAGAAATAGAACAACTGGTGTTTTGTTAGAACTTAGTATTTATTTCCAGTCTGGTTATCAAGGAAAGACCAGACCTGGCATAAGGCCTACTGACTGAATGTCAAATTGGATGTTATGACATTCATCACTGACAGCAGCTACTGAACATTAGATAGAGTGGTGTTCTGCTATACTTCAGCATGTAACTTAGTTTGTTCTTCAAGAGAATAACAGAACTAACTTAAGGCCAAATGTGTAAATGTTAAGTTGGACACTTTAACATTTATTAATGTAAGCTGTTACTGTAGTATGGTCATTTTGATCATGTACAGGTCAACAAAATTGTACAGTTTGTTTTCTAGAAAAACAGACTCAGCATATGGACCTTGATGTCAAGCTGAATGTCGTGACATTCATTCCTGACAACATATGCTATATTGTAGGTTGTTCAGTTTTCTGTTTCAGCTTTTCTTGGGCTATTCTTCAGGAAGTCAACAGCTTAGAGAAAAACCAGGAAACCAACAACCAAGTTACATTTAATGAACCTAACAAATAGCCTATTTGTTAGTAACCTAAATATTGAATTTATGGGAACTCGTGTGACCTTAAATTCAGGAGAATACATGTGCAAAAGCCCAGGTACTGCAATATAAAAAGGAAGGCGTTCCTTCATTCAGTTTCGGGGATTTTGAGGCGTGAAGATTTTGTGTGTCCATCATACTTCACTGCTGTATTTTTGTGAGTCTTGTATTAGACGTATCTTGTAAGCCAAGCCATTATCAAGTAGATGATTGCTGTGGCATAGGGTGTTCATTCAGTTGTAAGTGTTGTGTCGCTCAAAGCTTTTAAGCGTGAGTGCTGTGTATCTTGATTAAAGCTGTGAAGCACAATCAAGAGTTGTTTGAAGTGTGACTTCAACTTGTCTTTAATATTGTTTAAAGATAGTAATCACTGAGGTGATTGAGGGGGAGTGAGTAGGAACTCTGATCTTAGTGTAAGATTGAAATTGCATTGGGTAGGGATTAAGTGATAAGTTGTAAACGGGTGAGTTTAGCTTTGAATTGATACTACTAATAGTGGATTTCCTCCCTGGCTTGGTAGCCCCCAGATGTAGGTCATGTTGGACTGAACTGGGTAAACAATTACTTGTGTTATTTACTGCACTTACTTTTAAGTTCTGCATAACTCCTGTCTGTGCAAAATTGGATGTCATAACAACCCGTGTGACATCCAAAGTCTGATAACTAGAATTTCAATTGGCATCAGAGCAGGCACCCTGCCTGTGAATTTCTGGGTGAGATCTAGGGAAGTTACTTTCTAGTATCATGGACAAGGATTTAGGACACTCAAACAGACCACCCATGTTGGATGGCTCTAATTATGATGACTGGAAGCCTCGTATGATATCATTCTTAAGGTCTCTAGACAGCAAAGTCTGGAGAGCTGTCAACAAAGGATGGGAACATCCAATGAGGACAGGTGAAGATGGAGTCAGTGTGCAGATTCCTGAAGAAGAGTGGGACAAGGAGCAAGAGGCATTAGCTCTTGGGAATTCCAAGGCCTTGAATGCATTGTTCAATGGAATCAGTAAGAACATCTTCAGGCTGGTACACCACTGTGAACTAGCTAAGGAAGTTTGGGATACCCTCAAGGTAACTCATGAAGGTACTTCCAAGGTGAAGATGTCCAAACTTCAGATGCTGACCACCAAGTTTGAAAATCTGAGGATGAAAGAGGATGAGACTATTCATGACTTTCACATGAATATTCTTGAAATTGCAAACACCTCTGGTGGACTAGGTGAGAAAATGGATGAAGAGAAACTTGTAAGAAAGATTCTCAGGTCCCTGCCAAAGAGATTTGCTATGAAGGTCACAGCCATAGAGGAGGCACAGGACATCTGCAATATGAAGGTGGATGAGCTCATTGGTTCTCTCCAAACCTTTGAAATGGGCTTGTGTGAGAATGCTGAAAAGAAGAACAAAAGCATAGCTTTTGTATCTAATGCTGAAGAGGAGTCAGAAGTAGGATATACTGAAGGTGATGAAAGTATATCAGAAGCCTTAGCCATGCTTGGGAGACAGTTCAACAAGTTAGTGAAGAAGATTGATCAAAGAGGGAGACCTAATGTCAAGAACATCCCATCTGACATCAGGAAAAGATCAACTTCTGAAGAAAAGTTCAACCAAGGCAAGGGAATCCAGTGTCATGGTTGTGAAGGGTATGGACACGTCAGAGCTGAATGTCCTACTTATCTCAAGATGAAACAGAAGGGGCTAACTATCACATGGTCTGAAGGAGATTCTGAAAGTGAATCTGAAGGAGAATCTGCCAAACATGTCACTGCACTAACCAGTGTTTGTGCCTCTGATGATGACTCAAGTGCAGATGAACTGACCTTTGATGAACTTGCTGCAGCCTATAAGAAACTGTGTACCACCAGTGCAGAAGTGCGTGCACAAGGAGAAAAATAGAAGAACCTCATCAAGGAACTGGAAGATGAGAGACAGAAGCAACTGTCTGTCACAAGGAAAACTACCAGCAGTTAATCAACATAACATAAGTTTAATCAGCAGCAGAAGCAAAACAATTACTAGCTATGGCTACTAGTAATACACACATGCACAAGGGTACTTCTCCTCCCCCTAAGTCTGTGCAACAAACAACAGAATTACTAGTTATGGATGCAACTAGTAAGACACACAAATGCACAAGGGTACTCCTCCTCCCCCTAAATATGTGCATACTTCAAATAACAGTAACACCAGCACCTGTACCACACAACTGTACCACACAGGCTCATTCTAATATAACATAATGAGACACATCACATCCATATTTCCTTATGACTGTAAGTTTCAGAAGGAAATAACAATATTGTCCAAGGCAATGTCATGACATCCGGTCAGACATTCTTCTGCTCACTCAGCCTTGACACGCACCACATCATCCCACTAACTAACGAGGTGCCATACCTTGTTATCTGAGAACACATAGACCACAAGCTTGATGATTACTTGTAGTGCAAAGACAAAACTCCCCCTGTCATGAACAACCAACTCTCCTCTTGAAACTTGGAGATCACACATGAACATATCCAACACCCCAAAGTTGGACCTTCACATACTTCATGATTCAAAGAGAACCCAGACCACTTGATGAATGGAAAACATAAGACACATCTTCATGTCTTCAAGAGCACCCCTCTGTTCAACCCTCTTGGCGGAACACATCCACACTCTGTGTCAATCTCTCTTCTAACCAGAACAGAAAGCCACTCCACAAAATGTTCTAACATAAGTTAGGATATCCTTCACACCATAACACCGTATGATAATCTTCAGATATCACTGAGTCACTAGCTTAATCCACAAGAAACCAGACACAAATTGGGACATATACATTCTCATCCCATTACAAGAGCTAATCTTCCATAGATAGCTCAGAACTCCTTCCACAAGCTCCAAGAGATGAATAGAAAACACCTCCTTTTATCTTCAACTTACTAATTTTCTGCTCAAAGTAATTTGTCTCAGACCTTCCTCAAGAATAATCAGCTGCCATATGTTGATTATCTTGATTCTTCGAACTCACTTCTGAGATAGACCAAATGCCACTGGTTGATTACCTCCTTCATCAATCCTCATATGAAAAAGTCAAATGCCACTTTTTGACCTCTCCACGTTTATCAGACTTCTCCCAAAGATATTCTGACCTCTCAAGTGAGACTTGAACTTCAAGCTACATGTTAAACAAAACTTAGATTCTCTAAGACATGAACATGTAACATCCTCTCCATCCAGCAACTCCAAAGAACTGCAATGAGATGAATCTTTTTGAAGTATCCAATCTACAACCCTGTAGACCCTTCTATCTCAAGTTGATGTGCCACTTCACCAACTAAGATTCTGATGTTGAACCAAATGTCACAACATTGTGTTTTAACATCTAGCTGTTGAATTCAGCTCCTTCTTCTGCCACTTGAAAGAACTTCCTCCCTTCACAGAACAAGAGTTCAACGTTCTCATAGACTTGATTGTGGAACCAAGTTTGAGTAAACATCCTCCATCCTGCAGGTTTGCAGTTAAGTCATCCAAGCTCACACCTTGATGAATCCCTGCTTCTTCTCCAAAGACATCAGACACTCTGATGCATGAGTCTTCAGAAGGACCTGTTAGACACTAAACCTTCAGCTATACCAAGGATTCCACTTCCTAAAGTAAGGCTGTTTCCATGATGTCAAGAATGCTGCCACTTATTCTTAACTCCACGGTGTGCATTAGCCAATGCACTTCCTTACCTAGATCAGAAGTAAACTGATCCAAGTAACCACCATCAGAACTATGATGTTTTTCTTCTTCTTGTACACATCAAGGCTGAACATGTTTCTTGCCAGGAAACCTTTTCAGAGATCATACGCTTTTGCTGCCACCAAAGTGATAGATCATAAGCCAATGTACTATCCTTCCTGTGATTCTGCACAGGGTCTTGAAGACGAGATGATCCAACGTCTTTAAAAACATCAATTATCCTGAGCTCCAAGGATAATCAATTAAATACTTGTACTTGGTACAAGTAAACATTGATCTTAAATCCTTTCCCAATTTTCCTTTCAGATACTTCCACCATAAGAATACTTTGGAAATACTCTTCTTGTGTCAACATCTTCTGCTTGCAAGTGCCTCAACAGTTTTGAGAATCTTTCCAGATTAGATTCACCCTTAGGAATGAGAGAGGTGAATCCTTCCTTGCAAATGTGACACACAACAACCAGAACCCATGTGACACAGGTCAACAGCCAACCAGACCCTAGGCTGACCAAACGTGAGGAGGTTAACCAAAACTCCTCCTCAAATTAACAATCATGGAAACTCCACACCACTATCCATGCATTGTACACAAATGTCTCAACATGACATACACCATCCCTACTAGTGGCAACTAACTCTATGAGTTGTACCTATACATACTCCAATCACACCAATCAGACTCCAGCTGACCATAAGTACTAGTAAAAATAAACACCAGTCAATAGTAGATATGCATTTCCAGAGGATACTACCTCAACCAACCTCTGAATCTTCATATTCTCACTCCTTGAAAGAACTGCCACTTCTGAGCATGGTGTTTGAATAACAAGATTCATAGTCCCAATCCTCTTAAATGAAATAGAAATCAGGTTATCCCATCATTGACTTCTAACATCCAGGGGACTTGTCTTCCAACACAACATAGTACTTCAGGGAATAACTATCCAACCCTGATCAATCTACATGAATAAGACAAACAGCAGGAGATTGCACAATGTCACGTCTCAACCAGCTCCACTTCTAGAGATCAGACTTCTAAAAGTGATCTTCTTGAGCACACACACAGTTGACCCTACCCTTGTCAACTTAGCACACACAGATGTCTCCTCTTCCAGGTCAGGAGTAGGTTCCAAACAAAAGTATCCCTTTGTTTGACACCTAAAAACATCTGCTCTTCAACCAATAGTTGCATACTTGTTGAACAACATGTTCTAACATCACATAGAACATTAGTTCCACCTCCTTGGAACAAACCCTCCTTGAAAGTCTTCAAGGTCTTCATATACACTACCCAAGAGAGTAAAAGAATCAGTGATCAGGTGATTCTTACCATCCTGAAGTGAGAACGTCATGATGAGTGGACTTGAGGGGACTCAAGTATCTTTGACATCTTCAGTAGATTATGATAAAATCTTGAATACAGCAGCCTTTCATCCCCAAGAGGGAAAACTATATCAGAGTTTGAGTTTTGCCAGGTATTATGCAGCGGAAATCCTAATACAACTCAACCTATGAACACACACTTCATCAGATCAGCCTCCAAGAACATACCAAGTTTGAATATGATTCAATACTAGCACGACTGTCTCACACCAAGGCCAATTGCCAACCTCCAGAGACAGCTACACACTGTTCCTGTCATGAATAGTCCATCCACCTACTTCAAGGGACCATTCAGGGAAATCACATAATCTTCCACAGGTTCCAACATCAGTACTAACAAAACTCCTTGCAAGATACCAGAAAGTATCACCCATGGATCTCATCCAGAAACAGAACAGGATGCCTGCTCTGATACCAATTGAAATTCTGGTATAGTCAGAGTTCAGATGACATCTGATCCAACATTGTTACTTAATCCAGCAAGACAGTTATACAAATTAAGACCCAATACTAATAATCACACATTCACAGATGTCACGACATCTGCTACTGAAACACCATAGACAGGAAGAACACCCAGTTCTGTCCATATGGTACAAATACACAGCAGAGATCAACCATAGCACTTACTTCTATTGAGCCTACACAATTATCAGTATGATGTCTCAACATTGATTTGAACAACACCTGTTCCAGCATTACAGTTGGCTGTACTGTGGAAGACCAACCAGTCTATACTTCAGTATCAACTGTCAATGATGAATGTCATAACATTTAGTTTGGCATTCAAACAGTAGGCTATGTGCCAGGTTTGTTGTTCCCTTGGTAAACAGACTGAAATACATACTGAGTTATAGCAGACAGAATTATAACGTGCAGAAGGTAAAAACACAAGTAATTGTTAACCCAGTTCGGTACAACATTACCTACTCTGGGGGCATACCAAGCCAGGAAGAAGATTCACTATCAGCAGTATTAATTTAGAGTTAAACTCCCCCGTTTACAACTCTTCACTTAATCCCTACCCAATGTAATCTATACCTAGGAACTCCTAGATAGAAACCTCTAGTTTCCATTCCTATCACTACAATTACAATGTAATGCTAAACAACTTGAACTTGCTTCACAGCTTCGTTCAAGATCATAACAACTCTTACCTACAGGCTTTGAGTTACAAATAATCTCATGCTTTCTAGCACTGAGAAACACCTGGTAACCTTCCCACAGGTTGGGAGGTTTACCTCACACACACCCCTAATTTTACATTATTTGAGGCTTACAAAACCTAGGTTACAATCTGCTATTTATAACCTAACCACCCAACTGGATTTGGGCCTTCAGAAATCGCAGCAAACTTCTCCTTTGCTGTTACAAAGCTGGCAGAAAACTTCTGCTACAATCAAGGTCTTCAATCTTTTATTTCCTAAAATATCTCCATATTTAGAAACTGTATATTCACCAAATATTCTGATTGAGTCTTCAAGATCTCCACATAGAAGTTAGGATATTCACCAAATATCCTCACTAATCCCAGAATATTAAATTAGTTAACACATGCCAGAATTAACTCATTCAGTTTTATACACATGCACAATGTCACAGTCACGATGTCGTGACATCGTACATGACATGTTGGTCCAGATGTTGAACTTCTTCAACCTAACATATTAAAACAACAGAGGTGATTACATTATTTGTTTTACAAAATTAATGCCAATCCTAAGGTACTAACAAATGGCATTAAGTTTTTAACCTTGTCTGACTTTCTTCTATCTAAAGGTATAATCTACCAAACAACTTGTGTTAAAACACCCCAACAAAATGAGGTGGTTGAAAGAAAACATCAAGACATCTTTAATGTAGCTAGATCTTCATATTTTCATACTAACACACCTTTGAACATGTGGAATTTTTCAGCTCAACACGCCATTCACATCATAAATAGATTGCTCTCTCTCTCTCTCTCTCTCTCTCTCTCTCTCTCTCTCTCTCTCTCTCTCTCTCTTATTAAACTCAGAATGCCCTTATGATCTCCTGTTTTCACAACACCCATCTCTAATACATTTGAAAGTTTTTAGATGCTTATGCTATGCCACAACATTTCATGCTCACATAACTAAATTTGATCCTAGAGCTAAAACGTTTATTTTTCTTGGTTTCAAGGATGAAACTAAAGGGTAGATCATTTATGATATGAATAACCATAACATTTTTGTTTCAAGGAATTTCATTTTCTATGAAAATCACTTTCCTTTCAAACCTAACAAAAACTCTATCCCCGCTACTACCAGTGTCAATCCTACTAATTATCCTGTTTTTGAAGATTTCCTTGAGTTGCACTCACCTACTAGTACCACTGATGTTTCCCTTTCTCTTAACCCTAACACCTATACTATTTCCCCTGCTACCTCTTCTCCATGTACTTCTCCCCTTATTCATAGTACTAATCATTCCACCTCTCCCCATATTCATAGAACTTCTTCTGTCACATCTCTTTTTTCTCCTACTCTCCCTAGCCAGTCCACTTACAATGGCACACCTACCCCACCTTTCCCGTTGAGGTTGCAAGACCATTTTTATCCAACATTCCTCATGCTAATACATCTATTGTTACCTTAAGACACTCGACTCGTACCTCTCATCCCCCAAGCTACTTAGGTGATTATAATTGATATGCCGCATCTCACAACTCATTTGCATTGCATCCTAATGTTACATCTCCTACATATCCTTTATCTTCTGTCATTTCCTATCATAATTGTTCTCCTTCTTATACATAATTTTGTTGCTCCATTTTTTCTAACATTGAACCTAAAACTTATAACCAAGCCATTAAGTTTGACTGTTGGAAACATGCCATGGATGTTGAGTTACAAGATTTTACAGAGAATCATACTTGGGATCTAGTTAAACTTCCCTCTAGTAAATATCCTATTGGGTGTAGATGGGTTTACAAAATCAAATATAAAGATAGTTCAATTGAGAGATACAAATCTAGGTTGGTAGTAAAAGGGTACACAGAGTTAGAAGGCATTGATTACTTTAATACTTTTTATCCTGCTGCTATGCTTACCACTGTTAGAGTTCTCTTGTCAGTTGCAGCTGTTAAGGGTTGGCATTTGGAGCGAGTTGATGTTAACAATGCTTTTCTTCACGGTGATGTCCATGAATAGGTTTACAAGACTCTTCCACCTGGACTGTATTTTTCTTCTTGGATTTCCAAGAGATGAAAAAAATGCCTAGAAAGACACAATATCCAGTGATGGATTTCCTCGAATTAGGGCATCTTTCCCAATCAGAGCCAACAAAGCCATGAAGCTCGACTGGAGCAGAGCTAAATTAGGAGATGAATTTTCTTGGTGATGATTTAAGGTACCTGAGAATATTGGTTGTTATAGTGAATTAAGAGTTCAAAGGTTTAGAGATGAACTATCTCAGATGTTAGATATCTGTCAAGCAATTTCCAATAAGTGTTATATCATCAACATATACTAGAAGTGTTATAAGTGAATTGGACTTGGATTTGAGGTATAAGGAATAATCAACTTATGATTGTTTGTATCCCAAATGGAGTAATTCTTGGGACAATGTTGAATACCATTGTGTGCTTGTTGTTTCAAACCATAGATCAATTTTTGAAGCTTGCACACTTGAGATGGAGTGGAATCGGATGTAGGATGACTAGGAGGTATGCCATATACACTTCTTAATTGAGCTCACCATGCAAAAAGGCATTTTTGACATCTAATTGTTCAAGATGCCAATGATGGATGGAAACCAAGACAATAATAACTATGATTGTGGTAAGTTCGACAACACGAGAAAAGGTTTCAAAGTAAGAAAATCCCTTCAATTAAGTGTAGCCTTTGGGTACCAGTATTGCTTTATGCCTTTAAATAGTTCCATCAACTTTGTACTTGATTTTGTAAATCCACCTGCAACCAACAATACTTTTACTTGGTGGAAGATCAACAAGGGATCAAGTTTGATTTTGATCAAGAGAAAGTAACTCAACTTCCATGGCTTGTTTCCAACCGTCAAATTGAGGCTTGTTTGTAGGTTTTTAGTTCAATATGAGTGGAAATAGAACAACAAAAGGAATGGTATGAGGGCGTGCAATGATGATAAGAAATAACAAATGATAATGGATATGCAATATGATTATATGCAACATGATTAGTTTGAAACAAAATTACAGTGAATGTCTTGCAAATATGTAGGTTGCCTGACTAATCTAGTTGACTTTCTGAAAGACATGGATGTAACAAGTATTTCAGTGCTAGAATTATCTGGAGAAGACCTGATAGGTAAGACAGAAGAATGATGATCAGGTTCAGGAAGCGTAGTGGTTTGATCAAGGTCTATAGAGGTAGGTTCATTAGAATTGTCTTGTGCAGATGAATGATTAGGTAAGAAAATAGGTTGGTCAAGAAAAGGTTCAGAATTATGATCTAATAGTGTAAGAGTTTGGGATAGAATATGGTCAAAAGGGGGAGAAGATATGACATATGTAGGTGTTTGAAAGGGAAAGTGTGTTTCATAAAAAATGACACGTCTTGAAACAAATATATTGTGAGAGGTAAGGTCATATAAGATGTAACCTTTAGTTTCATATTTAAAACAAAGAAAGATAGCCTTTGTAGATCTAACATCAAATTTACTTCTATGAGCTTGAAGAAAGGATGCATATCATATACATCCAAAGAATTTGAGATGGATAATGGAAGATGGTTCATTATGGAGTATTTCATAGGGGCTTTTATATTGGGAAATAGGTGTGGAAAGTCTATTTATGATGTGAATGATATTTTTTATTCTAAAGTTCCACATGGTGAATGGTAGGTTGGATTCGAAAGAGATGGATATAAAAATATTAAGGATGTGTTAGTGTTTTCTCTCCACCACGCCATTTTGTTGTGGGGTCTCAACACATGACCTTTGGTGAATGATACATTTTGACTGAACGAAGAAATCCATGGAAAATTCAGAACCATTATCAGTACTGAAACACTTTAATGTTGTGTGAAATTGGTTTTCTATGTATGGGATAAAGTTGATGATTTTGGTTCTAGTCTCATCTTTAGTTTTTAGAAAAACTGTCCAAGTATACATGTTAAAGTAATCTAATAAAGTGATAAAATACTTGTGGCCTAAGAGAGATACAGTTGAAAAGGGCCCCTCAAACGATCACCATGTAGTAAATCAAAAGGAGCATGAGAAATACAAGCATTTAAAGGAAAAAATAAATTCTTTTGTTCAACATAGTGGCATGAGTCAGAAGAAGACCAAGTATTCTTAGTAGATACAAATGGAAAAAACTATGAAATTGAATGCAAGTCAATATTAGAAGTATGACCTAGTCTATAGTACCGTATAATAGAACTTGCATTAGAAACAAAATTACATGTAGATTTTTCAGACCTAATGTTTACAGTGTCAATCACATATAATCTCTTGTGCATTCTATCTAATACCAATCATTGCCTTGGCAGAGGTATCTAAAATATAACAACAATAGAAAGTAAATTAAATTAAACAATTATTGGACAAAGCAAGTTTAGGGATGAAAATGAGATTGACATGAAAAGATGGAATGTATAAGACATGATGGAATGTAAGGGTTGGGGAAAGGGTCACAAAACCAGAGATATGCGTGATGACAGTTGTACCATTAGATAAGAAAACTGAAATTGGTTATATGGTGTGATAGGATAAGAAGGAAATAAGAGTGAAATTAATGTGATTAGTGGAACAAGTATCCAAGATCCAAAAATTGGGGGGCTTACCATCATCAAGTGGAGATGACTTGGAGGTCAAGACAAAATGAGTACTAGTGACAATATCAACTTTGGAGTTTGAATTGGGTTATAATTGCCGTAACAAGCCAAAGAGATTGTGGTATTGTTCCATAGTAAAACCAATGGACTTGGAGGTTGAAGAACCTGCACCAAATGTGTCATTATTGCCCTTGGAATCATCAGAACCATTTGATTGAGAGACCTTGCGTTTGTTTTTGAATCTTGGAGGATAATCATGCTTCACAAAGCAAGTATCAACAATGTGAGTTGTCCTTCCACAATGGGTACAAACTCGATTAGTGCCTCGAGAGGGACATGTCCATTTCCATTTGGGCTTGGATTGAGAAGTATTGGCTAAGAAAGTTGCAGGGGTGAAATATTGGTCAGATGCATTAGAGGGAGGGGGATTAAGAAGAGGAATAGAAATATCTCTCTCTTGTTGAATGACCAATGATAAAATAATGTCAATGCTGGGTTGTTACCACGAAAAATCTCTAAGGCATGTTGAAGGAGTAATTAATGAAAGGGTCTTGTGAATTTAGGGTTTATACCCCATCAAAGGGTGGAGATGTGCCTGAAATAAGCAAGAGTTGAGAAAAACGTAAGGTATCAAGGGATGAAGCCGACAGAAGAAGCACGTTTGGTCGAAAAGCCATTCCGTCGACTGAAATGAAGCTTGGGACTTAACGAATTTTGGGTTGTGCCAAACTCATAGAAGACAGCTTCGCCCTAAATACCTGGGCGGGAGAAGTTTAAAATTGGAAAATGACTAGCAGTTACAAGAAGAATAAAGCGCCAGAATATGGAGCAGTTTGCAGAACGTGGATAGAGCAGTGTGCAGATCGTGTGGCACAACGTCTGCTAGTTTCTAGGAGTTTTGGCCTGTAGGTAGTTTCTTTAGTTTAGTATAAATAGGATATCCCACAAGGGTCTTGGGGTGTTCACTTTGTACTAAAAATCACTTGTAAAAAACTTCCCATTCCCAGCGCGAGGAAGCAAGAGTTTTTAAGAGTGCTACGTACGTGAATCACCACATTTATTTCAATGCAACTTCCTTACTTTTCAACTGTTCACGTTGAACATTTTATTTTAATTTCATTTACTTTTGAGTTTTCACTTTACGTTGTCGTCTACGCTGTCGACACTGATTCTATTACGATAATAGAGTTCACCAAAAGCGTGTTCGTCGTGTACGTCTTTTGAATGTTGTAGTGTTGTCGGTCGCGAGTCACCCATAGGCTTTAGCGTCATTTAAACCTCTTCATGTGGAAAAACCTGCGTTTTTTCAATACTTTGTCAGGAGCCGTTCCTCACAAAGTTGTTCTGTCGAATTGAATAAACCACACTTGCACTAGCACATGCCTTAGGATCAACTGGTTGATCCTGCAAGTAACCTTTAGTTTCAAGGCCTAGGGAGGACCAGCGGTTGTTTACCAATTTCCATAGTAAACAAAATGGAACGCCCAGTGGGACGGTGCTAGCGCAGTTGCGAAATTGCATGAAACTTAGAAGTGGAAAACTATATAGTAAGCCACGAGAAACTTTGAAAATGTCAGATTCTAATACAGATGAAGTGCCACGAGGAACTTTATCCACTACGGAAACAGTAATCTCACAGGTTGCCACTTTGTCGCCGATGACAAGTGCAACCTCAACGGTGTCGACTACGGGTGCGGTTGGAGCATCAATTCCTTTACCTCCACCGGGGGGTTCAAGATCAACGATAACGACGTTCAGACCTTATGTGCCTCGCTTCGGCACCACATATCCTCCTTATGGAATGCCGTATTCCTTAATGCCAGGATATCAATCGACATCAAGTGCAACATTATTTTCAGACAACGCTCAAAACATGAATCCCTCCTTGCAAGGATCAGTGCAATGGGGCAATGTTAGGAATAACACTCAGAACATAACCATGCCACCGTCGAACACTTCAATAGCAGTGTTGGGGCAGCAAATTGATGATAGTAACCATGAGTTGGTTAATATGTTAACCAGTCAAATGGGTACAGTTTTTAATCTAGTGATACAAGAATCTGCTGAAACAAATAGGTAAGTGGCAAATCAATTGACGCGCTTGTGTAATTTTCTGGGGGCACCGGCTCGACAGATGGCGCAAGTGGTTAGGCAAACCGTTCTTGTTCATATGGAGATAAGGGCAGCAGAAGATGAGACAGTCCACGAGGGACAAATCCTTAGACCCCAACAAAATCAAGGCGTTGAATCAGGAGTAGCAGGACGTAACCAGATGATATTGGTTACCCGACATCAAGATGCTGATCAAATTGTCGATCAACATCGACAAGAAGACTTAGAAGTAGAAAATAATTTGACAATTATTGTCGAAAGGATTATGGCTAGAAATGGTATGGGTGCCACATTGCAGAGGCCATTATATGCCTCCCCATTGGCTGAATTTATTCTCCAAACCGAGGTACCTAGGGGAATGAAAGTGCCTAAGTACACTAATTTGGGGGAGAATCTAGTGAGTCGACAATAGAGCATGTTGCCAGATATCTAACAGAGTCAGGAGATTTAGCTCATAATGAGTGTTTGGGAGTGAAAAACTTTCCCTCCTCTCTGACTAAGGCTGCCTTCACATGGTTCACTTCTCTGGCCCCAAGTTCAATTGATTCGTGGGCCAAATTAGAAAAGAAGTTTCATGAACAGTTTTACGAAGGACACTCCAAAATTAGTTTGGCAGAATTGTCTAGTATCAAGAGAAGCTTTGCTAAGAGCATCGACGATTATCTGAACCGATTCAGATCATTAAAGGCCAGGTGCTTTAACCCAAGTACCAGAACATGAACTTGTTCAGATGGCTGCTGGGGGGTTAGATTATTACATTAGGAAGAAAATAGACCCAACTTTTTTGAAAACTATGTCACAATTGGCTTATAGAGTTCGACATCTCGAACGGCTAAGGTTAGAAAAGGTTAGACACAATAAGGCTAAGAAAGAAAAACTAGCGTTTGTCGACTATGATGCGACAGATCCAATATATGAGGCTGATTATGCCTCATCGACCGAATTAGAAATCGACGTGGCTGAGTTAAAGCCAGGATCTTCCTATGAGTGTCGATCATTACTTCCTGCGCAAGGAAAAAATCCTGTCGAAAACAATCCAAAATTCCCTTCGAAACTTACACTTTTGATGTGACAAAGTGTGAGGAAATTTTTGACCTGCTAGTCAAAGATGGTCAAATGGTGTTGCCACCTGGTACTAAAATACCACCATTAGAACAAAGACAGAAAAGAGGATTTTGTAAGTATCATAATTATCTTGGTCATAATACCTCTAATTGTTACCTTTTCAGGGATCTGGTTCAGCAAGCAATTCAAGAAGGCAGGCTGAAATTTGCTGGCCGCAGAATGAAGATCGACGCTGACCCTCTCCACCAGGAGGAAGCTCTATTCGTGGAGCCAATCAAAATCAACATGGTCGAGATCACCGAATACGATGAGGCCGACATGCTGGAGCAAACTGGTGAAAGTCCGGATATCGACATAGCTGAAGTTTACCCAAGGGCTGATGAAGACTTCGTAGATTTCCTGTATCGCTGCAAGAATAAGGGTTCACAAGTTTTCCTGTGCCCCAGGTGTGGTGCTGTCACCGACAAAATAGCTGTTGAGAATTTCTAGAAGCTACAATTGGGCAAAAGCAAAAGAAATGGGCTGAGTAGAGAGCGCCAGAATGACAGAGGTTCGAAGAAGGCTGTGGAAAGCGCTCAGGCAAGGCCTAGGAGCTTCATACCGTCGGCAAGTGTCCCTAGGGGCACTTGGGTCAAGCCTCAGGAAAAACAAGAAACCCCACAAGGGGCTGCTGATGCTGTTGCTGCTGCTAGAGGAGGTCTAGCAATTAATTACAGGCGTGAGTTCAAGTCTGAGAAAAGGACTCATGTCTCACAAAACTATTTTGGGAAGAACCCCATATCGAGGACTCAATGGAGACATTTTCAAAGGCGTAAGCAGGCCGAAAGAGAGGCTGCTAGAGGAATAGTTGGAAGAGGCATGGCCAAGGAGGCAAATGCTGGAAAGAAGGTTGTGGTGAAGGTCGACACGGCAGCAAAAGAACGGATCAGAGAGTATGTCCGTCGACTAACTGAGAAATATTCTGATGAAGTTACTGATGACTTCAATTCAGAATCTGAAGCAAGTATGGATATCTTAGTCAACATGGTCTCGATTCTACCACAAAAGTATAATTGTGTGACTGAGGTGGAGGAGTCGGTAGACGATGCCGACGCTGAAGAGATGGCTTTACACCAGCCAAGATGCTATTTTGTGTTAAACGATGGTTCTGCTGAGAGCCAAGAAGCAGTTTTCGAAAGGCCCACGATGACTATGAAAAATCATTTGAAACCATTGTTGATTAGGGCCAAAGTGGAAGGCGTACCTATCAACAAAGTTCTGGTAGATTGTGGCGCCACTGTCAACATCATGCCACACCATATTCTGAGGAAGATTGGCAAGTATGATACTAACGTCAGATCCAACAATGTGGTCCTGTCTGACTACGGGGGCAAAACGAAAAGCACCATGGGTGTGATAATGGTGAATATCACTGTTGGTTCAATAACTAGATCGACATTGTTTATGGTGATAGATGCCAAGCCAATTTACAACTTGTTATTCGGAAGAGAATGGCTCCATGGTGTCGGAGCCATACCATCTTCAGCACATCAAAGATTGGTGATTTGGAGAGAAGATGGAGTGGTAAAAAATATCGAAGTCGACCAAGGATACTTCATGGCTGACGTGAACAATGTCGGCAAGAAAGAATTTGAGAGAAAGCTGGCCAACATTTCTCCTTGTTTTCCAGCTGAGGATGTGTATGCCAATCTAAGTGAAGCCTTTGTTTCTCTAACTCTGCACGAGACTCATGGCTTCATTTGGGATGTGGAACGTCTGAATGATCCATTCTATACAGGTATCCGACCGACAGGCTGGGGGGATGTCACTGATGATGACTGAGCTTGAAGCTCTAAAAAGGATTTCGGCATACGTTTCCGAGAACAAAATAAAATCGGCTCTAGAGGCTGAAGAAAACATAGCTGTCGAAGCCTATGTGTCAAAGAAAGAAGGTAATTTGGCCATTGAGCTAGAACTTCCAGATAAGCCAGTTTTGGCATAAGGAAACGTCAACATGCAGCGTTTGGACTGTATTTATGACGATGAACCTTTAGGGTTTGAAAAAGACCCAAAGGCACCAGAGAAGATGCGACCAAAAGACCCCTTAGAAGAAGTCGACCTTGGCGAGATTGGCGACAGAAGGCCAATATACATTAGCGCTAACATCGACAAAGAGTTAAAATATGAGGTAATATCTTTACTTAAAGAATTTAAAGATTGTTTTGCTTGGGATTATAACGAAAGGCCTGGTTTAAGTAGGGATTTGGTCGAACTAAAACTGCCAATAAAAACTGGAAGCAAGCCAGTAAAGCAGACGCCTAGGCATTTTGCACCAGAGGTTATGGCAAAGATAAAAGCAGAAGTAGAAAGACTCCTAAAAAGCAAGTTTATACAAACTGCAAGGTATGTCGAATGGTTGGCCAATATTGTGTCAGTAATTAAGAAAAATGGGTCTTTGAGGGTATGTATTGACTTTAGAGATCTAAATGCTACTACCCCCAAAGATGAATATGCCATGCCCGTAGCGGAAATGTTGGTCGATTCGGCTGCTGGTTTTGAATATTTAAGTATGTTAGATGGTTATGCTAGATATAACCAAATTTTTATTGCAGAAGAAGATGTGCCGAAGACGGCGTTTCGATGCCCAGGAGCCTTGGGAACATATGAGTGGGTTGTCATGCTATTCGGCCTGAAAAATGCCAGAGCGACATATCAGAGGGTAATGAACTCAATGTTCCATGATTTTATTGAAGATTTCATGCAAGTATACATTGATGATATTGTGATAAAATCAAATGGTCGACTTACTCACGTCGAACATCTCCGAAAGGCCTTTTTAAGGATGAGGAAATATGGATTGAAAATGAAGAATGAGGACTTTAAGTGGCAAGAAGAACACCAAGAGGCTTTCGACAAAATCAAAGAGTATCTAACGAAGCCTCCAGTACTGGCCCCTCCTGTTAGGAATAGGCCAATGAGGTTGTACATTGCAGCCTCAAAATCGACTATAGGAAGTATGTTAGTCCAAGAGGATGAAAAATGTGTCGAAAGACCTGTGTATTACCTTAGTCGAATGCTTAATGATCCTGAAACTAGGTATAGTGATATAGAAAAACTATGTATATGCCTATATTTCTCTTGTATGAAACTAAAGCAATATATTAAGCCTGTTGATGTGTACGTATCTTCTCACTTTGATATTATTAAGCACATGTTATCTAAACCAATTTTACATAGTCGAATTGGTAAATGGGCTTTAGCGTTAACTGAGTACTCTCTGACATACATGCCTTTGAAAGCAATGAAAGGACAAGTAGTGGCAAATTTCCTTGTCGACCATTCAATGGTCGAAATGGCGCAAAACTACGTAGACATGGTGCCATGGAGATTATACTTCGACGGGTCAAGGAATAAGCATGGATCTGGGATAGGAGGAGTCATAATTTCTCCAGATGGAATTCCAGAAGAGTTCAAATACAGAATTGAAGGAGTACGCACAAATAATGAAGCAGAATATGAGTCATTGATTACAGGACTTGAACTACTGCTAGAATTGGGGGCAAGGAATGTCGAAATTATGGGAGACTCTGAGTTAGTAATTAAGCAGGTATCAAAAGAATACAGGTGTGTTAAAGAAAACTTAATCATGTATTTTATGGTCACCATCAGATTACTCAAGAGGTTTGAGCAAGTCAACCTCCAGCACATACCACGGAAAGAGAACTAGAGAGCAAACGATTTGGTGCAGGAGGCTTCACGGTACAAAGCGTCGAAAGACCAGGATGAAGAGGAGGTCCAAGTAAGAGAGAAGGTACGAGCGACATCGTTATCACCAGCAGATTTGTAGATTATAAAGTTGGGAGCTGTAGATAAATATCATTTCGAAATTCTGACCGTCAACGACGAGGGAGGAAGTGATTGGCGTAAACCGCTAGTCGATTATTTACGGAATCCTATAGGGTCGACAGATCGAAAGGTAAAATATAGGGCCCTTAGCTACGTCTTGGTGAATGATGAATTATTCAAAAAGACAGTTGAAGGAGTTTTACTAAAATGTCTAGGAGAAAGTGAGGCATATGTGGATGTGTCTAGTGTACATAGTGGAGCGTGTGGGGCGCATCAGGCGGGACTGAAGATGAAATGGCTCTTGATGCGCTCAGGAGTTTATTGGCCTTCAATGTTGAAAGATTGCATTGAATTTGCTAAAAGCTGTCAGGAATGCCAATTGCATGAGGGCATACAGCAGGTGCCTGCAAGCGAGTTGCATACAATTGTGAAGCCATGGCCTTTCCGAGGGTGGGCATTGGATGTTATTGGAGAAATAAAACCAGCTTCATCGAAACAACAAAGGTATGTTTTGGTCGGTATCGACTATTTCACAAAATGGGTCGAAGCCGTAGCATTGACAAATGTAGACCAAGAGGTTATAATAGACTTTGTCCAAAGTCATATCATCTGCAGATTTTGTATCCCAAAAACAATTACAACAGACCAGGGGTCAGTCTTTACTGGTCGAAAAGTGCAAGATTTTGCAAAACAAGTGGGAATCAAATTATTGACTTCTACCCCCTATTACGCGCAGGCAAATGGCCAAGTCGAAGCGGCCAATAAAGTGATCATTAGCCTAATAAAGAAACATATAGGCAAGAAGCCGAGAAATTGGCATAAGACGTTAGATCAAGCTTTGTGGGCATGTCGAACATCGCCAAAAGAAGCAATTGGAACAACTCCATTTCGACTGGTATATGGGCACGATACAGTGTTACCAGTAGAGATTCAGGTTCAGGCAGTCAGAACCCAAAGGCAATATGAAATACCTTCTGAAGATTATTGGAGCAAGATGACAGACGAACTGGTCGATTTAGATGAGGAGAGAATGTTAGCCTTGGATTCACTACAAAAGCAGAAAGAAAAAGTCGCCAGAGCCTACAATAAGAAGGTGAAAGGCAAAATGTTCGCTGTCGACGATTTAGTTTGGAGAGTGATCTTGCCTATGGATAGAAATGATAGAGTTTTTGGTAAATGGTCCCCAAATTGAGAAGGACCATTCAAGGTTTTGCAGGTTTTCTCTAATAACGCCTACGAGGTCGAAGAGTTGGCACCAAATAGGCGAATCTTGAGGGTAAATGGAAAATACTTGAAAAAGTATAGGCCTCTCCTTCAAGAGGTCGAGATTTTGACAGACTAAATGACTGTCGAATAAACTAGGTTGGAGAGAACTATGTTTGAAACCAATTATAAAAGGCACAGAAAATAAATATACACAGTGCTTAAATAAAATGATGACATAAAAAATTGGCAAGAAAAGCCATTGTTCAAATATTACACGAAAAAATCAAATCGGTCAAAGTTGGCCGAATTTGGATTGAAAAGATTGAAGCTCAAAGTTGTAATGGAGAGACGTGGGTTCCAAGGTGTCGGCTTGGACTTTAAGTTGTGCCAACTTCTTTTCAACAGTGGAGAGTTCTTCAGCTACCGCCAAGGCATCGCTGGTGGTCTGCTCCACAGTGGCTTGGGCAGGTTTTATAACCTGGTCGACAATACTCGACTCCTCCTCAACAACTGACTCCAATTCAATGTCCAACACAGCAATTTGACGCCGAAGTTCATCAATTTGCTGACATATCTCAGCAGCCCTTGTTTGTTTGGAGACCAATTCTTTTTTCTTCTCCTCAATTGTCCCCAGCAATTTGGTGACCTCTGCGTCGGCATTCATCACCAACTCCCATTTCTCCTTCACAAAGGCCTCAGTAGATACAATCTGGCGTTCATTTTCCCTAACGCTGTCGAGATGGCGCAACATGGGAACCAGAAGTTGTTCTAAAGCGGCCATTGCACGCTTAGCATATTCTGAAAGCTGAAGACCTTTAAGTTGGGCAAGCACGTGCAAGATCTCTGGGCCGACAACAGGTTCATGCATAAGCACAGAAGGGAGGTCTGGATTCAAGGCGTGAAAATGAATCTTGTCCATTAAAGCCTTGGTTTTCGTGGCCTCAGAACCCATTTTGCCAGAGTGGTGAAGCTGCTCAGAGTCAGAAGAAGCATCATGCGATCTCACCAGGTTACGAAGCCTAGCAATTGCTTCTAGGGCAGAAGGCTTTATCGCCAGCCCCTGGGAAGATGAAGGAGAAGTAGCTGAAGGAGGAGTAGTTTGAGAAGGTTGGTTTTTAGTGGTGTCGACATCCACTGGTCCCCTTGAATCCTGCGAAGGCAAGGAAGCTGAAGAAAGACTAGAGTCAGAACTAGTCGAACTGGAATCCGTGTGCGTTGCAGGACTAGTTACTGAATCAGAGTCACTATCACTAATCTAGATAGGGAAGCCAATGAACTCACCAGCAGTGTCGACAAATTATAGTGGGTAAGTTGGAGAAGAAGCCGACGACGAAGGAGTATAGTCGGCGACAAGGTGAGATGGCTCAGCAGAAGCATCAGCCTGTTCTAAGGAAAAAGATGTTTGTAAGAGAAGTCCAGTAATTCAAGGGAAAAGATAGTGAAAAAAGTGATTACCTGTGTCGGCGCAGGGGAAATGGCATCTGGATTTTCTTCCCCCAAGATAGCAGCAGCGGGGGTACTGGTTGACTGCGAATCCCCCACAGCTGGATCAGGGGCTTTGTTAAGAATGGAAGTGTCGACCACAATAGTGTTGGCATCTAAAGCAGGAGCCTCTGGAGTGAGCACTTTATGGTGTCTCTTTTTCTTGGCTTCACCACTCCTAGAAGGAGAATCGTGCTTCTTCCTTTTGTGGCCCTGATGGCCTTTAGATTTGTAGGAGTGCTGAGAAGATGGCTGGGTCGGCTGGGAAGGCGGCTGAAGACATGAAGAGAGGTTATAAGCAGATATTCTAGTCAGAAGATCAGACAAGCCGACAAGAAATACCTCAGATCCTATGGCAGCAGAGTGTTTGTGTTTTTTGGATTTCTTGGAGTGAGAGGAGACAGTGGGGTCTGTCGAACGTCGTTGACCCTGCACATGAGTAAGAAGTTAGAGACCACGTAGTGTTTCCCTTAGAAAAATCACAAGGATGAGTGAGACTGCTTCATGTAGGTGCATACTGATAACACTGAAATTTACCGTATTTTCGACTCCGATTTCACATGCATTCTAGTTGTTTTATTGTTATTTTGTTGTGTTATTGCTATATTTTCCTTTGTTTTTAGGTTTTTACTTTAAATGGAGTCCCAATCGAGAAAAGGAGTGAAAAAGAGCTAAAAACCCTAAAATTCAGCATTTTGTACTTATGGCTGGCGCCATAGACCCTGCCATGACGTGTCCAAGCTCAACTTCCCTCAACTGCCATGTTCCCCACTACTTCCACTAAGGCGCCTCAGGTTGGCCTTGTGGCGGGCGCCATGGCCTTGTGGCGGGCGCCACAAGAGGAAAAGTTTTCCCTCCCATTTTCAAGTTGAAGGGCATCCTTATCATTTCCATCTTTTTACTTGCTTATAAATAGAAACTCGAAATCACTTTTACAATCATCCAAACTTAGAACAGAGGCAAACTCAGAGCAACTTTGTTTCACTTAGGCATATATTCAGTATTTTAAAGTGGTAATCGCTTCACATTGGAGTGTTACCACAATTGTGCAATAGAGTCTGTGATAGAGTCTGTAATCGAGTTTGGAGCACTTTGGAAGGAAGTTAATCCTGCCGCCATTTTCATTTCCGCTTTTCAATTTACTCAACCCTCCAATTAGAGCAGGTTTTTATTACTAGTCTTTATCTTATTTATTTTCCTCGCACTCGCTTTACTTTATTTATTTTCCTCGCACTCGCTTTAAATTATTTATTTCCTCGCACTCGCTTTAAATTATTTATTTCCTCGCACTCGCTTTAAATTATTTATTTCCTCGCACTCGCTTTAAATTATTTATTTCCCTGCACTCGCACTACTTTTATTTACTTTCCGCACTCGCACTACTTTTATTTACTTTCTGCACTCGTGCTACTTTTATTTAAATTAATGCATTTTTACTTTACCATGTCTAACTAAATTTATAAGGTTAGAATGTAAGGATCGTAATTGAACCGATAATTCGTACAATTGTTCGTAGAAACACTTAAGGGCTATTTTAACTTTCAACTTAAGTTTTCCCGCACTTCAATTTCGTTGGGTAAGATCGAAAGCCGTCCAACGTCTATCTAAACTTAATTGTTTTTAACTATTTTAAAAACAGCGAAAGCGCTTTGTTTAGTTCATTAGGAGATTTTAACTTAAGAAGAAAAGAGATTTTAAAACTATTTTCGGACGCGTTTATAAGTTTAGAGTCTGGTTCGTGAGAACCTCTTTGGGTTAAGAAATCCAGGTTATAATACTTTTCAACTTAGTCAAGATACTATATTTCTTAAAAATAGGTTTACTACTCTAACGCAATGCGCGCCTTTTTATAAGTGACAATAAGAGGGTTTGATTAGGGAGTACAACTCGGTTCTGAATACGCGAAAGCGACAGTTCCTGTTAAATTAGTTCTTTTCAAAGTAGGAAACATTGCCCATAAGTAGTTCTATTAGCAAGTACTTGGATTATTAATTGATTATGTGAATTACATTCGACCCTGTCTTTATTAATTAAACTTTATTCAATAATTTACTTTTTATTGCACACTCTAAAAACACCTATTTTGATTGCCTTTGATAAACACCATAACAATAGATAACGATAGATTGACACTTGATCTCTGTGGATTCGACAATCTTTTATATTACTCTGAAACGTTCGTATACTTGCGAAAAACACCGCATCAAGTTTTTGGTGTCATTGCCGTGGACCAATTTCGTCAAATTTCATTTTCCTGTTGTTATATCGTTTAGACTTAGGCTATTTCCCGCCGCTCAATGCGAAGAACTCGCAGCACCGGAAGTTTAAGCTTAGTATACCCTCTGGCGGAACCTGAACGTTACGCTCGCGCACGTTTATGCTTTCATAGAATTAAGAGAGCTATGGTCGAAGATCAAAACCAAAGACCTCTTAAAGATTTCGCCCAACCATCAAATGAAGAACCTAGTTCTAGTATAGTAAACCCAACCATCCCAGCTAATAATTTTGAACTTAAACCATCCCTGTTACAACTAGTGCAACAAAGACAATTCACAGGTCTCGCTACTGAGAACCCAAACCAACATTTAAAAATATTTCTTCAATTAGCGGACACCTTTAAAACCAATGGAGCTTCTCCTGAGGCAATACGTTTAAGATTATTTCCTTTTTCCCTCAGAGAAAAAGCCCTATCATGGTTAGATTCCCTTCCACCCAATTCCATTACGACTTGGAATAACCTTAGAAGAGTTTTTCTTGCTAGATATTTTCCCCCGAGTAAGACCGCCGTTCTTCGAAACCATATAACTAGATTTACCCAAAACCAAGGAGAATCGCTTTTCGAAGCTTGGGAGAGATATAAAGAGTTGTTACGAGCATGCCCACATCATGGTTTAGAAAATTGGTTAATCATTCAAACCTTCTATAATGGACTTCACTATAACACTAAGATGACCATCGACGCTGCCGCAGGCGGTGCTTTGATGAACAAACCTTATCCTGAAGCTAGTGCCCTCATCGAAGATATGGCTCAAAACCATCAATCATGGGGAGTAGGACGAGCGACAGTTGAGAAGAAGGAAGCCCAAGGAGGAGTGCATGAACTAAGCTCTATAGACATGATGCAAGCCAAAATGGACGCATTAGCCCTTAAGGTCGAGCATATGTGCATAAACCCGAATACTATAGCCGTAGTTTCGTCGGATTGTGAGATATATGGAGCCAAAGGACACCAATCTGCAGAATGCAGTCTATTAAACGAAACCCACTCTGAGCAAGTGAACTACACCCAAGGGAACCCATATTCGAATACCTATAACCCTGGATGGAGGAATCATCCGAACTTCTCCTATAAAAACAATAACCCTATCCAAAATAATGCACCTCCGAGACCTAGTTATCAAGCCCCTAGATCAAATCAACCTATGCAACCTGTGCCACCAAAGCCGAGCCTTGAGAAAATTATGGAAAATTTTATCACCGCTCAAACCCAACAAAACAAGGAGTTCATGAACCAAAACATTCATGTTAACGAATTGATTACTCAGTTAGGAACCAAGGTTGACCAAATAGTTACTCATACTAAGATGCTTGGAACCCAGATCTCTCAGGTAGCTTTAAACCAAGCCCCTCAGACTGCACCTGGAGGACAATTCCCTGGACAACCTCAACAAAATCTGAGAGGACAAGCCAATGCCATTACCCTACGAAGTGGGAACGCTTATGATGAGCCACCAAACCCTAGATTGATTGAACCCGAAACTTCTAAGGAATGTACCAAGCCCACAGACGAAGTAAAGGAACCAGAGGAATCTGAAAACCAGGGAGGTCGAGAAAAAGGAGGAGAACCCAAAGATAAAACTTACGTACCACCCCCGCCATATAAACCACCTATACCATATCCACAAAGACTCAAACAAACCCAGATCAATAAACAGTATCAAAAATTTATTAAAGTTATAGAAAAACTTCATGTAGAAATCCCTTTCACAGAAGCCATCACCCAAGTACCCTCTTATGCAAAGTTTCTCAAAGATATCCTTACCAACAAACGTAGACTTGACGATCCGAAGCCTTTGGAATGTAATGCTATTTCCGAGGACAAATTAGCAAAGAAAGATAAGGATCCTGGAAATTTCTCCATTCCTTGCCTTTTGGGTAATCATGTCATCGAAAAAGCTTTTCTAGACTTAGGAGCTAGTGTGAGCTTAATGCCTTTAGCGGTTTGTGAGAGGTTAAACTTAGGAGAATTACAGCCCACTAAGATGTCACTTCAGTTAGCCGATAGATCTGTTAAATATCCGATAGGCATTTTAGAAGATGTCCCTGTTAGGATAGGACAGTTGTTTATCCCTACTGATTTTGTTATCATGGACATCAAAGAGGACAATGATATACCAATCCTTCTAGGTAGACCATTCTTATCGACTGCAGGAGCCATAATAGATGTCAAGAAAGGAAAGTTGACATTTGAGGTAGGTGACGAGAAAATAGAATTTATACTTTCAAAATTTCTTATGGCACCTGTGATGGGAGATGTGTGTTATGCCTTAGATATCATTGATGAATGTGTTAGAGAATTAGAACAAAAAGAAATTATAAAAACAATTAAGTTGCCATCAACTCTCATAAGGGAAGATGATGACTTTAAGAAATCCTACATCGATGATAACCTTTACGAATGTTTATCCCTTACTCCAGATCCTATACCATGCCCTAAGAAACTAACCTTAGAACTTAAGGAACTACATAAGAACCTGAGATATGAGTTCCTCGATGAAAATATGAACCGTCCAGTTATAGTCAGTGCTACCTTGAGCCAAGAGGAAACGAACCAACTTTTAGACGTTTTACGAAGATATCCCTCAGCCTTAGGATATAATATCTCTGACCTGAAAGGCATAAGCCCATCCGTATGCATGCATCGGATTTCGCTCGAAGAAGATTCAAAACCCTCAAGGGAGAATCAGAGAAGAATAAACCCTATAATGAGTGATGTTGTTAAGAAGGAAGTTCTTAAGTTACTCGAGGCAGGTATAATCTACCAGATCTCGGATAGTAAGTGGGTGAGCCCTGTGCATGTAGTACCTAAAAAGGGAGGCATCACAGTCGTGCAAAACGATAAAGGCGAACATGTAGCAAAACGATTAGAAGGAGGATGGCAGATGTGTATAGATTATAGAAAATTAAATAAAGCAACCCGGAAGGACCATTTCCCTTTACCATTTATAAACCAGATGTTGGAGCGTCTAGCCAGACACTCTTACTTATGCTATCTAGATGGATACTCTGGATTCTTCCAAATACCTATTCACCCCGAAGATCAAGAAAAAACTACCTTTACATGCCCTTATGGAACTTTTGCCTACAGACGAATGCCATTCGGCATCAAAGAAGAATAAACCCTATAATGAGTGATGTTGTTAAGAAGGAAGTTCTTAAGTTACTCGAGGCAGGTATAATCTACCAGATCTCGGATAGTAAGTGGGTGAGCCCTGTGCATGTAGTACCTAAAAAGGGAGGCATCACAGTCGTGCAAAACGATAAAGGCGAACATGTAGCAAAACGATTAGAAGGAGGATGGCGGATGTGTATAGATTATAGAAAATTAAATAAAGCAACCCGGAAGAACCATTTCCCTTTACCAT
Source organism: Lathyrus oleraceus (assembly GCF_024323335.1). NCBI lineage: Eukaryota > Viridiplantae > Streptophyta > Magnoliopsida > Fabales > Fabaceae > Lathyrus > Lathyrus oleraceus. Next base: position 416,027,524 of record NC_066580.1, on the reverse strand, counting down.
TTATAGACCAGATGTTGGAGCGTCTAGCCAGACACTCTTACTTATGCTATCTAGATGGATACTCTGGATTCTTCCAAATACCTATTGTTGAAAGGTATATTTCGTGTCGGGTTTTTGTTATCGTATCCACAGGGATTGTAAGATATCACCGCCGTTCGATGGTTGTATTAATCTTAGCTCAATGTAACAATAGGGTTTTGGTTTTAATCAAGTTATCTTGCATAAAAAGTAATAAATTGCGGTAAAAGTTATGGTTTGATTAAATGAGAAATATTGTCAAAGTTAGGTTTCAATGATCACTTTGCATGTATTTGCTCGGTCAACAATCTTATAAACTCCTTTAGATGATAAATCATTTCACAAAGTCCTCTCAATATGTTTCTCTCGAACACATATTGTGAGTTTTGCCATTTTGATCCATTGTTTCTCTCGAACACAATCTATCAAAATGACAACTTTTTGGTTCAACCTTATGGTGAACAAAATCATTCGTTACTATCTCTAGCTAACAAACAAGTTTGGATGAAAACCTAGGTCAAGAGTCGGTAAACATCTCTCGATCATAAACCAACACAAAGAGTTTTAAATAGAAACAAAGTTTTCATCATATATTTACCGTTAAAGAGTTTACATATGAGGATCCTTACATTTACACACAAAGCTAGTAATCACCTACATCTAACCTTGACAAATGGATGACTTAGCTACTCATTTTCATGGTAGCTTGGTCGGCAAGTAAGGAAAGAAGGTTGATCAACATCCAAGTCGGATAATCGAAGTTGGATGGGAATCCACCTTCTTTTTGTAGAAGATGGTTCTAAGATGAAGAGAAAATGAAAACTAGGGCATAAAGATCCCAAGAACAATGCTGCAAAAATATCTAGCAGAAAGTACAAAAGTGGAAAAAGTTGGTAAAAATGAGGTATGGTGCTCAAAAGTGGCACCTGCTACTTATAGACCACTGCTGGGCTGTCATGTTCGCTAGGCGAGCAGAATGGCTCGCCTAGCGAGGGTCTAAAATGGGCACAAAAGGCCCCTGCGCCCAGAGAAAACAGGGCCTGCTGAACTGTCATGTTCGCCTAGCGAACATACCTTCGCCTAGCGAAGGACACGCTTCAACCTTCGCCCCAGCGAGGTTGAGAGGTTTTGCTACTGGAATGCTCGCTGGGGACTCGCTAGAGCTTCGCCTAGCGAGTGAGTGTTGGCTGCGTTTTTCACCAAAATAGAATGAACTCGCTACCACCTTCGCCTTCAGCTCGCCTAGCGAATTAATTTGACAATTTACTGGAGCTGTTCGCCTGGAACTCGCCTAGCGAACCAATGCTTCGCCACAGCCTCGCCTAGCGAGCAGGCTGATGAAATGCTTGTATTCTTTGGTTCCTTTGCCAATTTTCTTGTGTCTTCATTTTCAATTAGTTCATGTCTTTCCTGCACAATAACACACAAATCAAAGGCACCAAGCTTGTTTATCAATGTAATGCATTCCATGTAAAACAAATGTGGTTTTGACAGTTTTAGCAAGGAAAAAGAGTGAAAGATGCCCACATATGATAGCTCTAATAAGCACTTTTGGGCATCTAACAACTCTCCCCAACTAGATTCTTGCTTGTCCTCAAGCAAAGTATGCCTCTTGAAGGACAAGAGGATTTGCTTTAAGAAACTGGTTTCTCCGAAGTTGGATAAACGGCTCAAACACAAGCGAAATCAGCAAATACAAGTTCCCAACGGTTCGAATAAAATAATACATAAGAACTAAAACTTAAATAGCAATGCAAAATATTTATCTATCTACAACAATACTATTCTGAATGAATCATCCTATCTCTCCTCTTCGAATAAGGAATGAAGATTTTGCGCGTTTGCAACCGCGGGACTAATCTCACTCTCTAACAAATAATGAAGAAATCAAATAGATCCATACAATGTCTAACAATTAAAAATGGTACTGTGGAAGCATAAAGATCACTAAGGGCTTTTCGGTTGAAGCTTGGTTAGGTTAACAAACAAGGGTCATTTCTAAGGCCATTGAAACGAAAGTGCCGATGCAAAAGAGACATTCACAGTATTATTCACACTACTCGACTTTGTTTCATTTGTTTCTTATTTGAAACCTTCACAACACAAATTCCACAACTCAATTTTTATTTTTCACTATTTTTCTTCCAAGCAAGCACTCATTTTCATTTTTTTCTATTTTTGTTCTTTTCTTTCACATCAAATATACAAAACAGATGTTTCTTTTCTATATTTTCTATACATATATTTTTCTATGCTTGCTCGGTTTTTCTTTTCTTTTTCAAGAGTTGTGGTACTTACCAATTCTTTTTCGTTCTCCCCAACTTATTTCTTCCACACCCTAAGTGAATGCTCTTAACTTTTTACGGCAAAAGAACAATAATCAAGATTTTCCGGGTTGTAAAAAAAATCTTTTTGAGATCTCGCTTTATTTCAAGCCGAGATTCAACTGTTTAGGCTCAAAGGGGTTAACAAATACTCTCTCTGCTCACAGGTAAGTTGTTTTTGGATGTAGTTGTGCTCGAAAGAAAACAAGTGCCTTGATCATTTCTAATTGCTTCCACAATTTCACAATAATAAAAGACAAATAATGAATCACATGAATCAACAAAACTTATTAGAATCCAGCATTTAAGTGAACAATGGAGGTTTCCTCACAATTTGTGGTTTTAAGTTCTAGATGAAGCATTCATTCAATTATGTTGCAAAAAGACAATATTCAATTTACCAAAAAGAGTAAAGTTCCTAATGCATTCTAAAATTCTAGCCGACGGTAACCATGTACCTTAGCTTCATTCACTTGTTTATTCTTATCATTGCCATCCAAGCTCGGATGCACCTTCATTGGGTACTTCTTGAGGAGCAACCAATCTAGAAGGGTTTGCCACTCAATCAACCAAAAATTTATTAAACACACAAAATTAAAAACATAAATAAATAACATTAACTGAAAATATAAATTTGTTCATGGGGGACAAAACACCCCAATAGTACAACACCATGGTCAAAATACAAAATCCGAAGATACAAATAGAATTAACATAAAAACTGAAAAAAATACAAAAACTTAACCCACTAAGGGCTCAGGACTCCTCCTCGCTACCGGCCTCAGAACCGGTAGCCTCATCATCATCATCAGCATCATCAGCATCAGCGCCCACCCCCTCACCATAGACTGGCCTGTCCACAGGCCAATTAGCGTTAAGCATAAACTGCTCACGCGCCAACAATGCTCGAGCACCGGAGGGGTCATTACCTTGCAGTTCCAACCTCTGCATACTGTTGTGCATATCAATCATAGCTCTCTGGGATGCCGCCATCCACTCAAAACTGTAGTCACACACCGCTCGTAGGTAGGGATCAAGCCCGGGAGTAGAAGCACTAGGACCATCAGAAGCCCGAGTACTTCCTGAGGCTGCACTGCCACCGGTAGTCTTTGGTCTACAATATTTAGCCACATACCGATCATCGATAGGTGCCGGGATTCTAACCTGCCCACGAGACGGAAGTCTCACCCTTGCCTGAACGCATAAGCTCATGATCAAACACGGGAAAGCCAGGGGACAATTAACACGAGCCCCCGACTTAAGCCCGCTCTCGACCACGGTCTTCAGCTCATTGGCGATTATCCTCGCCACATCTATCTCGACATTTGTGAGGATGGAATGGACCAAATGTGCCACTGGGATCGGTACAGTGGAGGTGTGTGATTTAGGCTGGATGTTGGTCAAAACCAAGAGCAGTATCAGCTGAGCCATGGGAGTCATGTCCTCCCGGTGATACCTCACTGGAACCCCAGATGGGTTCGGCTCAACCGATTTCCCAGGTAAAAGCAGGTCGGCGGTAATGGCAGGGACATCTCGGTGAAGCCTTAGGTCGGTGTGGTATTGGTCTCTCTGGTCAGCTCCCAGCTGGAGCGGTTCCCCAAGGATTCGGTTGATAGCATCCCGGTCAAATGGAATTGCACGCCCGGCAACTCTAGAAACCCAAGTAAAGGGCTCGTCGTCGTCGGGCAGTGCGTTAGCATAAAACTCCCGCACTGTCGTAATGTCGTAATGCTCTATGGGACTTATCAACCTATCCCACTTCTTTGCGTCTATCAACCCGGCGAAAGTTCTGTAAGTGCCCTGTGGGTTGATCAGAAAGCGCTTCTCTGGAAGTATCTTCCGCTTCTCCAGAGCGATGTACCGTGCAGCCTGTTTTGGACCGACAAACTTGTCGGTATCGAATTGAATAGGCACGGTCCGGGAAGTAGTTGCTCCCTTTCTTTTCTTACCAGCTCCAGACCTTGACTCCATCTGCAAAATATACAAAGAAACAACACACACCAAACAACAGATTAGCCAACAAAGCATAATTTAAAATACTGCCTTGCTCGCTGCTGCTTCGCCTAGCGAAGTGGCAGCGAACGCTCGCCCCAGGTTCGCCTAGCGAGTGCTAGCGAACCTTACGGGTTTTGGGGTTTTCTGCATTTTCAAAGTTTTTTCCCCCAATACCCATACTCTAATGGTTCCCACATCAGAACCTAATGATTTCTCATGAAAATTAATCGTTCTATGCTATTGGGGATTGCCTACTTGCATGCAAAACCTAAAGTAACACTAAATCCCCAATTTGAAAACCTAAATCTCCAAAAATTTGCAAACTCCAAAATACCACATGCAACCTAAATGTTCCCATACCACACTCATCTTATTTGCCATTCACATTTGGAAATTAAGAGTTCAAACAAAAAGAAAAATGTAGTAGGGCAAACCTTAGGTACACGGATTCGGAAATGTGAAGTGAGAAGAGTTCGCAATCGACCGAAACGAACAAGTGTTGGTGATAAAGATGCAAATGAAAGAGTTTGAGAAGCCTAGCACAAATTCCTCAGCAGAGCCGTTCAGAAATTTTTTTGAAGGTTTGGGGCAAAATGGCCCTGCTGAGATTTAAATAGTAAACAGTACTGCAGCGCTCGCTGCTGCCTCGCCTAGCGAGCTGCTAGCGAGCATGCTCGCTACTGTCTCGCCTAGCGAGCTGCAAGCGAGCATGACAGCAAGTGCATTGGCAAATGCAGCACATGCAAGTCATCCAGCATGGGTTTAGCACAGTGTACTCAATACAACATAAAACATAAAACAGTAAATACTTACAATGTTGGGGTGCCTCCCAACTAGCGCTTGTTTAACGTCGGCTAAGCTCGACGGTGCGATGCTCACAGAGGAGCATCGAGCGGCTGAGCACAACTCTCGCGATCCACATGACCGCCGAGATACACTTTCAATCGTTGGCCATTCACGGTCCAACTATCTTTCTCGTCCATGTCTTCAATGACAATGGCCCCGTACTCTTTTACTTCTTTCACCCGAAATGGCCCGGACCATTTTGATTTCAACTTCCCGGGAAACAACTTCAACCGGGAGTTGAACAATAGGACCAATTGTCCGGGCACAAATTCTTTGTTACGGATCTTCTTGTCGTGATACTTCTTTGCTTTTTCCTTGTACAACCAACTTGAGTGGTATGCGGCATTGCGCATCTCCTCCAACTCAAGTAGTTGTACTTTCCTTTTGTTACCGGCCAACTCATGTTCAAAATTTAAAAACTTTAGGGCCCACAAGGCCTTGTGTTCCAATTCAACCGGCAAATGGCAAGTTTTACCAAATACAAATTGAAAGGGAGTTAGGCCAATTGGAGCTTTAAAGGCCGTACGGTAGGCCCATAATGCTTCGTCCAATTTTTGGGACCACTCTTTTTTAGAATTAGACACGGTTTTTTCTAGGATTCTCTTAATCTCTCGATTAGAGACCTCCGCTTGCCCGTTAGCCTGAGGGTGGTACGGAGTTGTCACCCTATGCGATACACCATAATGTTTTAGAATTGTTTCCAAAGGTGCATTGCAAAAGTGTGACCCTCCGTCACTTATCAACACTCGGGGGGTTCCAAAACGGGAAAATATGTTTTTCTTTAAAAAATTTATCACCGTTTTGGCATCCGCCCGAGGTGAGGCAATCGCCTCAACCCACTTAGAGACATAATCAACAGCAACAAGCATGTACTCATTCCCATAAGAGGGTGGGAAAGGTCCTACGAAATCTATGCCCCAACAATCAAACACTTCCACTTCTTGGATATTTTGGAGAGGCATCTCATCTCTCTTACCTATCCCACCGCTTCTTTGGCAGCTGTCACAACTTTGCGCATGGATATGTGCGTCTTTGAAAATAGTTGGCCAATAAAATCCCGATTGAAGAATTTTAGTGGCCGTTCTAACCCCATTATAATGTCCGCCATAAGGCGAGTTGTGACAATGCCAAAGGATGCTCTGGGCTTCATCACCAGTTACGCATCTCCTTAACAGGTTATCGCTACCCAACTTAAACAAGTATGGGTCATCCCAAACATAATACTTCGCATCCGAAAGGAACTTCCTCTTTTGGTTCGAAGTTAGGTCGGCAGGCACAAAACCACTAGCCTTGTGGTTTGCAAAGTCTGCAAACCACGGCCTAACTTGAACCTTAAACAGTTTTTCATCAGGAAATTCTTCCCGGATTTCCTTTTCAGATGCGGTAACCTCGACATTCACTAAGCGGGATAAATGATCCGCTACCAAGTTTTCCGACCCCTTCTTGTCTTTGATTTCGACATCGAATTCTTGTAACAAGAGGATCCAACGGATGAGCCTTTGCTTCGAATCCGGCTTGGTTAGCAGATACTTAATCGCCGCGTGGTCGGTATACACAACGACTTTAGACCCTATAAGATAAGACCTAAACTTTTCTAGCGCATACACTATTGCGAGTAGTTCTTTTTCTGTTGTGGCATAATTTATTTGAGCCTCGTTAAGAACCTTACTCGCATAATGTATCGCATGAAAAGTTTTGTCTTTTCTTTGGCCAAGTACCGCTCCAACAGCATAGTCACTCGCGTCACACATTAGTTCAAAATTTTCATTCCAATCGGGAGCGACTATTATTGGAGCGGTAACCAATTTTTCTTTTAAAACCTCAAAAGCTTGCAAACAATCTTTGGTGAAGAGAAATACCTGGTCTTTGGCGAGCAAATTGCTCAAAGGTTTAGCCACCTTTGAGAAGTCCTTGATGAAGCGCCGGTAGAACCCCGCGTGCCCCAAAAAGCTACGGATGCCCTTCACATTCACCGGAGGGGGTAATTTTTCAATTACTTCAACCTTAGCTCTATCCACTTCAAGCCCCCTTTTAGAGACTTTGTGGCCTAGCACGATCCCCTCGGTCACCATGAAGTGACACTTTTCCCAATTTAGCACCAAATTGGTCTTCACACACCTTTCCAACACCGTCTTCAAATTTGCCAAGCATAGACTAAACGTCCCACCAAATACCGAGAAGTCATCCATGAAGACTTCCATTGTTTTCTCTATCAGATCGGCAAAAATGGCTTGGACACATCGTTGGAAGGTCGTCGGTGCATTGCACAGCCCAAAGGGCATTTTTCTGTATGCGAACACTCCAAACGGACACGTGAAAGCCGTTTTCTCATGATCAACCGGGTCAACCGCAATTTGGTTGTACCCGGAGTAGCCGTCCAAAAAACAATAGTATTGTTGGCCCGATAGTCTTTCAAGCATTTGATCCATAAATGGGAGTGGGAAATGGTCCTTACGAGTCGCGGTATTCAACCGTCTATAATCTATACACATTCTCCACCCCGTGGCAACTTTAGTCGGGATCAATTCGTCTTTGTCATTTCGGATTACGGTCATTCCACCCTTCTTCGGAACCACGTGCACAGGACTAACCCACGGACTATCCGAAATCGGGTAAATCATTCCCGCATCCAATAGCTTCACCACTTCCTTTCTTACAACCTCCTTCATCGTAGGATTTAAGCGGCGTTGTGGTTGAGCCACCGGCTTAAAATCTTCCTCCATCAAAATCTTGTGCATACAATAGGATGGACTAATTCCTTTTAGATCGGAAAGAGTCCAACCCATATCTTCTTGATTGGTTTTTAGCACAATGATTAGACGGGCTTCTTCTTCTTTTGTCAAGAGGTTGCTTATGATGACCGGCTTTGCCTCGGTCTCATCTAGAAACACATATTTCAAAGTCGAAGGTAACTCTTTTAATTCAATTGGCGCTTTCTCGTCAATGACCTCCTTCTTCAAGTTTTCTTCCTCTACTTCCCACGGTTGTAGGTCTTCCAAACTATCAAGTTCCTTTAAGCATTCCTCAAGAGCTAGCTCCTCTTCAACAGTGAAAACCTCCAATGAGTCATCAAGAGCTAACTCCATAGGAGATATCTCATGAATATGCTTTGAAACCTCTATAATAGCGTCTTCGATCACATCGATGCGAAAGCTATCATTTCTATCCTTGGAATGCTTCATCGCCTCGAATAAATCAAATGTGACTTCCTCATTTTGAACTCGCACCTTCATTAAACCGTCATCAACATCTATCATCATTCTTGCGGTCTTCATGAATGGTCGGCCCAATATGAGCGGAGCATCATCATCTTCCTCCATATCAATTACAATAAAATCCACCGGGAAAAAGAATTTGTCGACCTTCACCAAAACATCTTGGGCTACGCCATGAGGATGGGTCGTCGACTTATCCGCCAATTGCAACGTCATTCGGATGGACTTAATCTCGATGTTGCCAAGCCTCTTGATAATTGACAATGGTATAAGATTAATGCTCGACCCCAAGTCAATAAGTCCCTTCCCGACATAAACGTCACCAATTTTAACCGGCAATGTAACTCTTCCCGGATCAACCTCTTTCTTAGGAAGCGTCCTTTGAATAATGGCACTACAGCTCGCATCAAGGACGATGGTCTCCGGTTCCGTATACCTCCGCTTTTTGGTTAGTATGTCCTTCATGAATTTGGCATACTTTGGCATTTGTTCCAAGGCTTCAGCAAACGGAATGTTGATTTGCAACTGTTTAAAAATATCCATGAACCGGGCGTAATGCCGTTCATTCTCCCTTTTGGAAAGAGCATGAGGATAAGGAAGATTTTGGACCGGAGTAGCGCTCACTACCTCCTTTCCCTTTGCAATTCTAGCACTTTTCCATCTAGGCTTCTTCACTACCTCCCTTATTACCTCATCACTTTTATTTTCCTCAATCTCCACACCTTTTTCTTTTTCAACTTCACCATTATTTTTATTCTTTTCAACTACTTCCTCATCACTCCACACTCCTATTTCACCATCAACATTTTCCTCCACTATTTCCTCCTCAATTTCTTTCTCTTTCTCTCTTTGTTCACTCTCAACTCTTTTTTCATTCTCACTACCCAACTCCCTCCCACTTCTCGTCATAATCGCCTTACAATGCTCCTTAGGATTTGTTTGCGTATTAGCCGAAAAAGAAGGACCGGTTTGTTGTTCAGCGAGTTGCTTGGCAAGTTGCCCAACCTGAGTCTCGAGATTTTTTATGGCCGCGTCATTACTCTTTTGATTGGCCATTGACATTTGCATGAACTGCGTCAATGTCTCTTCCAATTTAGAATTGACGACCGGCGGTTGTTGAGATTGATACGGATTTTGGGGAGGGTTTTGACGGCTAGAAGAACCACCTCCATAACCTTGGTTATGATAATAGTTGCTTCTAGGTTGGAACCCTTGGTTCCCTTGGAATTGCTGTTGTTGTTGTTGTTGTTGTTGTTGAGGGTGCGGTTGATAAGGTTGTTGTTGTCTCGGTTGATAGTCCCGTTGATTGGCCATGTAGTTTACTTCGTCAAAACCGGGAGGTGGACAAAATCCGGTGTCATGTTCACCTTTACAAAGTTCACAACAAGCTATTTGTTTAGCTTTTGACGGTTCTCTTAACTCTTTGATTTGTTGCGTTAAGAGTTCCACTTGTTGTGAGATGAGCTTGTTTTGGGCAAGGATGGCATCATTCGTCCCTAACTCAAGCACTCCCGCCTTCTTCAAAGAATTTCCACGACTTTGACTCTGAAGATCATTTAGAGCCATTCGATTGATAATGTTGGTGGCTTCTTCGGCACTTTTTGACATCAACGAGCCACCCGAGGTGGCATCCAACAATGTTTTGCAGTTTGGTTGAAGTCCATTTCTGAAGATATGGATTTGAGTTAATTCATCAAATCCATGCCCTTTACATTTCCTAAGCATGGACTTGAATCTCTCCCACGCTTCATTCAAAGATTCATTGGTTCCTTGAGAAAACACCGAGATGGCCGTCTTTGATTCCATGAATCGGTTATGGGAGAAAAATCTTTCAATGAATTTCTCTTCTAACACGTTCCAGTCTGTCATTACGGCTGGTGTTTGATCGAGATACCAATCCTTTGCTTTACCGAGCAAAGCGTGGGGAAATAATCGTCTGAACAACGGAAGCTCCTGAGCCTGATCCACTCCGGCAGCCAATGCTATCTCATAAAATTTTGTGAGAAAAGCAAATGGGTCTTCATGGTCCATTCCGGTGAATGGACTCCCATATAATAAATTTAGAGTTCCCGTTTTCATCTCAGCTTGCCTTCCTGTGTGGTTGGCAAACTGAGCAGTATTCCTTGGACTATTGATACATGGAGTAGAGATAGGTGGTGGTGGTTGTGGCTCCATGTTTGGTATGAATGGGTGTGGATTTGTGGTTGAAGAACTTTCTCCTTGCTCTTGGCATTGTCTAGCCTGTTGCCTCCTACGTCTCATTTTGCTATTGAGCCTCCTTGCGGTTCTCTCGATCTCAGGATCAAAAAGAAGTTCGTCCACAGGGATTTGCCCTCGCATAAAACGTAAGCTGCACACTAAACCAAACAAATTACAAGCACAAGTCAAAAATTCACAAGCTAAAACTTAAACAACCATTGCGATGCTCGCAATATCAATTTACAATCCCCGGCAACGGCGCCATTTTGTTGAAAGGTATATTTCGTGTCGGGTTTTTGTTATCGTATCCACAGGGATTGTAAGATATCACCGCCGTTCGATGGTTGTATTAATCTTAGCTCAATGTAACAATAGGGTTTTGGTTTTAATCAAGTTATCTTGCATAAAAAGTAATAAATTGCGGTAAAAGTTATGGTTTGATTAAATGAGAAATATTGTCAAAGTTAGGTTTCAATGATCACTTTGCATGTATTTGCTCGGTCAACAATCTTATAAACTCCTTTAGATGATAAATCATTTCACAAAGTCCTCTCAATATGTTTCTCTCGAACACATATTGTGAGTTTTGCCATTTTGATCCATTGTTTCTCTCGAACACAATCTATCAAAATGACAACTTTTTGGTTCAACCTTATGGTGAACAAAATCATTCGTTACTATCTCTAGCTAACAAACAAGTTTGGATGAAAACCTAGGTCAAGAGTCGGTAAACATCTCTCGATCATAAACCAACACAAAGAGTTTTAAATAGAAACAAAGTTTTCATCATATATTTACCGTTAAAGAGTTTACATATGAGGATCCTTACATTTACACACAAAGCTAGTAATCACCTACATCTAACCTTGACAAATGGATGACTTAGCTACTCATTTTCATGGTAGCTTGGTCGGCAAGTAAGGAAAGAAGGTTGATCAACATCCAAGTCGGATAATCGAAGTTGGATGGGAATCCACCTTCTTTTTGTAGAAGATGGTTCTAAGATGAAGAGAAAATGAAAACTAGGGCATAAAGATCCCAAGAACAATGCTGCAAAAATATCTAGCAGAAAGTACAAAAGTGGAAAAAGTTGGTAAAAATGAGGTATGGTGCTCAAAAGTGGCACCTGCTACTTATAGACCACTGCTGGGCTGTCATGTTCGCTAGGCGAGCAGAATGGCTCGCCTAGCGAGGGTCTAAAATGGGCACAAAAGACCCCTGCGCCCAGAGAAAACAGGGCCTGCTGAACTGTCATGTTCGCCTAGCGAACATACCTTCGCCTAGCGAAGGACACGCTTCAACCTTCGCCCCAGCGAGGTTGAGAGGTTTTGCTACTGGAATGCTCGCTGGGGACTCGCTAGAGCTTCGCCTAGCGAGTGAGTGCTGGCTGCATTTTTCACCAAAACAGAATGAACTCACTACCACCTTCGCCTTCAGCTCGCCTAGCGAATTAATTTGACAATTTACTGGAGCTGTTCGCCTGGAACTCGCCTAGCGAACCAATGCTTCGCCACAGCCTCGCCTAGCGAGCAGGCTGATGAAATGCTTGTATTCTTTGGTTCCTTTGCCAATTTTCTTGTGTCTTCATTTTCAATTAGTTCATGTCTTTCCTGCACAATAACACACAAATCAAAGGCACCAAGCTTGTTTATCAATGTAATGCATTCCATGTAAAACAAATGTGGTTTTGACAGTTTTAGCAAGGAAAAAGAGTGAAAGATGCCCACATATGATAGCTCTAATAAGCACTTTTGGGCATCTAACACCTATTCACCCCGAAGATAAAGAAAAAACTACCTTTACATGCCCTTATGGAACTTTTGCCTACAGACGAATGCCATTCGGCCTCTGTAATGCCCCAGCTACTTTCCAACGCTGCATGATGTCAATCTTTGCAGATTACCTTGATGATATCATGGAAGTGTTTATGGATGATTTCTCGGTTTGCGGATTTGATTTCCATAATTGTCTTGCTAACCTTGAGAAAATCCTGGAGAGATGCGTGGAGGTGAACCTCGTGCTAAACTGGGAAAAATGTCATTTTATGGTGACCGAAGGAATAGTTTTAGGACATATAGTTTCCGAAAAAGGTATAGAGGTAGATAAAGCTAAAATAGAAGTTATAGAAAACCTAAAACCACCAAAAACCATCAGAGAAGTCCGAAGCTTTCTTGGACACGATGGATTCTACCGACGTTTTATTAAGGGCTTCTCCAAAATAACCAAACCTTTAACTGGACTTTTAATGAAAGATGTTGAATTCATTTTTGATGAAAAATGTAATGACGCATTTAATCTTTTAAAGCAAGTGTTAATCTCAGCACCCATTATGAAACCGCCCGATTGGTCGGAACCTTTTGAAATAATGTGCGATGCTAGTGATTATGCAGTTGGAGCCGTTCTAGGACAAAGGAAAGATAAAAAATTACATGCCATTTATTATGCCAGTAGAACCCTAGATGCTGCCCAACTTAACTACACAACAACTGAAAAAGAATTACTCGTTGTAGTTTTCGCTATAGACAAATTTAGATCTTATCTAGTAGGAGCAAAAATTATAGTATATACCGATCATGCTGCCATTCGTTACATATTAAGTAAAAAAGATGCCAAACCCAGGTTACTCCGATGGATTCTATTACTACAAGAGTTTGATTTAGACATAAGAGATAAAAAAGGCACTGAAAATGTAGTAGCCGATCACCTTTCTAGGCTAGAACATCTAAAACCAGAACTAGTACCCATAAATGATGATTTCGCCTATGATAGACTGATAGCTAGAGTAGAAACCATTGAAGATAATAACCTAAGCCCTCATGAGCATCCCCGAAATTCCTTAGCAATAAGTAACATACCCTGGTATGCAGACTTCGTTAATTACCTAGCTGCTGATATAGTACCCCCTGATCTTGACTACCACCGCAAGAAGAAATTCTTCCATGATGTGAGAAACTTCTATTGGGACGAACCGCTCCTTTTCAAAAGGGGTAAAGATGGCATTTTTCGCCGTTGCGTTCTGGAAGACGAGGTAAATAGTATTATCGAGCATTGTCATTCTGCACCCTATGGTGGACATTCGAGCACCTCTAAGACATACGCCAAGATTCTTCAAGCTGACCTATTCTAGCCTACCATGTGGCGCGATGTCTATGCTTGCATTGTCAAATGTGATAGATGCCAACGCACTGGAAACATTTCAAGGCGTGATGAAATGCCTCTAAGAAACATTCAGGAAGTAGAACTCTTTGACGTATGGGGTATAGATTTCATGGGACCTTTCCCACCATCCTTAGGAAACAGGTATATCTTAGTAGCTGTAGACTATGTGTCTAAGTGGATTGAAGCTATAGCTGCACCCACAAACGACACTAGGGTAGTAATCAAAATATTTAAAAACTATATATTCCCTAGATTTGGAACACCACGTTTAGTCATAAGCGATGGAGGATCACACTTCATATCGAGAATATTTGACAAACTTTTAAGAAAATATGGAGTTAGGCATAGAGTAGCAACACCATACCATCCACAAACTAGTGGCCAAGTAGAAGTATCTAATAGGGAGATAAAACAAATCCTAGAGAAAACTGTTTCTATTTCTAGGAGAGACTGGTCTCAGAAGCTTCAAGAAGCATTATGGGCCTATAGAACCGCTTTCAAAACCCCTATAGGAACTACTCCTTACCAACTAGTCTATGGAAAATCCTGTCACTTACCGTTCGAATTAGAGCATAAGGCCTATTGGGCCATTAAAACTTTGAATTTAGACTACCTAGCCGTTGGAGAAAAGCGTACCCTAGACATTCATAAATTAGAAGAACTTAGGCAATCGGCCTACGAGAATGCAAAAAAATATAAAGAGAGGACAAAAGCCTATCACGACAAAAGAATAGTAAAGAAAAAATTCAATGTAGGCGATTTTGTTCTCCTTTTCAACTCTAGGTTACGACTCTTCCCTGGAAAGCTACGTTCAAGATGGACTGGTCCTTTCGAAGTATCCAAGATTCTGAGATCCGGAGCCGTAGAAATCAAGAACGAAACCTGTAGTCCATTCATTGTAAATGGACAAAGACTGAAGCTCTACAGAGGAGGAGACATTCCAGCATACTACTCAAGCCACACCCTGATTGATCCACCAATCCCTACTACTACAAGTGTATAAATTCTAATCGTCAAGCTAATGACGTTAAACAAGCGTTGCGTGGGAGGCAACCCATGGTTTTTCTTTCATTTTACTTTTTCGCATTTATTTACTTTTATTTTATCATATTTTGCATCGAGACTAAAATTTGAATGGTTTGCATTTTCAGGATAACTTTCTTAACTTTTACAGGATGCAGGATTTCGATGACATGCATGTGGCCTATAGAGATAATACTCAGAGAGAGCGCTACATCGCTCTGTATCAGCGCCCTATGGCACCCACACGTTATCCTGATCAGCATTGTATGGAGGCACTGGGCATTGAGCCGAGTATCCGATTCCTTAGCCACCAGCTTCACTGGGACGAGTTTGCTGATGACTTGAGTAACACCTACAGGAACCTGACATTGGAGTTCCTGAGTTCATTCGACTATGACCCATACTCTGGACCAGATGGGTATGCTGCTTTCAGGCTCTTTGGAGTTAAGTACTCTTTCATCCAGAAAGAGTTCGGCGACCTATTGGGTTTCCAGACCACTCTTGATGCTATCCCAGAGACACCTATGGGATATTTTCTGGGTAAGGAGGTGGAGAAGTTTTGGAGTGATATATCAGGTGGCGGAAGCCAGGATCCATCTACGCAGCTATCTCACGTTATACATAACCCCGCCTTTAGATACTTTTAGATGATATTAGCACATTCCTTCCTGGGAAGACCAGATGCAGAGACATTACTGAGTGAAGAGGAGATCTTCCTATTATTTTGTGCATCTCAGTCTCGTCCAGTAGCATGTGGGAACTTTTTGTTATATAGTCTCAGCGGTATCTCCAGATCTACCGAAGGAGTCATCCATGTGGGTGGAATCATCACACAGATTGTTGTCGCTTTAGGTCTGTCTCGCAAGCTGTCACATCTCCGGATCTACTGTGGGTACACTACCATGGACATCGATTTCTGTTTGACCAGAGGATTGATGAGGACAACCTCTTTCCACCCATGTCAGTTCCGATTGCTGGTCGACAGCGAGGCTATCCACTATTTCACACTACCAGATCCTATGATGACCAGTGTGCATAATCCAGTGAATTGGAGTTATGCTCTAGAGGGCCAGGGAGAGACCGTCGAGGAGCCGAGATCACCACCCATTGCTGAACACACGCCTACACCGCCTTCTCCTAGGATCACTGTTTTCTCTAATAATCTTTCATTGCAGACCCCCGATATCCGCACCCAGATTGCTGAGTGTCGTAGAGAGATCGCGGAGCTTAGACAGGAGGTGGTTGACCTCACTTTACAGGCGGGAGTGTCTGATCTCACCCATGCTACTGAAGCCGACTGTCTATATCAGGAGATCGCAGAGCTCAGGCAGGAGGTAGCCATACTCTGTGGATCCTCTCAAGAAGACGACATCCCTATTATATGATCTCACCATTCCATCTTATTTTTTTTCTCTCTTTTATTTTATTTTTCCCGTATTTACATAACTCATCTTATATTATCGCATTTGGAATATTATATAAACTATGTCTATACATTGATATTTCTACTTCTATCTATATATGCCTTATGTTTGTTTTATTTGCATTTTTTTATTTTATTTTCGGTTATTTATTTATTTATTTATCTAATATTTAATTTTTGTTTCATTTTAATTTTTATTTTTACTTTTATAAAATTATGCAAGCCAATGATACTAGGAAATCACAAGACAAATGCTATCCGGACCCCTCAAAGCCAAAAGACAAGAGAAGCCCAAACTAAAGGACCAAAATCCGGCCCAGCCAGATTTTGCCTTGTGGCGCCCGCCATGGACCCTGTGGCGCCCGCCACAGCGTCTGTAAAAGGTCGGGGCAGAACCCCTTTCTTCACCATTTTCACACCTTACAACCTTCCAAACTCATTTTTTCACCTTGGAAAAACATCCTTGAACCCACAAAAAACTCATACTTTTCTAACCACCGCACCGTACAAATCACTTTTCCGATTTCCATTTTCATTTTCATCCGTCGGATTTCGTAAAAATCCAACCTTTTCACATTCCACTTCATCTTCTTCGTCACTTTTCAAGAGCTACACAAATGGAGTTTAATGGATTCATTCTTCGAGGAGGGAAACCGGGGGATAGACAAAGAAAAATTATCGAACGATTGCAAAATCGGGAGATCCTCCCGACAAGGTATGTTGACGAAAACTGTCTCTACACTTTAGGTATCTATCATAGCATATTTCATTTATTAGATAATTTAGGTTTGCATAATTTCTTTTCCAACAAAGAACCTACCTATGAGCGGTTGACAATTGAATTTTTGAGTTCCTTAATCTATATTGTCAATCCTAACACTGCTAGCATAGTTGGTACTGTCAGATTTAGAATGTTTTCCGTTGAATATGAATTCAGTACCGACGAACTAGCCAGCTTGTTAGGAATCCCTCATGGGGAAGGTGCTATTTGTGAGGCCCCTTTGAATTCAGAGTGGTCGGTTGAGGTATTTTCCTTCTGGGAGCGATTATCAAACACTTCCATAAACTCTTTTGAAGGAGTTCTTGCCTCAACTATCCATAACCCGGCCATCAGAGTTTTTAGATATCTGTTGGCATGTACTATTTTTGGCCGGGAGAATCCAAATAAGGTTAATGCTAGAGAGCTTCTATTTTTGCAAGGAAGCCTCACAAATAGACGAATTAATTCGGTCCCGTTCATGCTTGCTCATATGACCTTAACTTTGAATAAAGCGGGACCGATTTCTTTTGGTGGATTGATTACATCTATTGCTCGGGCGCTTAACCTGAACAATGAGATGGCTACCCTCGACCCCTTACCTCCTCGCACAATTAACCTAAAATTTCTGAGAGACATGAAATTGTGTCGTTTGAGGAAAGAAGGAGACTATATGCTTATGGTTCATGGTGTAGCCATCCCATCTATTGTTTTACCGTGCACTAGACGTACAAATGTACGAGATGAAAGGAATTGGACCTACGTTCTAGATGCTCCACCTGTTTTAGGTCCTCTTCCTCCTAACATTCCTGATGAGGCAGGACATGACACTGATGATGAATATGATTGGAGAGAGAGATCTCCCGTACCCCATGTGTCCCCCCATCATCCTTCACCACCACACACCGCACCATCTTCTTCTTCTACAGGTACCACTCCTGGCTTCAATATTACAGAGGAGATGTGGCGTGACCACATGGATAGAGAGCAAAGGTGTGACAACCTACTCTCTACCATCCAACAACAGCTGGCGAATAACATGAGCTTCATGCAAGAGTCGCAGCGGAGGACAGACAGGTCCTATGACACTGTTCTACAATCTCTGCAAACGATCACAGATACACAAGCCTGTCAGCAACACTACCACCAGAGACACATGGCACTCATTGAAGCCACTCAAGGTTCCATTCTAGGTAACCTTCGAGAGGTAAGGACCGCTCAGGATGCCCTGCAGGCGAGGATGGATCAGAGAGACCGTCGTCGTACCCGATCCCGTCGTCCACCTCAGGATGGCGAGGGCACCAGTGGTCAGCAATAGGTTGTCAGGTAACTCTTCCCTTATCTTATTTCGAAACATTGGGGACAATGTTCGATTTAAGTGTGGGAGGAGACTCTATCGTCTTTTATTTATTACCTTTCTCGTTTTCTTTTCTTTATCGCTTTTCTTTGTTGTTTTTAGATAGTTTGTTTATTTTTTAGTTGTTTATTTTGCTTTTTAGTATAATGCATGAGTCTGACGAGTCACCAAATATAGTAGATCTTTAGTACAATCCTACCTCCCCATACCTTTAGCCCCACCGAAAAAAAAAATTGCAAAAGAATATAGTGTTACTCCTAAAGTTTTCAGGTTTTAAAGACATGTTTTGAGTAAGGATGTGGTGACTTGGGAGAACTTCGCGAAACATCAGTATTATTTTAGCACCATAGACTTCGTAAATATAGGAACCACTCCCGAAACCCCATATACCATGGCCTTAATCATCATTTTCGTATAAGTCCCCAGTAGTTTATCTCAGTAGTCAGCTCCGGCCTACGCATCCTCTACGTAGGGGACCGATGCAAATAAGTGAATGATCCAGCAAAACAAAAAAATAAAAGAAAGCAAAAAGGCAACTTCGGTATAGGTGACCCTCACAAAGTCATTTAAATCAAAGAATTGTAAAAAAATTGCTACAAAAAGAAAAAGAAAAAGAAAAAAAACTTACCCACTTTTAGTTGGTTCAGAGGTATCTGGCACTGAACTCGGTAGGGCGGATTACGATCCGATCCCCCACAACTACAGTTGGGTCCAATAAAAGGGTTCACACATATTTATGTGCCAGAAACCCCATGCTAAGATCATAATCATTAACAGGCCACTCTACTATGAAGCATGTACGGATAACGGGCTTAATGTGATTGCGCCCGAATGAAAAGGACACAAAAAGAGATGAAGAGGCAGGCCTAGGTATTGTGGGATAATATGGGTTGGTTAATATAGGAATGAAGTTTATGTCCGTATTTGCGAATTAGTGTCATCATGATACCCTTAGTTCACTCAGTTAGTACTTATCACTGCATCCCGACTTGAACTTAGAACTTTTACCTGAAGCACTCGTTTACACCAGTTTTTCTTTTATGAGCTTTTTAATGTTTTGCTTGAGGACAAACAAAGGTTTAAGTGTGGGAGAGTTTGATAACACTGAAATTTACAAGTTTTCCCTCCCATTTTCAAGTTGAAGGGCATCCTTGTCATTTCCATCTTTTTACTTGCTTATAAATAGAAACTCGAAATCACTTTTACAATCATCCAAACTTAGAACAGAGGCAAACTCAGAGCAACTTTGTTTCACTTAGGCATATATTCAGTATTTTAAAGTGGTAATCGCTTCACATTGGAGTGTTACCACAATTGTGCAATAGAGTCTGTGATAGAGTCTGTAATCGAGTTTGGAGCACTTTGGAAGGAAGTTAATCCTGCCGCCATTTTCATTTCCGCTTTGCAATTTACTCAACCCTCCGATTGGAGCAGGTTTTTATTACTAGTCTTTATCTTATTTATTTTCCTCGCACTCGCTTTACTTTATTTATTTTCCTCGCACTCGCTTTAAATTATTTATTTCCTCACACTCGCTTTAAATTATTTATTTCCTCGCACTCGCTTTAAATTGTTTATTTCCCCGCACTCGCTTTAAATTATTTATTTCCCCGCACTCGCACTACTTTTATTTACTTTCCGCACTCGCGCTACTTTTATTTACTTTCCGCACTCGCACTACTTTTATTTACTTTCCGCACTCGCACTACTTTTATTTAAATTAATGCATTTTTACTTTACCATGTCTAACTAAATTTATAAGGTTAGAATGTAAGGATCGTAATTGAACCGATAATTCATACAATTGTTCGTAGAAACACTTAAGGGCTATTTTAACTTTCAACTTAAGTTTTCCCGCACTTCAATTCCGTTGGGTAAGATCGAAAGCCGTCCAACGTCTATCTAAACTTAATTGTTTTTAACTATTTCAAAAACAGCGAAAGCGCTTTGTTTAGTTCATTAGGAGATTTTAACTTAAGAAGAAAAGAGATTTTAAAACTATTTTCGGACGCGTTTATAAGTTTAGAGTCTGGTTCGTGAGAACCTCTTTGGGTTAAGAAATCCAGGTTATAATACTTTTCAACTTAGTCAAGATACTATATTTCTTAAAAATAGGTTTACTACTCTAACGCAATGCGCGCCTTTTTATAAGTGACAATATGAGGGTTTGATTAGGGAGTACAACTCGGTTCTGAATACGCGAAAGCGACAGTTCCTGTTAAATTAGTTCTTTTCAAAGTAGGAAACATTGCACATAAGTAGTTCTATTAGCAAGTACTTGGATTATTAATTGATTATGTGAATTAAATTCGACCCTGTCTTTATTAATTAAACTTTATTCAATACTTTACTTTTCATTGCACACTCTAAAAACACCTATTTTGATTGCCTTTGATAAACACCATAACAATAGATAACGATAGATTGACACTTGGTCTCTGTGGATTCGACAATCTTTTATATTACTCTGACGCGTTCGTATACTTGCGAAAAACACCGCATCACATACCGAAGAACTGGGTTTTTTCAAAACTTGAGCAATAGGGCGCTCATCATCATCAGAGGATTTCTCAGGAGCAGCCTGCAAAAGGGGAAATGACGGTTAAGAATAAAAACTGAGGCAAACGAAAACGGCAACTCAACCAGAGTCGAACCTGAGTCTCTTGTGTCGAAAGGGTGGGTTCGTTGGCAGAAGCGGGATCCACAGAGTCTAGAGGGATCGCTGTAAAGAAACATAAAAAAGCAAGTAAGCGGCACAATCCAACGAAAAGGAGGTGGTAGCTTTGTGTGGATTCGAACACGCTAACATATTGAGGATCAATATGAAGTGGCCCTGAGTAGTCGGGCAGATAATGCTTCGTCGGGACCACTCTGTCGGCCTTTTTCTTATAGGCATTTTTTGTACGTGTGAAACGGGACAATAAAACCAATCTGGAACCGAATGGCCAAAGGCCAAAGCCAAGGGGCTAGATGGCAAAGGAGGGAACTTGATGTTTCCAAAATGAAGGGCGTAAAGATACTTGTCTTTCGCGTAACCAGGGATTTTAAGTTTTGGGAGCCTGTCGGTTACCTTCTCCTTTAATTCGGACGTGGCCTCAAAGATGATCCGACGAAGATTATCTGGTCGATACACAACTTGGAAATAGTTCTGAAAAGCGCGAATTTGTTTGGCATGGAGAGCCTTACACTTGGTCGATTTCGCCTGCAAATAAACAAAAGCCTGAGTTAGTTCAGATAGTTTGGCCTCAGGAGCGCCAATATAAACAGTAAGATACGACTGCCACCAATCATCAAACTCTTTGGTGTAGAAGAAGGTTGGTCGAAAGGGAGTGGAGTGGAGCTTTGGTCGAATTTCCTAGAGGGTCTCAAGATCTTCCTGGATCATACTCTAGGGTTGATCACAAAGGATATTTGTGAGTAATTCAGGAGAAGAATACAGGGACTTGGGAATAAATTGGCAAATGCCAAATTGTCTGGCCACCAAGTTAGGCTAATAAGCAACTAGGCCAGGGTTGCTACCGGAGGTTTCAGCCGACAGAAATCGAGGGACCAGAAGACGTCTCCAGATGAGGAAGGTTTCATTTCTATGCTCATCTTCAGTCGGAGGAAAAGCCCTGGTGAACCATGCAGGACCTTCAGTTCGACGGCTGAAAGGGGCCATAGAAGGAAGAAAGTCGGCGCGGGTCAGCATGATGGTGAGCAAGAGGCGGAATACCTTGACGTCAGGAAAAGTTTTGTCGATGGGCGTCAGAGGGATCAATCGCTTCCAAATGAGATGTTGTTCTTCTAGGGGACACGTAACCCTCCTCATCCCATAGGATGCTATGTATTTAGAGAAAGTGGCATTGAGCCACAGTTGTAAGAGCCAAAAGGGTCCATGGACCAAAACATTTTTCTTCTTTGAATTCTCAGGGTCAAAGAGCTTGATTTGACAAACAACTTCAGACAAAGATTCATAAAGAGACGCCAAAATTAATTGGCCCAGAGCGATGTCGCGCTCTTGGTGCAGCTGGGTTGCTAAGAGAGGAAAATGTTTGGCTATCTGCATAGATCTGGAGCAGAAGACGAAGCGAGATAGCCATAGAGTCAGAAAAGCCACGTGTTCTTCAGTGGTCACAGGGCCTGAAGAGGTGGCATGGTGATCAATAAAATTGTTGCAGGTCGGCTTGCGAGAGTCACCAACGTCAAACCGCAGAGGGATTGGTGCTACGGCTTCGCAGTCGAAGACTTCGCCAGTCGATTTTAAGCCAGTGATGGCAGCAACGTCCAAAAGTGTCGGCGTAATCATGCCACACTTGGTATGGAAAGAGTTGGTCGAACTATCCCAAAATTTAAGGGCAGCCAGTAACATGCCACAAGATTGAGGAGGGCCATAACGGGAAATCTGTAGAAGGGTGTAGATATCTGTCGTTTTCCAATGGTCGATTTTCTCTGTCTCCAATCGATCCATCTAGGCGCAAAACTTAGGACAGTTCTTGGGAGGAGCAGTCCTAAAATTCTTGTCGACATAACGAAGGGAAAAAGGCTTTTGGGAAGAAACCAAGGGTTCAGAGAGATGACTGGTGGGGAAAAGGGAATCTATTTTGGTTATCTCAGGGCGGCGATTTTCTGGAAGAGGACCTAAAAATGCTAAAGGTTCGTCAGCCAAGGAGAAAGGGATCAATACCTGAGAACACCAGATTTTTGCCTTCTCTTCTGCAAATGGAGGCTCAGAAACGTACTCCTTACCATCAATGGTGAGAGGATGTGTGAGCTTAGCAGCGGAGGGAAATGCTTTACTTTTACTTGAGCTAGCCATGGAAGAAGTGGAAGCTTTTTGGAGAAGAAGGGTTGCTCTTTTTACTAAAACAGAGTGCAGGAGATTATCGTTTGCTAAAGCAAAGGGCGAAAAAAGAAAAGAAGAAGAAGGAACGAGGGTTTTATAAGGGTTAAACCCTGAGAAAAGGAAGAGTGAACGTTTGATCTGCTATTTTTGACATGTATACCCATGTTCCCACGTCTGCAGACACGTGGAGGAGAGAAGACAGTTATGACGGTAAACACGTCTCAGTTATAAAGACGTGAAGTGATGGAGACGTGATTTTGTGCGTCTCGAGGGGAAAAAAGAAATGTTCGTCATGATTATATGACGTCATCAGCGTGGGGCAAACAGGTGTCCCACCGAGTAGAAGTGGAAGCAGTAAGGAGCAAGTCGACATCTCAAAGATGCCATCATCTCACAAACATCGACATTCGAAAATGGCATCTCTGAGGGGCATTTTGTTACCACGAAAAATCTCTAAGGCATGTTGAAGGCGTAATTAATGAAAGGGTCTTGTGAATTTAGGGTTTATACCCCATTAAAGGATGGAGATGTGCCTGAAATAAGCAAGAGTTGAGAAAAACGTAAGTTATCAAGGGATGAAGCCGACAGAAGAAGCACGTTTGGTCGAAAAGCCATTCCGTCAACTGAAATGAAGCTTGGGACTTAACGAATTTTGGGTTGTGCCAAACTCATAGAAGACAATGTCGCCCTAAATACTTGGGCGGGAGAAGTTTGAAATTGGAAAATGACTAGCAGTTACAAGAAGAATAAAGCGCTAGAATATGGAGCAGTTTGCAGAACGTGGATAGAGCAGTGTGCAGATCGTGTGGCACGACGTCTGCTAGTTTCTAGGAGTTTTGTCCTGTAGGCAGTTTCTTTAGTTTAGTATAAATAGGATATCCCACAAGGGGCTCGGGGTGTTCACTTTGTACTAAAAATCACTTGTAAAAAACTTCCCATTCACAGCGCGAGGAAGCAAGAGTTTTTAAGAGTGCTATGTACGTGAATCACCACATTTATTTCAATGCAACTTCCTTACTTTTCAGATGTTCCCGTTGAACATTTTATTTTAATTTCATTTACTTTTGAGTTTTCACTTTACGTTGTCGTCTATGCTGTCGACACTGATTCTATTACGATAATAGAGTTCACCAAAAGCGTGTTCGTCGTGTACGTATTTTGAATGTTGTAGTGCTGTCGGTCGCGAGTCACCCATAGGCTATAGCGTCATTTAAACCTCTTCGTGTGGAAAAACCTGCGTTTGTTCAATACTTTGTCAGGAGCTGTTCCTCACAAAGTTGTTCTGTCGAATTGAATAAACCACACTTTCACTAGCACATGTCTTAGGCTCAACTGGTCGATCCTGCAAGTAACCTTTAGTTTCAAGGCCTAGGGAGGACCAGCGGTTGTTTACCAATTTCCACAGTAAACATGGGTAAAGGCGTCATAAGCATAAACTGAGATTTGGTGGCAGTGAACTTTTCATTGAGTCCTTTGAGAAAGTGTATAACATAGTCTTGATTTCTATAGACATGCACATAATCAATGGCATCACAATTGCATTGAATCAAGCATTTGCAATGACGAATTGGATGATAATTATCCAACTTATCCCAAAGAACATTCATCTTGGTGAAGTAATCTGAAACGTCCAAAGTACCTAGTCAAAGCTTGTAAATTTCTTCCTAAATATCATATATTCAAAAGATGTTGCTTTGAGAGAACTGAGTCTTGAGATTCAACCATACTCTAGTTGTAGATTCGATCCAGAGAACTGATCTTGCAATAAATTCACTGATGAAACGCTGAAGACATGCAAGGACCACGGCGTTGCAACTCATCCATGGTGTTGCAGCCTATTCATCTACAAACTTTTCTCTGTTCTTGGAGATCAATGCAATGTGCATTGAACATACCCAAGAATGATAATTCTTGTTATCCAATGGAAGTAAAATAAGAATGAGAACTGAAGTTTCATTAGATTTAAAATAATAGGTATTAAAAGAATTGGTTGATAAATCTCCATAATTGATCAGAGCCATTGAAAAGAGAAACAAAGTGAAAGAAGGAGAGATCAGGGATGAGGAAAGAATGCGGAAATTACTCGTGATACCATATTAATGGAATAACTTGCAAAGAAAGAAATTCTTCATTCTTGATGAAAGAATGACATTATCCTTTTATATATATATATATATATATATATATATATATATATATATATATATATATATATATATATATATATATATATATATATATAAAGACAGAGATCAAAAGAAGTATGTTGACTAAACCCTAAACCCTAAATATATATATATATATATATATATATATATATATATATATATATATATATATATATATATATATATATATATATATATATATATATATATATATATATATATATATATATATATATATATATATATATATATATATATATATATATATATATATATATATATATATATATATATATATATATATATATATATATATATATATATATATATATATATATATATATATATATAAAGACAGAGATCAAAAGAAGTATGTTGACTAACTAACTAACCAATTTCCTAAAAAACTTACTAACCATCTAAAAATAGGAAAAATAGAAAACTTGTATATCAAGTAACTATGATATCTAACATGTTTTCTATTTTCTACTACTTTTAAAATTTATTTTCTATTTTGATTTTTTGTTAGATATATTTTTTTAATTCTAAAATGTCATTTTGATTTTTAAGAAAAAAAAGAGAGAACATTAACCCCTCCAGTTTTTGTATAAACTCCCGATTCATCGATTTTTTTACTAGTTTGACCGGTTTCCACGGTTTTGATTACATGATCGATTCAATAGTTAACCAGACGGTCTAAACCGTTTTTTAAAACATTAGTTTATCTGTACCTGTTGACAAATGACAAATTCTGTACAATACACAAACACAGAAAACTTGTATGGCCCATATGAATTTCTAAACTGTACTGCAAGTCAGCAACAACTTGGTATCTATTCAAATATAAACACCATTTCAACACTAGAAGCTGCCAATTCTATTAGCCACAGCCTTCAATCCTTCCCTCATCAGATGCCAACCTTTGACATCAATCCTGATCTCCCAAGAAGAAGCTGGAGACCAACTCCTGTTGCTCATCAGCACACAAAATTTCGTAAGTTTTCTTTCCATTAATCTTTCTTTCTTCATTCTGAAACAAGTAGAGACACTGAACTGATTTTTGTATAAAACATATAAATCAAAACAAAATTGTAGCTTTGAGAAGTGAAAAAAACACCATACTAGTAGTGGATTCACCAATTCAGGACACAAAGGAAGCTGAAATTTCTTACCATTACTATTATTTAACAGATACATCAATTTGTTGGAAGAATCTCAAGAGCAACTTCCTTGAGGGATGGCATAGTATCCTGCTGATGTAGACAAACATATTTACTATTCCCCACTCTTCTCAGGATCTTCCAAGGACCCGGATAGCACCTACACGAAATGCATTTGTCAGACTATTTGAAAGAACTTGTGAAAACAACTTATAACATGTTAATTTATAAAAGTCCGTTTTTTGACGGACTTTGGCAGGGCGGGTCTAAACGGACTGACATGCCTGTTTGCCACCCGTTTAAGTTGTTTAACTTTCCAATGTTATAAACTGATTGAGTTAGTTAGCTTACAGACCTGAAAAGAACTCCTCCGTTACGACCCTTGAAATTATGAATGTAGTACACAGTTTCCATCGCAGGTAGAAAGGACTTCGTAAGTTCAGCAAGCTTCGGGTAAAAGAACGGTGGATAATCTTGATCCATTCAAGGATAACTGTTTTCTAATCAGCACCAATCAAATACTTAGAAAGAAATTAACTCTTAATAAACAGCTGAACAATTTTGCAAAAGGATACACCCAGATCTGATACGATCGAGTTCTCCGTTAAAAATAATCAGTTTCCGATCAGTATTCAAGACAGCCTCTCTGTAAAGTTCTTCCACAACAAGCATTTCTGAAATGCAACGAAACAGATGTCATGAACTTCCTTCCATTGTTTATATTAACAATAACAAAGAAGGTTTGGATCTACCATTGACATTGAAATACGGATAGGCTGCTATGAAAAGTTCATCTTCTTCCTTCACTCTGTCAGACATTTTTACTTTCTTAACAAAACCAAAATCTTCAAAGAATGAAGGCTTTGTCAGATAGTCCAACTTAAAAGAAGCTCCACTGAAGACGGATTGTCTAGCAAAGTCGACTTCATTAGCTTCTGGAAAAAACTGATTTTTACAACAAGGTTGTGCATCAATTTCAACTGGAAGTGAAGAAGAAAAGCCTTTATATTTCATCAAGAAAGGAATGCTGCAAACATAAAGAATACTAGTGCTCTAAATCAAGAAGATTACTATTCTTGTTCGTGTGGTTTTCTCGGACAAAATGAAGCGGTCACAAAATTCACGAATCAATTGCATGCTTCCGGTCATCTCTATTCCACCTTCACCATCACCTGTGATATGATCAACGAGATGAATCATTTTTCACATAAGTTGAAACAATTGTACCCCAAAACACCAGGAAACCGAAATACATAGAGGACCTGGTACGGATGTGAGTCCGGCTGTGGGAAACTCAATTTCCTGTTTAAGATTGTTGTTCATTATAGGCTCAATATGTTCTCTCCTCAGTGTAGAGAGTGTTGTAACCTTCATTCTCAATTCCTTATAAAATTATTATCAGATAGGACTCACCATTAGCTTTTTGTTATCCTTCATGGCCAATTCCACTGCCACTCCAGCCTGTTGAAAATACACCAAATTTAGTTTTCTATCAGCATGTTACTGAATTCACACGACAGAAACTATTTTTAAAAACAGGTCACACTCGCAACATCAAGCTTTTCAATTCAAATTGGGACGATATTATCCAAACTAAACCGCAGTTTTCTATAGTATACAATCTTGACACGACCACGATTTAAAACCTTGACAGAAACAATAAATTATACCCTTTCCAAGTGTAAGTATTTGCTTGGATTGACTTAATTAAGCTTATTTCGTAACATAAACACTTGTGAGACTACTTGGAAACAACGTATAACATGTCCCTAAACTATTTTCAACTCATTTTCATAAGCTTTCAACAATATCTTATAATGTAGTTTGACTTTATCTTATCTTTTGTTATAGAAATAGCTTATACATAAGCTCTAATTAAGCTATTTGTCCAAACAGAACCTAAATGGTTCAATAAACTTACATTTTAACTCTAATTATTACTCTTCACAATACTTATATAACCAAACCTCAACTACGTTTGTCCATCAAAATCCAAACTAAACATTGCAATTAACAGAAAATCTGAAGCAAAGGAAATATCATAAAACACTAACTTGTTCAAGAAGTTCAGAGTAATCAAAAGGGAAAGGAACATCAGTCTGAACAGAGGAATTTGCATCACCCGAAGCCGAAACAGAACAACGTATTGCTAATTTTGGATTTCTGGGTACCTTTGAAAGAGTGTTAAGACCTCTAATTCTGATAAACCCACCATTTTTCAGCGAAAAAGTTTCCAACTTGACAACCTAGAGAATCAGAAAAGCACTAGAGTATGAGAAATGATTGAAGGCATTTTGAAGGAGAATTGTAGAGGTAAGTTGTACTTACAGTTGAAGCTGGTAGGGAAGAGGGTGCGAATAGTGAAATAGAGAACATGATGGTAGCGGTAGTGGATGGTAAAACCATTTAGAAGGTGCAGTTCTCATATGAAGTGCTGACAAGTTTAATAGTCAAAATCAAAGTGAAAGGAAGTGGAGATAAGTGGGTGATATGATTGGGTGAACACAATTGTAATCATTTTCAAAATATATTTATAATAGAATTATTCTTTAAGGAGAATTTATTTTTAAAATAATTATGTTTTTTAAAAATAATATTAAAATAATCACTATTTCAAAATATTTATCAATATAATTTTTTTTTAAATTAACCAAGACGCCATTTGCATTGGCGCATGCAATGAAACTGTTTGAATATAGACGTCATTTGCATTGGCGCATGTATGTCCATGTTGCCATTAGGAGTGACGCATGCATGTCCAATGCACCACATGTAATATGCGTAGTCCATTCAGTGGATGCGTCAATGCATGTGGCTATTGTTTCACCCTCCCATAATTTTTCACACATCTTCTTACTATCTCCTTCTATTTTTTTTAAAAATATCTTCATATATGTGTCCTTATGTTCACAAGAGAAATGCCGATTTAATTTTTTCAGCAGTGTTGTCTCCGATGAAGATCCAACTTTGGAATGTAGATACGTTTGAACATCTTAACAGGACCTTGAACCGTTTGTTAGATGGAGAAATTGCAGAGGGTGAAAAGATGAGAAGAAATCAATGGCTTGATACCACGTTCAACCAAAATGGAGAAGTTTGTTTCTGGATGAATGTTAAAACTGACAGAGATGTTCACATGATGATGTATACTTCTCACAAAATTGTTTTGATGGTTGTAATCACATAGTTATGTTGTTTATTTATTGTATTTGTTTGTGATGTTATTTTATTGTTGTTGTTTAATTGTTTAAATTATTGCTTAATTGTTGTTTTCAAGTTATTGTATATGAATCTAATGATATTTATGAAATGAATGTTGGTTTCAATATAAAACAAAAAGGTTACAATTAAAATTATGTTGTTGTGCTTGGTCCAACATTGGGACAATTTGTACGATTATGACGAGGCTAGCGACATGAACTACATAATCTCACAATTTTGTTCGTCGTATCCATTTCGGTTTGAATACAGGTGCTGTTTAGGCGGCCCCTTTTCTTTCTTCGCATTATTTCATTATGCCAGAGTATGTTCCCTTGATATGCAGGCCAATAATCCTCTATTGTTACCACTGAAAAACTAACTTTATATACATTGCATAGGTTTATGACTTTGTAAACGGAGGATAGTAAGTTGGAAGGATCCTATCAAACCTTTGAACATGTCGTTATGACATGGGAGAAGGGCATACGAAAGGCTTGAAACTTTCCGCAGTCGCACCAACCTCTATCTAGTTCCACTCGATAGTATCCCTTCGACATGCCTTCATTGTGATCCATTGAATCAACAACATTGTACCAACCTTTAGTACGGTCAAACACTATGACCACATGTGTGTTAACTTTGGCAGCTTCCTCTTTAATGAACTTCATTGAAACATCAATGAACAACTGCCCAGATTGTAACACTGAACTCCATTTGGAACGTCTGATCTCAAACAATGCCCCTAGCCTAAAATAGGTTGCTTGCACTAAATCGGTTATTGGTAGGTTTTGAATGTCTTTGAAGATAAAGTTCATTGATTCCATGAGATTTTTTGTCATGTGGGTCCATCGTTGACTGATGTTGTATGCCCTAGTCCACTTCTCCAATCGAATATTGTTGATCCACCTTACTGCATATGCGTTTGACAATCTGATGTCTTCATGGTAATGTTTGAAGAAAGGTTCTGTTAATGCATATCCTGCATTGACAACCTTCTTCTGCAACATTTTATCTTTAATCTCCCATATGAAATTTTGAGTGATATGTCTAATGCAGTAGACATGTGTCGAAGGAGGATCCTACCGGCCATTATCCATGTTTTTATAGGCACTCACAATTGTTGGGTGTCTGTCAGAGATCAAACACAAGTTAGGCTACGGAGCAACGTGCAATCAGAGATTTTTTAGAAAAAAACTCCACCCCCCAACAATCTCCCCTTAAACTAGTGCAAAGGCGATTGGAAAATGTTGTTATTGCCATCTTATGCCACTGCGATGAGTAGCGTTCCTTTATATTTCATGTACAATCATGTACCATTAATTTGTATAATAGGTTTATAGAAAGCAAAACCTTTGATGCATGATTGATACGTCCACAAGAGCCGGTGGAATATGTCATTACCACTAATACAAGTCCCGTCTAGGGTATATGCCGACAACATTTCCAAATTGACAATAGTCCCTAAAGCATAATGCTTAAGTGCCACAAAGTATTTTGGAAGTTCTTTGTATGACTCCTTCAAATTGCCAAACACTTTTTCAACTACCTTAGTCCTAGATATCACCATGTCTTCCTTTATGATGGAGTATAATTGTATTGTGTAACGATATGCAAGATTATTGTACTCACCTTTAATGACAGATTGTCGCTAATGACAGACAAAATTTCATCGCATATTAACTGAGAGCTGAGTTTGCGGTGGTCCTACATCGACTTCGTGATTAAGCAAGTGTGAACTGGACCCATAGAACCTATCTCCCAAGAATCACTCCTCTTTTGGTAAGATGCTGACAACCGAAATAAGCAGAGCTCATTACGACAATAGATCTTATACCTTGTTCCATTAGTTCGATCAACCCTATAATTAGTTGATAATTCCATGTGATACTTTTGAATGGCTCTGTCACAGTCTTCTTTAGTGAGAAATTTGTCTCCTTTATTCAATGATCCTTGAATATGCACATAAGGATTGTGAAATATATTTGATGAAGGTTCATCTGCACTCAAATTCAAGCTTGTCATGTGTTGAGGTGGACAATATACATGACTAAGTGGTAATGGCTCTTGCTGGTGGTCGATAGTTTCATCATTCACCATTTCATCAACCAATATCTCGTCTTCTTCTTCTTCCTCGTCAACAACGTCGACTTCAGCTTGTTCGTCATCATCAGTTTCACAAAACACTTGTGACGGATCAACGAATTGAGACAATTGATTTTGTTGTGTTAAAATATATAACTCAATATCATTAAACCCAGATTGTTCATGACTGAGAAACATATTACGAACATCGTCATCATCTCGAATCTTTAACTGATAAAACTTAACTTGGTTGTCTGCAAAAAACACTGGATTTTTATAGATGATTTGTCTCACCTGAAGACACTGCAATTTCTTTTCTATTCTTTGTTTCAAATGTGAAAAATTTGATCATCTATTTATTGTAAACCGAGTAACTTTTGTGTTACAAAAACTAAAATCGGATAACTCACATTCAAATAGTTCACCATCGGTATGAGCATTGATCATGTATTGTGGTGATGAAGCCATTTTTATAAGATGCAATGTAAGTTTAGTGTATTATGGTGATGGGCATTAATCACGTATTAGCATGTAGTTAAATAGGGATGAGGATGGATTTCCAAAAAGTAAGGTATGCGCGATAGGGTATGGCGCATGGTCTATTGTTTTAACTTTGGCGCCATTTGCAGTGGCTTCTAGCTTTGTACTACAAAGAATCTTGCATGCATGAGTCTACGGTTCAGACTACCATGAATCTCTTCCATGATTCCCTGCATGATTCCATTTTCTATGTCCAACGTATACGCCCCATGGCGCATGCTCTAAAATAACAATGCATGCGGCATAACTAGACAATACATGCGCCCTTACAAGATTCCTTACAGGATTCCCTGCATGTTTCTATGCCCTAAAAGGACAACACATACACCCTCCCCAATGGCGCATGCCCTAAAAAGATAACACATGCGCCAACCCCAATGGCGCGTGCTCAAGAAATCACATGCAAAAAAAGCATAACGTGAATGCAACATTCACTCAACTTACTTTCACATATATAAATATTGATGTTTATAAGCATTTCCATCAAACACACTCAACCTATCTACATTGTCTACAACATTCAACCTACCTACTTTGTCAGCAACAGATACTCAAACGCATTCAATAAGATGTCTCTACTGACCATGGATGATGAACATCGAGGAACAATCGAAAATATTGTGACATTTGTAAGTTATTATTTAACTTCCCTAACACTATTGTTTATTACTTATTCTTAATTATCTTTTTTTAGGACCCAAAGAGATTTCGATGTCATGTACATGAATATGTACCGCACGACCCTTTGATAAAATCGTATTTACGAGCATGCGGTTTTGGTAATCTACTAAACATAGTCTCATACTTAGTTGATTATAAATTTATTCTTGCTTTGGTTGAAAGATGGAGACCCGAGACCCATACATTTCACCTTCCATTCAGTGAATGTACCGTCACACTTGAGGACGTCTACATGTTATTGGATCTACCTATCGATGGTAAGGTCGTAAATGATAGAGTTAACCAAGATAACTCTATATGCGAGGAATTTTTGGGCGCCCCTTTGTGTGAAGACACAACTACGAGACAAACTTAATTTAAAATATCTTAAACTATATTATTTAAGTATAACATTAAACGAAGAATCGACTGAGTATGAAAAGATAATTAAAGCTCGTTGTTATATTATGATTCTATTTGGTAGTTTTTTATTTCCTGAAAGTACTGATAATACGGTAAATATTATGTATTTTTCCGTTGTTATGAAACATAAATAAAGTAGGCATATATAGTTGGGGTTCAACTGTTTTGTCAAATCTATATAGTTCGTTGTGTAAAATGCAAAAAAAATACTTGTATGTTTTATTCTTGCGCCTATTTGCTACAAGCATGGGGTTGGTCAAGAATTCTGTCACTCACCCCGGTCAACGAGAAGCCATTCACATTCTCATACGCAACAAAGAAAGTTTATCTTAAATCTTCTAATTTGTTAGACTTTATACCACAACTGACTGTAACTAATATATTTTCAATCTTTTCGATCTAGGTTGTCAGTTCAGGGGATGAACTACAACAAGTGTCCCAAACATGTTGTAGTAGTCAATCATATTCTTCTAGACCACATTGGGCCAGACGATGCATTACTACTAAACAACTCTACTTTTGATTTAAAAAAATTATCAAATTCCATATCCTCTAATCATGTCAAATTCTTATACAATTTATCTGGAGGCCGTATCTGGGTCTTGACTATCAGGTTAACCACGATGATACTGCATATTGGACAAAAAAACACCAATCATCTGGTTCACTACTATGGAGATGCACCAGAGTGACCATGTGAAATTGAAGTTCGGCATGTAACAACAAATTCCAAAACCTCCGACGTGTTTGGAGATTGGCATCAACAAAGATTCGATGGCCAATGTGATTATTCCAATTGGAGAGACTTCTCTAAAGAAAAGTGTCTTCATTGGAGAAATTGACGTCAACATATCTTAAACGAACCAATCATACATGATGCTAGACTAACTCAACATTATATGGCTTGGTTTAGGTCAGTTACAACGCCATAATTTGTGTATGAGCCAAGGTATTTGATTGATCCACGCCAACGAGCTTCGTCATCATACACCCAACAACCAACCTCGTACCCTTACCAAACCAAAGAATAATATCAACCCACCCAAACCCAATAACCAACCTTACACTGTCACCGTACCATATACACCCAACCTCGCGACCAATTCATGCCACACACCCAAACTCAAAACCAGGAACCAAACCATTACCACCAACAACCATACGCAGACACCACATATGTCCATAACCTAGATGATACATACGATTCAACCCTATCCCACCATAGCCCCCCACTTATGAACACCTAAACATCCCATCACCACAACACCCAACCATTATTTGACTTTCTTACACCACACGAACCATTGCTTCATTTCTAAAACGATTCAATGTCTCAATTCGGGAAACTATACCGTCCATAAACAACCCAACCACAACGACCCAACTACGAAATATGGGCACCAAACTCAATTACGGAAACACCGTTAGCGGTAAAGCCCCCAGCTATTAGGGAGAAATGATGACAAATTTGTCATATACTACTGGACCTTCCACCAAACCTTCACACCATCCACCATTGTATCATGTCAGCACTCAAAGACCCCAAACACCTCAGGGAAATCATGTGAGACCTCGAAGGCAGGCTAACGCACCGGGATGTTGAACATGGAGGCGTTTCAATCAGACGGGTCATTAATTTTCTTGTCAATTATTGTGTATTTTAGTTTTATATCATAATATTATTAATTAATTTTCATTTACTTTTTTATTTCAATTTTATATAAGTATAACATAGTTTTATATCATAATATTACTAATTACCTAATATTAAGCGACATTGATATTCATGCTTAACAGACTAAAAATAATATTATTAAATGGAAACATGCAAGTACATCAACAAAATGAAAGGAAGTAAAAAGAAAAGCAGTAAAGATGACCCGTCCGTCATGAGGTGGGGGGGGGCATGACGGGCGTCATCCAGATGATGACCTATCCGTCATCCAGCCCAGACACGTTTTCTTCCTTTTTTGTTATTTTCTTGTGACGGGATTGACTTGACACGTCGTGACGATCGTCATGCTGGCAGTGGGTCCGTCATTACAGTGCAGAACTTGTCCTTTTCTCCCATTTTCGTTGTTTCACAATGTTTTCTCGCACGGAGGCCCCTATTTATTAGACATTTCAAACAAACATAGAATATCAACATAATACCATAAAAATACATAGAAAATGACACAAAAATGCATGCGAATCAAGTCAGAAATATGACATGTTTTCGAGTTATCACTGGTACAACATATGTCCATGGCTGAAAAAAACTTCATCCATCGTTCCTCTCGAGCATAAGCATGCATCACATTGAAGAGTTTGAAGAATAATTTCAAAGTCGACACTTCTCCCCAGTACTCAAACCAGTATCATAATACCTTTACAAAGGCCTAAACTACAAGGTGCAGATGGGCCATAACGACTCTCCAATGACTTAATATTTCCCCTCAAAACCATTAAATGGTAGTTTATTCATCAGTTTGGAGAATATGCATTCATAGAGAGACACTGAACATATGTCAAAAAAGTTACTTTGTTGGGGTCAACAAGAGAAACATGCCAATCAGAAGATAGTGATATGCCCAAACAAGCATCCTC
Source organism: Lathyrus oleraceus (assembly GCF_024323335.1). Taxonomy (NCBI): domain Eukaryota; kingdom Viridiplantae; phylum Streptophyta; class Magnoliopsida; order Fabales; family Fabaceae; genus Lathyrus; species Lathyrus oleraceus. The sequence continues at coordinate 415,991,560 of NC_066580.1, read as the reverse complement.
CAAACTTTGAGCGCTACTGAAGATAGAAGCCATCCCCGCTAATTTGGTATCCACCCAAAAATATTAAGCGACATTAGAAGGTAATACGAGACCTTGTCGGTCCTTTCAAACCATGTCTATCCCATTTTCAACAAAAATATAATGTTCGTCATGAATTTGGGAATGACCCTGGAAGTTGACATGGTCCCTAAACTCACTGCCACTAGTTTCTTAGTCATTAAAAGATCTAAAATGTTTAATGAAAGAACAAGACCTCAAATAACCATGATACACCTTAAAATACTCAAGATCCGTCGTAGGCAATGTGGAAGAAGAGATACCAACATGAGCCTACCCGACGATGGGAAGATTCAGCTTCATCCCTTCGGCTCATTATACATAAGCATCTGTATTTCCACTAGAGTAGGGACTTAAGGGTTAGCTACCATCTTGGATGGAACCCTCGCTAGCTTCAAAACTATAACTGAGAATAATAAGATTTGAATGAGGTTAATAAAGGAGTGACATTCAACATTTCTAGGTCTATTACCTCAATGCGAGATAAATCACCACTTATATCATCTCCACTAGATGTTTCAATGACATTCACATGTTCATCTCCTACATTGGACATGGCTAAAACAAAAGATAGAAAACAACAATGGTAAATGAGAGGATAGAAGTGATACATGAAAAAAAAATAGAAGTTTGAAGGAAAGGATACAACTAAAGGCTGCTCTGAAGGTGCAATGAACCAAGGGAGTACGAAGTCCAAAGAGGGAAAGGAATAGGAAAAATAGGATTTGCCGGAGCTTACGAAAGAAGAAACTGAGTTTGCAAATAGAAGAGAAAAGTTACAATAAATGCGATAAGTGGAAACATTCCTTGAAAAATGAAATAATATTTATATAGTGGAGCGAGGTAGACAAATCAAAGACCAAAAATGAAGGAAAACATGCAGATGAGAAACAACTGTTAGATTTTCCTCGAGGTTATCACAATACTCGAGTATACTTGAGTACTCTAAAGGGGAGATCCACACTTTACTCTAAGTATTTAGGTCCACATGTAAAAACAATCATGTGAAACATCTCAATGATGAGACTGACATTTAATGCATATGTTTCCAATGTCATAATATGTTGAAGCTACAATTCACTCACTACCTTGAGACTCATGCTCAATTGACACAAGTGATGGTTATTCTCTATTGGATATCATCTAACATATCTCCATGTTTCATGACGGAAAACATGAGGATCTCTACCCTCATATATAAGAGATCCCACGTGAGACCAAATTTTTCTTCTAACCATAACTTACTATACTTTTTTTTGCTCACCCATTCACTTAAACATTGGAGTGTTAATCTTGAAGGCTCATCGCGTCTCCTCCATATTGAAAGTTTACTCCACTGCATCAAAACTATTGGTGTAAGCCCTAGAGGCCAATACTTTTGGTACTTGTATCGAATTATTTATTAATAATAAAAGACTTTTTCTTTATTATGTTTGTTTAATAAAGTCCATAGAATAGCTAGTCCGTTTAATGTATCAAGTGTGACTTAATCATGAGATCCCATTAAACATAAGGACACTATTTTTAAAGTATCGGTAGTCGAGCTTTATTGTAAAGTGAGATAACATTAAAGCATTAAGACTATTATGTATATATACTGATGATCACATCTCATGGATCATGGATGAGATGTTATCAAGTCTTAAACATAGGTATGAATATTAGGAGTAATATTTATACTGGATTGACCCGCTATGAGAATACTATATAGAATTGTATGCAAATTGTCATAAGTTATTCTCATGGTGATAGTGGTGTATACCACCCTTCGACCTGAAACCACTATGGACCCTAGATGTAGAGTCGAGTGCCTTATTGCTGATCAAACATTGTCCGTAACTGGATAACCATAAACATAGTTGATGGGTACTCCACGAAGCATGCTGAGGAACATGAGTGACCTAGACGGAATTTGCCCATCCTGCGTAACAGGAAAAATGTCTAAGGTCCCAATATTGAACTGGACAAGGATGACATAGTCTATGCCTTGTGTTCAATATAAACATAAGGGAAAAAGGGTAACTGTACACACAAGTATTACCACAAAAGGATTTTCAGATCACATGACATTTTCGTGTTTTGGGTAGCAATGATGTGTTGCTAGATACCGCTTACTGTTTATTATGTTAGGTACGTGATTTACTATAATTGCCAATCTCGCGAAAAACCTACAGGGTCACACACAAAAGGACGGATTGATGAGAGATAGAGTAAATAAGGAACACTGTAAGGTACAATGCACTTAAGTGAATTGTAGAACATCGTAAGGTACGGTGCACTTAAGTAGAATACGAAATATGGTAAGGTACCACGCGCCTAAGTGATTTTTGGTATATCATAAGATATGGTCCATATACACTTAAGTGGGCTTTTTAGCTTGCAGCCCACATAAGTGGTTCTATAAATAGAACCTTTGTGCAGAAGTATTAGATTAGATGAAAATTTCGTTTCTCTCTCTCTCTCTCTCTCTCTCTATCTTTCTCTCTCTCTCTCTCTCTCTCTCTCTCTCTCTCTCTCTCTCTCTCTCTCTCTCTCTCTCTCTCTCTCTCTCTTAAAGCCTTCATTCATAGCAACTAGCATTGAGATTGAAGGAATCCGTTCGTATGGACTGAGTAGAGGCGTTGTCTCCATTCAACGTTTGTGATCACTCCTTAGATCTGCATCAAAGGATTCAATCACCATAAGAGGTAATGATTTCTATCACTGATAATGCCCATTCGTAAGGATCGCTAAAGGAGAAAATTTTAAATTCCACTGCATTTTGGACATTTATTCTCCCTTAGTGGTATCAGAGCCACTTACGAAACCATGCATGTGATAGCTATTTATTTTCTGTATTAATACGATTGAAAGACAAAATGAATCAAAGAATAAACGAGTAATTAATTTGGCATCATGTGTGTACGATTTGGATGATTGATGTTGACTATGCTTCGGAATCCGATGTTAGTATGGTGAAGCAGCGATACATCGGTCGTCCATAGGTTACACAATTGAGAACGATCAAGTTATATATGTGATATAAGTAATTCTAATGCAAAATATGGTATATATGATATATTATTTCTGTTTCGTTCATTCAAACACTTAATGGTTATTTTCCTTTGAGTGATCAATGATCATTTGCTTCTTGATTCGACGAAAGTATGGTGAAGCAATGATGTGTTGATCAATCATACTGAATTAACAATCGAGGTGTGTTTGATGGTATGAAATTGTTGCATTAGGGTTCATGACGGTACAAGGGTTGTGATATCAGAGAGTTATGCAATTAGGGTTGTGACTGCGCAAGAGTTGTGCTTTAAAGTATCAAGTGTTGATGTGAAAAATGACGTCGATTTCAAATGAATTGTTCATTAAAATTTTGCGTCGGGGCGCTGCCCCTGCAACCCCGAAGGGGGCGTTTCCCCCTTGACCCCCGGCTAACTCTGCGTAGTGTGATCAGTGGCCAAAATTTATTTTGGTTTATTTAATTAACAGAATTTAAATTAATAATAATAATAATAATAATAATAATGTGTTTATTATTATTGTCTTGTGGTGATCGGTTATGGCCTTAGTTTTCCTTTATTTTGTTTTGGGGATTTTAAATTACGACCTGCATGTCATGCCTCTCTTTTAATCTCTTAATATAACTTCTTTTCTCATCTCATTCCCTCGTATGTAAAACGATTTTCTTTTATGTAATGTAATGTTATGAAGAAAGAGAAGAATACAATATCAAAGGAGGACAACCTTGAAGATCTTGCTTGGAGAAGCTTAGATCGTTATTACGTTAGCTTAGGTTCTCTCATTGGCTTGGGAGAATAATTGCGCTAGGGGCAATAACTATTTCATTTTGTATGTATGTTGATGCATGTGAATGTATGTTGATGCATGTGAGAGACGATTTATATGATAAATAAGCCGGTGAGATCAGAATAATTGCAAATTTCCTCAAATTAAATATTAAGTTTATGTTTTCCAAGTTTTAGCACTCATCAAGACTAGTATCGAATAATGTAGGTTTCGCCTACGTGAGGTGCATGTTCTATATTAGTAAGATGTGATGGGATAATTGTAATATCCAATTGCTAAAATAATGGGTCAAACTTAACTAAATAAATTATAATAAGATTATATACGTTTAGAAGCAAAAGTTAGAAATGATCCATGTGATGGATTGGAATAAGGAGTTATTCACCCAACTAAAATATTCGAGAGTTGTATTAGATACAATTGGAAGGAGTTCCTACCTAAATAACCTAGTTTTGTGTAATCCGCCTACGCGGACTTAAAACAAAGTGAAATGTGGTTCTCGGCCCACTAGAAAATCTTCTAACGAGATTTTCCGAATCAAATGGTGAGGGTCATTTGTTTTGAGTAAAATAGTGGGAGCATATTTAATTAAAGGCCTAATTAAATATGTTATTTTAGTGATACTTATATTTTCATTATTTTTCATGTAGATTACCATGACAACAAATACCTCTAACAACATTTTGCGATCAATCCTTGATAAGGAAAATTTGTCTGGGACAAATTTTCTGGATTGACATCGAAATCTGAGGATTGTCCTCAAACATGATAGAAAGTTGTATGTCTTGGAGAAACCTGTTCCTGAAGAGGAACCTTCTAGTTATGCACCTAAGTAAGAAAGAGATGCTTATAAGACGCATGTCGATGATGCCAATGAAACTACTTGCCTCATGCTAGATACCATGAACTCATAGTTGCAAAAGCAACATGAGAACATGGCAGCGTTCGATATGATCGAACACCTGAAGATGCTCTATCAAGAGCAGATAAGGCATGAAAGGTTTGAAGTTTCAAAAGCCCTCTTTCAAGGCAAGTTAGCTGAGGGAGCCCCTGTAGGTCCCCATGTGCTCAAGATGATTGGGTATGTGGAGAACTTTGAGAGGTTGGGTTTTCCCCTCAGAAAGGAACTTGCGACTGATTTGATCTTGCAATCGTTGCCAGATAGCTTCATTCAATTTTTTCTTAATTTCAATATGAATGATATGGACAAATATCTTCCTGAACTGCTAGCCATGTTAAGAACTGTTGAGCAGAATCTAAAGTCAAAAGAGAAGTCCATTCTGATGATCGGAAATGGAAAGAGACAAAACAAAAGACCCACCAATCAGTGTGGTAAAGGGAAAGGCAAGGAAGTTGCCAAACCCAAACCCACAACTCCTGCTTTGAAGCCTAGTGAAGGAATAGCAAAGGAAGGCACCTGCTTCCATTGCGGTAAGACCGGACACCGGAAGAGAAACTGCCTAAAGTATCTGGAAGATAAGAAGAATGGAGTAGAGACTTCAACTTCAGGTATTTTTGTTATTGAAATTAATTTATCTACTTCTGCATCATGGGTATTAGATACTGGATGCGGTTCTCACATTTGTACCAATGTGCAGGGGCTAAAAAGGAGTAGAGATTTGGCAAAAGGTGAAGTTGACCTACGAGCTGGCAATGGAGCAAAGGTTGCTGCTTTAGCCATAGGAACTTATGTATTGACTTTACCTAGTGGTTAATAATTCAGTTAGAGAACTGTTATTATGTACCTGCAATTAGCAGGAATATTATTTCCGTTTCTTGTTTGGACAAGTTTGGTTTTTCATTTATAATAAAGAACAATTGTTGCTCCATTTATTTGAATGATATATTCTTTGCTACTTCACAAATGAACAATGGACTATATATCCTTGATCTTGAAATGCCTATTTATAACATTAATACAAAAATGATGAAACCTAATGAGTTAAATTCAACTTACCTTTGGCATTGTCGATTAGGCCACATAAATGATAAACGCATTTCCAAACTCCATAAATATGGACTCTTGAACTCTTTTGATTATGAATCATATGAGACATGCATATCTTGTTTAATTGGAAAGATGACAAAGTCTCCATTCATAGGAAAGGGTGAAAGAGCTAATGATCTTTTGGCCCTCATACATACTGATGTATGTGAACCACTGAACATACCAGCCATATGAGGTTTTTAGTACTTCATCACATTTACTGATGATTTTAGTAGATATGGTTGTGTATTTAATGAAACACAAATCAGAGTCCTTTGAAAAATTCAAGGAATTCAAGAATGAAGTACAAAACCAACTATGTAAGAATATTAAAACTCTTCGATCAGATCAAGGTGGTGAATATTTAAGCCTAGAGTTTGATGACCATCTGAAAGAGTGTGGGATTCTATCCCAACTTACTCCTCCTGGAACACCCCAATGGAATGGTGTATCTGAGAGAAGAAATCGAACCTTGTTTGACATGGTCCGATCCATGATGAGTCACGCCGATCTTCCAAACTCCTTTTGGGGACATGCACTATTGACAGCAGCTTATACACTTAACCGTGTTCCATCCAAGAAGGTTGAGAAGACACCATATAAGATATGGAGTAGTAAGAAACCACATATGTCTTACATGAAGATTTGGGGTTGCAAAGTTTATGTGGAACGAAAAATTTCAACTAAGCTTGAGCCCAAATCTGACAAATGCTTATTTGTGGGGTATCCTAAAGAAACAAAAGGGTATTACTTCTACAATCCTTCTGAGGGCAAAGTGTTTGTCGCTCGAACTGGAGTTTTCCTAGAAAAGGATTTTATTTCCAAAAGTGGGAGGAAAGTAGAGCTTGAAGAAATTCAAGAATCACAAAGCATTGATACACTTATGGAGGAATTAGAGCAAGAAATATAAGTAGTTGTGGAAGAGCAATCTACTCAAGTAGAACAAGACCAACGTAGGTCAAGCAGGATACGTCACCTATTTGAGAGATATGGATATCTCATAACTGATCAAGGTGATGTATTACTCATGGATCAAGATGAGTCGGTGACCTACCAAGAGGCCATAACTGGTCTCGAGTCTGAGAAGTGGCTAGAAGCCATGAAATCTGAAATGGATTCCATGTACACAAACCAGGTTTGGACCTCGGTAGAGCCTCCTATAGGAGTTAACCCTATAGGATGCAAGTGAGTCTTCAAAAATAAGACTGACATGGATGGTAAGGTACATACCTATAAGGAAAGACTGGTTGCAAAAGGATATAAATAAATTCATGGGGTTGACTATGATAAAACCTTTTCACCAGTTGCAATGCTTAAATCTGTTCGAATTTTACTTGCTATCGCTGCATATCATGATTATGAAATACGGAAGATGGATGTGGTCGTGCTCGTAATGACTGTACTCACACAGTAGTCTATGCTTCTCAACCAGAGACTGCCGAATATGGCTGACATATTTGACTTTGTATTTACCAGGACAGCCCTGAACCATGTTGACGGAGGATTTCCCATGCTCGGGCAATGGGTTCTTCTTCACATTAGGACCTACATCCTCGAAACACAGGATACCACATCTCACAAGGTCTTGAACCTTGGTCTTCAGTGGGTAGCAGTTTTCCACTTCATGTCCGGGAGCACCGGAATGATAAACACAGTGTAATTCGGGCTTATACCATCATTAAGGGTTGGTAGGTATAGCCGGTGGGTCTCGTGGAGTAATCAATTTCCTCTCTATCAAAGAGGGGTATAATTCGACATAGGTCATGGGAATAGGATCGAAGGCGACCCTTTTCCTCTCATAGCTTGTACTGGCTTGATTACTGTTTTGAGGCTGGTAGGCCTGTTGTTGAGGACGGTGCTGTTGTTGTTGATATTGCGGATGTTGCTGTTGCTGATTATTATTGTGATGCTGATACTGCTGATTATCTCTGAATACAGGCGCTATGTGAGCCACCTGATGCTGGTTACCGGCAGGACGCACGGTCTTCCTCCTTACTGAGGGTCTTCTTGGTTTAGCATGGGAAGTCACAACATGTGCCTCGCCATCTTTCTTCTTTCCAAATGTCCCATACCGTTTGGCAGAAGAGCCTTCTTCTCTGGTCAGGCGCCCTTCCCTGACTCCCTCTTCCAGACGCATCCCCTTGTTCACCATCTCGGTGAAATCAGAAGGAGCGCTGACAATCACCCACTCGTAATAAAAAGAACTCAAGGTCTTCAGAAAGATCTTGGTCATTTCCTTTTCCTCCAGCGGGGGCACAATCTGTGCTGCTAGCTCTCGCCACCTCTGGGCGTACTCTTTGAAAGTTTCCTTGTCCTTCTGGGACATGGCTCTCAACTGATCCCTATCGGGAGCCATATCCACATTATACTTGTATTGCTTGACGAAGGCCTCGCCAAGGTCATTGAAGGATCGGATGTTCGCGCTGTCCAAGCCTATATACCATCTCAGGGCAACACCGGACAAACTGTCCTGGAAGTAGTGAATGAGAAGCTGATTGTTGTCGGTCTGAGTCGACATTTTCCTGGCATACATGACCAGGTGGCTGAGAGGGCAAGTATTTCCCTTGTACTTTTCAAAGTCAGGTACTTTGAACTTTACAGGGATTTTGACATTTGGGACCAAGCAGAGTTCAGCAGCAGACTTGTCGAAAAGATCTTTTCCTCGGAGAGTTTTCAATTCCTTGCGGAGCTTAAGAAACTGATCATTCATAGCATCCATCTTTTCATAGACATCTGGGCCCTCAGACGGCTCAGAATGATAGATGGTGTCGTCTACTCTGGGCATAGTATGCACGACAGGAGGAGGAACGGCGAGGACCGGGCTAGATGCCGACAGAGAAGCAAGGGTGGGTGCAGGACCCTCAGGCATGAAGTTGGGAGGCATCCCCCACGGAAACCCGGCTGGCATAGCTGTTGGTGCAAAGTGGGCGCTGGCCGCAGGCACGGTTGATGAGACAATCTCGGAGATGACTGTCCTCTGGGGAGGAGTTAAAGGTGTCGGAGACGACTGACTTTGGGCAGCCATGAATGACTCCATCAGGGCAGTCAATCTGGCTACTTCCTCCTTGAGTTCACGGTTCTCTTGTTCCAAATGATCCATTAGTCTTGATGTGTTGGCTCGGGTGTAGTACCGGTGAGTCAGCTTGTCTTCAAAATAAATGAAGAACACAGAGTTAGACTAAAGAACAAGAAGCCTGGAGCAAAACCTGCTTATGCACATGATGCATACAATGCTTGTGCATATGATTTGTTTTTTTATTTATCATAGGAACTTTAGAGTTCTATTTGCAAATATTGGAAGTATTAAACATTTATCACGTATGGAAATATCATACCAATAATTTTTGGAAATATTTTTATACCAAAGAAGTACAGTTTTGGTAACCAAATTCAATACAAGAGAGAAGGAAAATGAACATCCAATTGAACTCTAGAAACAATCATCTAAAGCTCTAGAGACCGGAAGATAAGCTGCACGAAGCCTCTTCACTTCCCTCTCATAGGCTGCTTCCATGTCTGCCTTCTCTTTGGCGAGTCGATCATACTTCCTTTTCCAAAACTTGGAAGACTGAGGAAGTAGAGAAGTCCATGCATCATTAGGATCATCTATAACCTGGTGCTCGAGGAACTCTATCAAAGCATCCTTCTCCCTGATCTGCTGAAGCAACTCTTCTCGTTCACGGATCCAGGCACGTGAACTGTCTTCGTCTCTCAACTCCTCTACTCCTTGGTCAGGGAGGGTTGAAGGCCCAGCCACAACCAAAGGTGTAGGTCCTGGATACTCATAAGGCATGAGGTACTTGAAAGCTCTCCTCCTAACCCAAGAGGTGTAGGGTTCCAAAGCAACACAATTCTTCGGACCTAGCTCTTTCCTTCCCTTCCTATGGATCTTGCACCAAGCGCGAACCATCCTGCCCTTCAAGCCTTGGGGATCTTTACCCTCCTGAAAGAACACACCTTCTAACAGAATGTTATTAGGTTTATCCTTTAGGGGGAACCCAAGCTGACGACGTGCCAAAACGAGGTTGTAGTTAATCCCACCACATGTACCAAGAAGAGGCACATTGGAGAATTCACCACAAGAGTCGATAATCTGCACACCATCATATACACGGTTGTACCAAAAGATATCATCATTAGTGAGAGACATGAGTCTCGTGGACCACCATAGACATCCTTTATTCTCCTTGAAGGCGACCGTCTGTGGCAAGTGCGAAATAAACCACTTGTACAACAGAGGCAAACAGCACACAATGGTACCACCACCCTTTGCATTCCTCATATACAAAGAAAAGTAAGTGTCACCCAACAGAGTCGGAACGGGATTAAGAGTAGAGAAAATCCTAATAGCGTTCACATCCACAAACTTGTCGATGTTGGGGAATAACACTAGCCCATAGATGAGAAGTACAAATATGGCCTCAAAGGCGTCCTCACTCATGGCCTTCCCATACATAGTAGCTTGAGCAATGAGAAACTCAGAAGGGAGACCTTGAATTCCACCTTTGGTAGTCATATGAGCACCAACCATAGATTCTTCTATATGCAACATATCAGCTATCTCTTGAGAAGCAGGAACACTCTCTAAGCCACTGAACGATAACTGGTCTAGGATAGGTATACCCACAAGGTAGGCATACTCCTCAAGTGTGGGCAAAAGTTGAAAATCTGGAAACGTGAAGCAACGGTACAAGGGATCATAAAACTGCACCAATACACTCATCAATCCTTCGTCCACTTGAGTAGTCAGAACAGATAGAAGCTTCCCAAAACGAGCCTTGAAATCCAAGGGATCTAATACATAAGATGTCAAATTCCTTAGCTCTTTCAAGTCGGGTTGTCTGAAACTGTACTTCTTCGTATTCCTTCTTTGTCTTTCCATGTCTGAAAATTTGCAAATAGACCTCTTAAGTTCCTTGATTTTTTATTTTATTTTTGATGATATGAATGCAAATGGGTGCATGAATGCATGAATGTAACAATCACACTCAAGGATCAAGCAAAGCACACCAAACAAAGGTCATGGGATGGATCATGTCATCCTTAATATCAATCATCCATTTTGGTGGATTATGGTTTACACCTTATCAACACCCAAGTTCCATTGATATTAAGGATACAAGAACGGATCAACCATGAATCAAGGGTTTGTTGCAAGTCACGAGCATGGAGTCTCGGTTAAGAACCACCCAAAGGGAGTGTACTAGGGTTTAAACCTGCCAAACATGTTCTACAAGAGGTTCCCATAGTCATCATCCCATCTTTCGGATATTATCGGAGAAACGACTACTCGTATTCCAAAAATATTCTCAAGAGAGACTCTTATGAGTGGAGTATCGCGTAACAATCGTATCAAATCTTACACTTGAACGAATTTCGCACTACATCCTAAAAATAGGCCAAGATGGGCTTGGTAAACTAAGGTCCTTGGCTTCTAAGGTCTATATTGGAAAGAGTAATGTCTAACCACAACTACTTGTGTGACATTATTGATCCCAACATGACCTCCACCAAGTGAATGGACTTGCAAGTCAACTTGCTAAGGAATAACTCCACACAAGTCGACAAGACTATGCCACTCTCCTATCCTAAGTGCTCTCGAGTTCGGGTATAGAAGTCATCTCACAAAGATCACCAAGCATACAAGGAATTATTATATCAAGCAATTCAATCATTACATACAATACAGTAATCCCAAATTGCACAAAAAATATGTCACAAAATAATATACACAACAATACAACAAATATGAAAAGTAGGCAAACCCCACTAGGCAAATGTCCCCAGTGAAGTCGCCACTTTTCTGTAGCGGGGTATTCGTTACCATTAGAGATATTGACTAAATCTAAGGTAAACCATACAAGTCGAGTTGCCACCGCACTTCTATTTATCCAAAGGAATGGTTAGAAAGCGAACAAAAACCTAAAAGTTTTATCAAATCAAAAACTAGTAAAAATGTCAGAGATCGGGGTAAGGGGGTTGGTTATGCAATGGGAAGGTTTTAAGCACCCAAAACATCCTAGGTACTCCTAGGGAGCCCTTTTCACACTTGTTGTAAGGTTGTTATTTTGTGAAAATTTGTTTTGTGCAAACATGATTGAAGAGACGAGAAAAGAATATACAAGTTATTTACAATTTTATGTTTGGATGGATAAACCCATTGCCTACGTACCATCTTAAAAAAAGATTAGGATCCAAACCTCGTAGTTCGGGGTAAAAATCTCAAAATGAGTTGGTGAATTGATTGGTCCAAAAGCCTTAAGGTCTTTTGTTATCCAAGGGAGAAAACTCAACCTAAAACCACAAATCCACCATGTGAGGATAGCTTCAACATGCTAGTGAGGGGTTAACCCTATAATAAGCATGGAAGACTCATTGTCCATCACTAAGGATATAGGTGAGTATTACATCTACCTCAAGGATAACTCAAACCTAATAGCTATTGGTTATGAAAAGTTTTTGATAAGAAAGTGGCCATTGAAACCACAAAACTATTTGAATGGGTTATATTTACCAATGAAAAGTATTTACAAAATATGGTCAAAGTTGACTTAAAGATTCAATTCAAAATAAGTGTTATGAAACGAAAGTTTGAAAATCAAAAGCATAATGCTTAGGTTTCTAGTGTTAAAAAAAAGTGTTAATGTTTGCACAAAAGTTTTGGCTTGGGTTAGAGTGGAGGGAAGAAGAAGAATGGCTAAAGTCCTAATCATACAAGAGATGAAGGATAAGAAACAAGACCACAAGTGGAGTTCCTCTCTTGAGATCATATTGATGATCCAAGTAGCTCCCATCCTTTGGAATATGCAAGCAAAATAACTGTAAGCTCAATCAATCAACAAAATCAAACAAGCTCTTAGAAGATCCCCCAATGGCTCTTGTATCTTTCACTTTGGATGAACATGGCAATGGTCCCTCAATGTGAGCTCACATAGGATCCCCTAGCACAAAAGCACACACATCAAAGAATTCTATGAAGTAAATCAAGAATGGACAAGAACAAGTTTAGAGGTTTGGTCCTTCTAATCCATCTTCAACATTAAGATCCTTTTACTCCAATTTTGCATAGGGAAAGTCCTAGAAACTAAGTCCATTTGTCCATTTCTTTGCATTTGGTCCATATTAATCAAAACAAAACACAAGCACAATAATATATACACAATTATATGCTCAAGTGAGCAAAAGGCAAATTGCATTAACATAAACATGTGCTCAAATGAGCAAATGAAAAAGAAAATGAATAATATGTACAAGAATAGTAAATTGCATAAATGTAAAGTGCAAGAAGTAAATGTTATTGGTTAATGGTTAGTGTTAATAGTTAGTGTGCCATAAGGCAAATTTAGCGCTATGTTACGCAATCGTAATTGGACTTATGTAGAAGTCATAACTATCTGAGGCCGGTCAATAATATTGTAGGCAACAACACAAGTTAGAGGTCTTTATTAGTGAATCAAACTCCAACAACTTGCCATGCCAAAAAGAAGATGAGAAATGATCTTGTATTGATTTAGGTTCTTTGCATGATTTAGGAAGCAACCTATCCTTAATGCAAAGCAATTCACTTGATCCATGATCAAGATGAATTAGATTTGAATCAAAGAAGATTAAGCCTCCTTATATCAATGCTAACCACCAATCTTTAACTCATTGATCAAAAAGAAAAAAAAAGAGAAGAAGAAGAAGATGAGGAATTAAAGTGCATTAATGGAAATGGTATGTATTAATCAACAATCATTGACCAAAGATAGAGAAGATCAATGTCAAACAAAAGAAAACAGAAGCAAAATGAAGATTAGAAGTCAAGAAACAAATAAAATATTTTTGGCATTTTTCAATATTAAAATAAAACTTGAATTAAAATAATAAAGAAAGGTCAAACTTCAAACTCACTTCAAATCAACTTTGAAAAGTCCAAGTGAATTATCCCAAGCTTAACAAGGTCAAACAAAGTTTGACAAAAAATTTCAGCATTTTTAAAAGTCAGAAACTATTTTAAATCAATTAAAAATGCATAAAAATGACCTAATTGAACTAAAATCTCAAATAAATCTCAAATCAATTAATAAATTGATGAGAATATTTTTCATAGATCTATCATCATTCAAAGAGGTTGGAAAAATATTTTTGTATTTTTTGAATATCAAAAACTATTTAAGATGAATTAAAAATAACCAGAAAGGAGAAAATTACTAAAAAATATCAAATGACAAAATAAAAAATGTTAAAAATTATTTTTAGAAAGTAGAAATTAAAAGGAGAAGAATGAAATTGGTCCCATAATTTTTGGACCAATAATGAGAGAGATATGAATTTTTAAAATGAAATGGAATTAAAAGAAATAAAAGAAATTAAAATCAGAAATTAGAAAATAGGAAAAAGCGTGAGCCATTGGATCTGAGCTCATTAATTGAGCTGGCAAATCATGAGGCCCACAACGCGCGCCTACCAAACACGTGAGTCAAACGAGTCACATGGAACATAAAAAAAAGTCATAACATTGGATGCATGAGATTCAATCTGGAAATGGAGATGGACGCTCCTGATTGAATCTGGAGACCAGACGGTGGCCAGCGCCACCGTCTTCTCCGGCCAAACTCAGGCCACACCAAAATTTGCAGAAGTTAAAAAGGCAACCAAAACGCACGATCCAGGCATCATTCGAGAGCTGGGGTGATGTACATCACCCCTGTACCACTCAATTCCATTATAGATCTCTAGATTGAGAGAAATCAGAAGTGGAAATTCTGTGGTGTTCATGTGAACTTCATGATTTTCAAAAATTGAAAGCATAACAATGTTGCCTTTATGCAGAGGACTTCAGATCACACAACAACAATGAAAATAGATCACTATACAAGCTGATTCGAAGCAATTAACAGTTGAAGTAAACCTTTGAATTGCAAGGCTTTGAGTCAAGATCTTGGGATGCTTTTGCTTACAGTAGGCACTATGGATCAAGGAGAGAAGGTTTAGGAACTTTGAGATCTGAAGATTGATCAATGAAATCAAAATTCAGATCTGAAAAATTTGAAGAGAAATGGATTAGTTCCTTTAGTGATGGCTTGGATTTCAGTTGAGCAGCAATTAGGGCGCCTTAAGGTTGCTAAAATGAGAGGCCAAGGCATTGTATTTATAGTTGAAGGAATGCTGAATGCATGAACAAAAGCTTGCATGAATGGAAAGGACCTCCATGCATGGGCATGTACAGGCGCATGGAGGGCCCAATTCCAACTGGAAATGAAAGCCAATGCATGATGCAAGTAAAATGGACGTGCAGATTGGGCTGTATTAGCTCATGCATGGCAATTGAAATGATTTTCACAAAATGCACTATTACATTTAAGTCTTCGAAAATGCCATGTCCAAACTTGAAATGCAACCTTATGAGTAATGGTTGGAAAGCTTATTGCATAAGGAACAAATGTTATGTTGATCAAAACTCCATTTGGGCCTTGGGAATTAATGAAAATTGAACTTGAAGTGTAGGGTGCAAAACATGCATATGTGAGATTTTCAAAATTGGCCAAAGTTCAAGCCCTTCTGTTTCAATGATGAAAGCTCCAAATGGCAAAATCTTCAACATGAAAGTTGTATATCTTTTCAAGGAACTCAATTTGGACCTAAATTTTGCATCATTTGGATTTTTGATGAAGAAGTTATGGGCACTTGAAGTTGGACTTTTTCACATTTCAATGCATTTGGTACAAAGTGACCTATAATGTTTTGCATTATCACATGTATTTCTTTTGTGATTTTGGAATTTTGCTCAACATAACATTTGAAGTATACATCTTAAGATTTCCAATGCATTTGATATCACCTCAAAATCATAAAAAATGAAGGAGTTATGTCCTTGGGAATTTGACCCAAAATTAGGGTTTCAGTCAAAATGACCTATAATGTCTTGAAATGGATGATGACCTTACAAGCTTCAAATCAATTTTTTATGAACATGAAAGTTGTTCATATGGTTCTTAAGAAAAGTTTTTCTCTTGGGGTCATCTCCATTTGACAAACACATCAAAAGTTAGGTCTCAGTGCATTTCAAAATAGTCAGATGAATTGACTGATCAACTTCTCAAGTCCACACCTCATATATTGATGAATTGATGATTGAGGACACTCATATAAGTTCAAATATGCATGAAATGATGAATTAAAGAACTTCCCTTGATTGTTTTTGACCATGGGTTGAGGTTGCTTCGTGAGCAAGGCACAATTGATGAACAGATGGATTAGGGTTTCCTTGGAACACAAACTTCAAACCCTTTGATTTGCTTTGATCAAGATGATGAATTGAGATACTTGGGAGGCATATTTGATGGATGAGAGCTTTGGGAACCATAGCCATGCTTGCCTTCATCTTCCCTTGGCCATATCAATGCACATAGGGTCTCCTAGAAGCTTTAGACTTTGTGACTGCTCAAGCTACAAACAAGAAATGTTAGTGACATATTTTTGTGCTTTTGGTTAGTGAATAAAAGTGAGAAAAGCAATGATATACAATTCAAGCATGCTTGGTGATCTCAAACAAACTCACAAGAGATCCCACCCCCAAAAGGAATGAGCCAAGATGCTTATGATCCTTGAGGCAATGCAAATGCCATGTTATGATGCCATGAGGGATCTTAGGGTCAAAATTAGGGTCTTACAAGAGTACATACATAGACAAAGTGTTGAGACGCTTTAATATGCATGATTCCAAGAAAGGATTCATACCTATGCAACATGGCCTATGTCTATCAAAAACACAATCCCCTTTAACTAAGGAAGAAAGGGATCGCATGAATAATATTCCATATGCATCTACAATAGAATCTATCATGTATGCCATGTTATGTACTCGACCAGATGTCTCGTATGCTTTAAGTGCAACGAGTGGGTACCAATCTGATCCCGGTGATGCTCATTGGGTAGCTGTCAAGAATATCCTTAAGTATTTGAGAAGGACTAAGGACTCATTCTTGATATATGGAGGTCAGGAAGAGCTTGTTGTAATTGGATACACCGATGCTAGCTTCCAGACAGATAAGGATGACTTTAGATCGCAATCTGGTTATGTGTTTTGCTTAAACGGCGACGCTGTGAGCTGGAAAAGTTCAAAGCAAGATACAATTGTTGATTCTACAACTAAGGCCGAGTATATTGCTGCCTCAAGTGCAGCAAAGGAAGCAGTTTGGATCAAAAAGTTCATTAGTGAACTTGGCATAGTTTCTAGCATTGTGGATCGCGTTGGTCTCTATTGTGATAACAATGGTGCTATCGCACAAGTTAAGGAGCCTAGATCTCACCAACGATCCAAACACATACTTAGGAGTTATCACCTCATTCGAGAGATAATAGATAGAGGAGATGTGAAAATATCAGAGTACCTACACTTGACAATATTGTTGACCCACTGACAAAGCCTCTTGCGCAGTAGAAGCATGATGGCCATACTAGATTTATGGGCATTAGGGGTATGCCTGATTGGCTCTAGTGCTAGTGGGAAATCGTTGTTTTTGGTACTTGTATCGAATTATTTATTAATAATAAAAAGTTTTTTCTTTATTATGTTTGTTTAATAAAGCCCATAGAATAGCTAATCCGTTTGATGTATCAAGTGTGACTTAATCATGAGATCCAATTAAACATAAGGACAATGAGTATCGATAGTCGAGCTTTGTTGTAAAGTGGGATAACATTAAAGCACTAAAACTATTATGTATATATACTGATGATCACGTCTCATGGATCATGGATAAGGAGTTATCAAGTCTTAAACATAGGTATGAATATTAGGAGTAATATGTATACTGTATTGACCCGCTATGAGAATACTATATAGAATGTTATGCAAAGTGTCATAAGTTATTCTCATGGTGATAGTGGTGTATACCACCCTTCGACCTGAAACCACTATGGACCCTAGATGTAGAGTCGAGTGCTTTATTGTTGATCAAACATTGTCCGTAACTGGATAACCATAAAGACAGTTGATGGATACTCCACGAAGCATGTTGAGGAACATGAGTGACCTAGATGGAATTTTCCCATCCTGCGTAACAGGATAAATGTCTAAGGGTCCAATATTGAACTGGACAAGGATGACACAGTCTATGCCTTGTGTTCAATATAGACATAAGGGCAAAAGGGTAATTGTATACACAAATATTATCACAAAAGGATTTGTCAGATCACATGACATTTTTCGTGTCTTGGGTAGCAGTGATGTGTTGCTAGATACCGCTCACTGTTTATTATGTTAAATATGTGATTTAATATAATTGCCAATGTCGCGAAAAACCTACAGGGTCACACACAAAAGGACGGAATGATGAGAGATAAAGTAAATAAGGAACACTGTAAGGTACGGTGCACTTAAGTGAATTGTAGAATATCATAAGGTACATTGCACTTAAGTAGAATACGAAATATGGTAAGGTACCACGCGCTTAAGTGATTTTTGGTATATCATAATATATGGGTCATATACACTTAAGCGGACTTTTTAGCTTGCAGCCCACACAAGTGGTTCTATAAATAGAACCCTTGTGCAGAAGCATTAGATTAGATGAAAATTTCGTTTCTCTCTCTCTCTCTCTCTCTCTCTCTCTCAAAGCCTTCATTCGTAGCAGCTAACACTGAGATTGAAGGAATCTGTTCGTGTGGACTGAGTAGATGCGTTGTCACCATTCAACGTTCATGATCACTCCTTAGATCTACATCAAAGGATTCAATCGTCACAAGAGGTAATGATTTCTATCACTAATCTTGCTCATTCGTAAGGATCACTAAAAGAGAAAAATTTAAATTCACTCTTGGATATCGTCTAACATATCTCCATGTTTCATGACGGAAAAAATGAGGATCTCTACCCTCGTATATAAGAGATCCCACGTAAGACCAAATTTTTCTTCTAACCATAACTTACTCTACTTTTTTCCCCTCACTCATTCACTTAAACGTTGGAGTGTTAATCTTGCAGGCTTATCACGTCTCCGCCGTATTAAAAGTTTACTCCACCGCATCAAAACTTCATTATATATTTCTAATTAGTTAACGGAACATCAATCAACATGGTTATGGATTCGTTGTTTTGAAATAAATGAAATAAGTTCCCAATTAAAGCAAACATGATTACAAATCCTTCACCTGACAATGAAATTAACCTGCAAATACATGATCATCATTCTTTTTCTCAATTGCTTCACTATTGTCCATTACATCACCAAGATTTATTTAATTTGAATAACAAAAATATAACTTTTCATGCTTATATAATCTCATATCAAACATATAACTTTAGATATTCATCCATGCGCGTGTATTGCACTTCTGGATAAAGCTTCGATGCTTCTTCTTCATCCCCTACTTCAAAATTTGCCAAACACCCTTCATAGAAAATATGATAGAAATGTCCCATGCCTACTTCCTGTGCAAAGTCTAAACCTAAATTTCACACCAATCAATAGTCAACAATTATTTTATGATATGAAATAATAAAAAGTTACTTTTTTCTTCTTCTTTTTTTGGGTACACTTTTACCTTTCATGGAAGAAAGAAAGTCATTTTCAGATATGGTAGATTTCTCTAGTCGCTTTCCAATAAGTTTCTCCCATTTCTCAATAAGCTCTCTTTGAGTGAGTATGTTTTCTGGTGGCCTTAGATATATTGTCTTGTTCAATGTTCTTGGATCATCAATTGTCTTGATTGTGTATGTTGCAACATCATCTTCATCCATATAAACAACTGCCACAAACACATCTCATATATCTTAGTTTTATGTCTTAGCTAGCTCACTGAGAAAATATTTCTAAGGTTTTGGTACCTTTGACATTGCCGTCACCATAGAGAACCACCCTGTCCCGCGGAGGAAAGAGTGTTCCCATCTGGGAGAGGTTGCCGGCAAAGTAAGCGGCGAAGCAATTGGCGGAGATGTAAGTGAAAGGGATGTTAGCATCCTCAATTGTTTTTCTTATAGTCATTTTCTCATCAAATGTCACTCTTCCTGGTTGAAGTGCATGTCCCATAAGAGCTGGATCCATGCCAAATTCTGAAGGCAGGAACCGCTAGTGGAAGGAACAAAATACATAATCATAATCATGTGTGATATAAAATCAATTTGTTGTGTATAGGTACTAATTACAAAACAGACACAAAAGTGATTCAAGACAAATATAAAACAATAATATATCATATATCATAAAATTTACTATTTTATTAAAAACTAGTAATGATCTGTAAAGATACACCTACCTTAACATTTCCAGCGTCCTTGATGGCCTGAACAAGTTTGAGTTGCATCAACAAATTATGAGATCGAAAATGAACACCAGACATGGTTGAAATAACAACATCAACGAGTTTCACAGCATGTACCAAACTTTGATGATCAGAAAAAGAGCCTTCCACAAGATGAGCACCTTGTTTCTTGAATGATAGAAGCATTTGCACTTTCTCAGTATCAAGACCTATATCTGGACGTTGAAGAACATAGGTTTCATGACCTTGTTCTAAACTCGCTTTTACTATTTTCCTACCAATATAACCGGTACCCCCCACAACTAGAACTTTGCTCTTTTCCATTATCGTCTTTTCTCTATTCTACCTATACTTTAACTTATCTTCAAAACTGCCAAG